>NC_140589.1:1006361628-1007014961 GCF_964204655.1 Triturus cristatus
AAACAATGCCGTGTTTTTCGATCTTGATCGCCAGCTCGTGAGCAGAGGCTGAGGATAAGCTAATTTGTGCTAAAGGGATTCGTGGATAACAGGCAGGCAGAGAGACATGTGTACAAAGTATAGACATGGTTTCAAAATGCATGTCGGGTTTAGGCTAATTTAGCAAGTAAATAGCGTATTTGCATAAGCCAAACGTCACCCATCCCTTGTTAGCCTGGAGACTTAAGGGGCAATAATGAAAACAGAGTTCAAATGCCTAAGTATACTTAGAAAGTTATTATATGAAAATAGTTCAATTGATGTGTATTAAAAAAAAAATATAGGAAAAAGTAAAAAAAGTTGGAAAAATCAATCCAAGAATAAAGTGAATTTCTTACAAGTCTTGGAGATTGCAGTCCGGAAGTTCTTCTGAGGCTTGAGATGCGTAATGTTCCAAGAGGCGATTGCTGCCATCGTGTGAGAAAAGCGAAGCGATCCAATTCATATCCTCAAAGGGACAGTAATGTTCCTCGAATGTTGGTGCGGCAATTTGAATTGGCAGGCAATCTGCGATGTTGTCAAAGGTCGCACGTTGCAGGAGATCTTTTGCGGCTGCGCAGAAATCCCATTCCGCCAGGATACCCCTTTGCATTGCATCCGCCATTGTTCCACTGTCCGAACAATCAAGTTCATGGTTTACAAGATACTCCATTACCTGCTGGATATTGGGAGCGTTTGCTGGGATGTTGGCAAGGCATAGATCCATTCGCCAGTCGATTGGGCAAGTTTTGCAATAAAAAGATGGTTGCACGCAGATTGTATATGTTTAAATAAATGTCATGTTTTAGCTGGCTCCGATAATAGATAGAGGCAGGCAGCCGAAAAGTTGTTCCATTTTTTCACGGTACTGATGTAGCTTCGCGTAGAGGTGTATTCTGTTGGACATGCTTGTTACCACAGGGAGCGCAGCCATTTTTTACAAGCTAAAATGTAGTAGGATGGCCACTAACGGAGCGAGAATTATGGGCACTGTTCCTGTTATTCCAGAGATGATCGAATGAATGAAGTCTGGTAATATACTAAAAACAGTTTGAAAGCCTGTGACAAGGCCAGAGGAGACTGTGTTAAAAAAGTGTGCCAGAGCTTAAATGTCAGATGTGTTGAAAATTGTGTAACAATTCACAAAGTGTAATGGGAGGTTTGTATTTAAAAGGGAGTGTATTTTACTTGAAGTTCGTGCTATCTGCAGTCGATAAATTACTTTTGGAGAAGTGAGGGACACTTTTGTTTGAAACAAAAGCGCTTTCAGTTTGCTCCATTTAATAAAATCTGTTTTCAAAGTAGGTATTGAAGGCCAATTCGAACTTTGGGAGTTACTTTGTGTGGGTGGGAATAGAGATTGCCACAGGAAGTTATCCGGTTTGAAACAGTAAGGACATACGGTATGCCAGCTCACATTGCGTAGCAGTCCATGTTATTAAGAAGCAGATAACTGCTGTTAGAAAGCTGTGTGAATGTTGGTCTGATTGTGGGAGTTGGCGTGCTTTTAAGAAAGCACGCAAGAATTGGGGGCTGTAAGGTTAAAAGCGTCGTGCAGTTGGACATTCTTGCATAGTAATGAATGACTGCCATTGTGGTCCCACTTTTCACCTGTGAGAAAGTTCTGTATCCTCTTCAACACAGCGATATGTAAATGGGGGAAACCACTGCTCGTAAATAAATGTGCTACCTTATATAATCACATACAAGATGACAAACAACATGTACACCTAGCAGATACAACAACACTACATACTGTGGGAACCGTGGCTATCCATGTGCACAAACCAAACATAGCACCTCTGCCACACAATGCAGAATGTGGGGAGAGATGGGAGCAAAGTATGTGCGAAGGTGGCAAGTGATTCTCGATTCTAAAAGTATACAATGCAAAGTGTTGAGGGGATGTGCCGGACAGACTTGCGTATGCAGAGCATAGACATGTACATGTCAGCATGCACTGATGGTCTATTGAGTGAAGTGGACAGTGGGCGCAACCATGATAGTACAGTCAGTAGGGAAGATTACGAAAACATAGCGCGTACGTGCCCCCTCCCCCCGCAAATCTTTAGCGTAGTGGGCTGGCTCGGCGTACACAAGGCTAGCGTAGGGGCATGAATAAAAGGCACGCTTCTCTGGGTGTGGTTCTCTTCCGGAATGGCGAACATGTCTGTCAGGTCTGCGTAGCTTAAACCGCCACGAGGCTGACGCCGTGAGCGTAGGTGGCTGCGGGGAAGAATGCTCTCAGCCTGCTGGTACCCAGAAACTGTCATGGCCGCTGCGACGCACATATGCCCCACAGTTCACCTTTCAACACCGCCGTATGTGAAAGAGGGCCCACCACGTGCCGGTGGAAGCTTTTGGGCCGAGGTCTGCAAGCTGGGAAGGCTCCTGAGATCAACACTGGCTACCGCGACACAGGCAGACAGCGCCCAGCCTGAGGCCCAGCACCGTGGAGTGCTCTGAATACTACTAGCACAGTAGTCCAACAGGTACCAACAGTGGAACGGTGTCTTGATCCCACAATGGACGATGTTAGAACTGCATCTGAGAGTGCAGAAGAAGGTACTCCATTCTACCAGGTGTAACCAACTCTAGGTCCCAACAGTGGAACGGTGTCTTGATCCTACAATGGACGAAGTAGAACTACATCTGAGAGTGGAGCTGATGGTACTCCCTTCAAACAGGTGCAAGCAACTCTAGGTCCCAACAGTGGAAGGGTGTCTTGATCCCAGAATGGAAGATGTTCGATATTACCTGCTGCTTGTTGTTTTTTACAGAACTCCCTCCGTTGAGGTGCATCAGACTCTGTGCTTCCATAGCTCATTGCTGCACATGATTATTGGCCTTGGCTGACTGCAGTCGGTGGAGTACACTGCGGTACAGCAGGTACGAACAGTGAAATGGGGTCTTGATCCCACAATGGACGATGTTAGAACTGCATCTGAGAGTGGAGATGAAGCTACTCCCTTCGACCAGGTACAACCAACTCTAGGTCCCAACAGTGGAACGGTGTCTTGATCCCACAATGGACCATGTCCGATATTAGCTGCTGCTTAGTTTTCACAGAACTCCCTGCGCTGAGGTGCATCAGACTCTGTGATTCCATAGCTAACTGCTGCACATGATTATTGGGCTTGGCTGACTGCAGTTGCTGGAGTACACCGCGGGTACAGCAGGGCCGAACAGTGAAACAGGGTCTTGATCCGACAATGTACGATGTTAGAACTGCATCTGCGAGTGGAGATGAAGGTACTCCCTTCGACCAGGTGCAACCAACTCTAGGTCCCAACAGTGGAACGGTGTCTTGATCCCAAAATGGCCGATGTTCGATATTACCTGCTGCTTGTTGTTTTTTACAGAACTCCCTCCGTTAAGGTGCATCAGTCTCTGTGCTTCCATAGCTAATTGCTGCACATGATTATTGGGCTTGGCTGACTGCAGTCGGTGGAGTGCACCGCGGTACAGCAGGTCTGAACAGTGAAATGGGGTCTTAATCCCACAATGGACGATGTTAGAACTGCATCTGAGAGTGGAGATGAAGCTACTCCCTTCGACCAGGTGCAACCAACTCTAGGTTCCAACAGTGGAACGGTGTCTTGATCCCACAATGGACGATGTCCGATGTTACCTGCTGCTTGTTGTTTTTTACAGAACTCCCTCGGTTGAGGTGCATAAGACTCTGTGCTTCCATGGCTAATTGCTGCACATGATTATTGGGCTTGGCTGACTGCAGTTGCTGGAGTACACCGCGGTACAGCAGGGCCGAACAGTGAAACGGGGTCTTGATCCCACAATGTACGATGTTAGAACTGCATCTGAGAGTGGAGATGAAGGTACTCCCTTCGACCAGGTGCAACCAACTCTAGGTCCCAACAGTGGAACGGTGTCTTGATCCCAAAAAGGACGATGTCCGATATTACCTGCTGCTTGTTTTTCACAGAACTACCTCCGTTGAGGTACATCAGACTCTGTGCTTCCATAGCTAACTGCTGCACATGATTATTGGGCTTGGGTGACTGCAGTCGGTGGAGTACACCATGGTACAGAAGGTCCGAACAGTAAAACGGGGTCTTGATTCTGTGATTGAGGATGTCAGAAGTCAAAGTCTGTGATGATTTGTGTGTACCCCCTCCAATCATGTGCAACCAACTCCGTGCTTTCGAATCCAACGGCACGTGGCTGTGAGGCGTTAATGACCACTGCCTCTGGCCTACACTGCGGTCAGCAGGGCTCACAATTCAGATCGAGTGGTGATTGTTTAATTACAGCATCCAGTAGGCAACTAACTACAATGTCTATTGAAATATACACAATAGCCTTTTAGTATACTTGCGTGAAGAACTTTTTTTAGATGACTTATAGGTCTAGTACAATGACCAAATTCTTCTTGGTAGTGTTAAAGAACACTGAATAACAGTCTACACAGTGGACAGCAGAGATCACAATTCAAATTGTTTTGATTTATTTATTGCAGAGTTTTTTGTACTTTATGTTGTTGTATTTTGTGAAGAGGAAGTAAGAAAAAGTATTCATGGATGACTGTGCCCACTACTGCCTTCAATTTACACTGCAGACAGCAGTGTACACAATTCAGATCGAGTCGCTATTGTAGATGACGCAGTCCTTTAGGCAAAAGACATTGCTCCAGTGCACTCTGTCTGCACCATGCATACGCATCATCACAGGGTCCGCACACGTTTTTTGTTGCTTCGCGTATGACAAACTGGGCAGCTCAAGTCAACGCCACGTGGCTGTGGGCCCTTGCTGACCACTCTCTGGCCTATACTGCAGACAGCAGTGTTTACAATTCAGATCGAGTCGCTATTGCAGATGAGGCAGTCCTGTAGGCAACAGACATTGTTCCAAGTACAGCCCGCCCGCAGCACGCATCATCGCTGGCTGTGCACAAGCTGAATGCTTTCTGAGTGAACTAGACCTGATGGACCCTTTATGATACAATCTTTTGGTGTATTATTTCATATCTACTGCCTGTATCTCAGTATACCACAAGTTATGGTTCTTTAACGATAGAATCTTTTCTGTATTATTTCACATCTAGTGTCCCTACCTTACTGCAGCACAAACTATTGACCCTTTTATTATTGAATCTCTGTGTGTGATCCAATGATTACTGTTGTAGTTGATGCTAGCAGCAACCATTCCCTGAGGGCTGGTTTACACTCACCCCACACGCATTCAGCACAGGTGTCACTGGATATGTGACCCTGGTTATAAAAAGGAGTCGAGCGCATGTGCCCGTACCCACTTCCACTATCTATCTGGATCCGTGGGTTCATTATCTATGCATGATACTGCCCCTGGGCCGTACCACATTACATTGTGCTGTGGACAGCGTATGCGACCATGTTACCTCGCGCAGTGGGGAAAACTTCTGTTATGTAGCTTTTAGATGCATGGCTATCACAGGTGGAAGGCTACTTTACAGAGCATGAATATTGATGAAGATGATGGTTGCATGTTGTGTGTAGTGTCAGATATGTGTACATAGCAAAACGTTTTTAAAAAAAGCTCTCTAAGCAGAAGAGGAGTCTCTCATCAAACGCAGTAGAGAGAATGACTAAAATGGGTGGGGTCCTCCAACTGTTACAATGGGAAATGTTATGAACCAAACAAATGCTTTTCTTTAAGGTCACATGGCAATCGCGCACCGAGCGTGCAAGGAGGCCGCACCGATGCGATTTTGAGAAAATGTATTTACCCTAATATAAGTTTATTACAGTTAGAAATATATAAATGTTTCAAATACTTAAGATTATCACTTGTTCTCATATACACTTTAAACTTATTTAGATATAGTTTTGAGACAAAAAAAATGACGGAATGGTGTACCCGGCACGACACCATATGTCTATGATGTAACACAGTGTGCACTCGTCGCATACGCAATGCGCAGCGGGCGTGAACCCATATGTACATGACGTAAGACGCGGCTTGGTACTGCGTACCCGTCACATACCAAAGTAGCAGCTGGCGCCACCACATACGTACATGATGTTACGCGGGACGCGGTGCCACGAACCCGTTGGATATGAAATGCACATCCTTTACGAGTTTAGCAATATGGCGGATAGGATTCACGTGCTGATGGAGCTTGGTACACTACCGGTACGGGACTTCAGTTTTCTCAACAAAAACAAAATATATAGATACTTTTTTTTGAAGATATAAAACATTACATATTTTTCAAAATTAATTAAAAAAAGGATAATAGAGTTCCAACATATTACGCAAAAAAATAGAAAAAATATTGTTAAAATATGAAATTAACATTTAAAAAAACTTTAGAAATTCACTTTTAAAACCATAGGTTTTACAGACGTTATCGTTAGGAATTAGCATTTAAAAAACCTCTGAAATTCACTGAAAAAACCATAGGTTTCAGGGACGTTATAGTTAGTTGGACATTTGACTCATATAAAACCAGAGAAATTTGCATGTTATAGTTAGTTGAGCTAACTATTACTCGCGCGCCCGCAATGTTCTGGTGATGACGTCACATATTACATCAATCATGACATGGTCAGTGACATCACTGATGACATCACTGATGACATCTCAAATGACATCATTGATGACATCACTGATGACATCATCCATGTGATAATCTGATGCACATACTGATGGCCTAATATAAACTTTGATACATGCACTCTAAAATACAGACTACTATTTTTGAATCCATACACACAACAATGCCAGATACTACATACCACCCACTATTTCCTAGGTCTACACTCATCCACTCACTTATACATCCAGTTACTCATCAATACAGTACTATAATATGCACTCATACACCCATACATACAGTCACAGTCCGCCACTCATCCATAGATTTACTCACACACCTAGTCAGTCATGCAAAGAATCAATCACATACCCATTTACTCATGTATACAGTTATACACACCAACTGCGTTATTTATACACACACCACATCACTTATTTATGCAGATACTAACACATACAATCACTGATACAAGCAGACACTCTTTTATACACCCACTCTTCAAATAACTTACTCTCACGTATAGTCATTTATATTCTTCAACACTCACATATACTGCCTTAAAACATATGTAGTTACTCACACATATACCAGTGAGACATTCATTCACTCACCAACACACCCATACACACACTAACTCACCCATACAGCCCTTCCCAGATGTACTTTTGAATCCATACAACCAGTCAATCACCCACTCAGACATGTATGCACAGAGTCACACACCCCCCACCCACCCACCCACACAGACACTCAGGCACTCATACAGATACTCAGACAACAAATCAATAACCCATATAGGCACACATGTAGCTACTCACCAACCCATGCAGCCGCTTATACACCAACTGAGACACTAATACAGACTTTCACACAGTTTAGTCACTAACCCATACATTCAGTAACACATGTTCAATCACTCACTTATACAGTCAGTCACGCACCTACTAAATAATCCATACAGGCACTTGTAAATCCACTCATTCTTCAATACACCTTGGCATAGATATATTCAGTGATGTTATGAGTGATGTCCTCAGTGATGTTAGCAGTGATGTCACTGACCATGCCATGAGTGATGTAATATGTGACATCATCACCAGTGCATTGCGGGCGCGCGAGTTATATTTTGCTCAACTAACTATAATGTGCAAATTTCTCTGGTTTTATATGAGTCAAATGTCCAACTAACTATAACGGCCCTGAAACCTATGTTTTTTCCAGTGAATATATATATATATATATATATACATATATATATTCACTGAAAAAACCATAGGTTTCACACACGTTATAGTTAGGAATTATCATTTAAAAAACCTTGCAAATTCAATTAAAAAACCATAGGTTTCACACATGTTATAGTTAGCTGTACATTTCACGCGTAAAAAACCAATGAAATTCCACGTTATAGTTAGATCAGGTAACTATAACTTGCGCGCCCACAATAAACTGCTGATGACATCACATATTACATCACTCATGACATGGTCAGTGACATCACTCATGACATCAATGATGACATCTGAAATTACACATTGTGGATTGCGGTCGCGCAAGTTATAGTTACCTGATCTAACTATAACGTGGAATTTCATTGGTTTTTTACGCGTGAAATGTACAGCTAACTATAACATGTGTGAAACCTATGGTTTTTTAATTGAATTTGCAAGGTTTTTTAAATGATAATTCCTAACTATAACGTGTGTGAAACCTATGGTTTTTTCAGTGAATTTGTACGGTTTTTTAAATGCTAAGTTATGTATTTATTTTTCATTTTTTTTCTGGTTTTTCACTGTGCGCACACCCTGCGCGCGCTGTGGGCGCACGGTGCGCTTCGCGCACCGAGCGCCCACGTTTCGCAGTCCATGCCGTGCGCGCCTCGCCTTTTTTTAGACATTAACATTTGTTTTTTTCTCCCTTGTGGGTCCTTTAATTTATTTAATAAATGTGATTGTTTTTTTTTGTTTGTTTTTTTATTTTTGTTTTGCCGTACGCGTACGGTAAGCTTACCGTACGCGTACTCCGCGATTTTTTTAAAAAAATTATTAAATTTATTTTTCGTACTTTTGGGTCCTTCTTGGACCCCCTGACAAACACTAGGGGGTCTGCAACTCTCTTCGTTGCCCCCGTTTCACGTTCCCCACCTTTGTTTCTCAGTGCGAGAGACAGAAAATGGCGGCCGACACTGCCTGATTTCGACCGATTCGAATGTTTACAGTCATGTAACCACCAATCAGAATTGAGCTCGCGCACGGCACCGTACGCGTACGGTAAGCTTACGGTAAGCGCACGGAGCGTGCTTACAGATATATATATATTGATTTAAATGCTATTTTCTCAGGACCTACTGAACAGATTTACACCAGACCTACAAAAGGCACATCCTTGACCTGAGGACTACCTCTCTGCCAAATTTCAAGTAATTCTGTTCAGCCGTTCGGGCTGTAGCTGTGTCTAAAGGTCCTATGGAAAAATGCACGGGGAAAACGCGTTTTGGGACCCCCCTTTTTTCTCAGCCCCCGCTTGACGAATCCCCCCGAGACTTTCAGGGTAGGAGCGGAGCGTAGCGCCCCATTAGTTTTGAAAATTTCGCGAGGATTCGTCGACCGGCGCCAAAGTTATTCCAAATAGAATGTTGCGGATTTCCTATGGAAACACGGTCCAAACTATTTCTATCTACTGGCGACCGCCAGTAGATAATATATATATATATATATATATATATATATATATATATATACACCAAAAAATAAGAGAAAAACATCAAATACTTTTGAGCTTATAAAAAGAAAACAAACTATGAACAATAATACTACACCAACGGTAACATTGCAGAGCCACTAATAAGTAATATATAGAGCTCATACATAATAGTTACAATGATGTCCTAACTTGTGGTTACAAGAGAGTAGCTAAAGCCTTAGAGCCCTTGGGTAACGTTTAGAAACATTTGTACATGTGTGTTCATATGAGGTATCAATATATAAAAAATAAAATCCATGTCTCATTAGATCTTGATATTGTTCAAAACTACAGGCACCAAATAGTGTAGAACTTTCATTGTTGCGAAGATCAAATGAGCTCGTAAGCAAGAGAAGCAGCACCCAACTCTTAAGGCAATCTCTCTTTTTCTCTCCACTTCCGGCTTTCCCCCTGCTAGTACAGGACATCCTGGGTAGTTGTAGAAGGGCATTGGGACTACCTTTTGCTCTTATGGACATAACATAATTCAAATATTCCTGACAGAGAAGCGCATCGGGCTCGGCTGCCTTTCCTAAAATTACCCCCTGGGGTGGGCTAGGCTTTAGGGGCTGGGGCAAGGTCAGCTCTTTAAGTTTTTTCCCAGGGAGGGTACATGCCTAGATTCTCCCTTGGCCGGGTCCCCACCCATGGAGCCGCATATGCAGGAAAGGGGGTGGGGACACCATCCTGATCCTCGAAAACCATGGGAAAAGGAGAGCACTGTTGTACCCCTCGTTAGTGTGGGTGTGCAGGTTCCAGCTCCCCATGTCCATGTCTGGCAGGAGTGCGGAAGCCACCCATCATCAACAACCTGCCCGCACGGAGTGGGCAGAGGAATACAAAGCTGTCAACCTCCTCGTACTTGGAAGTGCAGTCCGCACAGGAGCTGGCGGGGCAGTCAAGTGTGGACTTCCTCCATTGCCTCCTACATTGTGGAGGTGCATGTGGTGCCTGGGTGGGAGTGGGCACCCCTGAAACAAAAGGAAAGGAGTGCAGTGGAAGAGCCACTCATCAAATATGCACAAACTCACAGAGCTCCCCAGAATGCCCTGAGGGTCTATGCACAGCCTCATGTTTGGCAGACATGGTTGCACAAGGATGCCAGGGGCACCTCCAACAGAACAAAGAAAGTGTGGAGGCTGCAGAAGGGCAGAAGCACCCCACCAAAGGGATTTTACCAAAGAACCTATGTTTGTGAAGTCAAGCAAACCATGACCCTTTAGTATTTTGACTCAATGTTTTAAAGCATACCCAAGGTTGGAGCTTTTGTTCCACAGCTGAGCATGTAGTGTTCTCTAGGACCCTTTCTTTATGGCTGCATTTAATGTGACCTGAAGGTGTTTGAGAAAGATAGATGGTGTGTGGTGCGCTCTAGGTTCTGTTTTCATGATTGCTTTTACATGATTTCAAAGAATATACAAAGCACAGTCATATGTTATGTCCATTTCCAATTGCTGTATTGATATGCTAATGTCGATAGTGATTACTGATCAAAGTGATTATGATTTATTAACATTCTTACGTTCATATAGACATGATTATTATTGATGATTACGTATACAATGAAAATTATGTCTTCAACACATGACTTGTTAATTTTGAACCTTTGACCAAGCCAATAGACTTACCGTATATGTTTGTATGACACTTTAGGGGGTCAAAGTTGATTATACAATGTCATCTATAGTATTTTCTATTTGCCTAATGTATATACCAGTATATTACTGCTTGTATTAATAGTATGTGAGTAACATATTATTTTTCCTTTTATAAAAAAAAAAGCACCGACTGGGCATTCCTTTACTGAGTGTCATTATTGCATACTAGCAAATGGTGATTACTAGTCCACGCCACCATCCCCAAGTAGGCCTTGAACTTCTCAGATTCACTAGCCTGAGAGAGACAAGTGCTACAATTTGGGTACTTGGTTTATAGTAAGGAAAAATTGCAGACCTATTACCTGTGCAGGCCACACAATTAATAACCCAATGTACTGCAGAAATCAACTATGTCAATGAGGCAATGGCTAAATATTAAACTCCTGAAATAGTTGAGAGGGCTATGGGTAAGGTGTCTAAAGATCTCAATCACCTGTTTCAGCTCTGTTGGGAAATGGCGGATCTGGTGACTGTGTATCAGTGAGACTGTTGCTGCTTATCTTGGAAATGGAATTTAGTAAGTTCTTTGATTCAGCACAACAGAGGATCTCACATAAATGGATACATTTAATCCAGGCAACCTAGCCCTGAATATTTTGCAAAAGGATCAATGGTTTGAAAAGTGCTACGAAAATGCACCAGCAATGTCGCTCACATAGGAGGACTCTAACCAGAAGTCAAGGTGATCGTAATCCAAGCTGGATGAGTAAGGATAGCATTCCCTTTCTTCCCATCAGCATTAATGCTGGAGTAGCATGGTGCGCATTGCATTATCGTCATAGAAACAGATATTTGCCTCACTGAGGATCATATTTATAAACCCCTAACGCCATTGGAGCGTTACTTTTTCTGACGCTCCGGTGGCGTTGCTCTCAATCCAATATTTACAAGGTGGCATTAAGCTATTTAACTTGGCTTAACACCACCTTATAAATATGCCCCTGGCAAAGGGGCAGGCAATGGGTGTTGCTGTGGGCGGTCGGCCGAAGCACCCATTGCTTTTTGATGCTGCCCCACATTTACAAGGTATGGGGCAGCGCTGAAAATAAGACCAAGAAATACCTGGTCGTAAACAGGTGACACAAGGCGAAATGTTTTATTTCTCCTCATATTTAGCTTTTTCCATGTGTACTTCATTCTGCAGTACACATAGAAACAGCAATTTAACTGTAAGGATTGTTTATATGCAGGCAGGTGTCACTTACTGCACATTAACAATCACACCTGCAGCGCAGGCACCCTTGCAACATGGTGCTAGGCAGCTTTTTTAGGGCCAGCGCTAGGGGACACGCAGGGGTGTGCCGTATTTTTGTGAATAAGGCGTATCACTGTGTTTAAAAATGTTGGAGTGCAGCGTTAGCAATTTTGGAGTAACACCGCACTCCGACATTTTTATTTAAACATTCCCCTCAGTACTGTCATATCACAGCTCTGCATTTCTTAGAACTATATTGCATCTTTGCATGAACCTCCCTAATTCAATACAAACAGTTGGGTAGCCAGAGTTGTGTCAATGCACTCTAAACCCTAAATTATTCGCTAACACATCAAAAGTTCATATTGGGTGGTCTAAAAGGTTATTTAACTTATATTTCACTGGGTAAACATGGTGAACCTTGCTATTAATTAGAATGAGGCAACTATTGTTGATCGAAACAACGTTACAAATGGCACCTGTACACAATACAATCTTTGGAAGTTGATTCATATTTCCTTAGTATTCTACTTGCCGCTCAAACCAATAATCAGTTTAGAGGGATTCAGGTCAGATTTATTAAAATAACTTTACTTACCCATCTTTAATTTTATCCTTATTCTAGACTTCTGCTTTGGGCTGGTTTAATTACCCAGTACAGATCCATTACCCCTCCCTTTTTTTCTCTCTCTCTTTGCAGTTAAAACTTTACATTTGACATGTCCTGTCTGCAGTTATACATCCCATCTAAATAAGAATCTTCTCTTCTTGTTCTTCTGTACTTATAAGTTCCTCATGAATATTGGTGCACAATGGACTAGTTGAAGATAATGACTAGTCATGTATTTCTGGAAAGTGTGGAATTGCAAAACACTTAGGGGCATATTTATCAAGGGTTTTGTGTTGCCCTTGTGGTATACAAGGAGGCGCAGGGTGACACAAAGTCTATAAAGAGATTTGCCAAGCCATACAAGGCTATCTTGTGGCCATGCGTAGCTTGGTAAATATGGAGTATTTTAAGGCAGCGCAAGTTACTGCCTTGCGCTACCATGCCACAGGGAGACGATCTATGGGTGGAGCGTGGGGGTTCCCACACATCCACCCATGGTTTCTAGCGCATTCCCAGATTTACGATTACTGGTAGACCTGGGAATGCATCAGAATGAAAAGATTACTGATGCTCCCGAAAAGCGCCCCTAATCTATTCTGTCACATGGAACGTGGTCTTGAATTTATAAAAGACCGTATAGTCAGTGCCCCTTTGCTCCTATGGACTGAGATATTGACCTCAGGTGATTTAACATTTTCACATGATGTTATCAAAGACTGCCTAAAATCTGAAAATGTTTTAAAGACTCCATGGTTTCAATATTTAAGGAGGGAATACCATGAGATCGCTCTGTAATACTTTTTGTAAAACCCAGAAGGAATTCCCCTGAATGCCAAAAATATTATCTAGGAGGCGTAGTGCCCCAGGTGCAATAGGCTTATTAGCCACCAACATGACAACATGGGAGACCCCTGTTTGCTTCCTGCCACTGCACAATAGTATCTATCTCTCGCTATTTAGTCCCAGTTCCACTTTTATCTAACCAGGTTACGTTTATGCACTGTGCACTTTATGCTGGCATTTCCCCGTCAAGGAGGGTGGTCAAACAAGCTTGTGCCCTGCCCATGTGACAATGCCTCCGTTCAAAGCACTATGCATTATTTTGCACATTGTATAAATCGGAAAGAACAAGATTTCTGCTCCTATTACTTAGGAATATTCACCCTTGTTCGATTATTGATGGTTTTAACTTTTTACTGTCACTGGCTATGGCTGAAATCTGTATTGCAGTAGCTAATTATATAAGAGGTTCCATTGTGATCATAAAGGGCTATGAGTAAAATCTGTATAAAGACTATTAGGGTCACAGTCAGCTATCTAAATTGTCATTCTGTAAAAGGTTAATATGATATAGTTGCAGCTTGGAATTTTTTTTTTTTTCTTTTAACCTTTTATTTAACCTTTTATTGTGAATTTTGTATGCATTGTATTTTAACTTTTTAATCTGTAAATATTTTTATGGTTCTTTGAGCCGAAATAAAGTTATTCTTGACCTGGCATCAGAATTTTACGCCTTTCCTGGGAAGCGTAATGAGCGGAAATATCTTTATTTCCCCCGTTATTTTCCTCTTTCTACGTATGCTAAATTCTGCAGCACACGTAGAAAGAGGAAAATGCCTTAGAGGATGGTTTTTCTGCAGGAAGGTGTCCCTTTCTGCAGAAGAATGATCCGTCCTGTATTTGAGGCAGCAGTTTGTTCGGCAGTGCAGGCAGAGAGCAGGAATGTGTCATATCTTGATAGATATGGCGCCTTCCTGACCTCTCCCTTCCAAGCAGAGCAGCAAGGTGTCTTACTGTGTTGCTGTGCATGAAACAATGATATACATGGCCTGCAATTCTTTGGAATAGTGTTAACTTGCTGACTATTTACAATTTTTCTTCTAGAATTTGCCAGCCATATAACAACAATAGAAAGGGCTACAGGCAGAAGATAACGCCCATTCTTATTTGACAGATATATTAGGTGTGTTCTAACTTGAAGGTATAATTATTTTACTCACACTTAAAGTTTATTAATTGCATGAAACGCATGACTCTCTCCAAAAATTAAAGCCTCACTTTCCATTCTTCTTGACATAAACCTTAGTGTTGTTTAAACCGGAATGGAAGAATTATTCTTCATGTACAGAGGATCATTTTGCTGATATAATCTCAAGCCTTCAAGGCCTCTAACTACTGTGAACACTGAGTTTCGAATTTATTTCTTCTTTGATATCTGTGCACAGACTATAGGGAACATTGACTTTCGTGGATGTACTATTTCGGTTATTTAATCACAGAATCTTGACTTTGAGCTTTAGTTTGGAACACACAGGTTACCCCCAGTGTATTCTTGTTCTGGATGGCACTTTATGGGGTCGGGTGCACAGGGTATATGCTATTAGTTTACACACAGTTGGGACGCTCTTCTTCAATATCTGCATGCCAAGATAGAATGGCTGATTCTCTGACGAGTTTCTCTCTGGATCATCTAATAGGAAGTACATTAATTCCTTAAACTGGTTGGGCATTTTCTGTTCTGTTAGAATATTTTCTTTATCTTGGGTATGATCTCATTCGGTGAAGTTGACTGAAACACGTCTACTTCTAGTATTGCCTCTAGTAATATATAAAGAATGAGGAGATCACACTCATTTGAAAGCCAGTGAGGTAAGCACATACTTGGGAACAGTATGTTTTGTGGTTGTGGTCATTGATGTTGGGAGTAGGTGAGCTAACCAGTACCACTGCTTGGCAAGGAAGGCAGCTAGATATGAGGTCTGCATATTTGTCAACATGATATCAACATCTTTGTTTTTATGATGGCAGGATGAGACCACCCCAGCAGCAACCTGTCTTCAGTTACTGATAATGTGTAGGGAATATTTCACAAAACCTGCAACCTTCTCTTCGTTTTTCTGTGCACTGGGATTGCTTATGAAGAATTTTCTTTAACTCCTACTTTTCTATCACCTTTTTGGTAATGGTAGGCCATTCGTCTGTCAATATTAAAGCATCCATGCTCTCAAGAGTTAGAGGGTGTGACTTTTAGGGGAACCTTCCTGCACAAAATCCATCCTGGAGGCTATTCCTTCTTCCCACGGGTGCTGCTGAATGCAGCACACACAGAAAAAGGAAAAAACAAGGACATATAAAGTTATTTGTCCTCATTGCACCTCCTCTGGGGAGGCATAAGGTTTTGGTGCATCCCAGGTTTACATTGTTTTGTAAATCTGGGAAGCATCTATATCCATAGGTGTTGAGAGGAAACACCCACCTCAACACCCGTGGAATGCCTCCCTTGCGCAGAGTAAGGCAACACAGCGATTTGCACTGCCTTGCTTTACTCCATATCTTTGAGGCCATTTAAAGCCACACAAAGTGGCTTTGCGTGATCTCATAAACATGATTTCGTAGTTTGCACCACAGGAGCGTCACAAAGAGACTCATAAATATGCCCAGTAGTTTTACAAGGAGGTCACCAACTTTCAGCATTTTAGCCAGTTAGCACAAAGCGGGTGCAGCATTTTACTGGTCCATCACTGGGTGCCTATTATTGAAAATGTATAATTGAGTGGTGGACAACCCTAGTTTAACTTACATCATACTTTTGGTTTTCAGGGGATGGAGTTTGCACACTGATGAATGTAGATCAATGTATTGTATTTTATTGCAATGCCTATGGTTTTTATTAATTGTATTAATAATGTACTTACTTACTAATGGTGCTCAATGTGTAAACCATTCCATGAAATTTATGTCACAGGATCTAGACTCAGACTCATTGCCAAAATACCCTACAACATCAACAGAAATAATCATTGATGTTGGTCATTTTTAGCAACTTTTCCCCACAGAGGAGACTCCAAAATACCTTGAGGATTCACTACAACTATCCTCTATTTATTCTTATTTGGAAAACATGGCCCTGGAGACTGGGAAAAGTTGAAGTCACAGATGACTTCTAAGGAGTGCTCCAGGTTACTTAGTTACTGGGGCCTAGTAGCCAATCGGAGCTTAAAAGGATGCCTAAAGATGCAAACGTGTTAGCAGCAAATGCTGAGATTTTCCTCTAAACTGGACTGAAAAATTCAGATTTTTTTTTATTCATTCACACCAACCTGACAAACCAACACCTCGGAAATTGAAATAAAAACAAAAGTAGATGACACAGCTAATTTTGGTGAAAAAATGGGCGAAACCACAAAAAATATAATTGCCAGCATATTTAACGTATGCCCCATATCCTCCGTTGAAATGTTCTTCGACCATAGTATTACATACTTTTCAGTCTATAGTGGACACCTTAAGCCTTCATTCTAACAAACATGACCTACAAACTGACTTGCTAAAGACGTTGGCTATCTTTGTATTTGTTATAGATACTAATGAGAAAGTGCACGCTTGCTCCTGCTCTCCTCTGATCAACAAATCATGCACCCTCCTCACTGCTCTAAAGGGTTTGGTAAATTAGGTAAAAACAGCCCCTGTCTTCCATGCACAGTGTGTTATACTCAGAGACTCAACAGTCCAAGCCAAGCAATGTGCGTCACTGAAGAGATATCACCAACTCTGAACCCTAAACAGGGTACGAATCACTTGAAGTGTGAGGCAGCTAAAACACAACCTGAAACGAAAATAAACTCAACCAACTTCTTTAAGAAACAAAAAAGCAGCATGGTCAGTGAGAGCCAGGTCACCTACTAGGTGGAAATCCATTTTCAAGGATATAATGGAAGTTTATGGAATGTAAAATCCCCAACTTCTCTGGATGGGAGTAATTACAGAGCAAGAGAAACACAAGCTTTCACAAACACATTGTCAAAAAGAAAATAAAAAAACGCGGAGGAAGTCCAGAACCAAAAAACCTCAACAAGTAAAAGCCAAACAGAACTAGCTCAATCTTTTTCCAGTCTTCAAGTCCAATACAGATTTTACCATATCCCCTTGTGAGAAAGACAACGGGGCATATTATCAAGCACAGCGGTAAGATTATCGCCGCTTTAGCGGCAGAAAACTGCTGCTAAAGCGACGATAATGGGCTTGATAATATGCTGCAGAGAATTCCAATAGAAGCCCATGTTGACACCAGAACTTCTATGGGAATTCTCAAGGGCATATTATCAAGCCCATTACTGCCAGTTTTCTGCCGCTAAAGCGGCGATAATTTTAATGCCGTTACTTGATAATATGCCCCAAAACTGTTTGGACAAATGCTGAGAAACAGCAAGAAGGCAATCAATACCTGCATGCAAACTCAACAATTATAACACCTAACAACTGCATCGAGGTAAATGAGGGTCTAGAAAAAAAGGACCACTTGCAAAGTAGTAAAAAGAGCTCTCCCAAGCCTCTCACTGTAGAAGACCATGAAAAGGGGTATACAGCAAGAGATGTCATGGCAAATGCTTTGCAAGCCGGTAATGGGGAGAAGCAAAAATAAATAATTACATTCTGCTTCCTCCCCATTGACATGAATTGCACCACTTTACAGCTTACAGCAGGATAATTCTCAATTAGTAATCACTAAGAGAAAGCTTAATAAAAGCAAACAATACCACCAACATAACAGGTTGTCAAACCTCAAGTTTAAACTTGCAATAAAAAAGCAAATAACATCAAGGGAACAAAGTTATTATTTGTTCCAGAATACCATTCAATAGCTCAATTCAATATCCTCATTTGGGGAAACATTGTTAAACTCATTCAGACTCCTGCAAATGTGTCTGATATATCTTCAAAAGACATTTCTTACAAATAATTTCTTGCATCGCAATATTCCAACTAAATGAACATACTATGGCCACTTGGACATCCGAAGAAGCAGCCCATCAAGTCCTGGGGTAAAAGAAATCCACAGCACGCATTGCCTCAAAAAGCTGTCAAAAGCATGCTGCAGAAGTCTTGTCACGCCACAGCCTGTCAGCTCTGCCTGAGCTGCCCCTAGGGGGCCCTTCATTACTGTTGATGCCTCTCTGTGGTCTGTATTTCCCTCTCAAAGACACCCTGCTGGGTCAGAATTTTGATGGTTTTGTAGAGCAGTTGGGACACTTTTTAGGCAGTTCTTCTCCCCAGTGATCAGTGGGATGTAAAAGTGTCCCTTGGGCTTGCACCCATCTATTGTGCACATCAGGCCTATCATAGTCTCTTGGACCCCCCCCAGAACCATATTTTTTACACACCCTGCATGTTCTAAATTTGGCTAAGCATGTAATACTTCCCAGGCCTGTATGGCTCACTGGTACCCCAGTCTTGGCACCACACACAGCACTAGGTGCCATGGAGTGTGATGATGCTTATAAGGAGGACTCTCTGTCCTTCCTCCAATGACAGGATGATTTTAAGGTGGCTGTGGACACCTCGGTTTATAGGCTGTCAATGCAGCCAGGGAGCTTCTTGAGCAACACTTCTCTGAAAATAGTGCATGCAAGTGCGTGGAAATCCCCCAACCTCCTAACAGGCACCTGCTACCCCCTCCCTTCCGCCTCCTTCCACAGCACCCCGAGATGTCCTCTCTGAGGACCCCCAAAGAAACAATGCCAAGAAGGAGTGGACCAAGACGCATTTGCGCATCTCAAGAAGCCCTTCCTGGACTTACTGCCCCCCTTCAGGGTCAGGGGAACCAGCAGACAGTTATCCTGATGCTGACCAGCCTGGCCTAGATCTGCCCGACCCCGACGTTCCCCCTAGCACAAAGAGGATTCTGACATGCTTGACCCAACAACATTGTCAATCTCAGGTCCACGGATTGGGTTCGGCTGGATAAGGTCAATAGGTTTGTTTCAGCATGTCTCCGTAAGCCCTTCGAAAATAATGCACGCACCCACCATCAGGATGAGTGCTCATGACTCTCACTGGAGGGTAAGGATTCCCTCACCCTAGACATCAGCCCCAAAATGGGCACATTTTTGGCAAAATTTATCAAAGACCCTAAGAAGTGTATTGACTGCTCTTGGCGAGCATGCCAAGACAAATGTCTTGATGCTATAGGACTAAGATCTTGGACATGGTGGAAGAGGCAAAGGCATCATGTTCCCTTATTCTGCCCGACGTCCTCTCAGGATGGGCACAGCATGCAATTGTATTTATGGCTAATGCAAATTGTGCACTCTCCACTGAGCGTTGACAATCTTTGCTTATTAAGAACAACCCCAAGCTGGGTTATCTAGCTTCCTCGAAAGCAGGTCCAGTGGGACTGTTTGGGGACCCATTCGTAAAGGAATTAGGCAGGTTTGTGGCAACCTTCACGTCACTTGATAAGGCCCAAACGAATATCAGGCATGTTTTTACCTCAATCGTTTTCCAAGGAGCCGGTTGTAGTAGGGACCCCATGATTGGCCTCTCTTAACATACACCCCCTTCCAGGGGACAAGTCTCTGGGCATGGACAGTGGCAGAACAATGCTCGCTACATGGAGATCAACCCTACAGCAGGAGAGTGATTCCATGGAAGAGGCAGCTTTAAGGGTCACACCAGCAAAACCTCCGGCAACGATAAGTGTATTTTCTTCTGCCCCGATCAGGGGAGGGGGCCATCCAGCACTGTTTCTCCCAGCCTGGTCTTCTATTACATTAGACGCATGAGTGTGACAGATGTTACAAGGATTCCAGATAGAGTTCTAAGAGGATCTGTATCAGGACTACAGACCTTGTCCCATTTGTTACTCCCAGCAGGCCGCCAAGCTCATAGACAGGGAGGTAGAGGTACTCTTACAAAAAAGGGCCCTTTGCCATTCCCCTAAGCATCCCATCCGCTTCATCAGCAACATCTTTATAGTGGACAAGGCCGATGGTGGGCTGAGACCAGTAATAAATCACAGGGAATTCAATGATGGCTGGTATACCGCCATTTAAAGATGGAGGGTATCCATCTCCTCAGGGATGTTCTTCTGCCCATAGATGCCTATCTAACAATCCCTGTCTTCCCTCTTCACTGCCAGTTTCTCCGAATCATCTGGCGCACCCAGACTTTCGAGTTTACCACCTTTCCCTTCAGGCTGTCACCCATCCTGTGATGTTTCACTAAAGTACTTAAGCCAACTATCATGTTCCTTTGGCTCAAGGGATAAGAATTGTCGTCTATTTGAACGCCATTTTGCTACTGGCCAAATATCCCCAAAAGCTTGCTCCACACCTCAAGGCTGCAGTAAACCTCTTGCAGGGGTTGGGTTTCATAATGAATGAAAAGAATTGGCTCCTAACGCCGGCTCAACATGCGACTTTCCTAGGGTTCATGATAAACCTTCCTACAGCCACTCTCAGTCTTCCGTCTCGGAAAATGGCAAAGATTCAGAACAAACTGCGACAGACCTTGGCCAAGCCTCAGACCTCTTTCATGCAGATTGCGTGCTTGGTGAGTCTACTGTCCTAATCAATTTAGGTAATCTTCCCTGGCCCTCTGCACTGCAGGGCACTACAGCTCCTCAAGGCCTGTCACCTGTGCAATGGTCTTAAGTACTCTGAATCAGTCCCACTGTCGGATGAAGTGAAAGAAGACATCAAATAGTGGCTATCTCACATGAAGGCCTGGAACAGGTGGGCGATCTTTGGATCCACCCCTGACTTGGTGATAGAGTTCAACTCCAGCCAGTCCAGATGGGGTGCTTGGTGTGGGGAATTCTCCACAGGAGGAAGTTGGCCACCACATGAACAGAGTTTTCAAATAAACTGTTTAGAGTGTCTAGCAGGTTCATTTGCTATGTTCTGCCATACAACCTGTGTTCTCCTGAAGATGGACAATGTGTCCATGGTGAGCTATATCCACCATCTGGGGCATACCAGGTCCAAAGCGCTGGCAGACTTGACAATGAACTTTTGGAATTTTTGCCTGGAGAATCATGTCTGCATGAAGGCAGAGTACCTTCTGGGTAAGTCGAACCAAGTGGCTGATCTGTGGAAGCCGGAATCGCAGTTTTTCTGACAACTCTCAAACAGGTGTTGCCCATTCTCAATGGATCTTATTGCATCCTCGCCATGGCACTAGCTGTCCTGGTTTATCGACTGGAGGTCGGACCCTCAAATGGTGGCAACGGACACCTTTCTCCAGGATTGGTACAAGGCGAAGGGATATGCATTTTTCCCCTTTTGAATGATCATCAGAACGTTGACACAGGCACGGCACCAGAAGTAGACTTGGTGACACCCTGGTGGAGCTCTCAAGTGTGGTTTACGGTTGCTCTGGAACTTTCCTAGGATTCTCAAATCTGATTCCTCTCTTTTTTCAGATTATGCTGAGTCTGGATCTCACCCCACACAGGTTGGTTAGGGAGGGTTCCCTGCAGCTGATGGCCTGGTGGATTACAGGAAATGCTGGATGCTGCCAGGGCTTTCACAACATGCTGAGTTCCACCTCTCTAAGGTATGGGCGGTTAGCACCACCAAACGGTACCGGACAGCAAGGACATAATGGGTGCGTTGGACTTTACGATAGGGTGTGGATCCCATGGGCGCAGGAGTTGTCAATAGCTTACATTTTTTGTCTAACTTGGCTGAGGAGGGGCTGGCATGCCAATCTATTATTGATTTTAGGTCTGCAGATTTAGTGGGAAAGTCTCCAGTTAATGGCAGCCCTGTGGAGGAACATCCTTTGTTTGCTATTTACTGAAAGGGATAAGAGTCTCCCTCCCCCCAGAACCTTGTTATTCGGTGTTGTGGGATGTCAATCAGGTCCTTAACCTTTTTATATCTTGGCAACAGAATAGGTTTTTGTCCGGGAAGGAACTGTCCCCTATGTTAGCAATGCTCCTTTGCATGATGTTATGCAGACAGGTGTCAGACGTAAGAGCCCTGGACCTTTGGGGCTGGGGTTTTTCCTCAGATGGGGTCAATAATGGTAAGTAGATGTACCACGTCTAATACACATGTAATCTCATTCTCTGCCTTCACAGACAAGCCCAAGCTATCTGTGGTTCAGTGCCTTAAAGCATATGAGGATATGACAGTGGAGGTTCACCCTCCAGATGAAATACAGGTCTTTATTGCCTTAAGGAAACAGTACAAAGTGGTGTCTTCCCCCATTATTGCCCACTGGGTGCGGTGGGTTATGCAGGAAGCCGGGATTGATACCAAGAAGTTTGTGGTACATTCAGCAAGAGCGGCGATGGCCTCAAAGGCGTTCTGCCTTGGAGCTCGCTTGGAGGACATGATGCGTGCAGCAGATTGGCCCTCGTATTCCACCTTTAAGAGGTTCTATTTTAAAAAGGTGCTGGATGTTAGCAGTCAGTAAGCTTTAAACTAGAATAATCCTCACCTCTGGTCCCAACATAGAATGAACATTTGCCTAGATATAGTGAAGGTAAGTTTCAATTCTATTAAGGCCTCAGACGATTATCTCACCTAGTGGTCGATTGAGAACTGAGGGGCGGCTCCTCCACTAGGGCAAAGGAGCGTCGCCCCACTGCTTTCTCGCAGTGCAAGAAAGCCAAAGCATAAAATGGTAATAACTTTTAGTTATTGCCATAATATGTTTGCTTTGCGTATTGCAGGCGGGCAGGGCTGCTCTTCGAGCAGAGCAGGAGAGGAGTTGTTTTTTCCCACTCCTGAGTGCACAAAGACTGTTGGTCTGCCCTCTCGGCCACACAAAACAGTCATGCATACTCTGTCCTTCTCCATGGAGCCTGCATGGAGAACATGCCCCATTGGACACTCGTTCTCCCAATCACAACGTTGCTTGCAGAGTTGTGATTGGCTTAGGGGAGGGAGCCTGGCTGCCTGCTTCCTGTTCCTGTCGGAGGCAGGAAAGCAGGAGCCAAGAAGACACAAGACACAACAGAAAGGCAAGTTGAATGTAAAAACATTTTTCCAGCGACAACCCTGGGAATTCCACCCCCGAACCTCACCCCCCCACCCGCCAGCAATGCCAGCCACTAGTGTGAGCACTTACTCTCCTCGTTGACAGAAAGTAACATTTTAATGTGTTATGTTATGTAATATGAAAGTAACGTCATGATGATATTTAGTTGAAGCAGAGGTGTTGCAGGGTCACATGTTAATTATGGCGATTTGTGTTCTGATTTGTGTTATGCTGAAAGTCTTGACAACAACAGACTTGTTCAGAAAGATTATTTACTGGTTTTCTCTCTTCCTAGGGAATGATGGATCGAAACAAGATGCATAATGATTTCAGTCGAGCGTGAAAGAGGGAGCCCTGGACACAGAAGATGAACTATATTGGCACCACTGGCACGGATTAGAAGATGGACTTAATATGATTCCCTAGGACTTCTTGAAACAGTAGTTTTCTTTACTTGTTGACTTCCAAAAATTGCTGCTGTTTGGAAATGTTGTATTAAAAGCAAAATGAGAATAGCAGAATCCTTGCCTCTGTGTCCTTAATAGAATTGAAACTTACCTTCACTATATCTAGGCAAATTTTCTTTCTATCTTATTGTGCTCCTTGAAAATTTGAGGATTCGCAAAGTTAATGAGCAGGAGTTAAATAGCTACTGGAATTCTTACCATGTTCTACTTTCTCAAGAAACGTCTGTGCAATCAATTCCATTGACCAGATTCATTGAATTTAAAAATCCGACATTAAAGGACCAAATAAAGGGTGGCCCAGAGGAGATCTTGCTAAATATTGTTAACTATGGACATTAAGATTAAATATATCATATCTTTTGCTCAAAGGCACAGGGTTTCTGGTCATAAAACTGGATAACTTGTCTCTGGCAACAGGCTCCTCCCATTAAAGCATATATACATCCTAAGTCAAAAGTCAGATCTGAATACACTGAAAAACTAACTTCTCTCATTTTAAAGTTGAAACAAGATTACAAAAATGTAGAAGTTTTGTTGCCAGGCAATTTTAAAACAAATTTGTACTTTACGCCACACATCGATGACAAACTCTGATCGAGATGTGTTTTGGAATTTTCTCTTCACAGGTTCCACTTCTGACCGAACATCATGATGAAACTGGTGAATACTTCCTTAAAGAGATCTTGCAGGTAGGGCTGAGAACACTAAGGGGCATATGTATGAAACCAAATTTTAGTCGCAAACGCTGCGAATCGCAAAAAACAGCGTTTGCGATTAAAATTTTGCTATTTCATATGTATGACACACATACCCAGTGCAAAATAAGTAATCGCTAAATTTGCGATTGCTTAGGCTGCGAAAATCCAAATTTGCGAATATCCTTGTGAATTCCTAATTTGCGATATTCTCAATTTGCGAAAATCGCAAAAAGGATATCACAAACTAAGAAATCGCAAGGACATGTATGGAAAAATCGCTAATTGTGAAATTGTGAAATTCGCAAAATAAGAAATCGCAATTAACACCAAGTGCATGCAGGTGGTAAACAGGTGCAAGGTACTTAAACCACCCCACAATGCAACAGAACCTTCCACAATGGCAGCACTGTTTGTGATAGCCAGGAGGCTGCGTATTCGGGCTCTTGCACAGAGGAGAATGAGACAGGAATGTATATTCAGGCTGCGCATCACTCTGTTCCAGCAGACTGAAGAGGACATCCATGACAAGTACAGGCTGCACCCACAGACTATATTGGACCTGATTGAGGAGCTGAAACCCTATTTGGAACACCCTACACACAGGACACAAACAATTCCCACACATGTGCAGGTCCTGTGCTCCCTGCACTTCCTGGTGTCAGGGAGTTTTCAAGGGGTCATAGCGGAGGTTGGCGGGGTGTCACACAGTGCCCTTTTCTCGCTTTTTCCATGCCTTTCTAGATGCAATGCTACAGAGGCTATCACATCACATATACTTCCCCACCCCACCACCCAACAGGCATTACAGGAAACAAAACTTGACTTCTACCAGATTGCACATTTCCCCCACGTCATTGGCGGCATCGATGGGACCCATGTGGCCCTCACACCCCATCAGCAACTGAATATGTCTACAGAAACCGAAAATGCTACCATTCCCTGAATATACAGATTGTGTGCAACGCAAAGTATATCATCAATGACATTGACCCAAATACCCTGGCAGTACACATGACTCTTTCATCTTTAGACACAGTGGAATACACAGACGTGCTGGAGAGTTTGGGGAGGGATACCTGCTAGGTAAATACATGGCACACATCCATACATCCACTACATCACTGGAGGGTGGGGACATTGACTTACCTATTGTGTCTATCACTGCAGGTGACAGTGCCTATGCAGTGCGGGACTTCATCCTGACCCCATATATGGATCCAGCCAATGCAAGTGAGAGGAGATACAACAGGGCACACAGATATACACGCTGCGTCATTGAGCGTACGTTTGGAACCCTAAAGAGACGGTTCCGGTGCCTGCATAAAAGTGGAGGTGCACTGCAATACAGCCCTGAGACCTACTGTAAAATCGTGGCAAGCTGTGCAATGCTCCATAACATGGCTATGAAGAAAGGCACCACAATTGATGTGACCGATACAGACACATCGGATGATGATTGCCCTGCTCCCCCTGGCAGACCTGCATCAGGAGTCGGGGCAGCTGCTGGACGCCTGAGACGGACTGAGATCACACAAAACTACTTATAGGCGAGTAATGATGACATGAGACAAAAAATTATTCTAATGTGTGCTGTGTTTATTCACACTTCTCAAGCATTCATTGTTGCTGTACCCAGCACATGTTATGCATGGGTGATGCATTGGTGCTGTTTGGGTTCCAGGCTGAGTGCCCTCCGTGGTGTTCCTAGGTCCTGCACCCTGTCTGGAACTTTGCCTTCTTGCTCCAGGCAATGTAGGTGTGATGCTACTCCTACTTGAGGTGTCCTCACTCTCGCCAGAGACCATGAGAGCGGTGCCCCCTGAGTTGGCCATCTGCATTTGCTCCACTGCACTGGTGACCTGTTCTACCCCTCTTGCAATGTCCTGACAGCAGTGCGACATTTCCAACTGCATGGTAATTCTGTGACATGTCAGATTGCTGGTGGTGGTGCAGAGGCGGTTCACGGCCTTAGTGTAAGTGTGCAGCCGTGCATTGGCACGTCGGGCAGCCCTGTCACTGGCGTCTTGGTTGTGCCTCAGGGTGTCACAGAGGTCACGTATGGCACCTGCCATGGCCATGATGCCCTCCCCCATGTTGCGCTGATTTTTGTTCAGACTGCATAGCTGCCTATTGATTGAGCGCAATGATTTACATTGCAGGCGCTGTACCTGCAGCATGCTGTGTTCCAGCCCTGAAAATATGGTGTTGTCCACATCAGTGGCAGTGCTGCTCCTGGGCCTTGACCTGCGTCTTTCCAGTGCTGGGATGCTCAGCCTTGGTGTTTCCTGACTCGGCATGTGTGACACACCCTGACTCTCCTCTCTTCTGTCACTGTCCTCCCCTGTGGCCTGTATGTCATCCTCCAATGGAGGCAGTGGAGGCACATGTGTGCGCTTCCTGCGCATGATTGTTGTGTGCTCCGTATCATCACTGGAGTCCGCATCGTCATGCTGCTCCTCAGGATGTTCATGCTCATCTCCCTCTGCACTGTCATCACGTACCCTGGATTGTGCTGTGGATGTAAAGGGGACTACATGAGTTTGTGTCTTTGTCTACAATTTGCACTCAATAAAGTTTATACAGTTTGTCTATCCTAACTTCTGACACTGTATTATTCCCTTATCCCCGACCCACATGTTGCATTACATTTCCTATGTCTCATGGGCACACTGTCATACATATTACTACAAGTTCCATGATGCATTGCTGGGTGTGCTGTAAGACTTGGACTGGAATAACATTTGTTGTGTATATTTTACACATTTGGGGAAGTGTGCATGGGATGGGGATCAGTGCAGATTTATTTGGCATGCATCTTACCTTGGCTGCTGGATGCAGGGTCGGAGCTGTCAATGTCAGCCACACCACCGACGCTCTCAGGCAGGAGGGTGGACTCCACCAGCTCCTCATGGGGCGTTGGCTGTGCTGCTGTGGATGGTCCTCCCCCGGTCTTGTTTGCATCCTTGAGTCTGGATGCCACCCTCTCCTTCGACCTTTGCCACATATCGTACCATAGCTTGTGCAATTCCTCGACAGTGCGATGTGTTACACCCACAGCATTCACTTTCTGTTGTATCTCCAGCCAGATCTTTCGTTTTCTTGCTTCTGGGACTCGCAGTGCCTTTTTCCCAAAGAGGAGCTCATGGCTGCAAACCATCTCCTCTATGAGGACATCCTGCTCCTTGTCAGAGAACTTGTGCTTCCTCTTTCTCTTCTCAGCCTCCTTGCCCTCATGTTGCTTCTGGGGCTCCATTGTTCTCTCCTGGGATGCCTCCTCACACTCTCCAAACAGCCTCTGGGTGTGGCTCAGGTAAGCAGGTGCGGGAAATCACTCCCACTTCCTGGTTGGGATGTCATCAGGCTGCACCTGTGTGGCAGATTCCCGTTTTTGCGATTTCTTAATTTGCGAATTTCACAATTAAGGAACCGCAAATAATGTTTCTGAGACTTTTTTGCGATTATTAAGAAATCGGTAAACATTTGCGATTTTTTTTTTACATTCCGATTTGCGAATCTCAAACTGCAAATCGTAAAATATCGCAATTTGAGATTCGCAAAACGGGAGTTTCATACATATGACCCTAAGTGGTAGACTGGAGAATGACAGACCTCTTGTATGGAAGTATTACACCACCAAAACCAATTCAATCCTCAATTGCACATTAGCAACCCTGCCTCTTTTCTAGGACATCAAGGGTCAGATGTACAAAGATGGTAGTTTGCATTTCCTACATCCCGATGCCATAGGAATCGCCATTTAGAAAATGCTAAATGATATGTACTAATTTTGCGGTTTCCTAATAGCGATTCCAAAAAGTAGGACTGACTATTCGAGAATCGCAAATAAGAAATGCCATTGCATTCCTACCTATGGGTAAAATAGGAAATGGTTTGCATTTCTTAAATTGTGATTTCCTAATAGGAAATTGTAATTTAGGAAATCCAAACCCAAGGGGCCTCTGTTCTTAAGGCCCTCATGGAGGCACCCTGAAATGTGTTGTGCACATGTATGTGCTCATATTCGCTAAGGACACATGTGCACTTTATGTCACATTAAAAAATGCATTTTTAAATGCATTTTTTTAAAAAATCAGCTAGTTACCATCAACTTCAAGTCGATGGTACTAGCATTTCCTAAATGCCCAACTTGCATTTAGGAAATGCTATGTACATGTGGTTTAGGAATAGCGAGTACGGAATCCCTATTTGCAATTCCTAAATCACTGTTGTAATTTGTTTTTTCTACTGGGTGGAAAATGCAAATTGCAACCGCAAGCAGGCCTTTGTACATCTGAAAAGGCCATTTAGCATTTCTTAATGGGCCGAAATAGCGATTTGGCCTGTTAGGAAATGCTAAATGGCTTTGCACATCTTGCTCTAGTCTTTTAAAATAGATTCCAGGTCCAAAAGCAATCATTTGCCTCAGAAGATCAACTTGTTTTCAACCCTGCTCTCTTTCACTCCAGTTAACCGCACTATTGGCACCATACATATGGTAAACCACAAAAAACTGAGGTGGAATGATAAATCAATCAATACCATTGAGGCAAATGCAAAAACACTTCTGTAATGGCTGCACAATTTAAAGCAAAATCCTTCCTCTGCATGGGAGCAGTTCAACACGCATGTGCTGACGAATATTTCTAATCCAATCCAAACATAAAACAAACATTTCCTGTACAGAAAAAATATCCTAACAGAATACCATCAAAGAACCTTAGACTAGCAAAATGTAAAATGAACCAGGAACTCATTAATTTAAAAAAGCTGCCCACCAGCGAGGAACAGCGTGATAAGTGTATGACTGCCAAAGCCAAATACAAAAAACCTCATGGAACAAGAATAAGGAGCAGAAAGATAGATTCTGGCTGAACCTATTTTCTGCAAGCAAGGATAAAAAACAAACTTGAAATCTTTTTGGAGAATAGTAATTAGGATCAGGAGACGCCATTAAATAGCAAATAACCCAAACATTGCTGAAACAACTCGGTGCAGGTTTGAACAAGAACAATTATCAATTGCCAAAGGAGAGAATAAAGTAAAAAAACTGCATGTAAAGTGTGACATCCTACAAAATATTATGGGCACGAGTACACAACTCAATCTCCCAAAATGACAAAATATACTCCATCCCAAATTCATGACCTAATTTTAAAAGGACATTGTGATGGTTCACCAGGCCCTGACAGGATCTCTCAAGCACTCTAAGTCAACTCCAAGTATTGGTCGTCTAAACTATGTCTGTTTTTAATGATGACATCTGAGAGCAGAAGTCACAGCCTGATGGAGAGGATCTATCATAAACCAAAGATACATCCTTGCTGGAAAATGATCACCTCATAGTACTTCTTGATAATGAAGCAAAATATTTTGCAGTGTTACTCTAGGAAGATTTGCCCCAAATTGGTCAAAGGAAAGGAAAATCACTTCCATAAAACAAACCGGATTCAGTTGAGGTACAGGAACACCAGATAATCTCTTGCCTCTCTCTCTCTAATAATTAGCAACATGCTGAACACCCACACATTTTTACATCTTTGCTTTGTGGACTTCCAATCAGCATTTGATTGTATCCCAAGGAAAATATTGTGTGAAAAATTGGGGCGCTGAGGAATTCTAGCCTTGCTCCTCAGGCTATCTAACCTTTTAATAATGTTACAAGGAGGAGAGTAAAAATTTGAGATGGTTGATTTGCATCCCCAACAATCCATACCTCTTCAAGTTTGAAACATGGTTGCCTGTTCGCACCTCAACTTTTTAACCTTTATTCAGCAGATCTTTCAAAAGAACTAGAGGGGCCTAATACGCACCCCCCAAAAAATTAGGTGGCCATTTACTATTAAATCTGTTATACGCCAATGATGTGGTTTTTGCCAGCTAAAATAAATACATCTCCAGAGAATACTAAATAAACTAGCAGATTACTCATTAATCAACAAATTGGAAATTAATCTGAAGAAAACTAAACTTATGGTGATTGATGAGAAAATCAAACAGGAACTAAGTTGGCACCTACAGGGACATCAGTTCAAGTGGGTTAACAAATATTAATATTTGGGGTCCCAATTGACTCAAGAGGATCCTTCCTCCAACACAAACCACTCATAAAAGCCAGGGTTTGCATTTACACAATCTATAAATCACTAAGTGGTCTCTCGACTCAATGTTGAAAATCAACACTGACATACAGCAGTAGATGTTGCGTGGTAGGGATTCAACCACCTAGGATAACATTGTCTCAAAAACATACAACATCTGTTTGGAATAGGGAAGCAAGTCTTTCTGGCCTAACGTTGACTTGAGTTTGGAATCATAAAACAATCCTTGGAAAGATGGTGGGTCTATCTAAAGAAAGATCCACCTTTTTGGGGGGGAATTTGACCCTGGGGGCCAATGTCCCTGGGGCCAATTAAGACTTGGGAGCTGCATGTCCCCCTCCCCTTAATATATATATTATTTGGCCCAAAGGGATGGTGTCCCCGGAGCCTGAAGGCCAACCGTAAGCTACGCATGACAAGGGCTGTGCGCGGCATGGTGTTGGTAGCCTGAGGGGGTGCACCTATAAATTGTACCCATAACTTGTGTCCTAAGGTAACTATAACTCACACCATCCCCATTCCACTGTATGCCACTCCACTGTACACCACTCTATTCTATGGCATTCCACTCTACAGCACTCTACTCTACTGCACGCCATGGTACTCTAGTCTATGGCACTCCAGTCTACACCACTCTACTGTATACCACTCCACTCTACTCTACGACATGCCACTCCACTGTTTGAGACTCCACTCTATGCACTACACTGTACTGTACTGTACTCTACGCCACTGCACAGTATGTCACTTTACTGTATGCCACTCCAGTGTATACCACTTCAGTCTACACTTCTCTACTGTACACACTCCACTCTACACTATTTCACTGTAAGCAAATCCACTGTACAACACTCCGCCCTACACTATTCCACTGAATGCCTCTCCACCATATGCCACTCTACTGTACTCCACTCCACTGTACACTATTCCACTGTATGCCACACCACTCTACACAACACCACTCTACTCCATTTCAGTGTACACCACTCCGCTCTATGCCACTCCACTCTACGGCATTCTACTCTACAGCATTCCACTATACTGTACAACAGTTTACTACATTCTACGGCACTCCAGGCTATGCCACTCCATTGTGTGCCACTCCATTCTACTCTATACCATGCCACTCCACTCTATGCCACTCCACTGTAAGCTATTCCACTGTATGCCACTCCCCTCTATGCTACTCCAATCTATGCGATTTCACCATTGTGGGCTCCTCCACTAAGGCAGAGGAGCTTTGCCCACCTGAGCGCTGTACTGTGGCGCTCAGACCAATCACAATGCTGCATTGTAGCATTGTCATTTGCTTCAGGGTGCCAATCACAACACAGCATTTCAGCTTTGTGTTTGGCTCAGGGGGGCCTGGATGCTTCCTTTTCGGCCGACACAGAGGAGAGACGACGTGGGAGAGAAAGGCGAGGAGGTAAGCGTCTTTTTTTGTTTTTTTACACTCCCCTATCCCCCCACCCCCTGCCCCGCCCCGACCAGTGCCGGCTACCACTGTATTACACTCTGCGCCATTCCATTCTATGTCACTTGACTCTATGCCACTCTACTGTACACCACTCCAACCTACGCTATTCCACTCTACGCTATTCTACTGTACCTCCCTCCACTCTACTGTACATTATTCCACTGCTCACCATTCAAGTGTATGCCACTGTACACTACTCCACTGTACAATATTCCACTCTATGCTTTGTCACTCCATGCCACTTCACTCTAAGCCACTCCACTGCTAGCCACTTTACTCTGCGTTGTTCCTCTCTATGCCCATCCTCTCTATGCCACTCTGCTGTACCCCACTGTATGCTATTCCACTCTATGTCACTCCACTCTGTGCCACTCCACTGTATGCTACTCCACTGTACAACACTCCAGTATACGCTTTTCCACTCTAAGCCATTCCACTTTACACCACTCCTCTGTACGCCACACCTCTCTATGCTATGCCACTCTTTGCCATCATGATATTCCACTCTACACCACTTCACTCTATGCTATTCCACTCTAAATTACTCCACTCTACTTCACTCTACTCCACGCCACTCCATTTTACACAATTTCACTCTATGCCACTCCACTCTAAGCTATTCTTCTCAATTTCTCTCTACTGTACGCCACTCCACTGTACCCCACTCCAATCCACGCTATTTCACTCTATGCTATTCCACTCCACTCTACTCCACTCAACTCTACATCACTCTACTTTATGCTAATCCTCTCTACCCCACACCATTCTACTGTATGCCACTCCACTCTATGCTTTTCTACAACATGACATTTGATTGTGTACTACTCTACGCCTCTCCACTCTAAGCCGCTCAACTCTATGCCGCTGAACTCCATGCCACCCCACTCTATGCCACTGCACTCTACACCATTCCTGTCTATGCTATTAGAGTCTATGACATGTGACTCTAACACCACTCATTACTACTCTACTCTAGACTATTCTACTCTACGCTACTCCACTCTACGCCACCCCACTTTATGTCACTCCACTATATGACACTGCACTCTGCAACACTTTCCTCCACTATAAACCATGACCCTCTACTAAATGAAACTCCACTCTACATTCTAAAACACTTTTTTATTAAAATGTTTTTTAAAACATTGAAATGTAATGAATAAAAACAAAGGTTAAAGTTTAGTTATACTTAGAATAACTTTATTTTTTATTTCTACACAAAACCAAACTTAAACTACACAACCATTAGAAATTCTGAGTTAAAGAAATACCTTGAATTTGTAAATTACAACCCACATTTAAATTGCTATAACATTATTTATTCTTCCAAAACACCAAACTTGAACTACACAAACATTAGATATTCTATAGTTATAGTTACACCTTAAATTTATCATTTACATACCACCTTCAAATTGTTATAACTCTCAAACCTCCAAGCACAGTGTAGTGAACTCAGCAGCCACACTACATTAACTACAACTCTCCACTTTATCATGCACTTTCTTCTCACAAATTACGTGATTTGTGATGTCATACCTTTTCCTTTGAATGCTATGATGGTATGAGTGATGTAATTTGAAAGGGCATAAGCAGGGCATGAAGAAGGCGGAGGATCAAAAACACTAAAACAACAAAGGAGGGGGCATAGGAGACATAGGTGGCAACAGAAGAAAAACAGTACTAGTAGCAAAGCAGAAGTAGACAAAGAACTGAGATGGCCCTGACTAAAGCAGAAATACAGATTTTATCACTGGGTCTGCCCTTCTGCCTAGAAAGATCTCTTAATTATAGTAAGACAAAAGTTGATGTGTACACGTTTATTCAAAACTTCAAATGAATTAATTGATGAAATTAATGATATACCATCAAATGAAGGTAATGCAACAGCCCCCACAGATATCCAATAATAATTTAGGACAGGAGCATTTGCAGTTTTATGTTCTTAAAGTTGTGGTTGTGGTTGAACTTAAAAACCAGAAAAATGAGACACTAGGGATTGCTGAACCGGTATCTTTTCAAAATATAATAGAATCTATGGAACTTTTCATTTATGGAGAGGTAGTCACTACTTTCAAACCACCATCAACGTTTCTTCCAGCATTACCAAAAACTTCCATTGACATATTTCACAAAATGATCACCCATGAACATAAAATTCTCTATGCCAGTATGGAAAAAAACAAAAGGTTTTCACCAACAATCCATGAATCTAATAGTGAAGCTCCAAGAGCAAACAGATTGTGGAATAAGGAACTCTGAAAAAGGAGAAAAAAAAGTTATCTGGCCTCTTTATATGTAGTTAAGGGAAGCTTTTGTGCAACTAAATAACACATTATGTTATAGAAGGCTTTCTAGGGAAGAATTAAGCAATGCTAAATTGTGATATTATGATGAACTGTCTGAATTGCGCAAAATGGGATGAATATCAAAATGAATATTTATTTCTAAGTAATTACTATCCTATGATGCCTATAATCCATTTACCACCAAAAGTGCACAATAATCTATTCTATCCTCTGGGCAGACCGGTTCTATCTGCCAGAGACAGTATTTTTGAGAATACTTCCAAATATAGTGATTATTTTTTCCAGGAACTTGTCTGTAACCTCCCATCATATGTGAGCAACACAGGAGATTTTCTCAAACAAATACATGACCTTCATGGGATAATTATAATTTGTTAATGTCACTTGATGTCATAACTTTGTTTACTAGCATTCACCATAGTGATGGTATAAATGTAGGAGAACATTTCCTATGGGATAGTACACACAGATGATGATAAATGGTGTCTAGAAAATTATTTTTTTTCATGTTCCATAACAAACTATTCTAACAATTAAAGGGTGCAACAATGGGCAATTGCTTCTCCCTCACTTATGAGTGTTTGCGTATGGACCGGAATGAAGGGAAGGGGCTTCAGTGTGAGCATGTAGTGGAATGGAATGAACATGTAATTATATGGGTCAGATTTATTGACAATCGCTTTGTGATTTGGAAAGGTTCTAGTGAAAGTGCTCATGAATTTCTTCAAGATATCAATGTCAATAATTTTAACCTACAATTTACAAGCAATATCAGTGCTATGAATGTGAAGTTCTTAAATTTAACCATATTGATTGAGGGAGGAAAGATTGAAACTAAATAATTCAGAAAACCCACAGCAGGAAACTCTATTCTGCGTGCAACATGCTTCCACCCTAGATATCTCAAGGCAAGCATCCCATGTGGGGATCTTTTAAGACCAAGAAGAAATTGCAGCAGAAACGAGGATCTGGAGTCCAAACAACAATAAATCACTGAGAGTTCTGTAGAAAGAGGTTACTCCAGGGACCTATTAGAGAAGTCCAAACACAGAGTCAATCAACAAAGCAGAGAATCCTTACTTTTTAGTAATAAATATACCCTTAGAATGAAGCAGCAAGCCCAACACATTAGATTCATTACTATGTATAATAGTGAAGAACGCTCAAACCACAAGATATTGCGCAAGCATTGGCATTTAATTAAAAGAGACCCAATCATTGGTTCTAAAATTCTAAGGATCCTAAGATTACTCTGAAAAGAGCGCGATCTATGGGGCCGATTATGATGGCGGACGGACTGGAGTCCGTTCGCCATCTTGGTGGTGACCGGGACCGTCTGCAATAAATGCGGCTGTTCCACACACCAAATTAGGATGCAACCACCACCATAGCGGTTGCATCTTGCATTTTAACATTGCGGCGGGTGCTGCTGACTGCAGCACCCGCCGCTAAGTTCAAAATGCATGTTGTGCATTTCACTGCACTACGTGGCAGGCACCACACGGTGCCTGCCACTTGGTACAGTGAAATGTAGAGGGGTACCATGGGTACCTTCCCGGAGCACAAACACCTCCCCCAACACATTGTGAGCCCACAATGAGCCCCCGAAACCAATCTCCACCAGCCTTTCAATGGCGATTTACCAGCCACGGAAAGGCTGGCAGAAGACAGCATCCTAATTTGGCAGATGGTGCCTGCTAGGCACCGCCACCAGTTTATGGATGCAGACCGCTCCGCCAGATGATCGGAACGATTGCCTGTGGCGGTTCCATGGTGGATAGTCTTTGCGTCTGCCACGGTCATAGTCTGGATCCCCTGCCATCGTAATGTGGCGGGGGAAAATCGCGGTCCGATGGCAGAATGACCGCCACCGCACAGCTGGCGGTGGCGCTCCTTTCACCATCGTAATGACCCCCTATGTGTGGTGACTTGGTCAGAAGCAGTCCTGAAATTACCACCAAAATGTGGCTCCAACAGAGCACAGACTTTTGCAAATACAGTAAATGTAAAGCGTGCAAATTTGGTGTTACCACCACAGAATACACAACTCCATTCCATGATAAACTGATAAAAATATCAAGTGCCTTTAACTAGCAGGATAAGTATGTAGTGTATGTCTTTTTCTTGCCCATGCAACTGTAGATTCTTGGGCAGTACCATACTTCAGGCCAATAAGAGAATCCTTCAAGACAGCAAGCTGGATAAATGCAAGGAGCATTTTTATTCGGTGGCAAGACACTTTGATGAATTCCATAAAAGTAAAATCAATCATATGTGATATTTTGCCATTAATTAAGTGCAGTAAAATTTCAGAGACCATTGTGAGAAAGTCCTTAGGGAGTTGGAGTCAAGATATGTACTTGAATTTGATAGCAAAGTACCTAGTGGCTCAAATATTAAAGAAAACTTGCACATATTTCTTTAAATAAGTGTTGTACAGTTGCTAACACCTAGCCAGGTGATTGTTTATATTTTAATCTTTAGTGAGTGTTTAGGAGTGATCCATTTGGGCATAAATAAATTGCGATAAGTACATACATTCTCTTGAATGGAGGAGGCAAATGCCAATAAGGTATTTACATTGACAGATGTAGAAAAGGGGTTCATAATTATTGTCATAATCAGATGATAGATACATTACTGCCACTGATGCTTTAGGCAGTTATGGTGAGCTCAGTGTGTGATAACAGAACATTAATGTGTGAGTATGCCCATTGGGACTGTATTCTTCATAAATTTCCTCTTAGATTTAATTATAATTTGTACTATTATGTTGCAATGTAATGAATTATAAGATCAAAATATGACTATTTAGATATGCAGTGTAACAATGCAAGCCAGGTGAATAATAAAATAACTGGTCTTTTACACACCATGTGATTCCATTGTAATTAATTTCTCAAATATGGAAGCTTGTTATTCAATTTTGTTTTAGGCTGATGTATGTGTATATATACCTTGAAGTTCCAGTATTCCTGCCTTGATTGTTGAAATTACCTTACTCGCGTTGTTTAAAATAGTAGCATGTTGTCTATTTCACTAGTCACATGAGCGCTTAAAAATGCTGTCAAAATGGTGCCTCAGTATTGAGAACAAGCCCAAGTCTTTCAGCCGAAATGTGTCTTGCTGGACATACCTTTGTGAGAATAAATTCACAGAGCAGTGTACTGGAGTCTGTGCCTGATTTTTTTTGATGCTATGAAATACAGGAGTAAAAATAAATTGGGTTTGAGGCACAGCTGTCTCTGTTGTTATTCCACAAAAAACTTAAAATACTTCTTCTTCCACAGGTTTTTTTTAAAAGTATTTTTTTTTACATTTTCTAGCCCTCTAGAGCAATCTGTATTTTTTAATCGCATGGGTTTCTCCAATTAAGACTGTTCCCTCTCTATTCACTATACCCTTCGCACTATCACGTAGACCTTCCTGCCTTGTCAGAAGCCATCATCTCTGAAGATGCAACAGTGTGGGAACCAAGGCGGCCGCCATTCTGTGAGCTTCCGTCAGCTTCTGTAAACTTCACTCATTGCTTATTTTCAAGCTCTTAAAAAGTATATAAAGTTTTTTGTAAGGGCACTTTCCTGTCCACAATCTTACCTTGCTGTTTGGATGCGAGGTTCATTGGAATTGCAGAATTTTGGACAATTTTGAAGGTGTTTTCTTCTGGTGAGTGTGGACTGGCTTGCTGTGCTTCTATGCTGCTGAAGCTTTAGTAATAGGAGGTATAGACTCTGACGTGAGAGACGCAGCCTTAGCCAAAGGCCCTTCTTTGTTGGATTTAGCTGCTTCACCACTGAAAATAAGCTGGCTTGAATGTTACATACCAATTTTTCATACTTTGTACATTTCGCTTGCGGTATATATTTTCTATAGCCATACCTCCAATGTCTCCACACTGATATTGATGTATTTCTGCACAAGTACGGCTCTGGATTTTATTTTAGAGCTGTTCTCATCGGCTACATGTTCTATAATGTATGAAACTTTGCAACAGCAATCTACTAAACATCCTCTTGTTTTAAAGTATTATATTTCATACAGCAGCAGCATTACTCTGGAAAGCAGGAGCGTGGCTAGTCACTGAATTAAAGGAAAACAAACTGCATCAATGCCACCCATTAAATCTAAAGTTCTTGAAGCAGCAGAGCATTTGCTAAGTTGAATTTTGGAAGATATCCATGTTATCAATATCTATAGATCTATATTTATCTATCTATCTATCTATCTATCTATCTATCTATCTATCTATCTATCTATCTATCTATCTATCTATCTATCTATCTATCTATCTATCTATCTATCTATCTATCTATCTGTCTGTCTGTCTGTCTGTCTGTCTGTCTGTCTGTCTGTCTGTCTGTCTGTCTGTCTGTCTGTCTGTCTGTCTGTCTGTCTGTCTGTCTGTCTATCTATCTATCTATCTATCTATCTATCTATCTATCTATCTATCTATCTATCTATCTATCTATTTCCAGTATGCTTGTTTCCAGTCCAGAAAAGACCTGGCCAGGCAGTTCGGGCTTGACAGTTCCCATGAGGAACAGAGTCAAGACTGATGTGCATATGGCTGGGTCCAAACTGGGGTCGCAAAGTGAGCCAAAGAACAATGATGGATTCAACCCAGATCTGTGACTGGGGGTGAGTATCAGAAAAGTTACAGCACTTCATCCATCATTTCCTTGTGTTTGCTTTGTTTGCCCTAAGTTTGCAGGGTATGCCCAGACGTGGGTCCCTTGCTCACTTTGCCACTGGTTTCAAGCTAGCCTGGCTGATGACTGATGTTACCCCAAAACCAGTCCTAGGATGCTTCTTTCCGGTCCAGGCAAGACCCGGATCGGCAGGTCAGACTGGACTTTTCCCATGAGGCACAGGGTCAAGGCTGATTTGCATTAGGCAGGGTTCAAACTGAGGTGGTGAAGTGAGCTAAAGAACGATGATGGATTCAACCGAGATCTTTGACTGGGGGTGAGTGTCTGAATAGTTTCAGCACTCCATTCATCATCTCCTTGGTTTTCCTTAATGGAATTAATCAGCAGAAGCTAGTATAGAAAGGAAAAAAAAGAGCTACTATAGTGATATATGTTGAGTAAGAGAATTACAATTGGTCAAACATGGCACTAATTTTTAATTTCGAATCATACACAGCTAGTAATATAATCATGAAATATTTTCCAAAATAGTTAAAATGAGGGTTAATTGGTGGGAGCTCATGTAACAAATATATTTGCATCCTGCTTAGTTGAGGTTAGCCAAGCACAATATGTATGCACCTAATGTAAAGATGGATCTTTTGAATTAAAAGGGATGGATTTCATAGCAGACACTATTAAAGAACTCTAATGGTTTCCTAAATGGATTAGAGGTTGAGCATGTGAATAGTATGCAAATCATTATCCCAAAAGTTTTAGATAACCAGACCTTCATATAATAAATGCTGACTATTCAGAAATTTGACTTTAAACAGTTTTCAAGATGTCCACAAACAACTGACTAAATGAAACAAGTTTGTTTGATATAAAGTAAAAGGAAGCTATCCCAAAATATTAAATAGCCACATTTTCTGCTAATCTTTCAGAGGTATTGATAATGAAAGTTCCTCATTCAAAAAAATTGATAATGGGTACAATTGTTCTTTTTGTATTGTGAATTATATTTAGAAGTTGTCTGTTCAGTTACATTATATATGTTTAAACATATATAAACACAAATCTAATTGTGAAATGTTTGCACCATGTTAAGCATTTGACAATCCACTTCAGATAGAATTACATACAGAAACTGTATGCTGAAACTGCGAAAATGTGAAATGACATTACATTTGCATATATCATGTATGTAAATTATTCCACCATTTATTCAAGATTTCCAAAATCTAATATAATCATCAAGGGATTATACCATGAAATAATATTTTAGAAGCAGTAGAAGTCAAGTCATATTAAGATTTAAATTGAAGAGGCACTACTTTTGTTGATTTGATAATGGGTTATGATTTTATAAATGTATTGCTATATGATAAAGATAGTAATGGGAATAGTGTGACCACATTTTGTTTGATTCATGCTCATTTAGGAGATTGTAAAATATGAATTCTTTGAAACCATAGTGAACCTTGGTTAATTGTAAGGGTCTTAAGGTACTTATGAAAACCTACCCCACCACTGATTTTACACAGACTTTAAGCTTATTATACCCCATCCTTAGAGATGTACTGTTCAAATAAACTTATAAATAATGATATTCAGACTTCTGGAGAAAGTAACTGTTAACTGTAAAGAAATTATAGATATATACAGTATTTGTGGAGCAATAACCATTTTAACAGGGTACATTTTTCCTTACCAACTCACATGTAAAGATGACAATTTGTCTTTTTAATATTTTTCAAGTTGATGATCACATTTGAGGGTAATAGTATCTTTAAAAAAGTTTGGAAATAATATATTTTTAATGTTTCTTTCATCATGTAATATTAAAATAAATCAACATATTTTGTTGTACAGTAAACAATTATGGGAAACATCTCTGTTTTATTTACAGTGTCTCCAGAAACTTTATCGTAATCATTTATTAATCATAGAAAAATAGAAATAGTAATAAAAGGACTACTAATGAATAAAATGACACCATCATGGTAAGCAGCCATTTTAAGGACAAAATCTCTAATGCATGTGAATTTATTCTCTTCAAAACACCTAATTACACATAGAACATTTTCAATGGCTAGCAACAAAGGAAGAGGAGATGTTGGACATCCTTGTCATGCCCATAAATAATCCTGCAAATATTGAAGCAGAACCATTTATAAAGAGATCGGTGGGTGGTTGACAAAAGAAAGATGAAACCATTCATAAAAATATCACCAACATGAAGGGCTGCCATATCTTGAAATAAAAATTGCCATTGAACGTTATCAAATGCTTTCTCAGCATTGAGTGTAAGTGTACCACAGGGTTAGTGATGGGAGAATATAGATTCCAGTACATTGAAAATCAGTCTAGTATTTTTAATGGAGAGTCTACCTTTCATGAATTCAGTTTTGTCTGTATGAATGATATTGCTTAGTACTTTTGTTACTCTAGTAACTAAAATATTTGAATTCATTTTACACAGTCTCCATTTGTTAGTGAAACTCTTGATAATTAAATAGGGTTACTTATCTGCTTTAAGTAGTACTGTTGTGAGAGCTTCTGTAAATTAAACACATACTACACCTGTATTACTGAATGCAGTAAATATAAATTATTTGAAGACATATGGTACAAAATATGTAAGAGCAACTTTATACATTTCTGGAGTATTACATTGGAAGTAGGAAACTTCTTCAGCTTCAGAGAACTGATAGCAGTAAAAATGTAATCAACAGTTACAGGAGATTCTTGGCCACGATTATTAGACCTGAGATATCACAGGTAGTTTACAAGACTTCAAAATCTAACCTATTTCACTGGTGCCAATTACATCCAGTATACTATACAATGTGGAATACAATTCTTGAAAGTCGTTGATAATATTTGAAAATAAACAGTGATAACTTCCATTGTTCCCCCACAAGGAATGTATTTAAGTTTTATTATTTTTATTAAAACAATAGTTAGCTAGTAGTTTCCCAGATTTGAGGTGAAATAAAATTTGATATTTGTAAACCAGCTCTTTTGAAAAGTTGTAAATTATATTCATAGTGAAGATTCTGCAACTTCACTTAATGTATATTGTTATTTGAGGTAAATCATTCAAATTTAGCAATTTCTTTTTAAAATCAGAAACTTTAGAATGAAACTGTTTGTTTTTAAGAACCATCGTAGAAATCCCTCTACCTCTAATCTATTCAGGCTGATTAAATATTCTTAGATTGTATTATCTATTCAGATTCTCCAGGTCCAGAAACATACACATTTTTGCAGTGAACCTCTCCTCTTTTAAGTGTAATATGAAGGGATCACATTAAACAACAATATGACTAACTGACCTACTATAGAAAATTGATAGGTAAAGATGTTTTTTCACACGGTCACAATATAAATAAATGAATACCCTTAACTTTGTGTATGTTCATCAGCAATCAGTCTTGCTACATATCTATCAAATGAATAAATCTGAAGAATGTTAAATGGCAGTTTATTGAGTAGTATTATAGTCACAAACCTGTCCATGAGAAGATTAGGGGCAAAAGAGAGTTTCCCGGTATGTTCCACTGATCTCCAAACTAAGCCAACCATTAGTATCTCCAACCAGGCGCATTCCAACAGATGTACCTGATCATGGAGTGTTAAATCCACAAAGCCTAAAAAACAGAAGGAAACAATGTTAGTGCTTAATGGTACATCCTACAATATTTTTCCACCTGTATAAGCTCATATGGTGTTTTTACTGACATCTACTTCATGGACAAGGTCTGGCTTGGTGCTTTAAGTGGGCCGGTTCCTTCCAATGCAAATATAGGAAATGGGTCTTGAGCATGACCTTGCTATGTCCCTCTTTTTCATGCTTCAGGTTATGTAAATGGAAATAAAACTGTACTCAGACGCTTGCAAGAACAGCGATTGGAGGAGTAGTAGGGTAGAGAAAGTCACCCCTCAAATGATTGACTGTTTGGATAAGCATTGACAAGGACCCGGAGGCAGCTTTTGAGGACCAAACTGTCTGCAGAATCTGTTGTCCAATATTTATCTTTTGGTGACTGTATTCTGACCCTGAAGAGGTGAGAAGGCCCCCCCAAATAACCTCATTATGGACATATGTCAATTATGTGAACAGTATTACAGGATAAGAGAACACAACAAAGAAAAGAATTCCATCAGGAATCAAAAAAATCAACTTTTATTGAGAATAGGATTTTACAGTATTAACAAAAACTGAATATTTAAACAGTTCATTTGACCATACAATTTACCGGGGGCAATCTTTACTCAATTATTACCCCAGATAAACAAATACTCATGCATTTAATATAAGAAAGAGTGAGGAATTTATCTTGTATTCTTCAGAATTCAAACCAACTTCAGCAGAGCATGTTTAAACCACTGAGCTTCAATACCTCATTTATGTAGAGTCCTAATCCCAAAAAGCAGCAAACAAGAACACAATGGAAAGTTTGTCAGATCTATATATATTTTTATCTAGTTGACTGGGCTGAATGCTGCCTGGATAAATGCCCATAATATATGGCCTTTTCTCTTGGTAGGATATGTTTTCTCGACACTGTATCAGTAAGAAATCTCAGAGAGATGAGCAACAGGACAGATATTTGTATGCAACCTGGGGTCATATGTTTCAATTCTGCTGATGACGACTTTCATCCTTTTGAGTTGAAGTCAATGAATTCAGTACCACCACTGTTCTGGGTAGTAGTACTTTCTGTCATGAAGATGAGAGAAACATAGCTTGAAGTACTTTCTACGTATGCAACATAGTTTTCTCAGGCTAACAGATGTCTAAGCCATTGCACGTCCAATTTTATATCACGGAGCAACTATAAAATGCCTTCTAGTGATCAATCTTTTACAAGCAGATAGAAAGGTGCTTGTAACCTGCCTCTTTCCCCTTGGTGCAACTCTGTAACCACCAGCTGCTTTCAACCTGCAATGCTCTCTACAGAACCGGAATTTGCAAAAACACAGATGAAGATTGATTGATTGATGTACTTATAGAGCGCAGCTATCACCCTACGGGCATCTTGGCGCTTGCATTGGGAACCCGTCCTGGTTTTTCCCTGTAAGATAACCCGTACTGGGCATCCCCAAGGTGAAAGCCAGGCATCCCGCCGCGGGGGGCCGTTGTGGAGATTAAGCAGGCTTGTTGCCCAGAGCTGCATAGTGTGAACTCGTGCTTAGAGTGGGCACCGAAGCGAGAATTATCGAGTCCGTGGACGATTGGGCTCTGGACCCTGCCGCGTCAGGAATCGAACCCAGGTCCCGGGTCTGATCTCTGCTTCAGGGTATGCCTCTTCTAACCAGTGAGCTACACTTCTCCACAGATGAAGAAACAGAGTTTGGAATTCTGCCTACCAACAGACTAGACAAGTTTCCTGTTGGGGTAGTGGGGTTTATTAGTCAAAACGCTCCTAAAAGCATGGCAAATGCACTTTCTTTTAAAATAATGCAGGTTGGTCAAGCATGCTATGTAACATAGTGGGCCAGTCCTCATTCTTTATGTTTTCCAAAGGCCCTAGTTTTAAAATGTTTACCACTATCCCTGTATTGAAAGATGTGGACACGTTCCTCCTTTTAATATAGCCTCCTTCCGAGGGCTTTACTCGTTGTTAAAGACCCTGAATCAGAGGTATATAACGAGGGTGAGGGCCCAGTTATAGCCCAAGGCAGAAGGGTGATAAGGCTATTATTACATTCAACCCACTAAGGGTAGATTATTATAAATCAAAAGCGAGAAACAGAAAGACAAACATTGGAATGTTGGTGCAAAAGGCTTATAGCACCTATTATAAGCCAGGAACTACTCCACTGTCTTCAATGGAGCCCTCAACATTTAAATTTTCTAATATAGCCTTAGAGCCCCTCGTAGCTGGGGCTACCGACCATTAAAGGCCTGCTCCAGTGTTAAAGGCACGAGCCGAAGGGCTATACTGGAGGTTAAAGACCCTGAAACAGAGTTATACAATGAGGGCCTTTAACAACAGGTACAGCCTGAGGCAGAAGGGCTATAAGGCTATTAGAACATTCCACCCACTAGGAGTAGATTGTTCTAAATTAAAAAGGAAGAAACAGAAAGACATGCATTGGAATGTTGGAGAAGAAGGCTTATAGAAGCCATTATAAGCCCAGAACTACTTCATTGTCTTCAATAAGGCTCTCAACATTCAATAAGGCTCTCAACGTTACAAATTTCTAATATAGCCTTAGAGCCTCCCGTAGCGGGCTCTACCCGTCATTAAAGGCCCACTCCAGTGTTAAAGGCACAAGCCGAAGTCAAGGTTCTTTAACAAGGGAGGGGGCTTTTAATGCCCGGTAGAGCCGCGTCAAAGGGCTCTAAGGCTATTAGAACTTTCCGGCCCTAGAAGACAGAATATTCTAATTTGTGAAACAAAGGCCTCACAGAGCTCGAGGGGGTTGAAATCCCCTTGAGCACCTTGTGGCCTTTGTTCACAGCTGATGTGAACAAACATTGGAATGTTGATGCTCTTGGCTTTTACTATTGCATGGGACATGCTTCCCGTCATATTTGCTTTTTTTTTATAGTTCTCTGATATAGCTCTTCATAATGATAAAAACAATTTTGCCCATTGGATAAAATGTTAATATTGAAAGTCTACACAGACAATGTGATTTTATATCTTAAACCTGAAAAGTCCAATGTAAATAATGCACTGAACGTTTTCAGCAGTTTTCGAGAACTCAGGGTGTATAAATTATTCAAATGAACAGATAATCTGATTTTTAATATTTTCTCCAAAATTCTTCCAGAAGCAATATGCAAGGCACATAATCATATTCCCAATGCTTTATTTAGGAATAGTCTCATCAACTCTATCTGATCTAAATGAATTAAATTCTATAAACTTACTCAATAGCATCCCTGCTTCATTGCTGAACTACTCTACCCCTAACTATCTTAGGATAAGTCGCATTAATTAAAATGTAAGTTCTGCAGCTATTTATTTTTGTTTTTATGACTGCTCCATGCATCTCATGCAATACATTTTTTTAAAAATCCTGGGAATGCTTTCACAATTGTTCTGTGGAAATAAGGCTCCAAGAGTTTCACTATGCTCTTTATATTTTATATTTATCCAGATCTGAAGGCAGTCTAGCCTTGCCCAACATGACGATGTACTATTTTCTGCTTTTGCATCTCATTGTATTAGATTTAAGAATCAGAATTAATCCCAGATGTGTTACTACACTAAGCTCCTGCTTAACACACTCAATCAGATTCAATGGGGGCAGTGTCTCGAAAATGTCAAGGTCCTAATTATGAGTTTGGAGGTCAGATGGACTCCCAAATCCACGGTGGCGGTGCAGCAACTGCTGCACTGGCAGTCCGACCGCCTTATTATGTGTTTGGTGGTCGGACCGCCATTGGAGCTCTACAACCACCAAGGGTCCATGATTGTTCAGCGGTGGCATGGCGGTCAGAGGCTCGCAATATGCTGGTGGTGCCCCTCTGGCACTGCCAAACATATATTACGAGTTTCTCACTGCCACAGTTTTCATGGCGGGGAGTCTGCCATGAAAAGAGTGGATGTGAGGAAACAAAGGGGACCCTACAGGGCAGTCTGTTGCCTCAAGACCAGGGTATGCATGCGAGGGGGCACATGGTGTGCTCCCCTATGTGCATGCACCCCCTGTTCCTGTACAGGCAGTGCAGGAACAGGTTTTGTCGCTCCTGCAGCGCTGCCTTGCTAAGGCTCACATCTGAGCCTTAGCTCAGCATCACCGTGGGACCACCAAAAGACTGCCCACCAGACCACAAGAAAACTCCTAATCTGTTAGGCGGTGGAGTTTGGCAGTGTGGGAGTGGAGGGGTGGCATCGCAGCCCTCTCCAACCCAGCCAAACTTGCAATCAGGCCCTAAATCAACAAAAACGTTTGTTTTATCGTTCAGAGCCAGTAAAGAGGTCTTTGTTTTTTGAGAATCTGACATTTTTTATCATATTCTATGACGCTCCAAGATTGCACTATTGGGCTATGCTTCACATGCTAATGACACATCTCATTATGAAGCGAAATTGATTTATATTGCTATGCTAATTGCAGGATCTATCAAAATGCAGCAATGAAATTGCAATATGTATCTACATTTTCGGAAAGGTAGAAGAAAATAATCAGGGTAAGAGTCAGAGAAAGTCTGCTTGCTGCTAGGATCGAGATTAGTAAAAACAAATTAAATGCTTTGAAGACATTTTCTACAGAGGTGTTTACATTGTTCGATATATTGTTATCATTGATTTGATTATTTGTGCAATACACACATCATAATGTAAAGCCAATATTGTCTATTTTTTTCTACTTTTATAAAAGTAATTTATTCCTCCATTGCAAATAAAAATAAAAATAAATGTTTTTATAAACAAACTCCTGAAAAGTAAAGTTTTTGAAGACACTTCCAACTGGTTGAGAGAGTGAACTTTTTTAACATCTACATGAAGACAGATTTAGCTGCCTTCAAAAGCTCCCTGAATTTAGCACATACTATATCTAATGAGGGTCAATGCATGAGCCCCACATTAGTCACTATTTGCTGAAAGTATAATTCTTGTTGTGGCTCAGGTCACATACCAAAATTAGGTGTTGACACTGTAAGGTGAAAGTTGTTTACTTCCTCACTATAGGATTCTGCAGGCAAGGCAAACGTGTTTAACACTTAACACCTGCTTGGCAATGCACACTCGCTTTAATTAATAGGCATGACAGCAAACATTACATAGCTTTTTGTGTATCAAAAACAAACTCCCAAAGCAGGAGTTTGTTTTTCAAAGACAAAAAAAATGCCCCCACACTGCAGTTTCCTCCTAGGGTGAAGGGTCATTATTTTGTTCCTATTCCGAACAGCCAGGATTTACCCTAAATAGGGTGGACGATATAAGGTCCTTCCTCCGAAGCCCACTACTCTGTCAGGCCATCAGAGGAATTATTATGTCAAGGAACCAAAAGCGAAGGAATGGGACTATACTAAATTGAACAGAATATAATCGAAATGAGAATATATTCCCTCAGTAAATCAGAGAAAGACATATAGGCATCAAGAATACAAAAGAAAAGAAACTTCACATAGGTATTTTATTCATTGACATTATTCAAATATTGCAAGAAATAAGACACCGAATAAACAGAGATATTGTGTACCTCCATTCTAGTGAACTAGGGATGGATAATTTCACAGTTCCACTTTCATAGTCATTTTCCTGATAGACGATGTAGATCTACTGCTGAGTTTCAGTACTGATTTGAATTCAGAGTGATTCTCCTTCAATGTAATTTTTGGCCTGTAACTGGGACACAGCCTGTGTGCTAGGTGGTGGCTCTCACAGCAGTAGGAATTGTGCTTGCACCATGTAGGTGTTTTCAAAACAAGGACACAATGAAGTGTGAGATCTCAGCACCTGACTGTCATTAGCCTTTCTGAGCAGTTATCAGAGCAGCTGTGCTTAGAAACGTTCTCACCTTCAATAACATAAACCTCTGATCTTACCATTTACCCTATTTCATCACTTAAGAAAAAATAATAAGCAGTTCTTTGCTAACATGGACCTCAGAATTTCTATAGGTAGCCTTTTCTCTGTCCTCCCTCACTTTATTTATGGCCCTCCATCCACAGGGATACAGTCAATACACTTGCAGAGTCTAGAAAGGCTGTATCTTCTCTCCATCACGTCATGCAAAATGCATCTCACTGGTCCATTCTGTTACAATTTCACAACATTAGGAATCTGACTACTAGACACTTGCTACATACCCGCTTACATACGCATACATGGAATATTAGCCCAAAGGTCTAGGAGTCACACAACACCACCTCTACTGTAGCCAGACAATAAAGGGTCTGTCTTTGAGAGAGGCCAGATTCAATGGAAACGTGGAATTTTTGACTGCAGAACTAAAAATGTTATGTATGTGATCATCTGCCCGTGTGACAAAATATACATTGGCAAAACCAACCAGGAAATCAAGCAACGGATAATCCAGCATAAATCGAGCATAAGGGCAAAACTATCAGAGGTACTTTATCAGCAAAGGACACACTGAGAATGATTTAAATGGACAATCCTGAATGTAATCAAGCCAAATTCAAGAGGTGGTGATTTCGAAGTAAATTTAATGCAAGAAGAAGCATACTCAATTCTGAAGTTCAATACAGTATTTTACGGCCTCAACGAAATGTTGAAGCTAAACCGACTATACATAACATTGAATTGTCCATTCAGTAAATCACAGATGTTGTAGATTTAGAACCTTCCAACAAACAATTGCCCTACCTTGAATTCAGTCTATCAACTTTGCTATACGTATCAGCATGCAAGGGGTTGCCTATGCTGTGCTCCATTACAATGGCTTGAATAAATACTACACTCGATAAGCAACCAGTTTGGTCTTAACTCTGGTGAGTGCCTGGATTGCTGCCCTGCATTTCCGTAACATACTGCAAACAAGTACGGGGCATATCTACAAGGCGGCGATGAAAAATTATCACCGCTTGCGGACGTTGTCGGCCGAAAAGCGGCGATAATTTCCTCCTCTTATCAGCAAAGACTGTTTTGCTGATTTAGCGCCCCTTACAACAACGCCCAGCTTAGAATTTCTAATGAGATGCAAAGTGGGCATTCCGTGCCAAAATAACGGGAGAAATGTCGCTAAGCGACATTTCTCCAACTATCAAGCTGCACGCAAACAAGCAGAGCGATAAGAAAAGTAGCCCTAACCACAGTTATCGCTACTTTCCTTACGCCTGCTTGTAATCTGATTTAGCCATGTAATCCAATGGGAGGTGGATTAGATGGCTAAAACCACCCTGCCCTATCAGCAAGGTATCGCTGGTCGCAGTGCGATTATCGCTGGATTTCCAGTGATAACCACACTGTTTTCCAGCTAACGCATGGATTCCTATCGCTTGGGAGATAAGCGTTGCTGATAGCCCGCTATCTGCGCGATAGAATCTAGCGTTAGCCTGCGATAATTATCCTCATGCTAAAAGCGCTGAGCGATAATTATCGCAGGCCCTTGCTGATATGCCCCTAAATTCTCTTTAATATCTACATTTTTGCAGTTTCATTGATTTTTCTCTCCAAGCAATGCATCTGTAATTCGAAGGCAACCGGTAGTCTTTGTCAGTGCGCATTTAGAGTTTAACTGTAGCTGCTTTCTTTCTACTCGCTTTTTGCAACACTTTTTCACGGTAGAGTAAAAGCTGATCAATTAGAGACTCTCCCAGGAAATAGAGCTACAATGTTTCACCTTCAGTGCATCCTGCCTGGAAGGATGGATTTCAATCCAGAATTGTATTTATAAAGAGCGGAATAAAAAGTTGGACTCCCGGCAATTATGTTACAGGGTACATATAAGTACTGGAGCACCTGATACATACATTTTATTTGAGACAAATGACTGTGACGAACTTTCAGTACAATATTGAAATCACCCTGCTCAAGTTTAATTCTTTCCAGCAAACTTTGTTGCAAAATCAAAAGTGTGCACATAAAATATTTTTCCAGTAAGCTTCATTGTCAAAAAATGTTTGTTTTCACACATGCTGAGTCGCAGTCAAATAAATCTCGAAGCTGCTCGTTTGAAAGATAATCTAATTAATTTCATAACAGAATGCAAGTTCAGGAGACATTGGATACTTGCTCAAGTATAGTTGCAGGGTGTAAGATTTGAATTAAAAGGAGTCAGAAGTCGATCATCTAATACACCGTATATATTGTTTATATATTGCTATTCCACAGATCTCAGCCTGTGAAGGTCCTGAGGAGAACTCTAGAATCATAAGAGGTTTGAAAAGCGTCCATGGATACCCTTGGGGAGCGCCTTTAAATCATATTAAGTGCCCAGTGGGCAATCTCAAGCAACTTTTACTGATTCCATTATAACCAATCAGCTTTGGAACCCCCCAAAAGACATTAGTTAATAGAGGCTGACAAGAAGGAAATTGAAAGTCGTGGATACCTCTGTACATGTCATTAATGCACTAATATGTTTCTTTAAAGCACAAAAATGTTTGTTTTTCATGTATAATGATACATTTTTTCTATTTTTGTGTATTGAGCAGTCTTGTCCAGGGCTTTAGGGTTAAATCATGTACTTGTTAAATGTTTAAGCGGTCACTTTTTATGATACATTTAAAGTCTATCACATGTGCTGAAATGATAATGAAAGGTTTGTGTTTAAATTCACGGGTCAAGATTAATTATTTTTCTTGTCCTTGATTCTAAAAAAAAAGTTAGTTAAATAATACAGCTAGATCTCTTTTGTGTACAAAATGATTAGTGGCCCATTCTAGCTGTTTAGGAGTCCAACCCCCTTGTACATCACTTTAAGAAAGTGGTAATTTTCTTGTCCTAACCATTCGGTGCCTGCAGTGTGTTCCTAGGTCACATGACTAGGTGTAGTTGTCAGTTAGCATTTGTGTATTCCCCACAGACAGCCACACAATAAAGGGTCTGATTGTTTGTAGGATGGGCCACCCTGACTTGGTGAGAGGGGTGGAGAGCTCACCTGTCACATTTGCACGTTTAAGACACTGCCTCAGCTCACACACAAAGGACTTCATACTAGATTATTGTGCCTGCAGAAAGATTATAGAAGGTAACATTTTAGTGAGACTAACCAGGCCCCTGTATACAGGCCATGCTCCATTGCGGTCAGTCTGAATTTGTGACTTTCACCCATTCTCACTTGACCATCTAACCGCAAGTGGCATTCTGTGGTTTTAGGCACTATACTTACTTCAAATCTCTGAAATTATAAATCTCCAGTTCTACAGATTGGATTTCTGTGCTTTGGTGTCAAATACTTGACTAGATTTTACTCTGTTTCTAAATTGGTGTTGGATTTTTCTTTTGTTGTGTTTTCACTTTATTGCACTGTAAGTGCTACATAAATACTTTACAAATGCCTCTCAGTTAAGCCTGACTGCTTTTGTGCCAAACTACCAGAGGGTTAAGAACAGGTTACTTTAGTGACTTTTTATGGCTTGCCCTGTCATGGATTGTGGCTGTTGCTTGAGAAGGGCTCACACCGTCCTCAACCAGCAGCCAAATTTCTCACAGCAATTTTCTCAGCGCCTTTTCATTCTTGTCTTATCACCTCTAACATGAACTGATGAATAGGTAATCCTGAATTCAGGGGTTTCTGAAACTATTATTGAACAGAATCTTAGGAGGTGGATGATTTCTCTGCTGGAACAATACTGATGTTTTCCCTCACATGGTTCAAAATGACCCGCAGCTTTTTCTCAAAGATTTACTTTCCCTTATGTTCTGAAGCTGGAAAATAATCATCACTTTCAGATTAAATGCCTGATGCAGTCAGCATAGCCACAGCTGATTTTGGATAGTCTTTGCCAAATGCAGCCAATGTTTGTCACACAGTCCTTCTGATTCTCTCCTCCTGCTCTCAGCCTTTTATCTGTCTCTTAAGCAAGGGGGAGGAATTCCCAGGGTTATGTGTAGATATCGGAGACGTCGACTACGAAGGAGAGCTGTGCTTTCTTTTAAAAGAATGCTTGCTCATTGTAACAATATCTTCTCATTCTACCACACAAATCCAGTGATAAATATACCTTTGAGATAGATGAGCAATCATACACTATGCCACAGATTGTTTAAGCTGATAGCCATCTTAAAGGAAATACTACAGAAGAGGTGTGCCTCTTCTCGCTCTGCGTAAACAAACATTTGCACATGCATGGGTCATGCCTAGTCCACCATCCAGAGGAGACCTGGAAGAAAGATGACTTTACTACACCACTGCTCAGTTTGGAAAGTTATGAAATCTATGGGCCCACCATCTCCACGATGATTCACAGTTCTCCTTTGCAGCAGGGAGGATTCCCCACAAGCCCAGTGGCCATGAAATACCTTCCTAACACTAATCCGTTTATTCCAAACATCAGAGTCCTGTTTCTCTTCCTTAAGACTGGATAAATAAACAGGAGGACTAGGAATGCTAACCATTTTATAGCAGCTGGGAGGTTGGGTGGGGCTTTCATTTGCAGAATTCAACTGTGTTTTTCCTGTCTTATAGATGGGATCACCCCCAATGTAATGACTGGGACAAGGATCAAGGATAGAGAGATAATTATTGCTGTTGAAGTGCATGGTGTGCACCGTATGTACCAGTGACTCTACATCAGCCTATTCCTGGTCTTGGAGGCTAGTGGAACGCTGCATGTTGCACCTTAAAAAGCTAAGGGTCCAGTGAAAACTATAAGGCCTAAGACTAGGGAAAGAACATGGCAGAAAGGTTGTGGAAGACGAACTCTGAAAACGGAATAAACTGCTGTGATCAGGGAATGAGATGGCGATGCTGAATGACACGGGTGGATGAAAGTAGCCTAATGGCCAGAGCTCCTGATAATGGAACTGGGGAATCTGGTTAGAATCCTGGCATGGACTCATCATCCAGTGAATCTGGGTAAATCACTTAACCTTCCTGTGTCTTAGAAAAAACAAAATAATCTGACCTTGTATAATGAAATCTTTTGTTCATTTATAGTGTTCTAATGTACTTGAGCCAACTTTGCGAACCAGCCTGCAAAAACCAAATGAGGGTGAGATGAACATGTGTGTGTGGAGTTTTATTGTGTCCTACTGCCCGATATGAAAGCCGCTACTACCTTAAGACCACCTCCAGGTAACAGCAACCATACTTGAAGAGTAATTGACAAGATGATAAATGAGGGCTACTCAAACTGATAATGGCCTGCAGAAGCTAGGCATTGCAGCAACTGGTGCAGTGAGTCTCTCATATTCCTGGCAGTAAATAAATGCATCAAAATCACCATTCATATCTACATCATTGTTAGTGCAGCTTGAGTTCATACCAGACAGTGTAGCGGCTGTCAAACATTAAAAATGTGTTTTTAATGTCAAAATGGAGGCAAAAATAAAATATCCAATAAAGTTTGGAGCATGGGTTCTCTAAAAATAATAGTATGGTTAACTCTAAATGGAATTCTCAAGAATTTTTGGTCACAGCGCAGACATTGTTTCATATTTGCTGAGTACAATAAGATCGTGCTAACCATGAGAACTGGAGCTCTTGCCGCTGTAGTCTGACTGCCAATTACAAGCAACAGCCCATCAGCAATCCCACCAGTTAAGAACCTGGGGCCATATTTATCATCATATCCACTGAAGCATTTTCCACTTGCAGAATGCAGCACACATAAAAAGAGGTAAAAATGAAGAGAAATAGTTCTCCTTGTTACGCCTCACCTGGGTAGGCATAGCCATTTTGGCACATTCCCAGCTCTGCCACTTATACTTATAGTACATCTGGGAATGCTTCAAAATCCATTGGTTTTACATGGAAACATCCATGCACCACCCATGGAATGACTCCCTGGGGTCAGAATAACATAATGCACTCATTTATCATGCTACGTAAGGGGGCCTAAAATCTAATTTTAAGGGTTATGTTGCTTTTGTACTACGTTGCATGGTGCAAAAGAGATGCAACCCCTTGATAAATATGGCCCCCTGGTATTTAAGTCTATCAGTGAGCTGTCTCTAATTCCAGGTGAATTCAATTGCTTCTTCTTGTTTTTGCAGCCCTAAAATTCTTCATAAAGTTGTTCCATGAAAGACCATGAGGGGCAAGACATAAGCAACCATGGTGATTAAAGGCTTAATTTGTTCTTTAATAAAATCTGTTTTTTTGCTAATACAATACAGGTAGAAATCTCTGTCAATGTAGAAACAAATTAATAAGCATGAACAAAGGTAAATTTCAGAACCGGTCATCATAGTTCTCATGACCATAAAATATAGCCAAGGTCTACTGTAGTATCTAATGTTCCCGCCTGGCCAATGAACGGTAAAAAATCTGAGCAAATATGAACATCATATTTGAAAAATATACTTTTCAAATAGTTACCACAAATTGGTCAGGCCAGTAAACAATCTAACAATACATACCGTACTGAGCAAAATTCATTGCACATGGGCATTTCTCCTCACAATATTTGATCTGAATGGGGGATGGGTGAAGCCTAGTTGGTGGAGGGACTGAATATACTCTACTGGTGCTCCTGCCTGGCTCAGGGGTTTTTGGCCCATCCTAAGCCCTAGGAGGCACCGGACGTTGCGGGGCTGGCAGTGGTCCTGCCTGTGGGGTCATGAGCCTTTGAACCTTGTCACATAAATTGACAACTCAGCAGAGATCGGTTGCCAGGCCTAGGATGGATGCCACATGAAGCAGCCAGACACTGAGGATATAGCGGATGGCCTCTGAGTAGGCCCAGGTGGAATTTTAATTCCACAAGCTGAATTGGGGAATTTGTGCGACTCCACATTACTCTTGTAACACAGATTTCACAACAAAATTCGCCAACCTTCACATTGTGGAATTTTTTCCACTTTTAAGCAATGAGATGAAAATGGGAACACTGAATGCGAGCTGGCAAGTGCGAGTGAGATTTAGCATCCCCTATCACAATTTCCGGTCACTAGCAGTACTTCCAACAAGAGTGGTCACAGTCAGCGGGCTGTTTCCCAAGTAGACTTTCTACTTGAGGGGCAGAAAACTTAACTCGAAAATAGCACGGTGCCATTTGCACTGATCTTTAGCACAAAATGTGCTACAGTTGCTAAAATTGGAGCGCAAGTAGAGCAACATGCAATTTCCACCCATTGACAAATCTCTGCAGAATTTTGCAAGGTTTTTAAGCAACTCAGTGTGATTCCACTAAGTAAAATTCCACGAGTTCCATCCAGGCCTACCTTGGAGTCCACTGTCCAGTGCCGGGCACAGAGCATGCCGGGACTCCAGTGCGGCTCATATTGGTGCTCAAGAAAATTATTCTCCCTGGGACATTTTACAGCCTAGCTGTGAGGAAGGCCACAAGGGTGGCTGTCGGTGCTGGATCATGGAAAAGGAGAAAGATGGCGGCAACTGGGATGGTGGGCTCCTTAGCCCTGGTGGTGACCTGGGGGTCAGCTGTGGCAGTGAGAATGTGAGAGGCCTGACTGTCAGTATCTCAGTGGAGACTTAGGGACTAATTCAGATTTCAATGGATGGGTTACTCCATCACAATAGTGACGGATATCCCGCCTGATGAAATATAAATCCCATAATATCGTATGGGATATATATTTTGGTGGATGGGATATCTGTCACCATTGTGATGGAGTAACCCGAACGCCGAAATCTAAATCTGGCCCTGAGTGTTGACTGGGTGACCCGAGCAGCTAAGGGCATAGCCATGTGTGAATGCGTTGGTGGATAAAGCCGTTGGGGAATGGTGAGCCCCCCACGATAAAGGAGTCTGTGGAGCCAGGACAGCTCCCCAGCATAAGGGGCCTCTAGCGTTCATGGGAGCTCGGACTATGTGTTCGTTCATGGCGATGGGGGGTCCTCAGTTGCATTATTGTTGCATTGGTGTGCCGCTCTCTAACAATGCTCTCCCCCAGATGACCTAATGTAGTAAGTAAAGGACAGCACTGGGTTCAACGCAGTTCACATCCGTAGGACTTTGACCTCACGTTTGAATTATTTGCCAGTGCACAACTTTATAATAAGGCATTTAAGAGAGTAGGCCTCTTTGGGCACTGTGAAGTTGGTCAATGATGAACTGAGGGGTGACTCCCCCCGATGCCCCCAAGAAGAAATGTGTCTCTGGTGGCTGTCTGGCCTGTCCTGATCAGCACTGGCCAAAATTGGTTGTCACTTACAGTCTCAGGGCCTTGTGCACTCCTTCCCCTCTGCGCAATATGGCCATGACAAACCTCCTGGAGAGGCTCCACCCTTTCCGTGATGAGCTCTGGAAAGAACTCTGGTAGGATCTTGATAAAAGCCTCGCAGACCTGTGCTCCTACCTGGAGGCCAGAATCACAGAGCTATGCTCTGATGTCAACTCCGTGGGCAGGGTATTCTTGACATGGAGACCAGACTGAGCGTTGAGGAGGAGGTGCAATCATTGTTGGAATGCTGTCCTGTATTCTGGGCTATGATCACCTAGAAATTCCACTTAACAAGGTGCACCCTGGTGGCCCCAGAAAACAAAGACAGCAATAGAGATCTAAAGATGTGCGTGTCAAATTTAATTATTTCTCCGAAAATGAGGAAGTCTTGAGAAGGGACAGGGAAGCTGGAAGTGGTTACTTTCAAGACTTTCACTACACGATCTATAAGGTTGTTGCCCAAATAACTACTTAAATGCTGAGCTGAATTCAGATCAGTCTTTAACCCCTTCGCTGCGGCAGGAATTCCGCCGCGGCGCTGGGGGGGTTTGGGGGCAGTTGCGGTGCCGCCGTGCTCGTGACGGAACCACTCCGTCATGAGTCACAGGCGAGTTGTGCTCATGACGGAGTGGTTCCGTCACGACTTCTGCCCACTGCGCTAATCGCCCGCACAGGCGGGGAATTAGCGCCGCGTGGGCGGAGCGGCCGCCAACAGCCGCAGCATGACGGAACCACTCCGTCATGAGCACACGGCGCCCGTGGCTCATGACGGAGTGGTTCCGTCATGAGCACGGAATGGGTTAAGAAACTTTGTTATGATGGCATCAAGCACAGATCAACATAACCCTTCGGCCTTTCTTTAAACCCACAAAATTTGAAGGGATGATTTAGATTTGGAAAATTGTCTCCAGCTGTTTGGGGCCTCCTGGGGGCTGAAGGTCAATTTGGTCAGGCTGGGGGGGGGGGGTTGGAACGATCATCACCTTAGGACTTGTGGATTAGAGGAATAAACACCTGTAGAAGAATAGTGACAGATTGCGTGTTAATTTAAGGCCCGATATAAGGAGATACTTTCCGGCTCACTTACTACTGGGGTAAATTGATGCTTTTTGGTGGGAAAGTTTGACCCCAGCTGGGCAGGGGGGGGCCACTCAAAAAAACCTTTCCGGTAAGCTGGACAGACCTGATGAGACATGTTTGGTCTGGGTACTGGGTCTGGGTGTGTGCTGCATAGTGCTTTCCTTGCTCCCTAGTTGGCCGAGTAGAGGACATCTTTAGTGCTTGTATGCAAACCCTACAGGTCATTTGATAACCCATTAATGGAGGTTAGAGCATATTTATAGAGCGTGCGGCTACTCCCTGGAGGTATCTCCTACTTCACATTATTCCTTTTATCTTTTGTTTGCTTTGTTACTGTTTTCGCTTACAGGGAAAGGGGTGAGTCTCCAGCACGATGTGAGACATGTTATCCTCAGTCAGCATATATATTTAATCTTGATTCTTAATTAGTTAATTCCCTTTTTCCCTTTTAGTGAGCTAAGAAACTCCATTAAATATCTGGGAGTTAGGATTATGAGAACCAAGGGGAACATTTGCTTTGTAACTAGCCACTCTTATTGGCTGCCATAGAAAAAGATCTGTGGTCACATGGATCAAACTCCAAATTTGAAATTACCAAATATCAATATTTAACAAATTGCTATTTGGGAATCGCAAAGCCGAATGTATATAGAAATATGAATAATTTTGTGAATCGATAAAAATCTAATTCGCAAATACAGATTACCTAAATGCGATTCCTAAAATTGCGACTTCGCTATTTTGGGAATCACAATTAGCGAATCTAGCATTTTGGTACAGCATGATGACCTCACAACCAGAAAGTGAGGTTTCCATGCTGTTACCAGTCTACTGAGTGAGAGGAGGAAGACTGCCATTGCATATTACTAGGGAGCCCATTTGGACAGCAGAACCTGAGCAAGAAAACCAGCATGGGGTAAAAAACACTGAGAAGGAGCCAGCACTGCGCAAAAGATAGCTAAAGTTTAGCGAGAAAGAGTTGGAAGTGCTAATTGAGGAAGTGGTGAAGAGTCATGAGAAATTGTTTGAGAAACAGTCACTCCATGTCCCAGAGTGTGAAAAAAGAAAACTATGGCTGGGCATCCAAACCAAAATAAGTGCAGTGTGGGTCACACAGCACTCCTTTGCGGATCTACATAAGTGGTGGTACAACCTGCAAAGTCGGTCCAAAGATAAGGTTGCTGCAAGGCTTGCAGAGGCAAGAAAGACTGGATGAGTCCCATCCACACAAACTGCCTCTATACCCTTAGAGGACCTGGTGAAGTCTACACTATATCCTGAAGCCATCGATTGAGTGATATAGATTGACCCCTCTGCATTGGCCAGTTCTGCCCAAGCTAAGATGCATGCAGATGACCAAACCCATGTTAAATGTAACAAAATACCACTTTAGTGAGATCAGCCTTAGAGGAGCAAATATTACTCCAGGCCACATTTTACTTGCCACACACCAATGCATCAAGGGATTATGAGCCAGAAGCTCTAATAGGAAAGGCAAGGAGGAAAATCAAAACAGCATAGGTGCATTTAAGTGTAAGAAGCAAGTGATACACATACACGTCTTGTGTTGCTAAATAACTTTATTAGACAAAAAATAATGCACAATGTGATATAAATGTCAAAATCTCAAACTGAAATAGTACTGTTTCACCTCACAGATACACTGGCGCAGGAGTCAGATGAATGTGAAGCCCATGAACCTCTGGTGACTCAGGCAGAGTCTGGAGATGACTACACAGTGGACCCATCACCCACCACACCTGCACCCACAAGACACAGGACCACAGTGGCACCACTACCTGAGTTTGAAAAGGAAGAGGACAGCCAACCTGATCTTCCCACAACACAGCCTAAGAAATCACCCACCATAGGAGCCCAAGTCCACAGGCGGCGCAAGAATATCCACATTAGGAGGTGTGGGGTAAGGGCACAAATGCAAGCCGGAAAAGGTGATAGACTATCTGTCTATGGTGGGATAGAGAATGCAATGCTGAAGGTGCAGAACCTGCAATGTAAACACATGTGTTCAATGCATACACAGCTTTTCGCATTCCCACTGCTCACTACAGCAGCGGTGGAAGGATAGAGGTAAACAGTAGAGAACTTAAGTCACATGACACAAGCCATCAAGGAACTATGCAGTGTAATACAGGAAGATCCTGTGTGACAACACAAAAGGCACCATCAATTACTAGGCCACCTCGATGGCTACACCAGGGCCTTCAATCGGTTGAGTAATACAACAGCCCTCCGGTCTTGTCGGGCGTTGGGCATGCAGGTAGAAATGACACATTGTTGTGGTGATGTGGCCAGAGGATTGATACAGGTCACCAATGCTGTTGAGCATTTGCAAACTGCCACAGTTGGTGGTACTAATGTACTGGGTATTGTACTGGGTGGAGGGAATAGTGAGGCCTCGAGCCTCAGTAGCATCATAGCACCAGTAACCAAATGCAGGAGGCGCAGTTCACGAAATACTTCTGCCTCAGATGCCTCAACAAGGGATGTGACAGAGCATGCAGACTGGGCTACGGGAGTGCATGGTTGCAGAAGATTGTGTGGTATTGCGCCCAGAAATGATTTGATTAGAAATGTATAAAGTGCGTGATTGCCCAAAGGCATCTTGGAATTGACTCCGATGCACAGAGGATTCCTGGCAAGAGTAGTGTGGTGCCTTAACAGGTCAAAAGCCACGTTTTACGGCTTTTCTAAAATGGAAAGTGAAGGGCTGCTTTTTATCGCGATCGGTAGAAGATTCCAGTTTTTGGCAGTTGCAACAAAAAGCTTATTCCTCACCACCTCACCTGCTTAAACCTAGGGACTTGTAGACGTTTTATGTGGGCTGATCTCAAACTTCTGGTCGGCACATACCATTTCAGGTGTGTTCTCAAGAACTGTGGTTCTGACCCATGCAGGGCTTCATATGCCAGGCACAGTGATTTTAACATAATCCTTTTTTCCATGGGTAGGCAATGGAGGGCTCTCAATCTATGTCCAACTGGCTCAGCTCTGGGAATGTCGAGGACCAGCCTTGCAGCAGCATTCGGTAGACGTTGGAGTTTTGGGAGATGTTGGACTTGGATCCCTGCATACAAGGTGTTGTCATAATCCAGTCTGGACAGGGCCAATGCCATGACCAATGTTTTGCGTGAATCGAGAGGAATGAATGAGAAAACTCTTCTAATCATCTTTCAAATATAACAGATGGTTGAAGAGAGGTTATTTATCTGGGCGTCAAAAGTCAGTTTGTTATCAAATGAGACTCCCAGATTTTTAACCTTGCCCACAGGTTTTGGGCAGTCGCCCAAACTGGCCAGCCACCAATTGGGAGACCAAAAGTCTGTCTTTGATCCCAACAGCATAACCTCGGTTTTGTCACCCTTCAACTTCAGGCAGTTTAGCTGCATCCAATGATCTACCTGTGTCAAGCAGTCATTGAATCGCTCAGCTGCTTCCTCCATATTGCCTGCAACTGACACCACTATTTGGGTGTCATCAGCATGCGATACTGGAAGAAACCAAAACTGCCTGATCATCTCTGCCAGCGGAGCAACATAAACATTAAAAAGCGTGGGGCTCAGGGAGGAGCCCTGAGGCACTCCCCAAGGGGATTTAAAGGATTTGGATGTGAAATCTCCCACTTGGACCGAGAAGGATCTGTCTCTTAGAAAAGATTACATCAACGTGAGCGCAGAGTCTTGAAGCCCCAATTCTGCTAGACGAGCACAGAGTATCTCGTAGTTCACATTGTCGAAGGCCACAGAGAGATCCAATAGAATCTAGGCGGCCTTCCCTCCTGCGTCTAATATACTCCTAAATTCCTCTGCTGCCATAACCAATGCAGTTTCTGGTTCATGCGCTTCCCTGAAACCATATTGTGATTGGCCTAAAAAGTTTTTAGATGCTATAAATTCTGTCAATTGGTTATTAAGCAGTTTTTCAAAAACTTTGGCTGGGAATGGAATTCTGGATACTGGCCGGTAGCTGCCATTAGGTGAGGTAACCACTGGCATTCAGTTGGCCAACTAACAAGGCAATGTTTTCTATTTGCAATATTACTTTCATAATGCACATATTTTGCTAGTTACATGTGCATTTACACTACCTGAGTTCTGGTTTGAATAAATCACAATATCAATGAAACCATGTAGTGTATTGTCTCATTATTACCCACCTTAAAATAAATTCTGCCTTATTTCTTTACTTTGCTCTTTTCCGTCTGCTGCCCTTGAACTGTTTGCTGCTTGTTGATGTTGACCTGGCTCATCATCTATATCAGATTCACTGTCCGTAAGATCCGACGGGTATGCCTCTTGAAGTTGCAATGTTGTGCAACATGGCACAAGTGGCCACAATTTTTCAACATGTATCTGCCCTGTACTGCAATGCACCTACACTTTTATGTAGACAGTGGAACCTACTCTTCAGTAGACCAAAGGTCCTTTCTATCATGAAATTTAAATCCCAATTTGGTGTTTTTCTAGTTCTCCAATTAATTGCAGTGCTGCATGGTGAACGTTGCTAGCATTGTACTGTTGCAAGCCAATTCATTTAAACAATGAAAGTAACTTCCATAGACTGCAGTGCAAGGTGCTGAAATTATGGTTGGCAGGGAACAGGGGTGGTGGGGCAGGTGGGTCAGGGGGAAAAGGGCATTAAAAAACACTGACCTCCTCACGGCTACCAACATCTCTACTCCATTGTTGCATCCTGATGAGTACAGGAAGCACACAGGCTTCCCTAAACCAATCACAAAGCTGCAATGCAGCATTGTGATTGGCCTGAGGGCTGTAATTTGGTGCTCAGATGGGGTCTATAGGCCTGCACATGTTCCCCACCAGGCTGTGTATTACAGACTGGTGGGGAACATGCAAAGTGTGCAGGAGGGCAATCTTGCCTTTCGCCTTTCCCTTATTTTGGGAGGGAGTCACCCCCCATCCTGTGTAATTCAATTAGGCAGTTACGCCTTTACTCATTACTCTATAGTAGCCTGTTGGCCTGCTAAAGTCATGCATGCATACAACACAAGTAAGAAAGGACTAGGAAAGCAAGAGGAGACGGATGCAGGTGCAGATGCGGAAACAAGTTATGCAAATAGAACCCCAACGAGGTTGGTCGACTTTTGCCGTGCTTATTTTTGCAATAAACACATGTTAGATTTTTATGCACTATCCCAAGTGTCTCTAGAATTTTTGTCTTGTCACTACTAATTGTTAATTTACTTGAGAGACAAAAACACTTCTCTCTACCCCCCTAGCTGTGAGATCTAGCATCACTAGGACATTATTGTGTAACAAACTAGCTACTTGCCCTATATCAATTTTCCCATTTAAAAATAAAATAGATATAACAATTGTGCTTGCAGATGTATTACCTGAAGATGCCTTTAGACTTGTCTGAGACCCATTTAATAGGCAATAATGTGAACACCACAGTTGGAAACAAGGGTGATGGGTCGGTATCAAAAACATTGCATACAGAACTGAGACTGATAAACATAGGTGAGTTAAAAAGATCTATGGAGATCCTGAGGAGCCTATTTTCTGGTATCTAGGTCAGTAATGCAGAACACGAGTGACATAATGATTGGTGCACTGACCTCTCTGATCATAGTCCAGAAACACTGGTAGAACTGAAACACATAATTTCCAAAAGCAAATTATTACTTTAGAAAAGATGTCCTTACTACCATAATAAGCACACCCAGGTTAGGCTCCAGGGAAGCTCTGTTCCAACCCTGGTAGATATAAAACAGACAACCGTCAATTCCCCTGAGAGAACAATTTAATAAGCAAAAATATTTTTTCTTTCTGACTTACTCTCTGTTATGAGTTCAAAGTCTCCCAGAGGGGCAAGTTCCAGGGCTAAAGCCAGCATGACATTCTGAAAGTCATATGTCATTGTCAAGCTTCTGCTAAAGTGTTTGCTTTGACAACAAAAGGTTCATCCGAGACAAAGCTGGATTGTGTAGCTGTCAAGGTTGTTTCACTGCTGGGATAGATTTGCCACTTCGAATGTGGTCCAAGATTATACCTTTGGACATTGTCACTTTTTGGTTCTCAAAATTCTTCAGTGGGGCAAGGCTGGCAGCTGGAGCTTGGAGAGCAGTGCTAATCGCTGAATGCTAACTGGAGTGAGGAGTCCTTGAGCCTTCTTCCTTCCACCAGAGCCTTCTTTTCCAAGAGTAGTCTTGCCGCATCCAGGTATGTTCTGAGGAGAAAGTGGTGAGGCATCAGTCTTATCCTGTGCACTAGCCAGTGATTGGAGAATGTTTCCTACCCAATCCTGTCTACTTTCTCACCCAATGCCCACCTGTTTTTGCAAGACATACTCTGTGCTTTACTGTAACAATTCACAGGGGCCTTCAATCCAAAATGACTAGCCCTTTTTTTCCATCATAAAGGCTCTGTCTCCATATAAACCATTCTTGTATTTAGATAGGGTCTCTCCTTTCTCTCAGGGCCACAAATTGGTTTTCTACCTGCTGGGGCTGGTACCTCAGAGTGTACTAGAACCCTGTGAATAAATGGAAGCCGATTCTTTTAGCCCTATTTAGCAACTCTAAGTCAAAATAGGTAATGCAAAGGCTGTCCTTTGTTCTACCACCTGTTCATGTCTCCCTCTCAACATGCCTTTGAGGGCCTAAAGCCCAAGCCATTCCCATCTGGAAAATAGGGCTATTAACTCCAGCTGAGAAAATTTATTGAGCGTTTAAAAGTAAAATGTATGGGCAAACTGGTTTTAAACCACTTCTGGCATAGGCCATAAAATTATCAAAAATCTGATTTCACCTTCACATTAGATTTTTAATACTAAATACTTGATTCATTTTGCTAGTGCTAGTGCTTTTCCATGCAAAGATACAATTTAATGGTTTTAATTAAACCTAGACCTATTTCTGAACAATCTAGTCAACTGACAAAATAAAAAGAGCTTTTGCACATTGTGGTGCCGATCACGATCCGGTAAAAAAATTCCCCATACGACTCGTATCCGGTCTTTTTACCGTACGAATCGTACAAGTGCCATACAAACTGCCAATTACGATTCGCATGGGAAAAAGTCCATACGAATCGCATTGGGAATAATTCCCCACACGTCCTCGGGTCGGAAAATGTGTCCGACACATCCTCGGACAATTTACCGTACAAATGTGAAAAGTGAAGTCCGACCGCGGAATCACGATCCATCCCGTGCGTCCGATGTTACAACCGTATGGTAAAAACACCGTCCGCACCGAACTCCCATAGCAACCATGGAGACATGTGCCCGCATACGCGCCCGACCCCCCAGCCCCCGCATGTACGCGCCGACCCCCCCAGCCCTCGCATGTACGCGCCGACCCCCCCCAGCCCACGCATGTACGCGCCGACCCCCCCCAGCCCCCATACGTTCGAGTCGTACCCCCCAGCCCCCGTACGTTCGAGTCGTACCCCCCGTGTATGTACACCCGTGTACGTGTCGTACCCCCGTGTATGTACACCCGTGTACGTTCGAGTCGTATCCCCCCGTGTATGTACACCCGTGTACGTTCGAGTCGTACCCCCACCCGTGTATGTACACCCGTGTACGTGTCGTACCCCCCCGTGTACATACACGGGGGCTGTTCAGCACGTACACGGGTGTACATACACGGGGTGTACGACTCGAACGTACACGGGTGTACATACACGGGGGTACGACTCGAACGTACACGGGTGTACATACACGGGGGTACGACACGTACACGGGTGTACATACACGGGGGGGTACGACTCGAACGTACACGGGTGTACATACACGGGGGGTACCACTCGAACGTACACGGGTGTACATACACGGGGGGTACGACACGTACACGGGTGTACATACACGGAGGGGTACGACTCGAACATACGGGGCCACCTACTCTGGTCGTTTTGCGCCGTACTTCGCTTTTCCGGCACTTTTTGGGTGCCGTGAAAATATTGCCGTCCGGACTGCTGTCGGTTCGAATCATACTTCCTGGGTCGTGAAACGCGGCCTGAAAGCGTCCCGACGTCACGTCGCAGCATTCCCGGATCACATTCGTATGTATATTTTCGTTGGTCGGTGTTTTTTACGATTCGTACGGAAATAGTGTTTCCGTGCGAATCGTAATTCCATGTTTGTAAAGTTGTACAACCGGGTACGAGTCGGACGGAGAAAACGCTCCGACCGACGGTTCGTACCCGGTTTTTACCGGATCGTAATCGGCACCTTAGTCATTGTGAGGGCATACTTTCTAAATGTGTGGTGTTCTACTCCTATATATATTAGACACCATTCCCCGTGGAAATACAAGCCACACTATGGGGGTAAATTAGTAAAACATAAAAAACTGGTTTTGCTATGTGCAAAGCCACTCTTCCTTTCAAAATGTCACAGTGGTGTTCCTAGTAGCCATATTTTTCTGTCATACGTGAGTGGTGAAAATACCCATGGCAGTTCACATATGACATTAACTTCCTTGACATTGATGCATTTTCTGCACCATCTGCAATGGAATTACAGGTAAATAAAATAAGCCAATAAGATAAATCTACTATACAGAACCTGTTTATGGGGAAAGCAAATATGCTCTATTACTCTTAAGCAGTGGTATAGTGCACAAAATCCTAAAGCCAGCAAAGCCAGAGGGCAAAAATGGAACCCATGAAAACAAAGATGTCCTTTCTTACACTTAACACATTTATCTTTTAAATGGAGGTGAAACACAAGATTGTTGATCAACGCAGAGTTGGTGAACAAAGTCAATACACAGGTTGGAGAATATTTGAGGCTTAATATTGGCTCAGTCTAAAATATTGGAGTGATGTTGCAGTACCTTAAAGTATGTAAAATGACTGTTAATACGTCTTAGATAACAATGAAATGTGTGGGAGGCTTTGTGCAAAGGGAATACAGATGGAGGATTCTACAGATTAGATAAGTACAATAATAAACAAATGGTTCTCTGGTGACATCAGATGACTTAATTGCGAAGTAATTTAAAAAGTATTTCTCAAAGTTGCTTAGTGAAATTGATATTAACCTCAAGTTAAGGATTAATTTAGCAACTAGCTAGATATTGGATGAGGAGGAAACAATCAACAAGGACACACACCATTGAATAATTAAGCAGTCAGCAAATGCAACACACAGAAATATCCTGGTCAGATATTTATGTAGGTGAATTTCATCAAGTTCTTGATAAGAAATATCACTTTCTCCCAATTTAGACTCCTTGTTTAATCATCCTTTGTTCTCTGGGACTTTCCTCTCTTCCTTCAAGTCTCTAACCATTTTCTCTCTTATTAGAAAAACATGTACCGGACCCTATAGAGCTTGTTAATGTTAAACCTGTTTCCTTACTTCATGTCCAATAAAAAATTCTTAAGTACCTTGTTCTTTCCTTGTTTTCAACTTTGCTTCATCTTCACATCCTAATTTCTCATATTCAATCTTCTTTTCATCTTGGTCACTCCACCAAAATATTGCTCCTCTCTTGAACTTACCTCACCATTCTCGACACACAAATATCAGCTCTCTATATCAATTCCTCTTGAGCTTTCCACTGCTTTTGACACCATAGATCATTACATTCTTCAATCCTTCCTTAACCTTCTGGGCAACTCTGGTTCTGCTTTATATTGGCTTTCTTCTTTCTATCCAAGCCACACCTTTTCTGTATCTTGGAATTGAACTGTTTCCATTGTCCACCCTCTTCACTATGGGCTGCCTCGTAGTTCTATCCTTGGTCCACTTCTCATTTCCCTCTAAATTAACCCTTTATTTTTTTATTAATCTTGGGTCATTGCTTGGAGTCTCAATTTTATGCAGCTGATTCTCAAATGTTCTTTTTTCACATTTGTTTCTGTGTCTCTTCAGGAACGTGTCTACACCTGCATTTCCCACATCAAGAACTGGATGGCTACTCATCTTCCAAATATAGAACTGAGATTCTATACTTTCTGTCTACTTTCCATATCCCCTTTAATTTTGTTTCTCCCTTAAATTCCTTTTTCTTCCTCTGCACATTACCTTGGCTTAATTTTCAAATCTGCCCTTAACTTTGCTTCTCGGATCATTCCTATAATTAAATACTATCAAGTTCATCTCTTCAACATATGTAAATTCAAACCTTTTATTTTCTCCTTTTCACTGAAACATCCACTTCTTGTTCTGTCTCTCTTTAACTATTCCCCCTCTTGGTATGTGAGATTGCCTTAATCTCTCACAACTCCTGTGCAATCCATTCGGAACACTTGTATTCACTTTCTCTTCTCTCACTCCCACCACGTGCCCCTACTTTCATCAGTTATGTTGGCTTCCTTTCCCTTTTTCACCATAAATGTTGCCTTTTATATATTACTTTTAAATGTTATCATTCTCTCTCTTCTTATTATTTAGGGACTGATTTAGATCTTGATGGGACTCCTGTCGTCCCTCCATGGTGGTGTGTACAAGTACCCTGCCAAGCTGACAGAATCCTGCCCGTCTGATTTAGTTAGATGTTGGCTGAATCTCCGTCCACGCCGACAGAGTTTTCATCGTCGCGTAGACGGCTCACTGCAGCCAACATGGCAGACTCCTCTTCTCACTAACATTACTTCATCGTTGTCAGGGTGGCAGGATAGCATATTGCCTATTTAGATTTCACAGTTGTTCTGGTGGTGCCCTAGTGGCGGTTTCCCAAAGGAGAGATGCTGTTGCGGGATGTGTTTAACAATGTACCATTCCTGTGGCTAATGGATTGATGCTAGCACCATACATCTGATGTGTTTGGGCTAATTGTTAACACCGGCATACCGCACTATAAAACACACTCCATATCAGACCATGATTCTTTGCCATTCCACTACAGCACAACATTTATCAGCTGAACTTTTGTCAGCTAAACCAGGGTTTTTTTTTGCTTTCTCTCTTTCGTCTCCCTCTTGCCTTCTTTCATTTAGTTTATTGTGGGTTATATAATTTATTTCATTTCTGTCAATTTAGATAATGAAACAGAAGAGCAATCCCCATTTCACAGCGGGCAAATTGTCAGTCATGGTGGAGAAAATTAGTAGGGACGAGTCACAATTGTTTGAAGCCTAAGTGCAAAATACAAACATATCTCAGCAAACTCAGAACTGGACCAGAATAGTCGACAGAGTGAATGCTGTAGCTAATATCTTGTGCATACATAAGGACAATAGGAAGAGGTGGAACGACTGGGGGGGACATGTGGCCAGAAAAGTGAGTCCACTGGGTTAACTGTCACCCAGGCCACCATCAACCAAGCCTCGTGTTTCCTACATTAGTACCAAGACATGATGGGCCAGGTCCTTAGAGAGCACCAGGAGATGAAGCAGTTGCAAAGTCAACTTAATGTTCAGATGGAACATCACATATCCAATAGGGGCTCCCTGATTGGGGTGCTGCATGTCATTTTCAACCACATGTGCAGGGCTTTTCCAGCATTGTCTGCCCCTTTCTGTGGTACAACAACATCTGGGCCAACTACATCTGCCTCAGCCACAGAAAGGGAGACCCTGCCACAAGAGGACATACCGGTACCCACCTCAGTCCCTGCAATTTTGGATCCACCAGCCTCCTCCAGGAGTACATATTCATCCGGACCTCCAGGAGTAAATATTCATACAGACCACCAAGAAAGGATGGCAAGATCACCACCAGCAAGAGATGCAAAACCTAATTTCCTCCACTGTCTGACTACCATTCACAATTTGGACAATTTTATGGACACATTTACCTTTTTGATTCCAGTTCTATCTTGTACATTGACTTCAAACAAACCCGGCTTTTCAACAATAGTTTAATTCACCATGACTGACTTTTTATTTTTTGCCTGCTTTAATGTTTTCATCCAGTTTAGGTTTATTTGGTTTTAATAATAAATGGAAAACTAACAAAGTCAAAGACTGGTTTTGTATTCATTTTCTCAATGATATTATTTTTTTCCTCCCATCATACATTTTCTAATGTAAACAAAAAATAGAATGTTTGTTCATAAATAATTTTCATGTAGATAATGTTCCTCACATCAGTCAGAAATGACAAAAAAAGAACAGAAACGACAAATCAACAACTAGTATTTTATGAAAATGTAATAGATATTTGTTTGTCATAGTTTACTAAAAACATTACAAGCCATGCATAACCTAAATACTCAGTGCCATTTTTACATTTACAGTTGTAGACCTTGCTACCATGGAACAATGGGATATAGTAAAAATATTCAGATCAAATAGGACAACAATGATTAATTTATGCAATCAGCTGGAGCCAGATCTTCTGGCTCACAATAGAATTACTGCATTTTGTGGCCACAGTAGCATTCATATACACTGTTGCAGTATCTGGTGAAATGTTACAACTAACTTTCAGTAGTGTGCTACAAGAAGTTCTTTCTACAATGATGAGACACATCACCAGCTCCATCTACGTGCCATAAAATGAGGATTTTGCCAAGGTAAAGGGAGATTTGTATGCATTGACTTGACTACCACATGTGGTTAGAACAATTTAAGCACTACATATTGCCTTGGTAGCAACATTCTACATAAAACAAGCATAATGCGATATTCAAAACTTCCATTCAATTACTGTGCAAGTTGTCTTTCTACAAGATATGTACACCATCCAAACGGCCTACCGATTGAATTATATAAATTGGTGCCAGACAAACTGGCCCCATACCTGCGGTGTATGTTTACCGAGAGTAGGAAGCAGGGAACACTCCCACTGGATCCGAGGGTTGCCACACTTATCACCATCCACAAGGAGGGCAAATCTAAGACGGACTGCGCCTCGTGTAGGTCTATATCACTCCTGAATGCCGAACCTAAAATCCTTGCCAAGCTGTTGGCCAACCGTCTGGCCAAAGTGATCAGTGGACTAATACACCCAGACCAGTCGGGCTTCATGCCCCAACACAATACGGTGCTGAATCTCCGTAGAGCGCACGGAGGGATGGGGCGGCTTGTCACAATACAAGAACCAGTAATATTAGTCTCGCTAGATGCATCCATGGCGTTTGATACTATCCAATGGCTCTACCTCTTTGCTGTATTAGCGAAGATGGGGTTTGGAAATGGCTTTATCCAATGGGTCAAACTTCTCTATTCGGAGCCCTTGACACAGGTTGTAGTGAACAACAAAAAATCTGAAATCTTTGCGCTGGGTCGGGGAACCCTTCAAGGTTGTCCACTTTCCCCCCTCCTATTTGCCCTGGCCCTGGAGCCCTTGGCGGCATGGGTCCACAGAGACCCAGTCATACGAGGTCTGCGTTGGGTGGAATCATGCGAGGACCGTATCTTGCTCTATGCGGATGACATCCTTCTGTTCCTTGCTTCTCCGAAGGCGTCACTGATTGCAGTGTTCGACATCCTTGCCAGCTTTGGCAGATTCTCTGGATACTCTATCAACTGGGGTAAATCTCTTATATAAATCCTCCATGGGGACCCACCCACTGTACAAAAAAAGGCTGTCCTGTTCAAACCACCACAGCGGGCGTTAAATATCTGGGGATTTATGTAACGTCCAACCCACAGCTTTGTTATGATCGCAACCTACTGCCGCCACTGCAAGGATTGAAGTGAGATATCGCCGTGTGGAAGGCGCTACCTCTCTCTCTGCTGGGCAAAGCGGCGATTTTTAAGATGATGTCCCTGCCCTGCTTCCTATATGTGCTACAAAACCACCCTGACCCAGTGCCTACTCGTTATTTTAGGGAAAGTGAGGGTCTGCAGAGGGACTTGCTGTGGGAAGGACAGCCTCAAATAGCACTAAACAAACTCACCCTCAACAGGTATGACGGTGGAATAAGTCTACCAGACCTCAAGAAATATTATTGGGCGGCCCACGTTGCTGCTATTAACCATTGGCACATATTGCCAACTGGATGACCCAGGCTATGCCATGGACTGATGGCTCCTTCCCGGTGGGAACTATAATAGAGCTCTGTATATTGTAAACATCACTGGGACCTTTGGTAAATAACTCTTCCCTTTCACCTTATTCTCATTTGTTTTTAAAAGGTGTTCCACTTCCTCAATTAGGTGGTCAATGTCAGCCAAAGATTGCACATTTGATGGAACCGCTTCCGGTCTCACTTTCCCCGATCTCCTTGTTTTTTTAGAAAGGGTTTTACTTTTGGTAGCTCCGCCTGCCTTGCGTTTGCCCATTTTACAAAAGAATATTACAAAGCCCAGTGAAAAGTTTTTAAAAGGAGGGGGAAAGCACAACACAAAGGAAACCTGCAGGCAGGCAGGCAGGCAACAGAAATACAAAAACCAGAAGGTGAAACAGTACCTTTGAAGATGGAACAAATGAAGTTGTGGGCCCAGCCCCGTCCTTGCGCTAATGGTGCTTTGTATTTTGAAAGTCCTCAGGTCTCAGGCATTAGAGGGGGGGGCCCAACCCAGTCTCCTTCGGGCTCCGACAGGCGTTGATTGGCCCGCTCTTGCCGGGCTTCACCTGGGCATGGACCGGGCGCGTCCCGCACCACAGGAGCACAGGGATGTTAATGAGCGCCTCCGGGCACGGAAGCCGCATAGTTGGAGACTGAGGAACCTTGGAAATGCGAGTCACTTCCCCTGGCCCGGTCCCCTCAAGCCCAAAGCAGCACAGCACAGCAGATGGCAGCCCCACGATTCCCCCTCTGTCGCTGGACCATGGTGATGTTAATGAGCGCCTCCGAGCATAGGAGTTGCGTAGTTGGAGAACGGGGAACCTTGGGAATGTGAGTGCCTTCCCCTGGCCTGGTGTCCTCTTGCCCAAAGCAGCACATTACAGCAGATGGCAGCCCTGCTAGTCACCCTCTGTCGTGGGACCGCGGCGATGTTAAGAGCGCCTCCGGGCATGGACGTTGCGTAGTTGGAGACTGGGGAACTTTGGGAATGCAAGTCCCTTCCCCTTGCCCGGTCTCCTAAAGCCCAGAGCAGCACAGCATGCACGCACTGTAATTATGAATTGTGTGATAATTATCACCAAATCAAATCTTTCAATATTTATCAGGGGTAAATGCCCAATATTTCCTGGAACCTTCAGATTCTGGTACCGTATGCTCATAAATCTGCATATAAAACTCAAAATTGGGTGATATTTATCGCACCCGAAAGTTTCCAACTCAGTAGAGAAGAATTTTATTGTGTGTGATAAGCATCACATCAGCTACAGGGTCACCCATAATGAGGGCCAAAGAGGGAGACATTGAGAGGGTCGGTTGGCAAGGATTGTTACAGGAAAGTAAAATTGGCAAGGATATTTATCAGAAAGTAAAATGGTAGATGCAAGATTCTTTCTCTTTAAAGATGTGGCTCTCTTCACAATCTGGTAAAATCCTTGAATGCATACAGTTAAAGGTGAATCATAAAACCCTTTTTTGCCCTGTATTTGTGATATAAGTTTTACACTCCAGCATGATATGAGATGTTAAGTAAGTATGAAGTTTGTGCCTAAAAAAGTTATATTTTCAAATACTAAATAGAGAGGACATAGCAGGGGCGGCTCCTACACTGAGGCAAATGAGCGTCGCCCCGCTGCCTTTCAGCATGGCAAAAAAAGGAAAATAAAATGAAGATAACGCAATATTATTATCATTTTATTTTTCTGTGCTGAGGCAGTTTTGTGGGGTGGGGCTGGGCTGCGTTGGGGGGGGGGGAGTGGTGACACGCTCCTAAGTGCGCATTAATGTTTGGCCTTTGCACAGTTCTAGTCTTCACACTAAACATTGGTAAGTAACCCCTGTGTAATCTGTAGGAAGTACAGCAAACAATGTATTATTTGTCTTCCAAACTGGGACTCTTTTAGTTTTAATGCCAACGTTCTTAACGATTGTTAGTTTTTCTAGCGATCAAACTTTCATAAAGGTAATCGGTGCAGAAAATAGGGGGCTATAACTGAGCATCAAAAAATTATGCATCACTTGGTATATCCTGATAAAAGAAGGAAGAATACCAAACTGAAACAGTTTAATAGAAATTAAAATAAATAGCACCGCCTAGTGCAATGTAAGAAAACTGGCCCCTGGAAAGTGGAAAATTGCTTTCATTACTATCACTAACTGCTTCTCTGATGGGCACAGTTTTAGGTTATTTATTTGTTTTTGAACGAACCATGAAATATAGACTGCAAATAGGCAAAGAAAGAGAGTCCGGGGATTAACATAAGGAGCGAAGGGTGGGGGGAGGGGCAGAGGCTTAAGTGAGATGTTAGAGTTGGTTTAAAATTACCCAGTAAGTAAAAAAACAATGGACACCTCTTAAAGGGTACAGTTAAAAAAACACCTTGCAATATAACACTGTTGTTAAACTGTTATTACAATAAAATGCATATGTCATGGGTATACATTTCGAAAATGAATTAGTTCCACAAACGTTGCTAAGGTATCTGACTTAGTACAAAATGATATTCGAGTTTATTTTGTCATTTTGTATTGCACGTTAAGATGATCTCAAAGAAGAAACTAAAACAAATGTTGTGGAAAGAAAATGCACAGAACGCACTACAAATAAACCACAAAAGAGCCGAAATATAAACACCAAATTAAATCACCAGAATCCTATAAGAGGGGCTCTTAACGCTAACATAAGGTTAACATAATCTTTTCATTTGTTAGCAGAAGTTACAGCACTGTTGACAAATAAGGTGCTTTATCATGTATACGATTCACAGGTTGACATAGTTATGCATTTTTTTAAATTGTTTTACATGTGCATCTTAATTTACGTATCTAAGGTTTCCCATCAGATTTTGCTCCCCCGCTATTTCCCAAAAGGTCTTTTTATATATGAATTCCGCAATATATGCTGCTTTTAACACAGTGTGTAACCTTTATCTAAAAAATTCATCTTTAGTATGAACTAAACACTGAAAAAGTAAAGAGTAAAGTGCACATTTTCCTTGTTTAACTAGTGAAACGTTCTCAGTTAACAGATACCAAGTTATCTATGACACTGTCAATCTTTCTTTCTGTGCATAGAATTTACAGGTCCTTACTTACTAAAGTTTTTTTTAATTTTTTTTTTATGACTGAACCAAGAAATACACAGTGCAAATCAACAAAGAAAGAGAATCCATGGATTAACCCAAGCTGTGAATGGCGGGGAGGGAAGCAGATGCTTAAGTAAGATGTCAGTTTAAAAATGACTCGGTAATTAAAAAACTATACACACCTATTAAAGGATTTAGTAAAATATTGCTTAACAGTCAATATCGTAAAATTGTGTTTTAAATGTAAATTTAGAAATGGTGCAGTCAAACTAGAAAATTACAAATTAAGAGGCTCAAAATGTAATAGATATATATCTATTTTTTGGTATTTGTTGGTGTCCAAACTTCTTTGCTCAGTGTAGCATGGCGGATGCACGCGCAGCAAGGAAGACACGGATATAGTGTGTTGTGCACTATGGAAAAGTGAACCCCCATTTAGATGGGTTCTTTTTATTAATCAACTGACGTAGGACGCCAGGCCTGACCATAGTCTTGACGCTCACAGGGGATGCAGGGAAATGACCCAGCGTGGGTGTCCTAAGCCATGGTGTCTTAAAGGCGTGCAACACTACATCCCTCCTTTACCCAAGGGTGGTACAAACTCAGCAAGGCATAACATATCATTAACATGAGTCCCTGAACAACACTAACTTGGCCAACTTAGGGGTTCTTTGACTCCTGGGATAGTTGCGCTGGCACCCTTTTAGTCTGCTACGAAGTCTGCATACCATTGAGTTGAAGTTGGGTTGAATCTCAGGTGAAACCATCCTGTGCCTCCTCTCTGAGCTAATGCTTGGGCAGCTGTGCCTACCTTATGGCTACTCATGGTGCAGGGATTTACCCCGCACGCTGAACTGTGGAGTGGGAAAAGGTAATGCCGAGCTTGTATGTTCCCTTGTCTCTCCTCGACTGCCCTCTCTGGGGTGTTCGGACTACCCAGAGGGATGTCTTCCATCGAGTCATGGTCTGATGGGTTGCTACTATGTCCTGCTAGCACCCTTTTGAAATGGGAGATTTCCTGGAGGACGGTCTCCTCTCCCCTTCTGGTGGTTATCATAGTGTCTTTGGTGCTTGTGACAGATCCTGGTGTGGCATCGAATGGTAGAGAGAATGTGCCTCCTGGGTGCCAGTCCTTAACAAGCACCTGATCTCCTGGGCAAATGGTGCAATGCCTGGCCCGCCCCTGGCATGAGGTGTATGAGTTATTGCTGCCTCATCAGGCATCAGAGCACTTTAAAGGATCGGGGTGGTCCGTTTACAGGGGGTGGGGGCAAATGGTGTCTCTTTTTGCCTGGCCAAGGCACAGGCAGCTGTGGGCAATGCCGGTGGTGGAGTAAGGAGTTAGACAATACTGTCGTAAAAACTTGTAAATAGCACCCTCCATATTCTTAGCTTTTGCTATGGCTATGCGGATGACTTTCAACAACGTTCTCACAAACCTCTCCACCTCCCAGTTGACTTGCGGCCACCACGGCATGATGCACTGATGCTTGGTATTATTTGATTGGAGATGTTCAACCCATTCCTGGCTGCTGAAGGGTGTGCCTCTTCCTCTTAATGAATGTTTGCAGTGCCATGTCCATGTGGGCTGCCCTTGCTTTGGAAAGTTCTTTGGAATGCACTAGAAAGACGATGATCCACATCTTCATGTTGGGCTCCTGCAAAATGGGTTCTCTAAGTATAAGCAATGCATATCCCTGGGTAAACGGCACCCTCACCTCAACTGGCAGGATGCAGGTCCTCACCGATTCTTTCAGGCGGGAGTAGAACACGTCTACTCATTCGTCTTGTTTCTGCCATGCTTGGCAGAGGAGGAAGCATTCATGTCAGGGCTTGCAAAGGGTTCAAAGTGGTAGAGATGGTATTCTTGAGCGTTGTATAAGTGTGCAGTGGGCCCATTTCTGCCACGGATTTGGAGATCCTGTGCTCATTGGTCCCACCCAGGTGAAGAAGCAGAGGACACTTCCTGCTAGCCTCGATTCCTATTGCTTCAAAATATGTTTGGAGGCGTTCCACCCAGGCCTTCCGTTGGGTGGCCTGCATCGGCAGAGGAACGGTAACTACAAAAGTTTCCAGCGCCGGATTAGATGTCATGCTGGGCAGCTACTAAGAGGGTCAGGTGATGGTCGTTTGGCTTTGTACTCTGATTTTCTTGGCAAGGTGTGAATGGGCTGTGTGATACTCACAGGCAGGAGCAGGAGGCATGGGTGGCAGCAGCTGGCCTGGTAGACGGTCACAAGAAGGAACTAGACATGATGCAGGGTTGACTTCCGACCCTGTAAGCGATGCAGCAGAGAAACAGGCATAGCTCTGTGTGATTATGGGTAACAACCTTTACAACGCAACTTTTACAACGCACTACCTTTACAACGCATTTTTTACAACGCATAATCCATTACAACGCATGACATTACAACGCATGACACTACAACGCATTTTTAAAAACTACCTTTACAACGCATTCCATTACAACGCATACTACCATTACAACGCATACCATTACAACGCATAATATTACACTACACTATCCAACACTTACCGTACTGTTGCACCCCCTGGAGTTAGAATAGTAATTTTTACCCCTATACTATCCAACACTTACCCTACTGTTGCACCCCCTGGAGTTAGAATAGTAATTTTTACCCCTATTCTATCCAACACTTACCCTACTGTTGCACCCCCTGGAGTTAGAATAGTAATTTTTACCCCTATACTATCCAACACTTACCCTACTGTTGCACCCCCTGGAGTTAGAATAGTAATTTTTACCCCTATACTATCCAACACTTACCCTACTGTTGCACCCCCTGGAGTTAGAATAGTAATTTTTACCCCTATACTATCCAACACTTACCCTACTGTTGCACCCCCTGGAGTTAGAATAGTAATTTTTACCCCTATACTATCCAACACTTACCCTACTGTTGCACCCCCTGGAGTTAGAATAGTAATTTTTACCCCTATACTATCCAACACTTACCCTACTGTTGCACCCCCTGGAGTTAGAATAGTAATTTTTACCCCTATACTATCCAACACTTACCCTACTGATGCACCCCCTGGAGTTAGAATAGTAATTTTTACCCCTATACTATCCAACACTTACCCCACTGTTGCACCCCCTGGAGTTAGAATAGTAATTTTTACCCCTATACTATCCAACACTTACCCTACTGTTGCACCCCCTGGAGTTAGAATAGTAAGTTTTTACCCCTATACTATCCAACACTTACCTTACTGTTGCACCCCCTGGAGTTAGAAAAGTAACTTTTACCCCTATACTATCTAATACTTACCTTAAATGCAATTTAATATTATGCGTTGTAATGGTATGCGTTGTAAAGGTAGTATGCGTTGTAATGGAAATGCGTTGTAAAGGTAGTTTTTAAAAATGCGTTGTAGTGTCATGCGTTGTAATGTCATGCGTTGTAATGGATTATGCGTTGTAAAAAATGCGTTGTAAGTGCATGCGTTGTAAAAGTGTGCGTTGTAACGTCATACATCCTGTGATTATGGGCCCTTAGTCCGATGGAGTGGCTATTGGTGGTGCCAAATTGTGGCAGGGACCTTCTTACAGTGAACAGGTGTCCTTATTGGGAGATCAGCTGTGAGTGGCAGCAGGAGGGACGCCACAGCACCCTGGGCAGAGATTGCATACCCACTGCAGCAATTGGCAGGTGGCCACTGGGCTGAGCACAAGAAGGACAGTAGAGGCCCTCTCAGTGATGGGCGTCGGTGAGAGACTCTCGCTCCAGGCTGCTTGAGCCAGACTTAACAACAATAGCTGGTGGACATCCTGGGCTCCTAGGCCAGCAAGTCCGGCTGGCTCACTCATTCAATGCCGTGCTCAGAGGAAGTGGGATGCCACGCAGTGTGCTGCTCCTATGGGCTGGGCAGCGATGCAGGGGTCAGGAGCAGGAGAGACAGACACTGCCAGTGTATGCTGAGGGTCTGTTCAGCCTCCTCATCACCAATGTAACATGTCACAAGTGCGTGTAGCAAGTCAGACACGGACACAATGATTTTCTGCCAATTCCCCTCATCCCATTGGTGCTTTTGAAGATTCAGGAGGAGAGGTTGTCAGTGATTGTCATAGCCTCTTTCTGGCCTCTTTGTCCATGGTTTCCCTCCTACAATTTCTGTCCAAGGGTCAGTTTCTTCATCTCTCACTAGAGTTATCTCCTCTCCACTATCCCCTCTTGCCATCAATCCAACTTCACCATCTCTGGTTGGATCCTGCAATTTGAGAGGTTATGTTTAAAACATTTCAGATGTTCCAAGCAGGTAGCAGCAGAGATACAATCTTAATGACAACCCTACAACTTAAAGTTTTTTAAAAAAAACATTAGGATTAATTTTAAAGATGGTGTCTATTTAAACCATTAGATTCTACAGAAATCAACCAATTCCAAATCCACGGATTTTTTGGGGATGGGGTATGGGGTTCTAAATGGTTTAACTCCTGCAATCCTCTCAGCCCAGTGTGTGGCCATAAAGGCCCTTTGTGTAAGTAGGGGTTTTACAGCTCTTTCTCCATTAATGGTGAGGCTCCTCAAAAGCTTTAGATAGCAAAGACCTCTGAAGAACCGGGGTTTAACCCAGCGGCGTCAGGGGCACGCCTAAGATCTTCGAGTTCACCTGTCTTGGTATACAGAGACACGGAATACTTCTGGATGGCATCAGAGACCAAGTTTATTAGCTGCAGCTAGTAACAGTGATCCTAGAAATACATCACAATGTAAATTCTCAGGAGACTGCTCATTTTACTAAGGCGAGACGTCTCCTTTTATACCCAATATTCACATTATAAATGTACACCCACTGCACAAAATTCTAGCCAATAAGGTACATTTTCAAACAAAGTGTCACATAACAAAAACTCAATTTACAGTATCCCAACCCAAAAGTTAATTATTAGGAATGTCCCAAATTCAATCTCCACAAGCCGGACAAACCTATAATTGAAAGCATAACCCATGTAATGAAGACACATAAAAAAAGAGACAGTAACAGATGCTGAACAAGTTAAGGCATGTGCAAGGAAATTAAAAGTTAACGATGTCCTGAACATTGATTGGCAATCTCAGACAAAGATCGATCAGGGAAATTGGCTTTGCGGGGTCAGTTTCAGGTGCAGAGGTCAGTTTCTTACAGTTCATTTTAGAGTCAAAAAGAAACCTAGTTAATGTATACATGAACTAAGAAGGCCAGGTCACTTTATTCGCCAGGCTACCTTCACAGGCCTACGTGAGGGCAACACAAAATGGTGGCACAGAACAAAATGGAGTCAGACTCGAGAATTACAGACCCTCCTTTTGCCATTACGTAGGCAATAACCTAAGACTCATGTTAATCTGAATCTAGGTCTATGTCGATATTCATTAGGTCATCAAGGTGTTGCTGTAGCATCATCTTATTATTCTCTACTTCTCTCGGGACAGGTCTCCGAACACACATAGTAGCACAAAGACTAGAAATGGCGGGACCACACTGGATGCAAAGACAACAAGAGAAAAGGATGGTTAAAACCATACCAAGGAATGTCAAAATCTTCCATCCCCATTTGGACAGCAGTCCCCAAAACCATCCCGTCAATGACCAGTCTCCTTCGTCTACATGGATAGACTCAGAGATTTTATACAACCTAGAGATGGCTTGGTACACTGTAGGGGCATTATCTGGTATGTAAACACAGCAACTGGATCCAATAAATTTACATACTCCTCCTCGATCTGCAAGTATGATGTCTAATACCATACGGTTCTGCAAAGTCATAAGGCGGTCCGCTTGAAGCTCAGCTGTAACATTACTAAGAGCACCTGCTGTCTCATTAATAGTAGCTTCAACAAGCTGTCGAATATGCCTACTATTGATCATAGGACCCCAAAAGGGCAAGAAGCCCTTGAAGAAATCTCCTACTTCGTGTGCTGCGGTATCTTCCTTATTGAAGACACCTCTACCATATCTCGTTCTATGATAGTCTGAAGCAGTAGTGTATGTAGGGGGAAGTAGAAACGCCACATAACACGTTCCTGAAAAATCAGGTGGCAACCATGTGTAGGCTCTGTCATGACAAACAAAATATGTGCGTTTAGCTGGCACAAACGGTGGAGAAGACCGAGATGAATAGACATAGGTTTGAGCACACACACTCTTACCTAGCTGGAGCTTTCGGATTCCGACCATTACCTTGAAAACAAAAGTGGCCTCGGTGGGGCACAATCAAAATAGCACCGCCTAGTGCAATGTAAGAAAACTGGCCCCTGGAAAGTGGAAAATTGCTTTCATTACTATCACTAACTGCTTCTCTGATGGGCACAGTTTTAGGTTATTTATTTGTTTTTGAACGAACCATGAAATATAGACTGCAAATAGGCAAAGAAAGAGAGTCCGGGGATTAACATAAGGAGCGAAGGGTGGGGGGAGGGGCAGAGGCTTAAGTGAGATGTTAGAGTTGGTTTAAAATTACCCAGTAAGTAAAAAAACAATGGACACCTCTTAAAGGGTACAGTTAAAAAAACACCTTGCAATATAACACTGTTGTTAAACTGTTATTACAATAAAATGCATATGTCATGGGTATACATTTCGAAAATGAATTAGTTCCACAAACGTTGCTAAGGTATCTGACTTAGTACAAAATGATATTCGAGTTTATTTTGTCATTTTGTATTGCACGTTAAGATGATCTCAAAGAAGTAACTAAAACAAATGTTGTGGAAAGAAAATGCACAGAACGCACTACAAATAAACCACAAAAGAGCCGAAATATAAACACCAAATTAAATCACCAGAATCCTATAAGAGGGGCTCTTAACGCTAACATAAGGTTAACATAATCTTTTCATTTGTTAGCAGAAGTTACAGCACTGTTGACAAATAAGGTGCTTTATCATGTATACGATTCACAGGTTGACATAGTTATGCATTTTTTTAAATTGTTTTACATGTGCATCTTAATTTACGTATCTAAGGTTTCCCATCAGATTTTGCTCCCCCGCTATTTCCCAAAAGGTCTTTTTATATATGAATTCCGCAATATATGCTGCTTTTAACACAGTGTGTAACCTTTATCTAAAAAATTCATCTTTAGTATGAACTAAACACTGAAAAAGTAAAGAGTAAAGTGCACATTTTCCTTGTTTAACTAGTGAAACGTTCTCAGTTAACAGATACCAAGTTATCTATGACACTGTCAATCTTTCTTTCTGTGCATAGAATTTACAGGTCCTTACTTACTAAAGTTTTTTTTAATTTTTTTTTATGACTGAACCAAGAAATACACAGTGCAAATCAACAAAGGAAGAGAATCCATGGATTAACCCAAGCTGTGAATGGCGGGGAGGGAAGCAGATGCTTAAGTAAGATGTCAGTTTAAAAATGACTCGGTAATTAAAAAACTATACACACCTATTAAAGGATTTAGTAAAATATTGCTTAACAGTCAATATCGTAAAATTGTGTTTTAAATGTAAATTTAGAAATGGTGCAGTCAAACTAGAAAATTACAAATTAAGAGGCTCAAAATGTAATAGATATATATCTATTTTTTGGTATTTGTTGGTGTCCAAACTTCTTTGCTCAGTGTAGCATGGCGGATGCACGCGCAGCAAGGAAGACACGGATATAGTGTGTTGTGCACTATGGAAAAGTGAACCCCCATTTAGATGGGTTCTTTTTATTAATCAACTTATGTAGGACGCCAGGCCTGACCATAGTCTTGACGCTCACAGGGGATGCAGGGAAATGACCCAGCGTGGGTGTCCTAAGCCATGGTGTCTTAAAGGCGTGCAACACTACATCCCTCCTTTACCCAAGGGTGGTACAAACTCAGCAAGGCATAACATATCATTAACATGAGTCCCTGAACAACACTAACTTGGCCAACTTAGGGGTTCTTTGACTCCTGGGATAGTTGCGCTGGCACCCTTTTAGTCTGCTACGAAGTCTGCATACCATTGAGTTGAAGTTGGGTTGAATCTCAGGTGAAACCATCCTGTGCCTCCTCTCTGAGCTAATGCTTGGGCAGCTGTGCCTACCTTATGGCTACTCATGGTGCAGGGATTTACCCCGCACGCTGAACTGTGGAGTGGGAAAAGGTAATGCCGAGCTTGTATGTTCCCTTGTCTCTCCTCGACTGCCCTCTCTGGGGTGTTCGGACTACCCAGAGGGATGTCTTCCATCGAGTCATGGTCTGATGGGTTGCTACTATGTCCTGCTAGCACCCTTTTGAAATGGGAGATTTCCTGGAGGACGGTCTCCTCTCCCCTTCTGGTGGTTATCATAGTGTCTTTGGTGCTTGTGACAGATCCTGGTGTGGCATCGAATGGTAGAGAGAATGTGCCTCCTGGGTTCCAGTCCTTAACAAGCACCTGATCTCCTGGGCAAATGGTGCAATGCCTGGCCCGCCCCTGGCATGAGGTGTATGAGTTATTGCTGCCTCATCAGGCATCAGAGCACTTTAAAGGATCGGGGTGGTCCGTTTACAGGGGGTGGGGGCAAATGGTGTCTCTTTTTGCCTGGCCAAGGCACAGGCAGCTGTGGGCAATGCCGGTGGTGGAGTAAGGAGTTAGACAATACTGTCGTAAAAACTTGTAAATAGCACCCTCCATATTCTTAGCTTTTGCTATGGCTATGCGGATGACTTTCAACAACGTTCTCACAAACCTCTCCACCTCCCAGTTGACTTGCGGCCACCACGGCATGATGCACTGATGCTTGGTATTATTTGATTGGAGATGTTCAACCCATTCCTGGCTGCTGAAGGGTGTGCCTCTTCCTCTTAATGAATGTTTGCAGTGCCATGTCCATGTGGGCTGCCCTTGCTTTGGAAAGTTCTTTGGAATGCACTAGAAAGACGATGATCCACATCTTCATGTTGGGCTCCTGCAAAATGGGTTCTCTAAGTATAAGCAATGCATATCCCTGGTTAAACGGCACCCTCACCTCAACTGGCAGGATGCAGGTCCTCACCGATTCTTTCAGGCGGGAGTTGAACACGTCTACTCATTCGTCTTGTTTCTGCCATGCTTGGCAGAGGCGGAAGCATTCATGTCAGGGCTTGCAAAGGGTTCAAAGTGGTAGAGATGGTATTCTTGAGCGTTGTGTAAGTGTGCAGTGGGCCCATTTCTGCCACGGATTTGGAGATCCTGTGCTCATTGGTCCCACCCAGGTGAAGAAGCAGAGGACACTTCCTGCTAGCCTCGATTCCTATTGCTTCAAAATATGTTTGGAGGCGTTCCACCCAGGCCTTCCGTTGGGTGGCCTGCATCGGCAGAGGAACGGTAACTACAAAAGTTTCCAGCGCCGGATTAGATGTCATGCTGGGCAGCTACTAAGAGGGTCAGGTGATGGTCGTTTGGCTTTGTACTCTGATTTTCTTGGCAAGGTGTGAATGGGCTGTGTGATACTCACAGGCAGGAGCAGGAGGCATGGGTGGCAGCAGCTGGCCTGGTAGACGGTCACAAGAAGGAACTAGACATGATGCAGGGTTGACTTCCGACCCTGTAAGCGATGCAGCAGAGAAACAGGCATAGCTCTGTGTGATTATGGGCCCTTAGTCCGATGGAGTGGCTATTGGTGGTGCCAAATTGTGGCAGGGACCTTCTTACAGTGAACAGGTGTCCTTATTGGGAGATCGGCTGTGAGTGGCAGCAGGAGGGACGCCACAGCACCCTGGGCAGAGATTGCATACCCACTGCAGCAATTGGCAGGTGGCCACTGGGCTGAGCACAAGAAGGACAGTAGAGGCCCTCTCAGTGATGGGCGTCGGTGAGAGACCCTCGCTCCAGGCTGCTTGAGCCAGACTTAACAACAATAGCTGGTGGACATCCTGGGCTCCTAGGCCAGCAAGTCCGGCTGGCTCACTCATTCAATGCCGTGCTCAGAGGAAGTGGGATGCCACGCAGTGTGCTGCTCCTATGGGCTGGGCAGCGATGCAGGGGTCAGGAGCAGGAGAGACAGACACTGCCAGTGTATGCTGAGGGTCTGTTCAGCCTCCTCATCACCAATGTAACATGTCACAAGTGCGTGTAGCAAGTAAGACACGGACACAATGATTTTCTGCCAATTCCCCTCATCCCATTGGTGCTTTTGAAGATTCAGGAGGAGAGGTTGTCAGTGATTGTCATAGCCTCTTTCTGGCCTCTTTGTCCATGGTTTCCCTCCTACAATTTCTGTCCAAGGGTCAGTTTCTTCATCTCTCACTAGAGTTATCTCCTCTCCACTATCCCCTCTTGCCATCAATCCAACTTCACCATCTCTGGTTGGATCCTGCAATTTGAGAGGTTATGTTTAAAACATTTCAGATGTTCCAAGCAGGTAGCAGCAGAGATACAATCTTAAAGACAACCCTACAACTTAAAGTTTTTTAAAAAAAACATTAGGATTAATTTTAAAGATGGTGTCTATTTAAACCATTAGATTCTACAGAAATCAACCAATTCCAAATCCACGGATTTTTTGGGGATGGGGTATGGGGTTCTAAATGGTTTAACTCCTGCAATCCTCTCAGCCCAGTGTGTGGCCATAAAGGCCCTTTGTGTAAGTAGGGGTTTTACAGTTCTTTCTCCATTAATGGTGAGGCTCCTCAAAAGCTTTAGATAGCAAAGACCTCTGAAGAACCGGGGTTTAACCCAGCGGCGTCAGGGGCACGCCTAAGATCTTCGAGTTCACCTGTCTTGGTATACAGAGACACGGAATACTTCTGGATGGCATCAGAGACCAAGTTTATTAGCTGCAGCTAGTAACAGTGATCCTAGAAATACATCACAATGTAAATTCTCAGGAGACTGCTCATTTTACTAAGGCGAGACGTCTCCTTTAATACCCAATATTCACATTATAAATGTACACCCACTGCACAAAATTCTAGCCAATAAGGTACATTTTCAAACAAAGTGTCACATAACAAAAACTCAATTTACAGTATCCCAACCCAAAAGTTAATTATTAGGAATGTCCCAAATTCAATCTCCACAAGCCGGACAAACCTATAATTGAAAGCATAACCCATGTAATGAAGACACATAAAAAAAGAGACAGTAACAGATGCTGAACAAGATAAGGCATGTGCAAGGAAATTAAAAGTTAACGATGTCCTGAACATTGATTGGCAATCTCAGACAAAGATCGATCAGGGAAATTGGCTTTGCGGGGTCAGTTTCAGGTGCAGAGGTCAGTTTCTTACAGTTCATTTTAGAGTCAAAAAGAAACCTAGTTAATGTATACATGAACTAAGAAGGCCAGGTCACTTAATTCGCCAGGCTACCTTCACAGGCCTACGTGAGGGCAACACAAAATGGTGGCACAGAACAAAATGGAGTCAGACTCGAGAATTACAGACCCTCCTTTTGCCATTACGTAGGCAATAACCTAAGACTCATGTTAATCTGAATCTAGGTCTATGTCGATATTCATTAGGTCATCAAGGTGTTGCTGTAGCATCATCTTATTATTCTCTACTTCTCTCGGGACAGGTCTCCGAACACACATAGTAGCACAAAGACTAGAAATGGCGGGACCACACTGGATGCAAAGACAACAAGAGAAAAGGATGGTTAAAACCATACCAAGGAATGTCAAAATCTTCCATCCCCATTTGGACAGCAGTCCCCAAAACCATCCCGTCAATGACCAGTCTCCTTCGTCTACATGGATAGACTCAGAGATTTTATACAACCTAGAGATGGCTTGGTACACTGTAAGGGCATTATCTGGTATGTAAACACAGCAACTGGATCCAATAAATTTACATACTCCTCCTCGATCTGCAAGTATGATGTCTAATACCATACGGTTCTGCAAAGTCATAAGGCGGTCCGCTTGAAGCTCAGCTGTAACATTACTAAGAGCACCTGCTGTCTCATTAATAGTAGCTTCAACAAGCTGTCGAATATGCCTACTATTGATCATAGGACCCCAAAAGGGCAAGAAGCCCTTGAAGAAATCTCCTACTTCGTGTGCTGAGGTATCTTCCTTATTGAAGACACCTCTACCATATCTCGTTCTATGATAGTCTGAAGCAGTAGTGTATGTAGGGGGAAGTAGAAACGCCACATAACACGTTCCTGAAAAATCAGGTGGCAACCATGTGTAGGCTCTGTCATGACAAACAAAATATGTGCGTTTAGCTGGCACAAACGGTGGAGAAGACCGAGATGAATAGACATAGGTTTGAGCACACACACTCTTACCTAGCTGGAGCTTTCGGATTCCGACCATTACCTTGAAAACAAAAGTGGCCTCGGTGGGGCACAATCCAAATAGGGGGAGACCTTTTTCGCCTCTCCTTCTCTGTCAAACTGGTACTATATCCAGTCACGTTCCAACCAACGTAAGCCTGCACCTCATCCTTAGGGATAGCATTATATGCATCAATATCTCAGATCATAGCTACTATTCCCCTTATTAAGGCACTATTGCTCAAGTTATCTTTAAGGGAATCTAAGGGGTGTACCTCATTTGCATAGATAAACATGGTCTGAAAAGCCCACACAGACCCATTAAAAGAAAAAGGCAAAACCAAATATGGCATACCTTTATCTGTCGTATGAGGCATAAGACCACAAACCCAACAATTAGTGGTATTTACTACTAACTGATGCTGATGCAACAACTGTATAAACGAGTTGTTGACAAATTCTGATCTCCATGTCTGTTCATGTTCAGGCAACATATAAAACTGGTGCAAAGAAACAGTAGTGAAAGAAAGCATAGGTTGAGAGGTGGGTGCAGATGTCTGTTGTGTAGCATAGACAGTCCAACCCACACAAGCTAATGTGATACTTAAAAACATCAAAAAGCACAATATTATAAAACATTTGCTATGTATCAATGTACACAATCTTGTCTTAAGATCTATTCTCTCAACATCTCTTTCAGTTACAATAGACTCCATCCTCTAATGTGCTGCTCACGGCAATTTTCCTTCTTCACTCAGGTGTGTGTCCAGGCGTCCTAGACGTCCCTAGAACCACAGACCTTTCGTCAATACGCGGGCCAGCCCTTAAGTTCTTATACCGCGACCCTGCAGCTGAACCCGGATGGTGGTTCGAAAAAGAAAAAGAAAAATAGTCTCTTGTCTGAAAGAGTGTAATTCACAAAAAAATTCTAATTTTATTTGTCCTTTTTAGACCTTAAGTTGTAACGTTCTTTACCAGGCACAGTTTGATCCTGAAGGAGTGTCTCTGGGTGCGTAGTATCAAGTCTCAAACACGGCGGCACAGCTTCTTGCAAGACTTTATCATCCGCACGTTCTGACTGAGTTCATTCCAGATGTGCATCGCTACAAATCTCAGAACCCTTTCTCTCTTGGAATCGGCAACACCTTCCCGGACCCACTTATCGTACGGTAAGGGCAAAGGTATCTTCTTACAATGGGTACCATGTACCCAGTTTTTCTTGCCGAACACCATAATAGCAGTCCGAGTTGATAACAGGACTTGGTATGGACCGGTCCATCTTGGTTCCAAGTTCTTTGACCTCTGGAAATTCTTGGTTAGAACCCAGTCACCAGGTTGAATCATGTGGCCTGCGTCTACAGAAACTGAAGGCAAAGTGTCATGGACCTCTTGGTGAAGAACACGCAATTTAGCAGTCAAATCATGTAAGTAGTCAACCAACATAGGGTACTCGATATCACTGTACTTCTTAGGCCTCGGCACACCCCAGACATTCGCCGGGCGTCCAAAAACAATCTCGTATGGGCTAAGTCCCACGCGAGAATGTACTGTCGTTCTCGTGGACAAAAGTGCCAATGGTAAGGCATCGGGCCATGTAAGACCAGAGCTCGCTTGCACCTTGGCCAACTTTAGATTCAGAGTGCCATTATAGCACTCAACCAGGCCTGCTGACTGGGGGTGATTCGCAGCGTGCAATTTCTATTTGATACCCAGACCCGCACATACTTTCTTCATAATCTGACCCACGGATTCACTTCCATTATCACTCCATACCATCCTCGGCAAGCCATATCTGGGAAAGAATTCTTTGAGCAAAACCTTGGCTGTATACAAGGCAGTATTATCCTTTAGGGGGTAGGCCTCTATCCATCTGGAAAAGGCACAAACAACCACAAGGACATACTTCAAGTTATTGCATCTTTCCATATGAATATAGTCTATCTGCAGCACCTCGAACGGATACGTTGGAGGAGCAAAATGACCCGCTGGAGTTGGGGTTCCCTTTCCAGGATTATGCATCAAGCAAATCATGCAGTGTTTAACCAAATTCTCAGCACACTTAGGAATTCCACCATTCTGCCATACCGGAGCCAACAACGTACATATCCCTTTTGAACTAATGTGAGCCAACCCATGAGCCATAGTAACCACCGGAAGCACATATGCATCCGGCAACAACCATCGCTGGTGCTCTGACAACTCAACCCAACAGCCTGTTGAATCCAACATTCCCGTACTCTCTCTCCACACACTCAATTCTTTATCAGTAGCTTCTGCCTGAATCATCTTCACACTTTCTGTTGTATCTTCACACATTCCTCTTTCCACAACCCATCTGGCAGGATCTGCAACACACATCCGACTCGTCACATCTTTCACCGTTTCTCTCGCTACTTCATCTGCAAACGCATTCCCTTGACACACATCATCCGTAACCTTCTTATGCACACTACACTTCACTATCGCAATTTGGGTCGGCAGAGTAAGTGATTCAAGAAGTTCACTCACTAATTGTCCATGCTGAATTTTCATACCATGGGAAGTAAGAAATCCTCTCTCTTTCCACAAGCGACCAAAACTGTGAGCCACGCCAAATGCGTATTGGCTATCAGTATAAACATTCACTCTCTTTCCTTTTGACAACACACAAGCTCTAGTCAATGCTATCAACTCCGCTGCTTGCGCTGAATTCTGTGCAATACGTGCTGTTGCAACAATCGTGTGCAAAGTTGTGACAGCATATGCTGCAGTCGTCTCTCCATTCAGAAGCTTAAAGCACGAACCATCTACCCATAGGGTACCATCAGGACTCGAAAGAGGAGTATCTTTCAGATCAACTCTACCCTTCGTTTCCTCCTCTGTCCGGTGAAAACAGTCATGCTGTTCCTGAGCATCTGTCTCTACAAAAATCAGCAACAATGTACCTGGATTCAATGTGTTGCACCGCTTGAGGTGCACATGGCTAGCCAAAAGCGTCAACTCATAACCTGACAAACGCGCACTGGTAAGATGTTGAGTCTTCGTTCTATTCAATAGGGTATCCACTGCATGTGGGACCTTCACAATCAATGTATTATCCAATACCAAACCAGCAGACTGTCGGATAGAAACAGCCGCTGCCGCTTTAGCTCTTAGACAACTAGGCAACACCCTAGCTACCGGATCTAAAGTAGCTGAAAAATACGCACATGGGCGCTGCTTGTCTCCAAATTGTTGCGTCAACACTGACAACGCACAACCTTCTCTCTCGTGTACATAAAGTGTAAAAGGTTTACTGTAGTCGGGGGTACCCAACACCGGAGCAGAACACAATGCATCACGCAATTCGGAAAAACTCTTCTGACATTCGTCAGACCAAGGAAGAGGGTGTGGTGTGTCCTTAAGAGTAAGTGCCAACAAAGGTTTCGCTAGCAAAGAAACATTCGGAATCCACTGTCTACAATACGAGGTGATACCTAAGAAGGCACGCACCTCTCTCTGTGTGCATGGCACAGTCATTTGGGCAATCGCTTGAATACGCTCTGGGGTCAATCGCCTTCCCTCCTTCGACAAGAGATGACCTAAGTAGGTCACTTCTTGGCAGCAATACTGCAACTTCGAAGGTGACACTTTATGATGAAGGTCAGACAGGTGTCGCAACAAAGAAAGAGTAACTTCTTTACAAATCTCTTCATCATCAGCAGCAACCAACAGATCATCAACATACTGGATAAGAGTAACACCAGAAGGCAATGCAAGAGTATAAAGCTGAGTTTTCAAAGCCTGACTGTAAATGGAGGGACTCTCACAATAACCTTGAGGAGCGCGCTTAAACCAGACACCGCGGCCTCCTAAAGAGAAGCCAAAAATATCCCTACTGTCCTCAGCAATCGGAATACTGAAGAAAGCGTTCTTCAGATCAATAACTGAAAACCAAGCAGCTGAGGCAGGGATCATAGTCAATAAAGCAGTAATGTCCGGGACAACAGGAAACTGTGGCACAATGATCTTATTGACCTCTCGAAGGTCGATCACAAACCGATACACAGGTGGCTGAGAAGAGTCAGTACGCTTAAGGACAGGTAGAACAGGAGTGTTACACACATTACCTCTCATTTCTTCAACCACACCTTTCTCAACCAAATCATAGATAATCGCTAAAAGAGCTCTTTTGCCATCACTGGAACTTTTGTACTGGGGAATGCGAGGTAATTTAGCATTCAACTTAAGGGTAACAACGTAGGGTGGAATCTGCAAGAGACCAACATCATTGGGACCCGTAGCCCAAAGTGTATCAGGGAGAGAACGCAGTTCCAGTGGAAGGCAATCCTTAGACAGATACATCGGGGAAATCAATTTCTTACCCACCGTAAGATGTACTCCCGAAGGAGAACAATGTAATGTTGCATGCAATCTTTTCAACAAGTCCTAACCCAACAGATTCTCGCCACAGCCCGTCGTTAGAATAAGGGGAACCTCCAATTCACAGGGACCAATAGAAAGGGGCAAAGAACAAGAAACCGGATTACGAACTGGGGCGCCAGAAAATCCTACTGAAACATTGGTGAAGCCAGACAAAGGTGCGCCGGGGAGTTTAGAGTGCATGATAGAACTCTTTGCTGCACCAGTATCCAAAAGAAAAGGTTCTGCCACACCTGATGTAATCACTTCAACATAAGGTCCACTCTGGTCTACTGGAACTGACACTACTCCCTCCCTTTGTCCATGGCTGTCCTAACTATCATTAAAACCAGCACTCTCACTTCCAACATAATAATCATCAGTGTAGTACTGAGCAGACTGGACGGTCGGAACATTCTGTTGGTCAAAATAATTCATAGAATTCTGAGGGGAAGGAACGTTCATTCTGGGGAAATGTACCACGTCCCCTACCCCTAGGTACTTGTTGGAAACCACCACGTCCTCTCAGACCAGACATACCATTCGCATGCTGTAGCAAGATAGGGCAACTATTCTTGAAGTGACCTTCTTCTTTACAATAAGCTCACTGATTAGGGCCTAGCAGGAGTCGCAAAACAAAAGACTCAGGCTTCTGCAACAGTTTCTGAAACTGTGGGGGTTGCTGAAACTGGGAAGGTTGCTGAAACTGACGCTGATTAGGGCGAGGCGGTTAAGCCTGCTGCAGAAGAACTTGCGTTTTTAATTCTCTAGTCTTTTTCTCTACTTTATCCTTCTCATCTTTATCTCTATTCTCATAGTATTGTGCAGTAGCCAATATCTGAGCCAAAGAAGAAACAGCCCATGAACTCTCAGAGTCCTTTAACTTATTAGAAAGTTCAGGAAGTAAATTAAAAACAAACTTATCTACAAACAACCTCTGACCACCTTCTGTACTCATATTCTGACCACTATGATCAATGAATGTTTCCTCAAACCTAGTGAAGAAATCAGACACACTCTTGTCTTTCTTTTGTTTGCATGCTGCTAACTTGTCCCAATTCACCCGCAGAGGAGGCATCATATTTTTCTTTAAATTTTAATAGGGTTCAGGTTTGGCACCTCCTACCTGCCGACCATCTGCAGCAGTAATATTAACCCACGTATCTTCTAACTCTGGCGCGTGATCCTCGTGACGGATCTTCGCCCACAAGGGTTGACGAACTACATTACCCATCAACATATCTATGTCAGCTAAATTCATAACACACGCATCAACTGTCTGAGACAACTCCTTATAATAACCAGCAGGATTTTTACGGGGGTCAGGCAAAGTCTGCTTAAGAGCCAGGACCTCAGCTCTCTTCCAAGGGACATGCACCCACACTCGCTGAAAATGAGCCGGTGCAGCCGCAATACCATGAGCGGCATCAGCCACAACTGCCTCTCTCCATACAGGGGGAACCTCTCTCATAGGATACTGCTTCACTTTTCTCCTAATAGAAGGGTCAGGTTCGAACAATGACTGAGGTGGAAGTCTAGACCTAAAAGTGAGTAGTGTCTCTACCGCTTCCTTAACATCGGAACCCACTATCGTCCCTTTAGCAAATTCAGACTGAACATTAAGCAATTCCAGTGGAATTGAACCCAACTCATTATCTTCCCATTCCTGACGAAGGAAGGTACACATGACATCAAAAACATACCTTTGTTTTGGTGCCTCCCACTGTAGGAAGATATCCATAACCACTTGTGGACTGTACTTGGAGGTATTCGAAACCCATCTACGAGCAAGGAGATCTAACACTGCCCGCTCTTCGGGACCAGGGAGCTGACTACGTCTCTGCTTATGTTCAGAAACAGGGGTCATATTCAGTGATCCAAAGAAAGGAGACAAAAGACTAGTGGCAGTCTCAGTCATTTGTTGCCGAGCAGAAGGAGAAGAAGTTGACATGAGGACAGGAGACTATGGGCCCGATTCACAGAACTAACTTAAGACAAAATCCTAAACTTACTACCATTTTGGTATTCACAGAAGGCACTTACTCATTTTGGTATTCACAGAAGGCACTTACTCATTTCGGTATTCACAGAAGTTAGGAGTCCTAACTTTAGGACTCCTAAATGCCTTCTGTGAATACCGAAAGTCTTAAAATTAGGATTTTTCTCAGTTTAGTAGTAGTATAGTTAGGACTCCTAACTTTAAGACTCCTAAATGCCTTCTGTGAATACCGAAAGTCTTAAAATTAGGATTTTTCTCAATTTAGTAGTCCTAAGTCTAAACTTAGGACTACTAAATTGAGAAAAATCCTAATTTTAAGACTTTCGGTATTCACAGAAGGCATTTAGGAGCCCTAAAGTTAGGAGTCCTAACTATACTACTACTAAACTGAGAAAAATCCTAATTTTAAGACTTTCGGTATTCACAGAAGGCATTTAGGAGTCCTAAAGTTAGGACTCCTAACTTCTGTGAATACCGAAATGAGTAAGTGCCTTCTGTGAATACCAAAATGAGTAAGTGCCTTCTGTGAATACCAAAATGGTAGTAAGTTTAGGATTTTGTCTTAAGTTAGTTCTGTGAATCGGGCCCAAAGTGTTTTGAGGTGACAGAGTCGTAAGGACAGAAATAAGAGAAGTCGAAGATAAAGGAGTGTAAGGCAAAGGAGTTTGAGGCAAGGCTGGTGGCAAGGCTGGCGGCCCTGGAGGGGGCTGCGCCGGGGAGGAAGAACCACCTGTGAAGCAACGGGTGGCTGAACAACAATAGGGGGTTGAACGACAACAAGGGGTGCAACAACTGGAGGTAACGGAGGTGCAGTAGCACCCTGCACATAAGGGGGTGGTAATCTCAGTAAATGTGACATCAAAGGATCCTTTTCAGGGTCTACAGTCACATTTGAAAGGGGAGGTGGCAGAGCCGGGTAACATTTGTCAATGGCCATGCAATGTTGTCTATCTGACACTTCAATCGCACAAACTTCTTCATCTTCCTTAAACTGCCTAGCAGCTTGCATTACCGATATATTCCTTTCCTTCCTATCTCTCTTAGCTTGCTTAATTTCTCGCTGTTTGGCTTCCTTACGCCAAAGGCAGAAAGAGTCAAACATCGCCGGCCGGGCTTTCTTCTTAAATAGCGCAACTTCTAGTTTATCTAAAACATCTGATTTAAAACTACCATGTTGGGGCCATCATAAAACACCATCTTTCCTTGTAGAACAGACCCATACTTCATTAAAGGTAATGGGACCTACACCATGCTTTGAATAGAGCTCATAAGTTGGAGTTCCAACCGGAGGTATCGGACACGAGTCCTCCAATCGGGAATCCCTATTACAACTACAACAAAATAATTTCCTAAATTTGCTAAAACCAGGCATCTTTTAGCTTACTAGTCTTGCTTCAAACTTCAAGGTGTTATCAAAAATGATACACTCGCAAATATACTAACCCCCCGGCTTCGACTATTCCAATGGCCGAAACAAAACCAAGAAACAAAACAAAGTCGTGGGAGCGACCCACTTATACTTAACCAAAATGTCTGTCACTCCACCAGAAGACAGTCTAATGTCTCGCCTTACAAATCATCACAAGAGGGTCCAAGACAGGGCGACAGTCAGGGCAGCAGTCCTTTGCAGCCGTCGGAAAGGGGAAGCCTCGCAGAAAAAACATTCGGTCCACGTCGACATGCAGGGGTCGATGAAGTGGCGGCCGTCCTCCAGAATTTCCTCACGGGGCTCCTCACAATCTTCGGGCTTGGACCAGTACCGCTGAAGTGGCCCTACGTTGGGCGCCAGTTGAAGAACCGGGGTTTAACCCAGCGTCGTCAGGGGGACGCCTAAGATCTTCGAGTTCACCTGTCTTGGTATACAGAAGCACGGAATACTTCTGGATGGCATCAGAGACCAAGTTTATTAGCTGCAGCTAGTAACAGTGATCCTAGAAATACATCACGGTGTAAATTCTCAGGAGACTGCTCATTTTACTAAGGCGAGACGTCTCCTTTAATACCCAATATTCACATTATAAATGTACACCCACTGCACAAAATTCTAGTCAATAAGGTACATTTTCAAACAAAGTGTCACATAACAAAAACTCAATTTACAGTATCACAACCCAAAAGTTAATTAGGAATGTCCCAAATTCAATCTCCACAAGCCGGACAAACCTATAATTGAAAGCATAACCCATGTAATGAAGAAACATAAAAAAAGACACGGTAACAGATGCTGAACAAGATAAGACATGTGCAAGGAAACTAAAAGTTAACGATGTCCTGAACATTGATTGGCAATCTCAGACAAAGATCGATCAGGGAAATTGGCTTTGCGGGGTCAGTTTCAGGTGCAGAGGTCAGTTTCTTACAGTTCATTTCAGAGTCAAAAAGAAACCTAGTTAATGTATACATGAACTAAGAAGGCCAGGCCACTTTATTCGCCAGGCTACCTTCACAGGCAACACAAAATGGTGGCACAGAACAAAATGGAGTCAGACTCGAGAATTACAGAACCTCACCTCCTATTAAAAATCCAACCCCTGCTTATAATTTGGCTTTGGTGTTGAAAGGTTTAGAACACCCTCCTTTTGAGCCATTGGAAAGTGCAGAGCTCGTTTGGCTGACATCTAAGACAGCGTTCCTATTGGCAATTACCACTGCAAAGAGGCTAAGAGAACAGAGTGTATCTGTTATATCATACCCGTATTTTAGTTTTTTACCTGACAGAGTGGTAGTTAGGTTAGATCCAAACTTTGTGCCAAAAATGGATTCTGAATCTCACCTCTCCCAGGAGGTCATTTTGCCAGTATTGCGTGCAGAAAATGACTCTCAGTTGCCTTCATCCATTGATGTTAGTCAAGCACTATCCTTTTACCTGGACCGTACAAAGGGTTTCAGATTATCTAAGGCTTTATTTTGCTTTATATATCTTCACCAACAAGGTAAAAAACATCTTCCCAGACATTGGGTAGGTGGGTCAGACAAGCTATTGTACAATCATATAAATGCAAGGGGGTTTCTACTTCTGATTCCATCTAGGGTAGGTCAACAAATTTAGTCTCTGCCTCATGGGCCAAAAAAGGGGGGTGGCGTCCATACAGGAGATACACAGCATGGCTATATGGTCCTCACATCTCACTTGTGCCAAACATTACAGGTTAGAATTGTTTGATGACTTGCATGCTACTTTTGCTTGTATAGTCTTACAATCGGCAACAAATTAGTCAATAAATACATTAGATTTATTTTTCTGCAGTATTGCTCTGTTGGTGCACGTTTATACAACTTGTAGAATCCTCACTGTTGTCAGGGCTGAGACGAGGTAGACAAGAAGAGGGGGTAATGTACCCATTACTGGCCATAAGCTTCATTAACCCAATCCGTAGTCCTCTTTGTCCTAGTGCACTTACAACCCTCCCTCACATCTTTGCACCTCCACTTGTTGAGCGTGTCATACACGGGAGATGGAGTGGGGAGGAGCCCTCTTCTACTCCAGTTCATGGAGATAGAAAGATGACTCCTGTTAGAAATGGGGTTTCTGGTTGGCTAGGAAAAACACCTAAGCCAGACAGAACCCACCACTCTAGTCAGGGAGAGTAAGATACACACCAAAGATAACATGCGCTCACCCCTGGCAGCTTGGCACAGAGCAGTCAGGCTTATCCCTAGAGGCAATGTGTAAAGCGTGTGCGCAACCCACACACATCAGTGACACAATGAATACACCACAAAAAGAGACATCACACAGTAGTGTGTAAAAATATCCATTGTATTATGCATAAAACCACATTAGTCTATAATCATATGAATCACTGTGCCCCTAGGCACTTGTCAAAACTCACATAGAACATAACATCACTTTGCGACTGGACCAATTGTCCTAACATCACAAGCTGGAGGCTAAAGTGAACATCTTATAGCGGCATACATTATAAAAACAGTAGACATGACATCATTTTATACCATCACTTTATACATGATATACCATCTGAAGGAATGCCTGTTATCCTGGGAATTAAGAGGCATACATGACATAACTCATAACATCAGGGCATAACCGCAGGTCATATCATATGCAAATCATCACTACTGGGCAACCTAGGCAATCCTGGCATTGTAAGGCAAGAATCTCCATGACAGACTTTGTAATATCAGGGCACGAGATGCAGCCTAAAACACATGATTCATTACAAGGATAAATGTTGTCAAGTAGGTTGGATTAGGGGTAAAACTTATGAATCACCAAACATCACGGTAGAGTCTAGAATCACCCACTATCTCCATAACAACACAGGACTAGAAGCACTCCTAATAGTGGGTATACGGTAATTCAGCAATAGGTAAACGGCTCAGAGGCACCTGAGTGCCTTGTACACATAATACGGCAATTTCCGCTCCGAGAGTGTATGGGACTACCAAGGAATGCCCGAAGAGAACATGGGCTCTCAGCGTGGTCCCAAAGGAGTGAGAATGCAGTGAAGTGGCTTTCCCCCTAGCTGTCAGCAACCAGCCTGCAATGTTCACTTTTAGCCGGTCCACACGGGAAATCAAAGTACGTGCTCTCCCTACATCGGCCATCAACAACAGTAGGACTATGAAGTGCTCAACACACTCTTTTGGGGCACTGGTTTAAAAAGTAAAGTAATCACCAAGCACTGGGAATATTGGTGGTGCACAACGCAGGCAAGCCAGCGCATCCTGGCACATATAAGACAGAGATGGCGGTTCTTCCTCACCTCACCCCAGTGCCTTAGGGAATCCAACGTCATGGAGCAGCTGGCAGCAGGGCAACAAGCAAGTAAGCATTCTAGTGTGTCCTTTAGGCCACCAGCCAGTAGCAGGTAGCAGGGCAACAGTCCTTTGTGCAGTGCAGGCAGTCCTCCTGACAGAGATTCGGTCCCAGTCCTCAAAGTGCTCAAATCTGCGGGGCCAGAGTCTCTGTATTTTAACTCTGAGGCCTAGCTTCTAGAAGGTGGGAGAAGGTTCCAGCAAGATCTTGTCAGGCCCAGGAGTTTTCCTCCATCCTTGCACTGGCTCTGGACATCAGTAGGGGGTAAACGAGCCCTTTGTGTGAGGGCAAGACAGAGTTTATACAAATGTTACATATAACGCCTCTCACTCTCCCAGCCCAGGAGGGCCATTCAAAATTCAGATGCAACCCTGTTACACCCAGCCCTCCCTGTGTGATGGCTGTCTGGAAAGTATGCACAAGCTTTCTAAAAGTTGCATTTCTAAAATAGTAATGAAAAATCCACCAACACCAGTAAGATTAATATTTCACTACCATTCCAAACATACCAAACATGGCAGTGCTACTTCTTTCAGATCAGGAATTACCACTGAAAGATATATCAGGGAATTCCCAATGCAAACCTATGAGAGTAGCAGGCCTCACAGCAGTGAGAACCAAAATAGGCTGTTTGTCACTACCAGGACATGCCACACAACAAAGGTACATGTCCTACCTTTTACCTACACAGCACCCTGCCCATAGGGCTAGCTAGGGTCTGTCCTAGGAGTGACTTATATGTAGTAAAAATGGAGTTTCAGACGCGGCAACCATTTTAAATGCCACATCACTGCAACAGTAAACTGCACAGGCAGGCCCTGCAGTGGCAGAGGCCTGAGACAGGTTTGAAAAGGCTACTTCTGTGGGTGGCGCAAACAGCACTGCAGGCCCACTAGTAGTATTTAATTTACAGGCCCTCTGAATATGAGATACCACTGTACAAGGGACTTACATGTAAATTAAAAATGCCAAATAGGTGTAAGCCAATTATATCAAGTTTACAAGAGAGAGCACATGCACTTTAGCACTGATTAGCAGCAGTAAACTGCCCAGAGTCATAAAACCAACAAGGACAGGTCAGAAAAAATACCGGAAGAAGGCAAAACGTTTGGGGATTACCCTGCAAAACGGGCCAGGTCCAACAACTCCTTTATAGGGATCGCCGATAATACTATGTAGATGCATGTAAACTGTCTATTAGAGGTAGGAAGCCTTAGGACTGGGGCGAGGAGGACTACAGATGAGGGTAATAAAGATTATCAGTAAGTAAAGTGTTCAATAACCACTATTAATATGCAATTGCAAACCATTCGCTATTTTTGTACAGTTTTGCAATGTACCAAGATCTCTTTTGTACACAGTATTAAATTGTATAAAACCAGCGCAGTGCAAAAGACTATTTCACGAGGATTTTCGGTGAATCCTTGAGCTTGGGTAGAAATGCCTGGATGGAGGGATGCGAGCAACAGCAGACCACCATCATGGTTTCTGGAATTTGAATGTATTAATAATAGTGCAGTTAATCAAAACCTTACATGATAAAAACAGTATACATAGAAACAGAAGGTAAAACAAGGAGTTAAAAACAATAGGAGGTTAGGCGAGTGACAAGTCAAGATGAGCTTTTAAAACATGTTGAATCAAGTTTCTTAAAAAATTTGCAAAATATACAAAACTTCTGAACAGGCTACTGTACCAGTTCATTCAAGTAGGTACCGATTTCCATTTTGCCATTTAAGTGAAAGTCCTACAATAGCACAACACCATGCGATCAAAAGATCAATTCTTCAGGAGTGCGACGAGGCATCCGCGAAGTACCCAACGGGACTTATAGTTCAAGTCTGAGGCACACTCAAATAAAATCGTGATGCATGATTGCGGCTCTCTTGGCTGATTGAATATCAAAATAGGTGGATGCCACTGCCTTTAAACAATTGCTGTGGCAGAGTATTGATGGCATGATACAAGCCTGTTAAAGTGCCAAGTACTTGAAAGGTTTACATGGCATGTATCACACAGACACCGCTGTGGGTCTTAGTTTATAACTACTCTACTGACTGATTGTTCGTGTGTGTAGCGGGCACCGCTACCATTAAGCTGTTGCAGCAGTGGTCCATTACTGTAGCAGCGTCATGCAGATAAAGTGCTGAGTTCTTAAAAGTGCCACAGGGTATAGGCCAATGTGTGTATGCTTTTTGCAAATGCTCATGCGTATCAGACTTTTTGGACCACAATATAGGCAATTTACCAACATGGTCGATAATCTTTGCCAAGAAGACTATTACCTAAGAGCACGAGCCTTGAGATCAGAAAAAAAGGGCGTTCCGGCATGTCCTGATTCCATAAGTGTATGTGAAGAGTATTTCCTCCTGCCCATGGAGCAGTCTGCATGATGATGAAGTAGGAGTTGAAATCCATGTTGGTAGTCAGTCACTAGTAAGGGATAGTCCAAATATCAGGGCTAAAAATTGGAGTTTGTGCAAACCTTTGATTATTTCAAATAATTAGGCTTGTGGATTTGGTAATTTGTATGTATTTATACATGTCCACGAATTCTTGAGTTTTTTGAAGGATCCTTGGCTTTGATCCATGACAGTAGTTTTACTTGTTTACTCAAAGCAAGCTTAAAGGCATTGTGAGGTAGATTTCCTTCCCAGAGATGATGTGCATCCAGTGCTTCTAGGGGCTCGCTACTGGCACGGGCCCAGTGATTCATTTTGCTGCCTTCTGAAGTCTATTTCCAAATAAGAAATCTTAATGAATCTGGCCTGGCCTCTGTAAGCGACCATCTTGGCTTCTACTCTCACAGACTGCTTTCATAGCAATCTCTGTTCCTTAAAAGAAAATAGCTGAAATGTAAGAAAAAATGCCAGCATACAGTTGTTTGTAAATTAGTAAAAAAATAAATAGGTGCTAGGGACCATTTTTAGGTCAAAGCCTACCAGAGAGTGCAGCTGTCTGTTTTGCAAAGTTTCCCCGGCAATGCATTCCACCCACTGCTTACCATTGGCTTTGGGGTTTGTAAATCACATTTGCTTGCTTCCTATTTGCTGGCTTTATTTCTTTTAGGCTGTCCAGCATTTCACTGCCTCTTCCGTTGAGCATACCCTGTTCACCATCTTTTTGCCCCTCCACTCTAATCCCGTCCTCTCTATGCCCCTCCACTCTACGCCCCTAGACTCAAGGACTCTCTGGGACTCTCTAGGACACTCTACTCCACTCTACATCACTCTATGTCTCTTCACCCTAAAACACTCAACTCCACTCTACGACACTCTACTCCACTCTATACCACACCACTCTGAGCCACTCTATGCCACTCTGCTCCACTCTATGCCACTCTACTCCACTCTACTCTCCAAACGTTCACAAGTCCGACCTCCTCGCTACAACTCTCCACTCTATGACACTCTACGACCCTCCACTGCACTATACAAAACTCCACTCCATGACACTCTGATCTACACCACGCCACTTTCTGCTGCTCTACTCCAATCTGACACTCTACTCCACCCTACACCACTCCACACTATGCCTCTCTACTCCACTCTTTGCCACTCCAATCCAATCATTTAATCTTTATTTCCGTTTTCGAAACCATAGAAGATGCATAGTTTAAAATGTATACATATTTGTTGATAAAACACAGTTATAAAATGCAGGACATCCCTTTTAGTGCCACCTTAAACAAATACAAATGCAAAAGTTTATATGTTGAAATGCTAAAAATAACTCCGGCAAACAATGCGTCAGATATATTAAAATACAATAAAAATGCTAAACTTCTAATCCTACACAGTTAAAACATGAAGAGGATAAAATCCAGGTTCGGTCGACCAGAAACAATGCCAAAACATACATTATGATGAAAATGCTTTTAAAGTCTAAACATCAACCAAAGTGCATGTGCTTTGGAAGTGCTTATAAATGAACTGGAACTGGACTAAGTAGACACCACAATTTGTTCAATCAAGACTCTGCGCACTTCCAAAGTGCAAGTGGAAAAAGAAGGTACATATTAAAAAAAAAATGTTTAAACACTAAAAAAATTATGTTACAATTTCAGGCCTTTTTTCTCTCTTAATATACCCACAGCGAATGCATATCTACAGACACTAAAGACAATTTTCTGTATAGTATCAGTCTTGAGAATTCTAAACACTTCAGAACAAGACCTTGTTCCACGGTTTCGACAAATGGGTTTAATCCATTTTCGCCTTGGCTTTGCATATGTGGGACAAAAGAATATGTAACTAATTTTCTTGTTTATTAGATTGGCATAAAACACAACAGTCCTCGTTATTAATCGCATCAGTCTTTTGGCCCCATTTCGCTGTGTTTGAATTGATTTGCAGTATACCATAGCGAAATTTCTTTTGCAATGTTTTTGCCAGCTGGGGCTGTACTTCATCTAGATATTGTTCAAAGACTGGAATTGGCTTTATAAACAAGAACTGGGACGATTGTCTGCCATTATCTGGGTTATGGGAAACACTATTCTGTATAAACAACCAAAAAGTAGTTTTCAGTGTCTTTTTTGGCAGTTGCAGTCAATAAAGTTGGGGTTTCCCAAAAATACCTTAGCCCACATTTGCCAAACCATGTATGCATGTGGCTAACCCACTGAAGAGAATTACTTCTGTCGAAGCCTAGGATCTCCTCTAACCCTTCTTTATAGCTAGATAATTCTATTGTGGACCATACTCGCACCCAAAACAACAAAGGTCTCAATATAGCCTGATGATCAAAAAGTTTTACATTCAGGTCCATAAAGATGGGAATGATAGGTATTCGCACGGAGAGACACAGCAGCGTTCTAAAAAACGTATTTTCTTGCCTCGCAAAAGTGTTCTTACAGGTGGCCCCCCATATTTCTGCACCGTATAGAGATGCTGCTTGTGCCCTATATTTATACAGCTCAAGTGCAGGGGACACTGCCTTTGTGGTAGTGTTCCCATGGTTTTTTATTATTGGTAGTGAGTTTTGGATCAGAATAGTTTTACTTTTTTCCAAATGTTGGTATCAAGACATTTTAGTGTCTAATCTTATGCCTAGGTAGTTAAAGTTCGTCACATATTCTAGCTTCTGTTTTTGGACAGGTATATTCTTCTTAAATAATTTATGTGGATTAACTGCCATTTTTTTTGTTTTGCTAGAATTAATTTCTAGGCCCTTGGAATCGCAATAGACACTAAAAGACTCTAATACATTTTGAAGGCCCATTGGAGTCTGTGACACTAAAATAGTGTCATCCGCGAATAAGGGGGCTGGCACTGGCACCCCACCTAACCTTGGCGAATCCTGTGTACGTCCCAAAAGGTGATTTGGAGCATCATTTACATACAATGAAAATAGGGTTGGTGCCAGTACACAGCCCTGCCTTACACCCCTCTTTACAGGGATTGCCTCAGTGAGCTCACCCCTCGGTCCCCATCTAACCTTTGCATAGTTGTCTACATGCAGTCTTATTATTTGCACAAGAAGATCTTCAGGTACACCTTGGTTTCTTAAGGATCTCCAGAGCAAATCTCTAGGGATGAGGTCAAAGGCAGCTTTCAAATCTATAAAAGCTATATCCAGATAGCCTTTTTTTATCGTGTATTTCCAGCTCATACAAACAAATCAAAAAACCTGGTCGATAATACTGGTCTTAGTTCTAAACCCAGCCTGGTATTGCAAAACAAAGTGGTTCTCCACAATCCAATCATTTAGTTTTAATAAAATTTGCTTAGCATATATTTTTTGAAGAATATCAATTAAACTTATTGGCCGGTAATTAGCAGGGTCTAGGCAATCGCCTTTTTTGAAAATAGTAATAATCTCATACCCTTTCCAAGACTCTGGTAATGGACCCCTGCTGCCACAGCATTATAAAGACAGTTAACATATGGCCCCCAAACGGCTTTATCATGCTTTAGCAGGTCACCTGGTAATTTGTCAGGGCCTGGGGCTTTCCCGGGCTTTATTGAGTTGATTGCTGCTAAAGTATCCTCTAAGCTGAAGAACGGTATTGTTGTTACGGGATTTATTGCATTATCTAGCTGGATATCTGTTGTATCCAATAAAGTCCCTGAGTATAATTTAGAGAAATGGTCGACCCAAGTACCTTGGTCTAGAAAAAGATCTTTGTTGCTTCTTCCGGTTTTATTTCCTTTAGCTACCAAACTCCAGAAACTTGTGTGATCCTTATTTTTTGCTGCAATAATCAGTTCCGTCCAGACACTATCCTCCCAATCTTTCTTGGTTTGTATTAATAATCTTTTATACTTAAACCTTTTATCTCTTAGTGTCTTAGCATCGTTGGATTTAGCTGCCGTAATAAGCTCATACTTCATTTTACGGCACTCACTGTTATACCATAGATTTACTGGATTTTTAGCAGCTATTCCCCCCCCCCCTCCTTCACCCTGGGAGTCCTACTCAAGATTTGCTTTAGTTTGTCCACCATTATGTCGTGTATCTGAAATATTGGAATGGAAACTCTGCGTCTGGCAAGCCAATATACAGGGAAATTACGTCTGAAAAGATGTTGTAAATCTTTGTCATAACCTCGTATTTGCCTACAATAGAAGGCCATTTCAAAGCTCTACAATTGTTAGTTACTATGGGCTCAATTGGGGTTGAAGTATTATCATTATCTCTCCACATCATAGGATCAAAAATAGTACCTTCTATTGTAAGGCACGAAGGGTAGTGGTCGCCATCATCTCTAATTTCCACCTTTAGATCGTAAATATTTGACCAGAAATTAGTAGAAACTAGAATATAATCAATGATGCTCTTACAACTCACCCTGCTAAATGTGGCAGCACTTGGTCTATCGGACGGCAAATGACAATTACAGGCCCTGAGTTCATGTCCTACCACTAATTGAGTAAGTTGTGGTACTAAAACTATACAGGGCACTACAGGACTGCTGTCTAATGGAAGAATATTGTTCGCAATGTCCTCCTCTTCGAAAAGAAATTCTAGACCCACTACTGGTTCATATATGCAGTTAAAATCTCCCCCCATAATTACTATAGCCCTCAAATCGATTGTATTTAAGTACTCATCTAGTAACTCTAGGACTGGAGATTCCTTATTCGATGAGCTTGGCCCATTGTAGATATTTACTATAACTAGACCGCCTGACCGTCTGCCTCTTATAGAAGGGGTACAAAATGGGGTGGTGATGGATGAAGCATCAGAACCAATCAAACACTCACACCCAGTCAACAGATCTGGGTTTAATCCATCACCGTTCTTTAGCCCACTCTGCCACCCCAGTTCAGACATGGCCATATGCAAATCAGTCTGTCCCTGTGCCTCATGGGAACAGTGCAGCCCGAACTGCCAAGCCATGCCTTCCCTGGACCGGAAACAAGCTTCCTAGTACCGGTTTCTGGCATTTCAGCCGTCTTCAGCCAGGCTTGCTTGAATCCAGTAGCAAAGTGAGCAAGGGACTTACGTCTGAGCATACCCTGCCAACTTATGGCGAACAAAGCGGTACAAAATGGGGTGGTGATGGACGGAGCATCAGAACCAATCAAACACTCACACCCAGTCAACAGATCTGGGTTTGATCCATCACCGTTCTTTAGCCCACTCTGCCACCCCAGTTCAGACATGGCCATATGCAAATCAGTCTGACCCTGTGCCTCATGGGAACAGTGCAGCCCGAACTGCCAAGCCATGCCTTCCCTGGACCGGAAACAAGCTTCCTAGGACCAGTTTCTGGTGGCAGAGTGGGCTAAAGAACGGTTATGGATCAAACCCAAATCTGTTGACTGGGTGTGAGTGTTTGATTTGTTCTGATGCTCCGTCCATCACCACCCTCTTTTGTACTGTCTTATAGAAGGGGTGGCGTTGGTGCTATATGTTTTGTACCCAAGCTTGTGTGGAGTTTCCAGGGCCCAAGTTTCTTGAAACAAACAAATTTTACTGTGGTCAATATATTCCTGCCATTCAGTGCCCATTATCTTCCTTTTCAATCCTCCAATATTCCATGATGTCAATTGTAAAACAGGGTGCTGGATTGGTGCATTAAGTATGTGTATGTTCTCAGGATCTGTCCTTAAATCACCCATAGTTTCTTGGACCTCACAATTTTCATTGTAAGGATCAAGAGGCTGTAATTCAACACTAGGTAAAGCCAATTCTTTAGAGTATACTGTAGAACAAGTCGGAAAGGAAAGGCTAGGGGTACCAGTCAATCCACCTTGTCTAAAGCTGAATCTTGGTCTAGCCGTGTATCAATTCACTTTTGGGTTTGGGTATGAGGCATACTATTTAGATTGTATTTCATCTGTATACCTGTTGGTGTGGGTGAACATTCTCTTAATTCAAATGCTATTAAATTATGCACCAGATTCTCCTCTCTTAGATGTAACTCGATAAAATCCAAGTGGGCAGAATCATGACTCAGTCTTTTTGCCCATAAAATATCTCTGATGACCGATCCACAGACCCTGACCTTTCAGATCCAATGGATCGATTTATTGATCAGGGAATTATGATCTTCATAATTTTAGTGTGGCGATGTCTTAGACACGTTAATCAGAAAGACACTCTTAGATGAGCAGTTTGTCGGTATGGGTGTATCACTTGAATATCGCTTTTTGATGTCTTTGGATATATCATTTCTAACTTCTAATCTACCCCCTGGTTCCTAGGTCTTTAGGAGCCATTGTTTTTTTGGGGGGCATGTAGGAATGGACATCGGAGAAATGATGTTAGATGTGGTATTATGACAGACAATGTTTGCCTGATGCGGTGGCGGAAACGTTAGAGGACCACTGGGATGGTCTAAGACACAGGTTTTAGGTAAATCCCTATCCATAAGTTGCTTGACCTGGTCTGCCAGGTCTAGGATTAATGATTTAAGTGAAGTAACATTAGCTCTTAAATCATTAATAATCCCAATCGTATCCATTCCCAAAGTGGACTCTCCTGACTTGGTTCTGTTTTTATGATTAGTGTGCTCACACTTCATTTGCCCCTCACATACAAGGCCTGGACTAAGCGGGTATGCCACCGTCTCTACCTCCGTCACCCTCTCCACATTGTTGTCAATATGGTCTTGTAAAGGAAGGAACCTATTAGTCAGAGGGATACCAGACAAGGTGTTCGGGCTGTCAATTATACCAATGTCACCATTTGCCAATACTGACGGACTTCTACCATCAAATAATGAAGAACTACACATTCCTGATTCTACATTATCGGGGTCTGCTACGGGCATCGCTGCCTTAATAAGACTAGCAGACTTGTTCTTTGTACTACTAGTGGCACGTTTAGTGAAGTTAGAGGGGTTTCGTAAAGTAGGTTTATGTTTTGTGCTGGTAGAATAACTGTGTCAACTGGGGAGTGTGAGTTATCAATGGTGGGTAGATTAGGGTCTGGAGCTAAGATACCTTGACATGCCTCCAGAAGATCATTGATTAAATCTAGCACACAGTTGTCAGCTGCCAATCTACATGCTACTTTTGTTCTACAATATTTCAAACAAGGCCCATCGGACTTCCCAATTCCCTCAATCGTGGTAGACTTCCTTTTCCCCATTTTACCAAAGGGGGGTAAAGCCCAATAGAATGGGATTAGAGACAGTTATCATTTTTAGACAGCCCGGTAGGTGCTTTTTCACATAAAAGCCAAACTAAAATACTAAATGTTAATCCACAATATCAAAAGGCCAGCAAAAAAAGTTCAGAAGCTATTTCAAAACTCACAGTTAATGATTTGACAATTAAGTTGTCCGAGGACCAGCAAGAGTTCCAGCGAAAGAATTTCCAAAACCAAGGGAGGTGGCCCAGCCCAGTCTTGTCCTGACACGGACGGGCCTGCCCTTGGCCTGGCCTTTGCCCAGGCACGCCCGCACGCATCCCGCGCTGCGGGAGTGCCGGCGGAGTTTAAATGCGGCACCGGGAGGGTGACGTCACCTCCCTCGCCGAGTGAACACAGGGCCTGCTGGGGGACCGAATCTCACCCCAGCAGTGTTGATGGCTCCCCGGTCCTGCCTCCTGCTGCCACTACTGCTGATGTTACTTTGGCCCCCGTGGGGCGGAAACAGGCAAGGAGTCGTTGGGGCACACCAGCCCAGGTAATGTGTCCCGTGCTGCGGGAGTGCCGGCGGAGTTTAAATGCGGCGCCTGGAGGGTGACGTCACCTCCCGCGGCGAGTGATCACAGGGCCTGCTGGGGGACTGAGTCTTACCCAAGCAGTGTTGTTGGCTCCCCAGTCCTGCCTCCTGCTGCCGCTACTGCTGATGCTACTTTGGCCCCCCCCTGGGGTGGAAACAGGCAAGGAGTCGTTGGGGCACACCAGCCCAGGTAATGTGTTCCGCCACTTTGCCACTCACTTCACAACAGTCTACTTCACACTACAACACTCTACTTCACTGTCACTCCACTGTACTCCACTTTGTGCCACTGCACTCTACTCCACTGCACTCCACTCTAAGCTCCTTGAAATGTACGTCCATCCACTCTACATTCCTCCACTCTATGCCAATCTACTTCACCCCACTTTACACCACTCCATTTTGAACCATTCCATTAAACTCCATTCCACTCCACTCCTCTACTCCACTCCACTCCTCCACTCTACACCACTCCACTCCATTCTACTCCACGACACTCCACTCTAATCCACTCCACTGCATGACACTACACTCTACTCCATGACACTCTACTCTACTACACTCTACTCTACAACACTCCACTCTATGACACGTTAATCCTCTCTACAAAACTAAACTCCACTCTATGCCACTCCACACTATGTCACTTCACTTTACGCCCCCTCTACTCCTCTCTATGGCACTCCACTTCACACCACTCTGCCCTATGCCACACTGGTCTACGACATGGATAACACACATTGCCAAGCCAATAGCTCTTGCATAGGCAAGATCTATTGGCTTTGCCAATCCTTGTTCTAAGGAGGACTCTGCACACTGCTTGGATGTCCCACTTTCATGTCCCACTTTCATGTCGCCTATTTTTAGCATGACCACTTGTGTACCAGGAACAGACAAAACTAACTCTACAAACACAAATTACCACAGTACCTTGGATAGATTTAAAATTGCATTAAAGAATGAGAGCCAATTTGTGGAATAGAGGTAGTATGCAAAATGTGACCATTACAGATAAATAAAGTACCTTCTCTTACAGTGGATATTGAAACACATGATTCACATAACACATGCCCACCAGAGAGCTGATTCGGAGCTAAACGTAAGTGAGTGTTTTGTTTAGTTTTATTTGTTGCGTCTAATCAGAGACCCTAGCAGATTAATATTCTCACTCCAGAAAAAGAATTAATCCAGATTGCAATAAGACAAGATACAAAACAAAACAAGCAGGAAAGTTATTCCTGTGCAGCCACAGTGTGCTTCATAACAGTGGTTCTGCCTGTTCATGTATTTCATGAATTCCTATGAAAGATGTTTCACTGGTTTGGGGACGTTTTGGGGAATAAAGGGTGTTCAGATTGATATGTATTCTGAGCTGTTGAAGAGCCACTCTGATAACTATACACACCTTTAAGCCTCATTTGTATATGCTGTCTTAGAACACCCAATTCCACTGTCTCCTCTCCTTTGGTTCTGGATCATAACGCTGGAGACTTTCTACTAGTTTAGGATCCATTCTTTTAGTAGTAGTAGTGTGCACAGGACCAACATCTGGGCATACTCCTCCCACTTAGGGTGATAAACTGAAGTATACAAAAAGTGCCACTGGAATCAAGCTATACCTGGCTGTTGAACACTAATTAGGGCTAAACCTCTCCTGAGTTGCTTGTGTTCTGATTCAGGGAGGACCTGGCCTGGTAATTCAGGCTGGACTGTTCCAGTTCGAGCAGGGGCAAGACTGATTTGAACATGGCTCGGTCCAAACTGAGGTGGCATAGTGTGCAAAATAACAATGGTCTGGGATGCAGCCCCAGTAATTACCAGTCGCTGAGATTATTTTAAGCCATTCATCCATCACTTTTTTGTATCCTTTTTTGTATGCTTATGTGTTGCTTACATTTAACGCATAAACTAAGCTGTAGTGTGGGGAAACTATACCTTCCCATAGTTAAATAGAAAATAACGTCTGCATTCAACTGTCTCTAATGAAATTCTCTCGGATGAACTGGCAGATTTCTTCAACAGGTTTGGTAAAATATTTCCCGAGACAACAAGCAAAGCAGGCTCGAATGGACTTTATTTTTTAATTGATTTCTGTACAAGAAAATAATACTTATGGATTTACATGGCGGTGTGTACTGGCGTGGAAACATTTGCATTTGTGCTTTTGCAGTTTTTTTCTCTATTTACATCTCAGAATTCTTAGCATAGCAATGAGAGTGAATCTCTACTCTCTACATCTCCAGGCGAGCTGTAGATGCGGTCAGTAGTCCAAAAAGACTCATTGATAATGTTTGGCCTTCTAGCGATGCCCTGCGATTGTTTCACTAAGAGACGGGTGAATGCCGCTTGCATAATACTTTGCATAGGCCAAAGTTCTTCGAAAGTTTCCCAAAGGTCGTGGTCAGCATGACCCATTTACGAAGCAGCAGACACATTGCCTAAACGACAACATTGACATAATCGATTGCAGAGCAGTTCTGGCCACTAAGGCCTAACATTGACATAATCGATTGCAGAGCAGTTCTGGCCAATAAGGCCTAGATTACCAGCGTCCCAGAATTATCCTTCTTACTTCCTTGTAATTCTGGAGTAGTGAATATAATGGGGATTACAAGATTTTAGGGCATACCATGCAGGAATTGGTGTTTCCACGATGAAGAACATGTGGGAGTTATTTTTTAACATATTTTGAGGTCTTATTGCCAACCCTAACCATAACTTCTCTTAAACCTTTCTTTGCTAGTGTATACACATTTCTTATATTCATATATGAATAAATCACGCTTGTGTGCATTTATTTCACAACATTCAGTTGTAAAATATCCATTTTAACAGTAAACTGTGAAATGTTAAATTGTTTCACAGGAACCACTCTGCCCAGCTTTACAATTGTTAGAGATAGTAGGATTAAGATATCCGCATTTTGTAGCAAAGTTATCTAAATTGTGCCAGCCACCAAAGGTAATTTATGCAGTACTTTCCCTGTTAGTGTTATTTCTTTCTATTTAACCTAGAAACATCGGGCCTTTTTTTACAAGAAAGTGATGCAGCATGGTGCCACAAGCCATTTGACCGTGCCATACTGCGTTACTTTCAAAGCACAGAGATGCGTCTTTTTTACGACAATACAACAGGTTCCTGTGCTCTCCCCTCGCTGGAACACAATTGGATGCTATGCGCCAATGCAGGCACCCTTGCAAGGGTGCCTGTGTTGCGGGGATGATTGTTTTTGTGAAGGACGGGACACCTTCCTGCACAAAACCAATCACAAGAGGTGTTTTCCTCTTTTTATGTATGTTGCAGAATGCAGCATGCATAGAAAGAGGAAAGAAAGAGGAGAAATATAAGCATTTCTACTCATTGCGCCACCTTATGACTCCCCTGGGGAGGCATAGGATTCGGACGCATTCCAGGTTTGCAAAATATTGTAAATCTGGCAGTGTGACAGAATCCATGTGTGTTGCATGGGAACACTCACAGCAACACCCATGGCACGCCCCTTTCAAAGTGCTGCATGTAAAGGGGCTGTATTTATAAGGACACAAAAAGCCACGCAGGGTGGATTTACATGGCCTTGTAAATATGGAGCACCAAACTGTGTCCCCGGTGTGTCAAACAAAGTGACACACGGGCGGCACAAGGAACTTGTAAATATGCTCCAAAATGTTTTTATATCTGCAAATTATGTGATAAATGCAATAAATTCTTAATTGTGTGTTAGCCCTGCAACGACTGAATTGAATAAATCCACTGGTCCTTACCTTTGCCCACTGTGTTATCAACAATTTATAAATGGTAAGAAAACCCCCAAACATTCTAATTGCGTTACGCTCCAGTTGTTAGCTGCACTTTGAAGAAAACTGATTTTTCATAGTACATAACAGGTAATGTGTAAGCTTGTCCTGCGTTGCCATCTTAGGGTTGTGGTGGCATTTGCAAAGCACTCCGTCTTTAGCCTTGTTGTTTATGGTGCCACCAAAACTCCTAGGGGCTTATTTATGAGTCCTTGCGCCTGTTTTGAGCTGCCGTGGCATCCCTTTTTGCGACCCTGCGGCGGCGTAAAACATGCACCACGTTGCGACATATTTACAAGGTGACGCATCCAGGCAGATGCGTCACCTTGTAAAGCCCTGGGCTACATTATACCTGTGTCACGTATAATGTAGTCCAAAGAAAGATTCCCCTTTTTGGCACATATAAAAAACTCACAAACTCATAAACCAATCTATCACCAGAACAAGACACCAAAATCTGAACCCAGTCCAAAATTATTGTGGATAGAATTCCTGTATTTTATTAAAAATATTGACACAATAGCAGAAATTTGTGACAGAATTAAAAAACGTTAAAAACACAACTTGATATTATATTTGTTACACAGTAAACAAGCAATAAAAAAAGACAATAAAAAAACAATTCAAAACATAGGGAGAACACAAGTAAGAAAGATGTTTTCTTATACAAAATGAAAAGGAAGACATAAGACCAGGATCAACTATTCTCCTCAGTGAAGATACAGCTATTTGATTATTCAGAGAACAGATGTCACTCCAATCTATAGTCTGCCTTCTATGCCTTGCGTCGACGTGTTTCGGTGGAAGTCTATGGATAGAACTCCACCTTCTTCAGGACAATTTATTATAATCTCCCAAGGTACAATCAATCTTATGGGTTGACCAGTACATCCAAGAGGTAGGTACTAGTGGAATCCTTGCCCTTTATTTATATAGGAATGCGCTTCATTCAATGGAGACATATAGGAGTTGGCCTCTTGTTCTGCCGTCCTGCGTTTCCGTGTTTGGATGCGATCAGGATACGAAAAATATGGACAAATCTTATATTAGAACTAGGATCACTCCCAGATGCAGATCGCCTATGTAGTGAAAATGATGCTGACACAACTCCAGCACTGCGTCAACCTTACGCCGGCAGATGCGACACGCATCTGTTTATCCTTGCGCCATGTACAATGCGGCGCATCTATGGTGGCGCAAGGGTAAACTTGCGTCACGCATCTTTCATGGCGCATCCCTGCTGATTTCCAGTTATCTGTTATGTATGCTCTCTCCTGCCACACAAACACACGCACACACACACAAACAGACACACATAAAAGTGCTCAGGAAACTGGTCTATGCAGAAGAAGATTGTTTGAAGGAAAACAAGCAATATTTAATCCATACACGCAACCAAGGAAGAATGGACTGTGATATGTGTTTTGGATGTCGGAAGATGCGAATATATTTTTTCTCAGAGTATGAAATGAACTCGATGTCTCAGAGCGCTGCTTCATCGCCGCAAATAGCAACTGCTCAGAACAAACTGTGCTGCTGAGCCGAAGAAATGAAGCGTGGCTAGGCTGGGTCAAGGCCTGGTCAATCCTCAAAGTCATTAGAAAATATAATTAGCCTGTGGCTATGGCACCTGCGGCCATTTTACATCTTCAAATTACTCTAATTTTTGGAAATGATTGCACTTTTTTAAAACTAAAAAGACAAGTGAGCCTGGCAAATAATTTAAGTTAAAAATTGAAAGAAACAGAAATCGTTTTTTCAGTGAGGCCATTATAATTCACACGAAAATGTGGACAGGGTAAAAACACTCCAAACACGTTCACATTGAATGCATAATGGATTCCCCGAGATTTAAATATCAACTTAAAAATGAACGTTGTGTTCATTAGAAATCAACTCGGTTCTCGGCCTCCTCTCTGTCCCTCCTTCCAGGCAGTGCGCGCGCTTGAACAGGGGCCAGGGACTGAAACCGGTTCAAGGATTCGTGGTGCCACATCAAAGGGAAGAAAGACAGTTAAATTAATTGCTGCAATTTCCTCAGACCACTGCTGGAACATGAGTGTCCTGGTTGTTGTGTGGGAGTGTCCGAATCTGGGAAAGCGAAGAAAGCCATAAGGGGGAGAAGGAGAAACTGGAATGCAGCAGCTGACAAGAACGGGCCCATTTTCCTCTTTAGTGGAGCTTAAAAAGCTAACAAGCTGTGTAATGACGAGAAACGCACTTCTCGCTCAAAAAAGATGGCCTGCTCCGGCAGTGTTTCGTTTTAACCAGTGGCTGGAGGCTGGGAAAGGTATTTGGGGGCCCCTGTTCAGGACATCTTTGAATTTATGATCCAATTTCAGCTCTTTTATGCCCTCTTCGGCCAGTTTCACTGACAGTGCACAGGAGCACTAGTCCAAACTCTAAACATGTTTACATCCAATATTCAGGGATAGTGACGTGTTTTTAATATTGTAACACAGCAGGAGTTTACAAATATTACGGGCCCTGAAACACCCTCCCATTTCTCATATGTCAGTTCTGGTTTTGACCTAAAATAAACTTTTTTAGGGATGTTACATGAAACATAAATGCAACATTTCTCTGCAAAATGGTGGTAATACACTCTCACACAGCACCTACACCTAAAATAAATGAAAGGAAAACTGTATTTAAAACAATCTGTTTAAGAGTTATTCAAGGTCATTAGGACAAGACTCCCCAGTAGAACAGAGCTGGCCGCCCTGAAAGGCTGGGGCCCTGGGCCAGAGCCCACTTTGCCCATGCCTTAAACCGTCTCTGGCTGGAGGTGGTGGGCATAATCATCCGTTTTTGAGGACCTGGACTTATTCTTTATCATCAGACTTTATTTCATTAAGAGCAAGAGTCAGTAAGGCGGAAAAGGAGGAAGGAGGAAGGCAACAACAGGAAAACAGTGAGAATGGGCTTAAGCCTTGGTTAAAAAACTGCAAGAGTGAGACAGCAAATGCAAGATGGTGAAAAGTTACATTTGGACAATAACAAATAACAAGGTGATGGAAAGAATACTTGAATTATTACCAGCACTGATTATAAATTGGTTGAGTATTCTTTGACAACAAATTATTCTTCGCTACTGAAATCAGTCAGGTACCCACTGTTTGTTTACTTCTCATGAATGTTGTGAAAAGTTTTTTATTTGATTCCTAAGACATCTAATAAAATTGTAATTCAAGACAGTACAGCTTCCATACTGGTCTGTGAAAACTCCTTATATCTAGGATCCAAACAAAACCTACCATGCCAACATGAAATCATGCACAATTTGGCTGCCCGTTAACTTTTGATTCTACTATGCACCCATTTCTTCACATCTTGCTATGTTACCCTGGCTGCCCATACACAAACAGATTACGTTCAAAGCCTTATATTTCACTTTTCACCTCAAACATTGACCCCACTTATCTTAGGAAAAATGGAGCCACCTCATCCATCTTGTTTGCTCCGCTCTGCCTTTAGCAACAAACTGACCGCAGGCAAGAAGGCCCCTCCATCTTTTATGTGGCCACTAAGTACCAGAATACTCTTCCTCCAGCCATTAACAGCCAGTCCGCTCTTGGTCTTTTCCACCCACAAATTATTTATATGTCTATTTGAACAGAACTAATGCTCCTCATTCAGTGCCAGGTAGCATCTGGGTGCAGTTGCACTATACAAGCAGATACGTTAGCATCATTATTGCCATTCCGGCACATTGCTTTTCTCTCACTGCGCCCCTCCAGACAGAAATAATATATATGCGCAATTTAGCTTTGGCCATGCGCCATTAGTCAGATGAGAACACATGCAGCCACGGATGGGTTTCAACCAATTTGGGTCTCATCAGTGCCGCGATGAATTCAAGCATTCCACCCATCACTTTTTTGTTTTCCTTACTAGAATCAAGGCTAGGCAGCCTTGGTATTTGGCAACATCAGCATTCAGAAGAACCAGTGGCAAGCTCCTAAAAATACTTTTGGCCCTGCAGGTATTTTCCTTTTAACAAATTAAGTACTGGTCACATTCTTGAACTTCTATGCATTGATCTTGGGCACTAATACAACCTGACATGCCATCTTCACACAGGAGGAGTCTTAGTACCAAGCTCTACCAGCCATTGTACAACAAGGCATTTCACTAACTCACATAGACAACCAAACGTGAGACACAAAATTAATATACACTATTGTCAATAGGGACACATAGTATTTTGGATTAAAACTGTAGGTTATTAACCCTATGTATTGCGACGTAAAAGTGATACAAATTGTAAGACAAAAAACATTAGTGCTATCTGGTCACTCATTTGGGAATGTCACAGCTGGCCAGCCTGACAGCCCCTACCCCAGAGCCAAGTTTGGGGACTCCATACCAATGATCAGCTTTTTGTGCTAAAAAAAATCTGCATCACCACAACCCTAACTACCAAACGAGCTTGAGATATCCAGTTACTGGGAGATAATTAAACACATTTATGAAGGATAACGCTCTGCTGCCTCCATGTTAAAGGTTCTAAAAATAATTGATCTGATTCTGAGCCTTCCTCGACCTGAATATGTCTTTGTGGCACAAGGGCAGTTTTAAGTAAAGTCCGCCTACCTTATTACTCATACTGACCCACAGGAGACAAAATCCTAATCTAGAAACCATCCGCAAATAGGACAGGGTAAATGTCTCTCTGGGCTCTTAATAGCCACTAGTCAACACAGAATATGCACTGTCATATTCCTACCTCAGTGGCAGAAGATTTAGCAAAAATTCATTGAATGAAAAGTGAGGGCCTGATTTAAAGTTCGCTGGAAGGGTTGGCTAGATACAAATGTGACAGATATCCCGTCCACCGCATTACAAGTGCATTATATCCAGTGGCAATATGGTGCACAAGATATTCTTCATGTTTGTGACAGAGTAGCCCGTCTGCCAAATTCTAAATTAGGTTCTAAGTGTTCTCACAAAGTTTCAAAAAGAAAACAATTTACTAAGAAAATGTGGCAAAAATAAGATTAATGGTTCAAAAATGACGGACAAGGAAAATATACTGCCATTAAAAATCAATTGGAAAACAGATATATAAAAAATGAATGGGTAACATAAAATACTGAACAAATGACAGTTCTTCTGCTAGGCTGGGATCTAAAATTGGACTGCATGCTTTCTATAACCGGACAGAAACCTGTATTGTCCAGTGTAGGACTTTACTTTTGAGGTTTAAAAATACTTAATGGGCAGAACATAGTAAGCATGATCAGCAAAGAAGCTATGGAAGAACAAGGCTTCAGGAGTGTCAGTAAATGCTGTGGGTAGTGTAGCAGCTTTTCGTGCATTTTATATTTGTGTGCATATCTAACAATGTGTAGAATATGGTGCTAAACTCTAATTTATGTGTGTACACTGACCTGATGGTATTGCTTTTTTGAAACGATCTTAATATGTTGTTAAATTGCATTTTCCTAGCTTATGCTAACTAGGCCTCAGCTAGGCCCTGATGCCTTCTGCTGGACACAGACAAGCTGAGCTATGTTTGTTTATTTCCTACTGATGCTGTACTTGAAGGAAGCTCTCTAGCATGGCCTTCGTATTGTATCTTTCTGAAGGTTTTTTATGCTTGCATGTGGTATTGCATTCATTCACAATAGTTCACTGTTGTTTTTGTAACTAGTATGTTTCGACATTTCCAGATGACATTAGGTCAGAAAGGGGCTGAACTGTAGTGAATAGGCGGTAAGGTAATGTGACACCGCATGAACCTAAATATTTTTGTGATTTTATTTGCTGAAATTGTATTCTTTTACTCACACCATGATGAATCAACACATTCAATGTATTCCTGTGAGAACATTTCCTAGATAAACCCTCAAATTTGGAAGTGAACCTGAGACTCTCCTGAATCTTTTGGGTGCTACAATGAAACAGTTTGTTTTCTTACCGATTTTGCTGCACACTTTGGGCTTAGCATTTTCCCTTGATTTTGCTATTTTTCTATACTTCTGGCCTTCATGGTAATGACCCCATGCACCTGCATTCTAATTATTCTATAATGTACTCTTTGTTTTTTTGTTTTAAATCCTTCCAATTTTTCATTGTGCCACTTATTGAGTCTGTCCTTTCTTAATTTACTGTATTTTTGAAACTTTGGTTTGTACCTTACCTTGGGACACATTGCCTTATGAATTTTAGATTCAACACGTCCTGAATCCACCCACCGGGGGTGTGCTGTTGAGGTGACTTTTGGGGTGTAGAATTTTAGGTTACCTCTTCGCCCACAGTAGCCTTAGTAAAAACTGGTGAGCTAGTTGTAAAACTCAGAAATAGACTAAAAGTTAGAGAAACTATAAAATGTAAACTCTCGTATTTCAGCACAGATGTGAGATGATTTCTTGAGGTCTGGCCACAGTCAGAGCTTAAAGGGCTGTAACTATTAAGGAAATGTCATTTATCATTGGTCTTCTGGAGCAGCACTACTATTGCACTCTCAAGGTAGTGGGGGTCAAGCAGTCAACTCAAAGTCCAGAATGTGATTTGTATTCAGGAACTCAGAAACACTAGCTTAACACAAATAATTGTTAATAGCTTGCATATAAAATCAGTTTTTAACTTGTAAGTAGAAAGAGAATTTATTGAAAGTACAAAAAGTATTGTACGCTTAGAAACAAGATACACAGAAACGTCCAGAAAGTACTAACACCGTCTAAGCCCAAGATACAACCCAGAAAGTGTCAGAAGAGTATAGATGCCTGTATCTCAGACACAACTGGTAGCAGTCAGAATTTAATGGTATCAGGAGCACCCACAACAGACACCAAAGGGTTTAGTGGCCACTAATTTCTTTAATAGACCACAGGGGTCTGGACCACAACTTCAACTAACAATACCTCTGGAACTGGAGCATCCAGAGAAGTAATTCCAACAATTTGGGAATCAGGAAGACTTTCTTCAGTCAGTTGGATGTTTCCCAGGTTAAGAATTGTTACTTGCCCGAAAGACCAATATTGAAGGTAAGTACAAACACACTACAGTTAGAGAGAGGGTCACGGAGAGTGCAAGTACACCCTTTCCTGATATCTGTAGGTGACAGAGCAGCTCTTGTCTCTGATTTCTTATGCTTCTCCTATTCAGTGTAGCTGGGACAACCTTGTGGTTTTGCGGAGGTCTCTCGCTATTGATTGGACTTGAGAAATTGTTGAGCGTAGTTCATTAAAATGCAATGGGCTATCCAGAAACCTACAAGGGCAGGGTAGCACAGCTTCACAAAACCATGTAAAGGATATTTGTAATAAAAGTAGATTACCAAAAACTGAATTCTCTCAGCCTTTTCTTGCACCACCCTGTTCACATCCCTGTTATTCCTGATTAATGCTAATTCACCCAGTTCACTCACTTTCTTGGACCCAAAAAGTGATAGCTGAAATGTAGGCTTAGTCTAGTTTAGAAATTTGCAGTATGAAAAAATTAAACACCATCAGGATAGAGAATCCTCAACATCGAACATAATGATTTCCTTGCTGCACATTCCATCTGCTTCTGCATGATGTCTGATGTTAAATTAATGGGCTCCAAACTACCTGTGATCCAAGCCACATGGCTGCAGTACTATCTGTAGCATGCTATTGACCTGGTAGTTTATCAACTGGAATGCATTTTAATGCATTGCGAACCTCTTGGGCATCTTTTGCCTCAGGGTCGCATATTCTTCAATTGACTCTACTGTAAAGACTATACTATCTCAATCGTCACATAGAGTTACCCATGTTCTTTAACTTGTGTTTTTTAAATCACATCCAGTCATTTTCTCAACCTTCTCTCTGCATCAACCTGCTTACATAACAGTTCTTCCTGTTTAGAATCAATACAATCAATTGATTGGACACAAAGGATGCTAGCTGATGAATACACTTAAAAATATCCTGCTTGAAGTTACTAGTGCAGTCCCATTTCATAGACTTTTTTTATTATCTTTTAAATGATCAGACATATATTCTTGTCTGGAATAACCTTATTTTTTTTATCTTCATTACCATTTATTTTTCTAGACATCCATGATGAATTCCCTTAACCACAAAGTTATCTGCAGCCATCAGGTTGGCTACAGAAGATGTAATTGTGCCCTACTATTAACCCCTTCCAGAAAGATTAAAGCAACTTCCTCTGGGAGACAGTGCACTGGCATCACCATTCATCTTATACTGATCCAGAATCCATCAATACCAACCACACACTTATCAAGGGTTTAATCTCTAATGCAATACAAATCCATGACATTCAGCCTATATGCCCATTATAATACTGTTTTGCATCGAGTGCCAGCTTCCTTTAAATCATCCAATGTGAGACGGGGCCAAGCTTCAGCAATTTTATTTTTTCGATAACTACAAAGAGCTACTTGCTCAGAGCTTGCGCCGCTGACAAATTGTCAGACCAAAACACAGTACTCCTGTTTGATATGCATTTTCAGCATCCTGTCACTTTGACCAGAATCAACAAGAGCTCCAGGAAATGTATATTCTTCCCTAATATGCTTTCCTTCCATTAATCATACCAATTTACAGCACACCATCTTTTCCCTCCGAATTGCTCCAAAGTCAGGGTTGTCCTCCACATCCTTATATAGCTCCAGTGCCTCACTTCACATCTTCTCACCTTTCCAAACAAGGACAACAATCAAGGTTTCAAAATGAATCCTAAATCTTCAAGTCATCTTTTACTGCCTTTGCAAGTATTTTGAAGTAGTTGGCGGGCTAGAAATCTGCTATTCCCATCATCGACCATCTAGTAAAAAAATGACCTACAGAATTCACTGCTGTGTTGAAATTTAGCTGTTCATTCAAATACTGCAGCTGCACATAATCACATGCTGGAATAAAATCAGCATCACACAGCTGTTGTAAAGTTCACATATGTGACATTAGGGATACTCAAATGCTGACTCACTGTGTCCCGGTTACTGCCTAAAATGGAAATCGTACATGGGCCTTTGTACTTTGCTGCCTCAAAGTGATACGTAGCCCCTCTACCATTACAATAAATGCCACAGTTATTCTTCTAGATTCATTAGGTCATGCTTGTTCTTCTTACAGGATGTCATACAGGTAGGGAATAATGCCATCAAGCCGGTGAACCTTGCTGGGTAATTGGTAGATATTTGCTGTGGGAGATCTTGGCATCAACTTTGTACAGTTCTTTGTTTATCACCTATGTGTTTGCTAAAACTAGTAGGGAGTTTTAAAAAAGTGCAATAGCATCCCCACTAACCTCAAGTAATTTAACAAGTAAAACTCTATACCCAGTATTAAAATAAGCAGTTCAGATAAAAAGAAGCATTTTTTTTGCCCTGATAGCTGAAAGAATGTGGTGATCATGGGAAGGTTACTCTATCTGCTTTAGAGGCAAGGAGTTTTGCATTAAAGAGCTAGTATATTCTAGGGGTGTGAGAAATCTCTATATTTTGATTTTGCATAATTTTGTGGAATTCCGCAAATATTCCACAATAATATGCGGAATTACATCTAATGCAAAACTGATGTTTAGAGCTCTATTTTAGTGTGAAATGCATACTCGGGTCCATTTTAGATGCGAGGACACATTTTGTGCTTTGCCATGACCAACAGACACTCACTTTCTAGTCGTGCGCATTGTTACTGTGCTCCTAAATTAAAAGTTCACGTAATTATGCAACATGGCATAATGGTGTAGTTCTGGGAATGTGGCGTAACACAAATTTCACAAAATAATTCAAGATTATGTTAACAAAATAGAAATTTAGCACTGGCTTAATAAGTTCTGCCTTAACAGAGAGAGCAGCTATCCAGCTGTATGTCCAGGTGCAATCATAAAACAAGCATTTGCAGTGCAATTGGTATTGCCTTTGGGACCTTATAAGCATTTAGCCATGCAGCACATTATCCGGCATGCTGCAACATCTACTGTTTGGAGATTTTTTCAGACAGTGACACTGTCGGGCAGCAGACCTGCCCTGTGAAGAAAAGGTATAACCAGTCAGTCCTTCCACAATTCTGCATTGCTAGCAGATGTACAACAAACCCAGCGAAAAATGACACTAGGTCAATATTCTGTACTGAAAGTGGTGTGCAGACTATGCTGTCGGTAGTGGAGCCCTGTGTTGGCATTATTTCAGAAAGCACATGATTTTGGTGGCCACATCATTCATGAGAGCTTCTATGTAAAGAACTGAGTTACCGGCGGATAGACTGCTTTGGCTGTAGTCACACCCTTTTATTATGGTGAAGCTGGGATTAAAAGTAGTCCCCCTGGTTCCAAATCTGCCAGACCCCTATTAATCGCACCCACTATGGAGTGCTTTCCTGAATAGGAGAGCGGGCTTGCTTTGAAGGAGCCCCTGATTGTCTGCAGATGCATAACTGCAGTGGGGAGAAGGTCATCCCAGTAGCAGGTGTGCAGGACAGATCATGCATGCTCAACCACAGCTAGCAGTAAACACCCCTGCAGGGACTCTCGGACAGGCCGGGTCACCTTTTGTGGAATGCGCTCAGCGCACTCCTCCTGGCTCCATCAAGGACTGCATATAAAGCACAGATGACAGACTCAGCCTCTGGTGCTATATATCATATGTATAAAAAAAACCAGCTCTCTTGGTTGCTTGAAACAAAAGTGAAACGTTATGTTCAGGACACAAGTCCTGAACGAGCTGAATCCCCCTTAAAAAGGAGGAGAAACAGAGAGCAGACTTTAAGTCCTGCTCATTTTATTAAGATCAAGCCTCCCTCCTCAAGATGATCGTAATGCTCACAAAAATGTCACCTTCCGTCTGCCCCCAAGCTTCTGTTATGTAATGAAGCGCGCACTTCCACTCAGAGAAGGGGGCCATTTGTTTACCTGTTGGGGCATCAGGGCCCAAGCCTGATGTGAGCCACATACAATGAGGAGGTTTTCCGATGCACACAAAGCCCTGTGCTCTTGAGGGCCAGTGTCAGCCATTGCTTGACAATCTTAAGTAACAAGGTAGTTCCACCAAGCTCCCGGCTGTGAGTAAAACAACATTAATAAAAAGTGGCCAATGAGGGGCGGGCAGCTGTTCCTCTCTGTCCTTTCAATGTAACCACTCAGAGCTGAAGCAGGCAACGGGAAGGAGATGGTGGTGGGAGGAGGGAGGGCACCCCAATAGAAGAGATGAAAATTAATCGGTTGGCATGGCGCACGCAGAAGAAAGGAAAAGCAGCCATCAGCTAAATGCCAGCCTTTGCAAGCAAAAAAGAGAGTGCTTCACAAAGTGTAATAAAACATGAAGAGTAAGAGCACATGTAACAGAGGCAGTCCTCATGGGAGGTTACAACAGTAGAAAAGGAGGGACTGCTAAGCAAATTAACCAACGAAAACAGGCATTTACAAAGAACAGACAAAGGAGTCAATTAAAAAGTTGGGCGGGGCTTAAAGCCCATATTCTAGATACAGCATTTTTGAAGAGACAGCACATGCCCTGATTAGGTTAGACCAAAAAATATGTATGCACATAGGAACATTTTGTAAATCCTTTTTTGTACTCAGCACTACAATTTTTGGGTTAAGTGTTATTTCAGCTTCCACAGAGCCCATGGCTTTGATGTTTTTGATGTGAAAAAAATAAGCCTATAACTTGTGATAAAACTGAATTGAGATGTCCTGTCACATTTGTGGAAAACTTTTAGATCTTCAAGGCTGCCTTAAAATCCAAAATTGCAGCAGAAGTAGAATTACAGTGATTTAAAAAGCCATGGATGTTAGGGAACATGTGAAATTCTACCTTCCCTGTGCTATCAATCTATGTATATCGGGAATCCAGCTGTATATATACAGTGATCCAATTTCAATAGCAGAGCACTGCACGTCTGTGAGTCAAAACTGCAAAACATGCAGTCAGAAGTTTATTTTTCAAACATAGAAAAGTCCATATATCATAGTCTTGATCATGAGTGGATTGATTTGACAAATTGTTGACACGTAGATATTAGAGCTTCGGCTCTAATATCTACGTGTCAACAATTTGTCAAATCAATCCACTCAAGATCAAGACTATGATACATGGACTTTTCTATGTTTGAAAAATAAACTTCTGACTGCATGTTTTGCAGTTTTGACTCACAGACTTGCAGTGCTCTGCTATTGAAATTGTGTTTATGTTGTATGCGTGGAATTTGAATATCGTGCATTAAATGATATTGTGGGTGGCACTATATCTGCATTGAGCACGCTGTATTATATTTGAATTGTTGTTGACTATGCAAACATGACAGAGGTGCTGGCCATGCTTCTATAAACCACTGCCACCTTTTTATTAACACAGATACAGTGATGCATTCACTTTTGTCATTTACATACCTTGCAACCATGCACTGTAAATAACTGATATCATTTTGCAATTTAATGTATTCTATCTATGTCCTTCAGAGATGGGATGAGGGGGAGATGAAAGGCTAAGTGCACTTCATCAGGATTTGATCTCAAGAACCGTCAATCAGCCTTTTCTTGAGGGAACGAATATTCAACTCAGTGAGCTCTTTCTTTTTCACAGCTAGGAGAAAAATTAAGTTCCAGAGAGCCCCTATCTGAAATTATCACTGTATGAAATATTGCTTGCACTTAAAACTTTGTTTATTCAGTGAGTACTAAATATACAGTTTCAGATACATGGCTGGCAGTAAATTTAAGGTCATGCTGTGTTAAAAGAAGAAACAAGTCAGTAGTCATCTGATACAAAATTGAGGATATCACTTGGTAAGCTGCTACAAAAGGCTGAGAGGTGCACAGTTGCCCTGCTGAGATCTTTGATGCACTTGGAAACTGAGATTATCTGTAATATTACTTTCACTTATCTGTCCTCCTATCGACGGTGCCGTGTAGTACGTAGAAGTAACTGCAAAGCATCATACTGGTGCCATGCTGGATGTAGATCATGGAGCTTTGCTAAAGGCTCTGCCCATTGTACTCTCTGATGATTGTGATGCCTGAATTTGAAAACACCCAAGCTCAGCACCACATTTATCAACTATATGTTGGAGCCTCTATTGATAGAGTCTGCTTTCAGCAGGCCCTGTGCACAGATTCACAGCCCACCTATTAATTGTGAACTCATTGAGGATTTCAATGACAATGTGAAGTGTAAAACTAGGAGAACTGGGTCACTGCCTCACTTTTACATAGAGAGAAAAGGTAAATTTCACAGGATAGGCTGTTGTGCTGTCACCAATCTCAGGCTCCACTTCCAATTCGAAAATTCAAAGCTATTGAAAAGTACAGTGGGAAATAGAGTCTCATTCTTGGGTTTCGTGATTTTCGCACAAAAAGATTTTATTATTTGTGCACTAAACCTAAGTCAAACTCCTATTTTGGACTGACATAAATGAATAGTGGCTAATGCCAAGTGGTAATGCATAACCACTTCCAGGTGGTATCAGTTGTCAATGGACTAAGCTCGGCTGAGCTGTGTGATGTCATCAACCCAGGAAGTGATGTCTTATGACCTTTGACGTGCTGTCACCCTCTCCTCAGCTGTTCCTTGTAGGAGAGTAGGATCTGCACTTATGTTGCCCCCACTTTTTTTCTGATGTTAACACTGGTTTCTGGCTATAGTCTGGCTGGGTCCCTGCTAATCAGGGCCCCAATCTCTCTGTTCTCTCTAAACAACTTGGAGTGCATATTAGATGCACTAGTGATTGGATACTGTGGTGCCTTATGAGCCCCTAGTATATGGTACCTTAGGTACCAAGGGCATAGGTACTTCACATGCCTACCAGGGGCTGAAGCATGCATTATGCCACCCCTGGGAAGCAGAAAAAATCTGACACCACAGGCATGCTACTGCAGCCTGGGTGAGGTAGTGTTAGCACTCCTCACTGAGGTATAGGTTCCCTATATCTCACCTTACACACACATATAAACCTATCAGTCACCCCTAAGGAAGGCACAGTCAATCCTGAGGGCAGGGTGCTTGGGTTACAATGTGAGGGGGTGCCTCTGCATGAGCAGGGCCCCTCTGCAGCTGGCAGAGTCTATTCTCTGTGGCTGTTTGTGGATGCGGTTAAACCATATACTCTTAAGTGCATTATAACCTACCGGTAAATGTTAAGTTTGGAATGACTGCATCAAAACATGTCGTGTTTGGTGTCAAACAACTTGGAATCATACCCCCACGCCAGTAACTGGTGTGGGAGTATGATCCCACCCTTCTAGAGGGATAGACATGTACCTACTGTGGAAACACAGTAAAAATCTGAAAGAGCCTGGCATCACAAAATGGATGTCACCAGCACAGACACTGGGCTGCCCTCCTGCTGCTGTTGAAACTCGCTGTGGAGGAGGCCCAACAATAGGCATCCTCTCACAGGGAGGTGTCACCACCTTCCAGACAGGATTTAGTGTATTGGGGCTGGGTGGGTGCACTCCTAGAGTGCTTTGAAGTCCTGCACTGGGGGAGCAGTAGGCTCCTCTGTGCATATGCCAGCTCAAACCGGTTCAGGGGCTACCTGCCCCTGCTCTGGCGTGAAACTGGACAAAGGGAAGTGAGTGTAACCACCCACTCCCCTGACCCTCCCAGAGGAGTGGCCGTAGAGCTAGTCCCTCCCTTTCCTTTAGTGTAAGATAGGGAACCCTTGCCATTGCAAACTAGATATCCCTCTACAAGAAGAATCCTGGCCCTTCGATGTTCCACTACCTTTGGAAGACTGAAGAATCTCCCTTGGAGTCTGAAAGTGACTCCCCTGCTTGGCAGACACCAAAAACTTGAATCAACGGTCGCAAACGTTCCCGCTCCCGCTGGAGTCACAAGTCCCTGCAGCACTGGAAGTGGATTTCCTGACTTCTTGATGGCCATTGTGAGTCCCCAGCAGAGCTGAGGCGAGTGAACCCCACGAGTGAGGAGGAACAGCAATACCCAGGTACCGTGCACTATTGTTGAGTGCAACCCTTTCACAACGTTCTATGAACTTGTGCATTGGACCACCTATGGTCCAAGCCTCCAGCAGGATTTCCTCTGAAGATCAGTGGCCTACCTCATCTCGAGTGACCGTGGACTCCTGTAAAGTGAACCCTCATGAGGCATCTTTGCAATCCCTTGCCCATTAGCTTGTGAGTCCCCTGAAGACTTTCTCATCAAACCAGAGGGCTCCCCTAGTTGCTCCAGGCCTTCCCTGACTTACCTTCGCTGGGTGAGTCCCTCAGACCTTGCTGGTTTGCACCGCTGACTTTCTTCTTTTTCCACAAGACTTGCTGTTGCCAAGGCTAGTTGGCTCTAATCCAGTTGCCGAAACCTCAGTAAACTGCAGACTTTGTGGGACACTCCGAATCCAGCTCCTGGTTGTTGTCAACACCTCCTGGACCTCGTGGCTGAAGAGTCAAGACACCCATGAATCACCTGAAATCACCCAACTACCGTGGGCATCCATCTTCCTGGCCCCGGGTCACTGGCAAGTGACTGTGAACACTGTCCCTTTCTGCTTTCAGGTCTTCCTTCTTCTGAATCCAGCCTTGGATTCCACCGGACACTTCTCCAGTCTTCACAAGCAGCAAATCTTGTTCGGCTTCCATTGAAAACGACGCCGCGACCCGACACCAAAAGACACCTAGGCACCCGGCTTCCCTGGGTCAGGTAACTCGTGCACACCAGTGCTCCTGTGTGTGTTGGCCCTTGGAGTACTTACCTTGTAAGTGGATTGCTTGTAGACTCTCCCGAAGTACCCTAAAACGTTAAAAATCCAACCGCGACTTGTTCCATTGAAATCAATAGGGAACCCGTGGCTGTGTTCTCACACTGCACGCGTCTCCCGTGGGTCCTTTACTTACCTACCTTGGGTGGATTACTGAGGCCCCAGCGATTCTAAAGGCCCTAGGGCTTGTCCCCTTGCAAGTCGACATTCGTATACCTCTTTTTTAGTATATGGTCTGGTACGCCCCTAGGGCCCCAGCCATATAAGAGCTTAATTTGTTGTGAAACATTGATTTGTGCATATGTTCCTGACTTCTAATCTCATAAAGAGAATAGTAGAGTGTATATAGTAATAAATACATATATATTTTATATATATACCTGTGTGGTGTCCTTTTATTTGGTAATTCAAGAGATTATTTATAAGGTAAAACAAGCAGTTTTACATTCCTCAGAGACTTAGCCTGAAGGCTGCTCTCCACAGCTACCACTAGGATAGCTTTCTTAAAAAGGTTGTCTTAAACCTATTTACCATAAGAGTCGAATTGGACTGGTGTAAGGTGGCCACTATAACTAGTGACCAGCATATGCCAGGCCAACTTCTCACATTCCGCAACTGTCTTTTTTATCACTTGTCGATCTAACCTGTTGTCTTTTTCTCACCCCTCCCCACTTCTCTTACCTGTCTTTTAAAGTGTCTCTTTATGGCACTTCTCTCTCACACCAGTATTTTTTTCTCTCTGAGCTATCTCTCTCATCATCTCTATTAACTCTCTCAACTGTCCTCCCACCCCCAGACTGTCCTTCTCTCTTAACAGACTCTGTCCCAGTAATCTCTCAACTCTCGCACCTGCCTCTATTAAGTACCTCTTTATTACTTGACTTACTTGGCCAACTTGGAGTTGTATCTTTCTTATCAGTCTCACCTACCTTCATCTGCCCGTTTTAGCTTTTCTCACACCTCTCGCTCTCCCTCTCTTACTGTCTGTCTTAGCTACCTCTTTCTATAACACATCTCTCATACTGTCATATCCTCTTACCGGTATTTCACTCTTTCTGACTCTATTGTTATGACTAGTCTCGCACTCATTTACATTTGTTTGTAGTCTCACTCTCTTTTACATCTGTCTGTATCTCTCACATCTCTCCCTTCTGTCTCTTCAATCTCTGTCTCTCGCAAACACACACACACCCCTACTTTTGCCTCTCAATCTCTTTGTAGAGTACTCTTTCTTTTCTTATTTTCTCATAAATCACCGCATTTACCCCCTTGGCTCCCAGGCTTTCTCCCCACACTCTCTCTTGTGTTTCTTGCTTCTGTCACATGCTCGGGGGAAGCAGATGACACAGAGGCAACTTTTTTACTGGTCTCCTCTTTACTTGCAATTTGTTACTTCCCTCTGAGTCCCATCTGACTTTGCAGGTTGGTAGTCAGATGACTTTGTCCTGAAGGACCCCTACATTTGCACGGCGTCGACTTGTCAACAACCCCCCCCCCCCCACCCCCCTTTTGGTTGACTCTTGTGATTCGTTCTAAAGGAATAATATACCAATTCAAGCAACCTTTCTGTCTGCTTGAGAATTACAGGCAACCATTGGGAACAGTATAGTGTCTTTTTCCATGTATGTTTATAAATGGAATCACTTTTGAGCACTGAGTCGTCTGCACTATGATCACTATTGTCTCTGTGTAATATATGCCTGCAATTAATGAAACTGAAATCTCGTTTTGTGCCCTGCGCTTTTCAAATTAGATTTGGTAAATGATTGATGGTAAAATAAGTAAGACGATCCCTCTTAGATTTTGTCAGGTTCCCATTTTAAATGAGTCCCACAGGACAAATGTTGCCCTTATTACCTATTTACCAGTGTCCACGTGGGCTCAGCAATGCTGTAACACAAGGACTCCTGTGTGGCATTCCGTACATAGTGGAAGCTACATTACATCATTTCACTATGTATTCTTACATTGCTTTCTCTTTGCCACAGAGAATACAAGTAGAGGGTCATTTCGATGTGTGATGAAATAATGGGTTCCGAAACATTCAAATAACATTAGTGTCTGTGATCGAGTGTTTTTTCCATTGAGTTATGACCTTGGTGGTAACTAATAAGTTGAGCAAAGATTTATGGAACCCATACACCTTGCATACTGGCTTGCATGGGCATTAAGCATCACCCAGTGCTTAATTTGCAAATGTTCACTTGAGGGCCAAAGCGGTACCGTGGTTCACACTATCCACTGCCCCAGAAAACAAGTATGAGATTTACACTATACCAGGTCACCTACGACTGCACAAATGGCTGGGATTCTGTGCTCCTAATTTTTCTGTTATGAATATTGAACATGTAGGGGCCAACTATGATGCCGTTAGGATGAGCATCCGGCATTGTATCTGAAACGGGACCACCCATATTAGGATGCGACCACCTTCACTGCAGTCGGAAAGTGTATCTTTCTATTGTGGCTTGTGCTGTGGGCTGCTGCACAATATGCAATAGGAAAGATACATCTTTTAACCCCTCATGTGCGTGCGTCGGCCAATGGCCGTCGCGATCACTACCTCCGTAGTGCTGCACACATCTATTGGCCGACGCGGCCACGCCAGCGCAATAAATCACCTGCACCGTGGCGGAATTTACGCCGCGGTTAACGGGTTAAACATCCATGCTCCGTGTGGCAAGCACCATGCAGCAGCAGCACTCATAGAAGGTGCAAAAAGCCATTATTGATCATTTACGTGCAGGAAGGTGCCCTTCCTGCACTAAAACAATCGCCCATGAAGTGCAGGCACCCTTGCAACATGGTGCAAGGGTGCCTGCACTGGTGCTAGGCAGCTTTTTTAGCACCAGCGCTACGGGAAACACGGGGGTATGCCTTATTTTTACGGCGCATCCCTGAGTTTTGAAAATATCAGAGTGCAGCGTTGCCAAATTTGGCATAACAGTCGACTTTGGTATTTTCTTGTAAATATTCTCCCTTATTTTTTAAATGGAGCAGAAGTAAAGCAAATTGTGCTCCATGGGAGATAAACCAAGAATAAACTTTGCATCCTGCATGATTTACCAGTGACAAAGCCACCGCCAGCTCAACTTTCCAGAAAATCCCTCTGCCCCGAATCCGCTGCTGCCATGGCATTAGAAAATAATCCTTATCAAACGATAAGTTTTTTAGTACTTAATTAGTGCTACCTGCACCAAAGCTTTTTAGTGCTGTCAAAACAAGCATTCCCTGCAGAACAGAGAAAGAACATGTTTCTAAAAACGAATAAATAATTATTAAAAGCAGAGTCTTCATTTTTCTGTGAAAATCCTGGAGGGAGTGACCAGATCTCAAGGGGAGACTGTTCTAAGCCTTTGATACCACAACGGAAAAGCCCTGTAACCAAAGGAAGCAGTAAGTCTTGGGGATTTAAAGTAGCCATTGTCCTGCAGAATTTAGTGCATTTTGGGGTGCATAAGGGAAAGTTTAGATGCCATAAAGTCTGTGGAGTTAGTATGGTTGCGCAACGAAAAACAATAGTGCTTTAAATGGGATGCATTGATGAATAAGGTGTCAGTGAAGAGCTATAAGGCCTGGAGTAATAGTCTCAACTATTTAGTCACAGCCAGGAGACTGTCAGCTACATTTTGCACTTGTACTATATATATTCATTTTGTCAGCCTTTCTGGTAGAGCCATGTATATTGTGTTGGTGTCATCAATGAGAAATGGAATCAGAGCAGTGGCTACAGGAAATTGCTGTTCTTTATTGATAAAGGGTAACAATTTCCTTAGCAGTTTTTTTTTACCTAAAGCATCCACCTGTAAATTTTGATACTTGTGCCTCAAGGGACATCAAAATAAATGCCTAGGATGCATATAATATTTGATTGAAATTAAGGATAATCCTTAGCTTTGTCCCAGATGGATGGATTTCATTTATTCAAGTTTTCTTCTGGTGATAAGGGGCTCCATCTTAGCTTGATTATGTTACAGAATATGAGATCACATGCCTCATCGACCATTACCAAGACATTGGTGAACGCGTCCTACAGAGCCCTGCTGAATTAATGACTGACTTTGTGGGTGTAATCCTGGAGATCAACTGCGCGCAGTCAGCATCGCACAGAGGGGAGTAGTTTTGCCAATGGCAGCATTTGAATGTTGAATAAGAGTGGGGACATTACTGAGTGCACACTTCATCCAATCCTCTTTGCTTCAGGTTTAAAGTGGTAAAGTGTGACAATTTGCTCCCTCTGGATCAAGAATGCTCAATCCATTTAAGCTTTGTGTCGCCGGTACCGACTTCCTGGAGTCTGGTAGGAAGGGTGACATGATCACTGGTGCTGAAGGCAGCTGAAAGGTCTTATGGGACAAGCGCCTCAACACTTTTGTCATCCACAGATCTACTTGGGTCATCCGAGACTGAAGTAATCACCAAGTCAGTGCTTTGTCTAGCATGTAAGTTTGTCTGGAAACAACCACTTTGGCATTGCTTTCAATGTAGGCTTGCTATTGATGAAAAGCCAGGTCCCAAGAATTGTTCCTAGTTATCTTAAAACGAAATCAAGTCAACGTTTAGGATTAATCAGGTTCAGCAGGGGCTTTTTTTAATATTGGTTAATCATTGCTTTATTTATATGCAAGAAATACTTCCACCTAAAATTGTTTGCCACTGACAAAAGTTAGGGGCCCAGAACAGGACTAAGTCATTTCATTATTCTGGTTGCGCACAGGAGAGCTCGATGGTCAGTTACTGATGTGAACTCCAGTAGTTCATTCGAGGAGAGTTCGCTGAACTGTAACAGCCTCTCATTGAAAAAGAACAGCTGGTCATCGTTTTAGGACCGGGTATAATGTCTTGGGGAATACAAATTCAAAAAATGTGCAATGTTGTCTACAAAACACCAAGATAGGGTATTACACAATCCTTTGAAATGTAAGAATTAGAGACTGTGTTTCACAGCGATGACTGTAGCGCTTTCATTCAAAGCAACACTCCCTTAGCCAAACTGAGGAAATAATGTGGGATTATTTTAGGCGGGTCTTCCTATGCTACTTCAGCCATGTATTAACCTGTATGTTTCCGCCATGTACCCCAAAACCAGCTCACATATCCCCAATGTCTTCTTAAGAATATCTCCTAATGAGGTTTTAATTGAGCAATATTAGCATTTGCTTAAAGCGCAGACAATCGCAAAATTAAGTGCCATATGAAAGCAAGTTATGATAATTATCTCTAGATTTGGTTTGCAGTGTAGTATACATTTAAAATGCAAAACAGAGAGCAAATCTTCGGTATACAACTTCAGTTGCATTAGTACACCAGAAGTGAAAGCAAATGTGATCTAGTTCAGAGACAGTTGTTGAAAAGTGCTGAGGCATTTCTACTGAACAAAAAAAAATATATGAACATTTAAATGTATATGTCGATTTAGAGAAACCTATGACCGTGATGTTAAATAAAGTTTTCTTCGAGCAAACAGAAAATGCTCTAAACAATATATGCTGCTTGAATTAGTGGTGTTGGAACAATTCTCCAGTGGGGATGCTGCCATCAATCTTAAGTCAATTAGGTCATAGTCATTCTGAAGATTCAAGCTTCACGCAAAGAAGTGTAGCAAATGAGCCACGCCCATTAATCAGGGCAGTCGTAATGGTGTAGTGTGTAGACAGTGGTACATTTTAAAGCATATTGCTGCAAGTGTATTATTAAAGCAATGTGTGGTAGCACACTGTCATTTGCAGGCAGCACATTGTTCAATTTACAAAAAAACTCTCTATTTTTCGTGAACGAAGAGTAAACACCTGTCTCCCTGGTAAAAGAATATCCAACAATTTGACAGAAGACATAGCCTGACATATGACCTCTATCTTTAAAACGCAGAGGAAATGAGACAAGATAAAAACGCATATTTAGTGCTATTCACCTTTTGAACCCGAGTATGATTATTTTTGGTGTGATGCAGCTCACTCCCCAACGCCCCTACCTCCTGTGCCTATGGCTTGAATATTGTGGAGTAGAAAAAAACAATTTTCTTGACAGTGTTACATAAAAAAAAAACTGTTGTCAAAGTCCAGCAAAGTAATTCCAGGCTGTTCAGAAGCACAGAAATAAGAAACAGAGCAAGCTCAAAGATATTCCTGGGGGAAGAGATGTGGCACAGCGGCCAGCGTGACCGACTCTGGTGATCCAGTGGAAGCCAAAGGTTGAACATTTCACAAAACCAAATATTTCAATGTGGCCCATACACATATACCCAAGTGTTCATTCACACTCCCTGGCCAAACCGCTGGGGGGGTTAAATGTTATAATTCGCCTAACTTCTGATTAGGTAATTCCCTGTGAACACAAAATAGTTTAAAAATAAAACTCAATGCCTAACTAATCTTCATGAATCAACACTCTTTCCTCTGGTCGATGGACCATTAGTTGAGTTAGTTGATGGTGATATTAACAACTATTTAACTAATCCACAGATCTCAGTGAACTAACCACAGACCCTGAGTAAGATTCATAAGCTTTATCTAAGATTTCAGTCATAAATCGAACGCTCGTTAATACCGATTCACACTGCAAACTCATTCTTTGCATGGGAAAGAAACTTATTTAGCAATTTACATTCATTGACACAGAATTCATTCAACAAATCAAATGCAAAGAGAGTGGATAGATGTAGAGACAAAAGGTACATATAAAATACAATTGCAAAGAAATATGCAAATTCTGAGACAGAACGATAATTACCTAATAGAACGACTGAAAACCACCACTCTGGCCAAAGGACTGGTGGGGGTCTCCTGAATTAGGATCAGGAGACAAAGAAACATAGGACAGGATTAGGACAGGGCAGATACTTACTAGACTTCTCCCGGATGCCGGAGAACCACGCCTCCGGAAAGCCGTAGGTGACCGCTGCCCCACCCCCAACATGGCGATCTGTACCTAGCGTGCTGCTACTGCTGGCCGGCATCGCGAGTGATTTCTATCGCAAATTTTTCCGGGATTCGGCACTGAAAGGCGAAGCAGGCTTTTTGGGTCCCAGACGTCAGACACAAGGGCTGAGTATTGCATGAAGCCTTCTGTGAGCTTGTCTGCTGGATGTTCAAAACTGCAGGGAGTAGTGCCCTCGGCGGTAAGGAGGTGACGGCGCTTTTCACAATGGCCACTGAAGAGAGAATTAATGCGAGTGAAGGTGAGGAGGGAAGTGCTTTCCTAAACGATGGCGGTGATTGCCATGAGATGCAGGCATTTAAAGAGCCATTAATGGTTTAAAGGGGGAATAATAAAAGAAGAAAGTAATATTTGGATATTGGATATTGGACATTGCAGACTTTGGGAGATCCTTTCACGAAAATAAAGGAGAGGAGGATCCGGAAGGAACTAGGGCAAACAGAGTAAAGAAAAAAATTTTTTTTTTTTTTTAGAGTAACAATGGGCAAACCCCAGAAGGATGCAAGTATTGCGAATAAATTAAGTAAATCTGAAGTTGCGGCTCATCTTAAAGCCAAAACACGCCAGGCCCTGGCAAAAAAAGCCGCGCTTCAGGTTAATAAGGAAAGGGATATGGGAAATAATTCCAGCTCCCCCGGCCTCAACAGTACTCCCGAGAGTTCTGAGGACGAGTCCCCCTCCATGATTGTTTCTCCAAAACGGGAGGGGTTGCCTGAATTAACAGCTAAACAGGCGTATGTCACACCGGAACCAACTGATGCTGCAGTCGTACTAACAATGTCTTCACAAGGCAGCCCAGCACAGGACGGTTTGAGGAAAGGTGGAAAAAGTGGAAAAGAAACGAAGGATTTTCCGTTTTTTATAAAGAAAACCATCCCACAGTCCTCTTCACCAACCTCAAATACAGTTTTCAAATCATCGAGTGCTTCATCGTCGGGGATAGGATTGGTCCCATTAGGATCTCCAGAAGAACTGATTTCCAAGGATCAGAATCAGGCTATAACTCGACGAAATCCTGAAAGTGATCTTTCAGAAGCTCAGTGTCAACAGCAAGATCTCACTCTAACACAAGATTCGGCGGCACCCCCTGTACTTTCAAGCTCCACTAATATAGCGGGGAAAAATGTACCCAGGTTAAATCCCAATCTGGCTCAAGACGTGGCAGATGAAGACAGAAGGATCACGAGGGATACCTTGGTTACCCAGAGGTCACTCCAGCCTCAGCCATAGTCTCAACCTCAATTGAGACCTCAAGGGCAAGCCCTGCCGGAAGTTGTGCCGGCTCAAGCGGTTTTAAAGGTGGGAAGCACGAGTATTGGAACTGATGGCCTGCCAAGTAATCTTGGCCAGAATACGGAGACCAGGGGGGTCCTCCAGTTAGACATTAGGGACATGCTGAATTGAATTTTGGAAGAGGTCCCCGAAATGAAAAAAACACAGCAAATGGAAATCGCTGCCTTGCATCAGAGATTGGGGAAAATCGAAGAAGCGATGACCGGATTTCCCATCAGATTGCAGGAAGCGGTAACTAGAATATCTGCATTGGAGGATCAAATGAATATGGCTATGGGGGAGGCAAAAGAGGCAGCTAAAAGAAAGAACTACCTCGAGAATAAACTGGAGGAGCTTGAAAATCACTCCCGGAGGTCTAACCTCCGGATCGTTGGGGTCCCGGAAGGGATAGAAGGCTCCCAGCCCCTCCGTTGGGTAAACTCATTTATCAAACAGCATGTCCTACCCGAGTTTGAGTGCGACCTCACCATTACAAGAGCCCACCGTCTCCCAGCGCAACCTTTCCCAAGCTCTACAATACCAAGAACTATCTTGCTGAACTTTGCAGACTTCCGTATAAAGGAGAGGATTTTAACAAAAGCTATCCAGCAGAGACAGTTTTTTGTGAACGAGACTAATAAGTGCCGCATATTCTCAGATATGACTGCCGCTGCTGCACGCAGGAGAAAAGAATTTGTTAAAATTTTGCATTTGTTTAAAGTTCATGGTGCGCAAGCATCAATTGCTCAGCAGTCCAAACTGAGAGTTTTAGTCAAAGGAAAGTTCTTTCTGTTTTCAGATCTTGAAGAGGCCCAGGCTTTGATAAAAGTGATTTCAGCAGGGTCTAGCGGTTGAATATTGAATATTTGTATATAGATAGAGCTACCAGCAGCAATGGCAACATTAAGGGTGACCTCTCTAGAGATATAGCTGGTTTGGCTAGGAAATGCTTTTACTGATCGGCTATTGTCAACTGTAATTGCGAGTGTTGTTGATATTGGTCTTTGTCTGGATTAACTTTTTAGTAAATGAAAAAAAAGGGGGTTCCCTATATTTAGCGTATAGAACTTGGCACACACTTAGACCAGGGTTTTTAAAAAAAAATGATTTTATTGTTGGTGGGTCTGGGGTTAGCAGGGTCACTCAGGGTGTAATTTCATGACACCCAGGAAGTTAGATGGGAGGGGTGAAATGTGGGCAGTGTGCGTGGCAGGGCTTTTCCCACATTTGAAGGGGTGGGTATTTTTTCTTTGGGGTGGGATGGGGGACATAGCAGGGAAAAGAGCACAAGCAGAAGGTTCTGAAGGTTTAGGTAAGGCACAAGAAAGGGCTAATAATGTAAACCAGTAAATGCAAGATCCTATCAATCAATACTAATGGCATACTAAACAAAAGGAAATATGGCGCTCTTATTAGACGGTTATCTTCATTAAATCCCCAAGTTTTGTTTCTACAGGAGACTCACTTGAAATCTAATTTTCCAAAACTTTTTATACCTAAGACTTTTTCTAAAGTTTTTTTTGCATCTTCGGGCTTTTCGGTTAGAGGGGTAGCAATCTACTTTTCTAGTAAACTTCCCTGGGAAATTATACAAGTATATAGGGATATACATGGAAGATGGTTATGGATAGTTGCTAAGTTACAGGGGAAAATGCAAAATTTTATAAATTACTATGGTACAGTCTTAGATGACATTGTACCTTTAACTGAAATTAATGATTTATCGTTAGGATCCCCCGGACAGGTGGTATTTGGTGGGGACTTCAATTATATACAGGACATAAGGAAAGATACCTCGAATAAAAACAAAAAACAACTAAAACCAAATACAAAAAAAATTATGGGAACCATTATACAAGAATATCAATTGGTGGACCCATGGCGGGAAGCTAAGGAATTTTACACCTGTTACTCACACCGTTTTCGGACGGGATCTCGAATAGATTTTTCTTACCTCCAGATCCCTTCAGATTCAAGATGCCGGTATAGGCTGTAACCCTTTTTCAGACCATGCCTATGTTGGGATAGAAATGGTACTTGGGGGAAGAAGCAGGGAACGTCCTAGGTGGCAGCTGGATCGTATCCCTTTGCAAAATGAGGATTGGGTACAGGGATTTAGAAAATGGATTTTGGAATATTTCCAGATTAATGAGAATACAGCTGTCCCCTTTTCAGTGTGGGGTGGGTTTAAGGCAGCAGCCTGTGGACAGATAATAGCCTATACGGCCGCCCAGTCCAATACCTGTACGATTAAAATAGCTCAATTGCAAACTGAAGTGGATCAGGAATATGGTCTCCAACAGCAGAGGATCTATGAAGAAAGTCAGTAAATTGGCAAATTCTTGGCAAACTCCACTAGGAAAAAACAAGAATCTGCCACAATAATCAGAATTTTAGATCCTCAAACTGGTCGAGAAATAGTTAATAATAGCGATATTTTACACACTTTTGTAGACCACTTTCATCAGCTGTACTCTACTGAGTATTTAGTGGAGGAGGAGCAAATTCAGGAATATTTCATAAATACGAATGTCCCCAAGCTATCAGATAGCCGGATAGGCGAATTGGGAAGGGAAGTAGATGTTGCCGAAATCTTAGCAGCTATTAAATCAACTGCCGGGGCAAACGCTTGTGGGCAGGATGGCTTCTCTATCGAGTTTTATAAAGTATTTTTAAAAGAACTTGCTAGTGCTACCCCATTGAAAAACCTATTTAACTTTGTTAAAAAGGGTGTCGAAGTCCCAGATGTTTTTAAAGAAGCAATAATTGTTTCTCTTCTTAAAAAAGACAAACCCCCCCGAAGATGTGAATTCATATAGGCCCATTAGTCTGTTTGAATTCTGTCTATAAAATCTTGATGAAGGTATGGGCAGAACGCTTTCTACTCGCTGCGCAAGAAATAAACCATAGAGATCAAGCAGGCTTCATAGCCGGTAAATCAATGGCGACCAACACCGAGTTTTTAATACATGCACTGGATTATTTTAATACAAATTCCATCCCGGCTAGTATTGTAATGGTTGATGGGGAGAAAGCCTTCGACCTTGTGAATTGGAAAACCTTGTTTTTCACTTTGGGTCGGTTCGGGTTCCCTGCACAAGTAGTTGATATGTTACGAAACATTTATCAGGGGGCCACTGCCCAGATCATAGTTAACTCAAATTGTGCAGGAACCATAATTATAAACCGTGGAACTAGACAGGGCTGCCCGCTTTCGCCATTGCTTTTTACTTTTTTTATAGAACCTCTGGTTTTAAAGATACGAAACAATGAGGCTATCCAACCCCCGATACCTGGTATGGCTAAATTAAAACTCTTTGCTGATGACATTATTTTATATCTGACTCCTGATAGAGAGAACCTCGAAACAGCTTTGAGGGAATTTTCGGAGTATGAGCAAATAGGCGGGTACAAAATAAATGCCAATAAAACCGAGGTTCTCGCCCTTAATGCTGATTTGAACTCTTTTCCACCTTGTTTAAAGATACAAGCAACAAAAACTGATCCTATAAGATATCTCGGGATATATGTATCTAATCAGTATCATCAGTTATTTGAGCTGAACTATTTAAAAATGAAGGGCAAGATTAAGAAGCTGTTGGAACAATGGGCATTACTCCCTCTATCGATAGTGGGTAGAGTATCATTGATCAAAATGTCCATACTCCCGCTGCTCATTTTTTTATTTTTTAATGTCCCAATTAAAATAAATCAGTCATACTTCAATGAAATTGATATTCTATTTAGGGAATTCATTTGGGGTAGGAAAGCTCCGAGGGTTAAATTGAACGTGATCCAATTACCCACAGTACAAGGGGGCTTAGCCTTGCCTCACATGAGAACTTATTATGAGGCCGCCTTCCTAGATTTAGTGGCTGACTTGATGGGATCTAACCTTACTGGTGACAGCTTTTTTATGGATAAAATGACACAAGAAATTGGATTACTAACCCCAGTTTTTCTAAAAACTTCTAAACTTCCAAAAAAGACGCGTTATAAGACTTTAAAAGATTATTTTTTTAGACTCCAGTCCTTTTTTAAAAAGATGGGCTCATCTGGTCTCCAGTATTTAAAATTAAGAGAATGTGTGAGTCTCGGCCTCCAGTTACAATCTAGGCATATAAGTACTTGGGAAGGCTGTGGACTCTCCAAGTTAAGGCATTTTATAATTCAAAACAGGCCAATCTCCTGGCAAGAAATAACGGCACGGGCGGAAGGACATTGGAAGCCGACCTTTCTTGAATATTTACGTGTTGTTCATTTGCTAACAAATACCAGTGGTATTTTGGACACCCCTAATCAATTTGTGGTAGCCCTTTATGGGGCCAAAGTCAAAGGGGTGGGAAATTGGTATCGGCTGCTACATAAGCAGGGCCAGGCTTCCGTGATAGAGACTCATTTGGACAAAATAACTCGGGAGACCGGATGTAGGCTGGATGGGAAGGAGTGGGAGTCTATGTGCCATCTAGGAAGTAAATCTTTGTGTGCTGCAAATTTTAAAAGGATAGCCTTTTTATCACGATGGCTTTCTTATTTAACTCCGGCTGCTTTAAAAAAAAGATTTCCAGGCGCAGAAAATAGGTGCTTTCGATGCCAAATAGATGGGGAGGGCGGGTGGCATCATACTTTTTTTGCATGTTCAGGACTTAGGCTCTTTTGGGAGGCAGTTTTCTCGGATATTGGGCAAGCAATAGGTAAGAATATTATGCTTGAGGCCGAAGCTGCCTTGTTTGGTATCAGTAAAGATGAAAAGATACTATCCGAACCCGAAAAAGCCTTTGTATTCATTTCGTGTATAGTGGCTCGCTCCCTAATTTTGCAGAATTGGAAATCCAGGGAAGCACCTTCTCATCTGAAATGGTTCAACAAAATGAAAAGAACCCGAAAATTTGAGGAAGCCTATTCTAGGAGGGTAGGAGCTAATAAAAAATTTGAAAAAAATTTGAAGTTTTTTTAATGAACTTGAAAAATCTAAAGAGAGATTACAGTACTAGGGTTGTTAAACTAATGTAGCAGCTTTTTATTAAAATGCATTAGCACTTTTTCGTAGTGCACTTTAGCAGCACTAGCACTTTAGCAGTTGTAGCACTTTTTAGAATGCATTTTTGCATTTTGGTTAATGACGTGAGGAACTGCTGTAGCCACATATCCTTGTTGTATTTATGTTGGCTTTAGGCGATAAGACGGCACTAGCACTTTATTGGCATTGTACTTTAGATGTATTAGGAATTTTCCTTATTGCTGCTGTGTTCTAAGATAAATTTGCGTTTTGCTTTATGAATGAGCATATAATTAGCTCCTTCAGCTAGAGTTCTTTGTCATTTTCTTTATGTATTGTCTGGCTGTCACTTCGATTTGTTTTTTTTCATTTCTCTTTTTGTAGAAACTGGTTTTAATGAAAATGTTTTTCAGTTTACTATGTAATTCTTGAACCTAATGCTCTGCTCAATAAAAAATAAATAAAAAGAAAATAGACTTCTCAATAAAGCCGACGCATCAGGGAGCATCCCTCTCTTACACTCTCTCCCTCCTCGATGTTCTTCCGGAATCTTCGAATCTAATCAGGCTGTCATTTGGATCTGAATCTTCCCAGTCTGCTCTCTCTTCTTTTCTTCTAGCAGTTCTCGCCTCTCTTTCTCTCTCAGCATCGATGTTGTGTCTAATTAATTTAAGTCACTCTAGTTATAGTCTTTATTTCTACATGTCCCACCCACAAATGTTGCAAATATTGATGGAATAAAGAATACGATTGGTCGGGGCCAGGGGAGTTTTCATCACACCATGCTGAAATTCATTTTTATTAAAGGACTATTGTCTTGCAAACCCTTCCCCCATAGCTCATTGATGGTTTTCTCTTCCCATACATATATTGTTGCCAATGTAATAATTTCATTCAATACAGGCTACATGGACGAGTGATACACATCTTCTTTTTCCCACATCTTCTGTCCTTGATGTCTGGCAGCTGTTCAGCTCTTCAATCATCGGGTCATCTCACGTATTCCCTGAGCATGCGCGGCTCGTTTCATCTGTCGCCATCTTTTCTTTTTGTTATTGGTTTAAACAGGCCAAAATGCACGCTATTAATAAAAGAGTCAGAAACAAATGCTATTTTCTTAATCATGTAATTCTCACTGTTCACCAACGACTTCTACACTATCCCACGTTATTATTATTTCTCTGAGCAAAAGCATTAACAGAAACAGCTTTCTTTTAAGTTCAAGCAAGCATATGCCGGGCATGTGGTACCTCACGACCACATGTTAGTCCTTCTTGTGCATTCGTGAGAGTTTTTCCCTCTCAAAGCGGCTTAGTCACATTATCTCTACGTAATTCTGGTTTGCACATGCGCAAAGAGTTTTTCCGATGAAAAGTGGGTTTTAGTTGCGTTCCATTTTATTCCACATTAATTAAGCATTCGTAAAGCTTTTCTCCCCATGTGTTGGTTTCTGGTGTGTATTAGTTTTCGTCTCATCTACAGTTTAAACAGTTAGTGAAAGTTAATGAGGGAATTCTCCGAGTAAGTTTTGTTTTCTTGAATCCTTGCTCCATCACCGGAACCCAGGGGATCCCGGTTCAATCCCCGGCGCCAGATCAGCCAAGGGCCATGTGACTCTGGGAAACAGCTCGCTTAGGGCCTCATGTAGGTAGCGAAATACCGGTCGGTAACGGCCCAATTTCGGTAAATATTCCGTTACCGACCGGTATTCAGACAAGTGAGATGTAGGAGACCAAAAACCACTTTTCGGTAAATATGAGGCGGTAAATACCGATTCATACTTACCGAATACATAATTAACGAATCGGTAAATATGAAGTGGTAAATATGAAGTGGTAAAAAGTTAAAATGACATGTAGGAGCACTCGGTAATTAAGAAATCCAAGAAAATCGGTAAATAAGAGTCGGTAATTAACACGGAGTGAAAGCAGGTGGTAACCAACAACAGTGCAGCTAAGCAATCCCAAAATGCAACAGCGTGGACACCCTGGCAGCTATGTACGTCATTGCAATGCGCCTACGTCTAGAGGCAGCAGGACTGAGGGTTTGGCGACGGAAGGAACGCATCCACAGACAGCGCATCACACTATTCCAGCTGACTGATGCAGAGATACATGAGAGGTACAGGCTACACCCCGAAACCATCATGGACTCAATCAGGGACCCGCACCCACTCCTGGACCAGCCAATGAGAAGGGCGCACGCCATACCCCCACATGTGCAGGTGCTCTGCAGCCCACATCTGCTGGCATCCGGCATTTCTCAGGTGGTGACAGCTGCGGTGGGTGGTGTATCCCAGAGTTGCCTGTCCCGTTCCTTCAGGAATTACTTCCCCCATTATATTGGCTGCATTGATGGGACACACATCCCACTCTGTCCACCAGCTGACACAGAGCACATCTACAGGATCAGGAAGTCCACCCACTCCATCAATGTGCATACCGAATGGAATGATATTGTGAATGGTCCCGTGGGTGGCAGAACCAAAAGGTGCGCGTATGCTATTTACAACGAGGTCTGCAAGTTGTCGCACAGTGAGGCGGCTTCCAGACTAAGAGCTATTGACCAAGCAAACATGGAGAAGGCCTAAGCCGTTATAGATATTAGCTCTAGCACTCTCACTTCTAGGATTCATACATGAGACAATAGGCACATGCAAGTACACGGCGCATGCAATGTACAAGCCCCGATTTTGGCGTGCGTCCTACGAGGTATCCCAGTGCCTGTGATTACACCTTCATTCACTGTGCTTGCAAACGGTATTCATGTAATAATGATTAATGAAGTTTGCTGCGGGATGTGAGTGGTAATCCCGTACATAACTGTCTCGCATGAAGTTGTCTGCTGCAATACTGTTCTTTTTCCACCCCCGCATGGGCGGCGGGATGTTTCCATCTGGCCTTCGATTCCAACCTTGAAAGCAGAGTCCAACAAGTTGAGCAGAATAGAGCGCCATTGTCCCACAAAGAGGTGCCTTTGACTTCCTCTCGTTAAAATATTTGTCCTTCACGTTGCTACTACGCGCACTGAGGAACAGGCGCCTCTGAATACTGACCTCCCCCTGCATTTCGGCTCTTTGATCCAAAGTATTATCAATGCCTCGTCCACAACGGGCCTGGCTCAATTTTTTCTAACATGTGGGGCTCGGGTCTCGTGACCTCTTTCCAAACAATTTGTGGTGTAATTCCGGCATTTGTTCATTCACTGTTCTCGAGCATCTTTGGAGGTGTTCCGCTGCTTCTGGCGCTAGTGGCAGGTGTGCTGCTTTTACTTTTCATACTACGGAATGGCTGCTCCTTCTGTGCCACACGAGCACCTGTCCCGTCTGCATCTTCTTCGTGATAGGATGCTTGACATCTATGGTACCTTGCCATTGGCGACTTTGAGCCTGGCTTATGGATTATCCTTCAGGTATTCCTACTTCACCTGCGTACAACCTGTATTACACTGCATGGATTGTCCCTTTGAATGGCCTCTGGATTTGTGCTTGACCAACATGGTGTCTCCGGTGCCGGATTTCGATCGACTGATGAGGCCCTTAGTGTCTCACGAGTTGTCCTGTTCTGGTGTCCGGATCATGGCGTGTGGAGCGGCGCATGGTATCCTGGGTAATTGGGACATCTCAGCGGCAGCCTACGACTTCTTGTCCATGAGCTATTTGGAGGAACATTCCGGGTGCCCTCTGATTGTGCTAGAGGCTCCGTTGGTTGGAGAACACGTATGTTCCTTTTCTTTACTCAATTGGATGGCTGAGACTTTTAGTGGCCCTGAAAACGATTGCTTGTTGGAAGCCGTGGCCACATATGCCGCCTATACATTCATGGATTAACTGGATTGTCGTCCATTGCGCCTGTGCTACTGGACAGCACCCTGGCGCAACATTTATTTCTTTTAGTTCTCGTTTTTCTCTTCCTGATGGTCTGCTTGAGTTTTTTACTATACTTGCATTGTGTTTTTGGAATTGTATGCTGCAATTAATTGGACTGTAGGACTTTGGCGCTGCATTGGTTACGCCCTGTTCTGCTCTGACGAAACTGAACTCTGCGTTCTCTCTTTTCTTGCCTATTACATATTGCTTCGCTCAAGGGGGCGTGTAGTGAGTTCTCCCTGAATACGTACATGCATTGTTCAGTTGGCATTACCACGTTGAATGTTTTGTAGCCATATTTGTGTCTTTGCACACGACACTGCGTTTACATGTTCTTTCTTGAATAAACTGCTGACTCGAGACTTCCTTCAGACGAGTGCATTCTGTTGTTCCCATCCCAAGCTCTGCGCAGCGACCTTGGTCTGTACATGCTGTGACACACAGTCTGGAATTTTACACAATGCATGTTTTCCACTCTAGGTTGTTCGACCCACGATTTAGCCATGGCACACGCGCAGCTGCACATACCTGACAGTTGGTGCTTTTCATATCTCAGACGTCATGTTTATTATTCAGACCGCAGACGAGCCTTCCTGCGAGGAGACTCCTGATGCTCCTGTGATGTGATTTCACTAAGCTGATCTTTGAGGTATGGGGTCCCCTATTCATGCCTGAGAGACCTTCTATAATGACATGATTGTGATATTGGCTACTTAGTTAAGGGAAGGTGGTAGTGTCCTCGGTATTTTCCGATTCGCTAGATACCACCTCGGTATTTTCCGATTCGCTAAATACCACCTCGGTATTTACCGATTCGGTGGATACCACCTCGGTATTTACCGATTCGGTGACTTCCGATTCGTATTTACCGAATGTTACCGAATCGGTAACTGTTACCGAATTTTTACCTACATATAACTTACCGGTTCTAATTTACCGATTCGGTACGGCTCGGTATTTATGAACCGGTAAAATTTATTTACCTACATGAGGCCCTTAATCTTTCCAACAGCCTCCAGCACCTTGACACCCTCGGGTAATTGTTTGTGCTTTACAAAAACTGGACATTTACTGGACAAAGATATCCGTGGGTGGCAGGGGTTGCTTTTAACTCACAAGGAGTAAGGATTAGGTGAAGCAAGGGAAGGGCTAAGCAATGCTGCACAGCCACTGGCAGGTGGGAAGTTCGGATTGTGGGCCACAGGCAGATGTCTTTAAGCATATATGGCTCTGCTGATCAATTTAGGTTTTAGAATCTTATCAGAGGTCCGTCGAAAATTAGGGGCAGATTTATCTTTTTTTACTCAGTGCAGTGCAGCAAGCCGCCTTGCTGCACTGTGCTGCGTGAAAGGGGAGGGATGCACAATGGTTGTCACATACAGTGCATTCCTGTCCTTTTCTTGCACTGGCGTACTTTTGGCTGCCTAGCGCCAATGCAGGCACTCTTGCGTCATGTTGCAAGGGGGCCTGCATTGAAGGCAGGACAGTTTTTGTTCAGGAAGAGACACCTTCCTGCAGAAAAATAATCCTTAGAGGTATTTTCCTCTTTCTATGTTTGCTGCAGAATGCTGCAAACATAGAAAGAGGCAAAACGTGGAGCTATAAAGATATTTCTCCTCATTACGCCTCACCTGGGGAGGTGTACCATTTTGACAAATTCCCAGGTTTACTACTAATGGTAAGTGTGGGAATGCGCCAAAATCAATGGGTGGATGAATGGGAACACCCTTGTTCCACCTATGGAACGCCTTCCCCACAAAGAGTAACACAAGGCAGTGATTTGTGCCGCCTTGCATTACTCTAGATTTATCGGGCCATGCAAGGCGGCCTTGTGTGGCTTCATACATCTGACTTAAGTTTTGCATCGCCCTTGCACCCCCTTGTGGGCGCAGCAGTGATGCAAATCCTTGATAAATATGAGCCTTAGTATATAGATAAAACCTGTTTCTTAGGAGGCTTTGGCTTCCAAAGGGCAACACACAAGGATATAACTCATACCAGCTGTCTCAATTAACACCTGTGGACTACCAAGGTACTCAAAAAGAATTGATATATAAGATATTTTTGTCATGCACCTATAAGGGCCACTGAAACTAGAAACATCACCTCCATTAGACCACCAATACACTAGGAGAACATGGTGCCAGTGAGACCAGGCTGCGTGAAATAGGGGATTTGGATATTGTGACCTCAATCCCACCGGAGGGTGTGGGAGGAGTTGAGGCAGCAAATTGACAATGGAGGGCAGATTGGAGGCGCTAGTGAAGAAATATGAAAACAGAGGGTGGGCAGGAGGGGCTGGTGCAGAAAGCTTACAATTGAGAATTTGTGGAAGAAGCTGGGAAGCAAGTTTACACCAGAGGGCGGCAGGGGCGATTAGGACAACTGAAGGTTGTGGAAGGTCCTGGGGCCGCAAGATGACAAAAGAGGCAGAATCGGCAGGGGCAGCAAACTGACAGCAAAGGGTGGGAGTTTGGGGATGAGGAAGCAAACCATCAATGGAAGGTGGTTGAGAGGGAATGGGGAAGAATGTTGGCAAGGGAAGGTGAGTGGGAGGTGCTGTGATGGCAAGCTGATAACAAAGGGCAGGTGTGTGGGAATGGGGCAGCAAGCTGACAACCAAGGGTTGGTTGGAGGGGAGGGGACAGACAGGTGATAACGGAGAGTGGGAGGGAAGAGCAGGTACAGCAAACTGACAGTGGTGGGTGGTCGGTGGGACTGGGGAAGCATGCAAACAACAGAGGACTGGTGGGACAGTATAGAATAGCATGAAGACAGCAGCAGGCAAAAGGGAATAATGAAACACAGACAATAGAAGGGGGCGGGAGGCGGCGGGGAACCAAAAGATCAACGGAAGGTGGGCAGGTGGAGCAGGGGCTGAAGACCAACAAGAGGCTGGTGGGGAAGCACAGCAAGGTAAAGTGGGCATGGAGGAAGTATGAACAGCAACCGAAGGAGGGCAAGAAAGAAGAACACGTAGGTGAGAGAAATACACAAGTGAGACAGTAGGAAAAAAAGAATAGTCCCTGAAACATGGGCTGTGGGATGGCACAAGTAGCATGTCAATCCTCCATTGGAGGGATAAAAACAAGAAGAGGGAGTAGAGCCTGTGGAAACTGATGATTAGAAACAAGCAAATGTGAGTGAGAATGAAGACAACCAATGGTAAGCAATGGCCATGGCCTTCAGCCCACGGTAAGATAACAATTGCTTCTCGCAGCAGATGGTCCAAAGGCTTTTCAACCTGTTTCCATCTTCACCCTTCAGGCTGCCTCATGTTGTGAACTCCTTCCTTTCCAAAATTTCATAGATGATCTGCAATAGTTATTGCTCATCTGTACAATTTTATTATTGAAGTGCTCTGCGGCTGTCTCCAAAGCAAGTTTTACCTCTATATCAAATAGACACCACTCTCTGAGAAATATCAACCGAGCTTCTGAAGCATAACAAAATCCAGTAAGATACGAGTTCAATTCGAAACAAATTATATTGTTTTTAATGTTGCTTCAGTTAATACTTTTGTCATGGCTGTAATGGTATGCCATGTTATGTTGTCATATTGTGCTGGTTAAGTCATGAAATATCACCCTACCAGCATTTGTGTAGCATACTTCTAGAATTATGTAAAGTAATGTTATGTTACGGTGTCTTATCACCATTTGTGTATTAACTTCTTAGGGCATATGTACAAGCCCCTATTGCCACCACAACGTCACTTTTGCCGTTGTGTGGTAAATATTTCTCCTTTACCGGGACTGAATTTGATACAGAAACATTATAAAATAGCTCAGTAAAATGAGAGGCAGAATCCGTGATATTAGAGTTTCGGAATGGACTTTATTCCGGTGGTCGATTATAATCGGATGCTTCAAGTTCCATCACCACGGGGGTTCAGGAAGTGAAGTACATACTTTATTGACAAGAAGTAACTTTTATAGTCCATACATTATAATGAAGTGAATATAGTAGGCGTAACAATTGATAAGGACATTGACGTTTGGTTTGCGTAACCGAAAATGGGTGTAATAATGAGTAAAAAGGAACATGATTGGTTGTGATGTCATGTATAGGTGGATCTATAAGATAATACTTGGCATGGATGCGCGCGCAGCAGTATGACGTGTAATTGATGTGTAACTAGGGGGTGACGGGGACTTGACATTTAGCTCTATATGTGGAGACAAGAAGTCTGGGGGGTCAAGTCAACCTAATCCCAAATCATATCTAACATCCTATGTTTAAAGAACTATGTTATCCATAAAAGAAGGACTCTCGGACAGAATCTATTCTATACTGACTGTGCGTGTACAAGCGTCTAAGTGTCTACACTGAATGCGAGGGGGTAGGAATATTCCATGGTAACAGGGCTATGAATTACTTGCATGAGGACAGAGAAGATGGGCCTTTTTGCTTGGTAACTGGAGGAATGTTTACTTAAACTACTAGGCAGGAATGCATCGGCTGAGGGGGAAGCAGATAATTCGAAGGTGAAATACAGTTCTTGGCAGAGAGTAAGCTGATGTCAGGCTTCGTGAGCCGCGCAGAGAATGAGACAAAGTTCATGGTCACAGATGCAGGCTCGGGCTGGAGCTTTTAGAGGCAGAAGGCAAGAAGAGTTTGATGACAGAATCAGGGCCTACTTGCCTGGACTGAAAAATGGCATAAGTGAACCATATAAAGCCGGTGGCCTTTCATATTTAAGAATGGAATATCCGGCCTATTCATGGCGGATCTGGCAGAGGACATGTTGACGGTGGGCATACATGTATTTGCGTCTTCATAACTGGAACTGGGGGGGACATATATGTACTTGTGATATACACATGGAACCGTTGGGGTCCAAGATAGGGGACATAACTGACCAGGAAAATCCATATTTCCACATTCCCTCCTTGTCCCCTACTTGCCCTTCAAGAGATATCAATCTTCATCAATCCATTGATCTGTTCATATAGCATCATTTGTTCTTCTTTCTTCTTCCGGGATCTTGAATGAAAATCTTGATGTGGGATACACGATGTGGCACACAGACCACAAATCGCTGGTCCACATTGTAGACATAGACAGCAACTGAATAGTATGAGAAGGCCAATACCTAGGAAGGATAGAACTCTCCATCCCCAGGCTGATACCGCATTCCAAAACCAACTGGACCAAGTCCAAGTGCCTGGGTTCTGGTGTATCTGGCTTACAATCTTATGAAGGCGAGTGATGGCTTTATATACAGATGGCGAATTTTCTGGTATGAATACGCAACAGCTTGATCCGATGACCCTACAAGCTCCGCCCCTATCAGCCAGGATGACGTCAAGGACAAGACGATTTTGAAGCACAACAATCCGCATAGCAGACTGCTCTTCCGTTAAATTGCCTAAGGCGGAAATAGTCTCATTCACTATTGCTTCAAGGGTTCTAGTTAATCTACGTATCAGCTTACTATTAGTAACAGTACCTATATAGGGAAAGATGCCTTTATTAAAATCTACATACTTGTCCCATGCCGTCTCAGTGTAATCGACAATGGGGAGATCTCTCCGTTCTCTGTTGTGTACTAAATGAATATTTCTGTAATAATCAGGAGGAGCTAGGAAAACAGGTGGCAAAAGGAATGCAATGTAGCAGGTACCATCCCAATCTAGGGGTAGACGCATATATGCAGTCTGACCACATATAAAGTAGGAGTGGCGAGAAGCTCTAAATGAAGATTTTCCTTGATCACTGAATTCTACCATAGTAGTGCATTTACTATGGCCCATATGTATGGAACCAACCTTTCTTACACACAATTCACCTTTTGCTGGGAATACTGACATGGTGGGTAAGACTAGCTCAACTTCGGATACGACATTTAGAATCATGAGATTAGGTGTAAAATTACCTAATCCATACACTTCATTTTCTAGATCAGTTCCTGTTCTTTTGGGGCGACCCTCCTTGTCAGGGTAGCAGACTTTGAGTAAAACTAGGTTCAGGTTTCCCCATATCCAATGGTCTTGGTAAACTGCTGTGTCTGAGTCTATGGAATTAATTAAACTAAACCATGCTCCACAGGAGCCATTATGTGTGAATGAATGTGGAAAGAAAGGCAGGACTCCTTCATAATTCTGATAGGGAGGGAGTCGGCCACACACCCAACAATTTGTGGCATTACTAGTCTGATGGGAATGATGTAACATACTAATGAAAGTGTTATTGCGCAGCGCAAGTCTATAAGACAATTCATGCGGAGGTAAGTCACTAAAAGAATGTTCAGCAGCAACATTATAAACATGTCTAGAAATAGGGTAATATATGTGCAACAACATACTTGTAATAATTATTAAAAGACTCAATAAAAACAAAATTAATAATGTCACTATGCAGTGGCTACGCAGTGATTTACAATACGCCTGTCGTTTCAACATTTTTCGGGTATTTTCTCTACTCAGGTCCAAGGGATACATGTCAGAGACAATTCAACCGCTTCACCTTGGAGAGGACTTAAACAATCAAATTGCTCGACTGGTTGGGCCTAAGCTTTAGTTTATAATTTTCAGATTTGTTAGGTTCAACAAAAGGGAGTTTTGTATCAGTCTGTGAGGGAGTGCAGGGCACAGTGTCTATATCCGAAGATAGTCCATGAAATTTCTTGATGTGGCTTGAATGAATCCAGCCCTTGCGGCCCTCGATCTTCACGGCTGTTCTTGTGGTCAACAGGACCAACTTGGGTGCTTTCCACCTGGGCTCCAGCTGAGTCTTTCGGTCGAAATTCCTCACAAAGACAAGATTACCCGGAACAACGTCATGGGGTTTCACCTCAGTGTTGTCGGGAAAGGCTGCAGCTACCTGTGAACGAGAAGATTGTAGTGCAGACATCAAGGAAGCCAAGTAATCTGTCAGCATATTACAGTCAATATCAGTTATTTTGCGTGGTATAGGCGTCCCCCACATATTCGGTGGTCTACCGAAGATCACCTCATACGGGGATAGCCCTGTTCTAGAGTGTGCTACCATTCTCATGTAAAAAAGTGCAACTGGTAATGCTACTATCCAGTCGACCCCTTTCTCTCTGCATATTTTGGACAGTCTGATTTTCAGTGTCTGATTATGTCTTTCTACGAGACCTGCTGCCTCGGGATGTCGGACACAGTGGAATTTCCACTGATATCCTAGCAGAAGTGAAACGTGTTTCATTAATTCGGATGAGAACGGCTGGCCGTTATCTGAGTAGACAACACGTGGTAAACCGTATCGTGGGAAGAATTCTCGAACCAACTGTTTGGCAGTAGTCGGGGCAGTGTAATCTGAAACCGGGTACGCCTCTGTCCAACGGGACAGAGCGCAGACAACTACGAGAACATATTTAAATCCTCGACATCGTTCCATCTGGATATAATCCATCTGTAGGACTTCAAAAGGGTGATCAGGAGGATGAAATCCACCCTGTTCTACGGGAACACTTTTTCCTGGGTTGAACTGGCAACAGATCATACAGGTACGGACCTTTTGTTTTGCTGCTGCTCGTAAATGTTTATTGAACCAAATGTGTTGAATGCTGTCTAGCATAGCTTTTTCTCCTAGATGTGCCGGACTATGTATAGTGTTAATTACGACTTGGACCATTGAATCAGGAAGGAACCATACAGACCTTTCCTTCATCATCCATCCTTGGTCCGTTTGGATCCCTCCTAACTCGGTCCATTTCTTTATTTCGTCTGGTGTAGCATGTGTCTGTATGTCAATTACGTCAAGAGTAGGATCTTTAACGGTCATACAATGTGTCGGTGTCGGGACTATTGTCTTTGTCATGTCGGGGGTCTGAGTTTGAGCAGTCAGTTTAGCTGTTCTGTCGGCTAGATCATTGCCTTGGGAAATGATATCAGTAACCTTCGTATGGGCCTTACATTTCATAATTGATATTTCAGTGGGTAGATGTATTGCATCTAATAATGCGTGAATGAGGGGTCCGTGCTGAATGTGGGCACCGTGGGAAGTTAAATAACCTCTCTCTCGCCACAGCACGCCGAAGTCATGTACAACTCCGAATGCATAACGTGAATCAGTGTATATGTTGACTTTTTTATTCGTGGCTTGAATACAGGCTTGTGTCAGAGCGATGAGCTCTGCGGCTTGAGCTGACAAAGTATTTATACGATTAGTTTCAATGACTTCAGTATCTGTTGTGACTGCATAAGCGGCTACTAACTCTCCTGTACTTGTTCTCATGCATGAACCATCGACATAAAATGTCAAGTCTGGATCTGACAATGGAACATCGGTCAAGTCTTGTCTGGGTTTTGTCGTTACAGTAATAACTTCAATACAGTCATGGGCTAGTGGGTCTGTTCCGGTTACTGGCAAAAGTGTGGCAGGATTCAATGTGTTACAGCGTCTTATTTCTATATGTGGCTGAAACAATGTAAGTTCATATCCTGTAAGTCGCGCTATAGTCAAGTGTTGTGTTTGCGTTCTATTTACAAGAACCTCTACTGCGTGGGGTACTTGAACTGTCAATGGATGTCCTAACACTATGGCATCGCTTTGTCTGATTGCTAAAGCTGTCGCTGCTACTGATTTCAGGCACGCAGGCAAAGCCTGAGCTACGGGATCTAATGTACTAGAGAAATAGGCACATGGTTTGTGTGCTCCTGCTTGATCCTGTGTGAGTACTGACAAAGCAGTACCTTCGCGTTCTGTAACAAAGAGTGTAAACTGTTTTTTGTAACATGGCGTTGCTAAAACGGGTGCTTGACATAAAGCTTTCTTTAGGCTTTCAAAAGCTTGTGTGTGTTCCTGAGTCCAAGGGAGAACAGTCGATGTGGCTGCCTCCTGTGTTGTCAATTGAATGAGTGGTTTTGCTAGAAATGCATACTGCGGGATCCACTGTCTACAGTATGAAGTGAGGCCTATGAAAGCCCGCACCTCCTTTTGTGTCTTGGGTATTGGCATGTTAGTTATTAACTGAATGCGGTCGGGTGTAAGCTGCCTTCCCTCCTTGTCCAGCGAGTGTCCAAGATAAACAACTTGCTGGACACAGAATTGCAGCTTAGAAGGGGACACCTTGTGCCCTTTTTCGGCTAGAAATTGTAAAACTGTCAGTGATGCTTTCTCACATTCAGGTTCGCTTCTTGCGGTGATCAACAGATCATCGACATATTGAAGCAAGGCAGTGTTAACTGGCATGTGGATACTGTCAAGTTCTCGTTTCAGTGCTTGGCTATAGATGCTGGGGCTTTCTGTAAATCCTTGAGGTGCGCGTGTGAATTTAAAGCTACGTCCATTCAAACTAAATCCGAACAAATATTGGCTTTCCGGATCTATTGGGACGCTGAAAAAGGCGTTTTTGAGATCAATTACAGTAAAGAATGTTGCTTCGGAATCAATAGCTGTCAATAATGACGAGATATCTGGGACCACAGGAAATTGTGGCACAATGCATTTGTTTAACTCGCGCAGATCAATAACCAATCGATATACTGGCGGCGCTGTAGGATCTGTTCGTTTAAGAATCGGTATTATCGGTGAATTACATATATTGGAGTCTGTTTCCACAACTACTCCTTGGGCAATGAGTTCGTCAATGATTTGTAGTAAAGCCACTACAGCATCTGGTGGTAACTTGTATTGTCGCATTCGTGGTAGCACCACTCCTGCCTTTAGTGTGACTCGATATGGTGTAATATTCATGCAACCAACATCAGTAGGGCCTTGTGCCCATAGACGTGTGGGTAAGGTCTGCAGTCGGGGATCCATTTCTCTAGATACATAGTGACCTTTAAAATCACGTAAAAACAATCTTACTCCTTCCGGAGAACAACATATTATAGCTCCTAGAGCTTTTAACGTTTTTATTCCTAATAGATTTTCTGGACATGATTTAGTAAGCAATAAATCTGTAGTTCGGGTCAAAGGTCCTATCGTAAGTGGCAGAGGTTGTGACACTTCATTAACAATAGGTTTTCCTGAAAAACCAAGGGAAATATTCTGTGAGCCTGAGAGGGGTGCCCCTGGAACTTCACTACGTTTTATAGTTGTTCGACTTGCCCCTGTATCGAGTAAAAACTTTCTATCTTGACCTAATAATTTACTATGTACATAAGGTCCTTCTTGATCTACAGGAATCTCGATAAGGGGTAAGTCAACTTCCCTCTCTAGGCTTGTTCATGCGTAACGCTGATACTCGGGATATTCATACTGTGCGGTCTGATACATTTGTCGTGTTGTTGTCTGTGTGGCAGCAGCAGGCAACGGTGGTGCAGCTGGCACAAACTGTATTGGCTGTTGTGCGGCTGGCATGGCCTGGGCATGCTGCATAGCTCCTTGTTCATTCTGATCTTGTCTTAGTGGCCGTGATCTTTCTTGTGTTTTACCTATGGCGATATTATGTTTTAGCACTGGACAATCGTGTACGTAATGACCTGGCTTTTTACAATAATTGCATGTCCCTTTTACAGGTCCTGCTGAATCGGAATGTGTCATACCCTTTTTATGTCCTTCAGCTGGAACTGTCTGGGAAACTAGCATTTTCATTTTCGTGTCTTTCATGCGTCTGTGTTCATGTTCTTGTTCCTCTTTAATTCTATTGTGGTGGTACTGTAACATTTGTAACATTTGTGTTGGAGTGTTACCTTGCCAGGTACTCTCGAATTTTAATACTCTATTCTTTACTGGGGGCAGAGCATTTTCTACTAATTTTGTTACAAACAGATGTGGGTATGATTCGCTACTTGCTTTTATGCCACTATTTATACCAAAACATTTTTCAAATCGGGCATAGTAATCGCTAGTGTCTTCATCTTGCTTCTGTTTACAGGCTGAAATTGTACCCCAATCTTCCTTTTTCGTAGTTAATAAACGTGGCAGTACCTGTACTAGTAGACCTGGTAGTGCTTTAGTTTTGTCCCCAAGCCCCGAACCTGGACCTCGGGCCCTTTCTTCTGCTTCTAATGCTGACCATTCTATCTTTTGATCACCTACCTCCCACTCTTTTTCCTTGAGTTTCTCATAAATGCCAGCAGGCATCAACACCTTTAATATTGTCATAACGTCGGGGTAGGTATACTCTCCCATGAGTAACATGTCTTTGATTTCTCGGTGAAAACCCGCTGGGTCTTTGTCATGACTGGGTACCACTTTCTTCATTTCTAACAATTCTATTTTCGATATGGGCGTATATACAAATACGCGTTTAAACTGATTGTCCTCACCCTTTATTGGGTGCACTTCTCGTAAGGGATTCTGTCTATCTATGTGATACGTAGTTCTTTCCTTGACGGACAATGGAACATGTTCTGAACATACAAAAAGAATATACTGCTTTCTTGATTCTAGAATTTCTTTAATTAATTCAGTACCTGGACCTCTCCATTTATTCATAAGTAATTCAGTCAGTATGTCAGGCAAGGGACCAGGGTCCGAATGCTGACTCCGATATAGTATAATGAGTTGTTGAATCATATAAATCCCAGCTAACCTTTGTTCATCTGGGGTAAGATTCAAAAATGTGCGTACTACTGTATCATCACTATATTTTCCGGGACTGTCCACCCAATGGACAGCTGCCCTGGCTAAATCTTGTTCATCCATAGAATCGAGGAAATGATAACCCCTTCGTTCTCGGAGTAGTTTGTCGGCGGTTTGGAACGAATGCTCGTTAGACCTTATATTAATTATAGGTATTTGAAAATTCCTGTTATTATCTAGACATATTGGACGTATTGGGTCAGTATGACATCTAGTCTGATTCCTATTACAAGATCTTCCTCTACCTACATAGGCTATGGTGTCTGACTGTCCTGTGGGCAGTCCTGACCCTTCTTCCTCGTTTTGTTCGAACTCGTCTACCTCTAATCGCTCTTCGTGTAGGCGTTCTATTTCTTTACGGATCTTTCGGCACATGGCTATTATACAGTTTTGTTTATCATGTCTCCCTTCCGATATATTCTGGCTCCATCTTGTAAGAATTTGCATTGCTTCCGGGTCTACCCCCGGTCGGTCTTGATTTCTGATCACACAGTTTATGAGGAAACGTAACAGTTCCCCCTGTATCTCTACTTTCTGGTATTCCATAGCTCTGTAAATACATTCTGGATCTCGCCCCGTTTGGACAAAATGATATATATTATCTAGATGCGCAGTCATTCCTGGTAACTTCGCTAAATACACTGCGGCTCGTCTGATACGCAATGATGCTAGGGTCATTTCGTCCTCCTTTCCAGGCACCGGGTCATATCTACAATCTATAAGAAGTTCCTTAAGCGCACGAGCACTAAGGAGTTTGGGTGTACGTGAATGCGCTGACTCTTGAAAGGTAAGTTTATTTATTCTGGGTGGCGTAGAAAAGACATTGGCAGCTCCTCCCGCGGCCCCATCTGGGGCGTCGGGTGTAAAAGGATTCGTCGAACGTGACACAGCAACTGCAGGTGTGGACACAGCCATAGAAGTAGCTGTAGGAGCGGATACAGAAACAGATGTGCTTGCCGGAACTTGTGACTCGATTTGTTGCTGCAGGGATACGGGTACTGGATCTTGGCGTTGAACCTCCCTGGTATGCGGTCTATGTGGGGCGGAATTAGCATACTCGGGAGCTGCGTCATCTAAATATGAGGAAAGAAAAACATCTTCTGCGGTTCTAGGATGCCCCTTAGGATGTACCTTTATTGGGAACAATGGGGTTGGCAAGTCTTTTGGTGTCTCTGGAGTAGCCTTAGGTAATCCTTCGGCCAGAAGGGGATACATACCATTCATAAGGGCATTTCTTTGTCTGTCTACTTGTTCTGATTTTACTCGGATACCTTCCTCAATTAATAGATTCTCTCGAACTTTATTGGAATTCTCTTTACTCTTCTCCTCCTGTCTACGTGCTTTTTCTGTTCGTCTATGTGATTCTTTACGCCATAATTCAACGGCGTCTTTCTGTGACTGTCTGACTTTTCTTTTCCATAACTCTTCCTCGACTTTCATGATGCACTCTGCATCCCAGGTCCCCGCTGTGGGCCACCTCTGACTTTCTGGTAATCCCTTGGTATAGTCTACCCATAAATCAAGAAATAATATAGCGTCTAAGCCATGTTTGTGATACATAAAGTGCCCTGGAGTGTCCCTAGGAGGAATAGGGACTGCTTCTTCGAGAACCCCTTTTCTGGTAGTGATCTGTCTTAATTTCGAAAAGAGCGGCATATTGAGAACTGACCTTATACTTGATTTTGACCTGATACTTGAATTTGAACAGACTTAATACAATAAACACGATAATGAACAGTCATTCATACCACGATATTCAGAACATACTTAAACACTTTAAACATTTAACATTAAACCATTAACTGAAACGACAATGATGATCGTCTGCATAACTAATCACCAAGCTTAATTCTCGACAATAACTAGACAATAACTAGACACTTCGGAATACTTCGGAATACTTGATATACTGCTAACCAGTACAGATACACTGCTAAAACAGTGCAGACCGGATTTGTGTACCCAAACCCGTCTTGACCGGCACAACCTATGTGCACGTCAGAAATGCCTCCCCAGCAATGGTACTCACCGGGTAGCTTCGGAAACGGAAGGCCTCAGTAACTTGAACTTGAACCGGACCGGACTCGACTCGACTCGACTCGTCGGACACTGGGCTTGACTTCGGACTGGTGGGTCTCTATATACCTCGGATCTTGCTCTCTCAGCTAGGCTCTGGTCGGGATACTTCGCACTTCTCACCGCCTCGTCTGGGTGTTGATCGCAGTCTCAGTCGCCCCCGCTTGACCGGAGGGAGATACAGGAAATCCTGCTGGTACGCGTTATTGTCCGTCCAGCTGTGGCAGGAGACCGGGCCTGCAACGCACCGCCGGCGCGTGAGATGAGAAAGTGTCCCTGTTCGGGCGCCATCATGTGGTAAATATTTCTCCTTTACCGGGACTGAATTTGATACAGAAACATTATAAAATAGCTCAGTAAAATGAGAGGCAGAATCCGTGATATTAGAGTTTCGGAATGGACTTTATTCCGGTGGTCGATTATAATCGGATGCTTCAAGTTCCATCACCACGGGGGTTCAGGAAGTGAAGTACATACTTTATTGACAAGAAGTAACTTTTATAGTCCATACATTATAATGAAGTGAATATAGTAGGCGTAACAATTGATAAGGACATTGACGTTTGGTTTGCGTAACCGAAAATGGGTGTAATAATGAGTAAAAAGGAACATGATTGGTTGTGATGTCATGTATAGGTGGATCTATAAGATAATACTTGGCATGGATGCGCGCGCAGCAGTATGACGTGTAATTGATGTGTAACTAGGGGGTGACGGGGACTTGACATTTAGCTCTATATGTGGAGACAAGAAGTCTGGGGGGTCAAGTCAACCTAATCCCAAATCATATCTAACATCCTATGTTTAAAGAACTATGTTATCCATAAAAGAAGGACTCTCGGACAGAATCTATTCTATACTGACTGTGCGTGTACAAGCGTCTAAGTGTCTACACTGAATGCGAGGGGGTAGGAATATTCCATGGTAACAGGGCTATGAATTACTTGCATGAGGACAGAGAAGATGGGCCTTTTTGCTTGGTAACTGGAGGAATGTTTACTTAAACTACTAGGCAGGAATGCATCGGCTGAGGGGGAAGCAGATAATTCGAAGGTGAAATACAGTTCTTGGCAGAGAGTAAGCTGATGTCAGGCTTCGTGAGCCGCGCAGAGAATGAGACAAAGTTCATGGTCACAGATGCAGGCTCGGGCTGGAGCTTTTAGAGGCAGAAGGCAAGAAGAGTTTGATGACAGAATCAGGGCCTACTTGCCTGGACTGAAAAATGGCATAAGTGAACCATATAAAGCCGGTGGCCTTTCATATTTAAGAATGGAATATCCGGCCTATTCATGGCGGATCTGGCAGAGGACATGTTGACGGTGGGCATACATGTATTTGCGTCTTCATAACTGGAACTGGGGGGGACATATATGTACTTGTGATATACACATGGAACCGTTGGGGTCCAAGATAGGGGACATAACTGACCAGGAAAATCCATATTTCCACAGTTGTTGTGGTGGGGATAGCGGCTGCGCCTTATGTTCAAGGCAGCGTTAAGCAACTTAACTTGGTTTAACGCTGCCTTGTCCATAAGGCCTCTTTTCATGCTATGGTTAGCGTGAAAGGGGCTTGCAGTGGGTGTTGTGGTGGGCGTTCCACTGCAACACCCATTGTATTTGACGCTGCCCCCTATGTACAAGGGTGGCGTACATAGGAGGCAGCACCAAAATGAAGGCCAGGAAAACCCTGTTATTAAGTTGGCGAAGCAAGGAGAAATGCATTATTTCTCCTCGTTTTTGCTTTTTCCATGTGTGCTGCCTTTTGCAGCACAAGTGGAAAAAGCAAAATGACATGGTTTGTTTATGTACAGGAAGGTGTCTCTAAAAATTGCCATTTGTCACTTTCATGTGAGCTGCATGAAGCAGCACAAATTTAAGTAACAAAATGGCTTTTTAGGATTGTTTATGTGCAGGAAGGGACACCTTCCTACACATTAACAATCCTCCCCTGCACGCAGACACCCTTTCACTCTGGTGCAAGGGTGCCTGCGTTGGAGCTAAGTTGCTAAACTTAGCGCCATCGCAGGGGGAAACCACATTCTTGTAAATATGGTGCAGCCTTGCGTTTCAGAAGTGGCGGAGCGTGTCGTTAAGCCAAGGAGGCTAACGACACGCTCCGCCACTTCTTTGTACATATCCCTCCTAGTGATATGTGTAGGTATGTTAGGTTATCCTATGTTACCACGCGCTTCCATCTTTCTGTAACATTGATACAATTAAGACCTCTCGGATTAATCTGATTTTTTTCTGATCTGGGACCATGCTCTGAAACGCACCCTCTCTCTCTCTGAAGCCATCTTCACTCGTTACCCATTTTAGGATACAGCGTAGGACCATTTCTGGATTCTGAGGTTTTCTTGTCTAGATTTACGTACTAAATTGTAAATAGACAACAAACAACCAATGGATAGAAATGCAAAGCTAACCACAACTCGTCACTACCCACCAAAAATAACCCAAGTAAATGTTATGTTATGTTATATAAATGAGTATCCCGGCGCGGAGCCTAGCGGGCAGAGGAGATGGAGAGAATCAGCAGAATAGGTGTGTTTCCATTTTCCTCCTGAACACAGCAGGGTCTTGAATAGTGCGAAGGGCAAGGGGGAGGGCGTTCCAGGCAGCTGTCTCCTTCACCGTTAAGGAACTGCCCCCTATTGTCTGAAACTTAAAACGAGAAACGCCTCTGTAAGTAAAGAGGGCCAAGGCCATGGAGGGAATGGTGAGCCAGAGTCAATAATTTGAATTTAACTCTATCCACCATGGGGAGCCAGTGGAGAGAGCAAAACTGCTGAAGGACACTGTTCCTAGCCGAAATGCCCAAAATTTGCCTGGCTGCTGTATTCTGAACCACCTGCAGCTTTTTCAGCAGGTACTCAGGGAGACCAGCATACAGGGCATTGGCATAGTCCAGCCTTGACAAAATCAGTGCACAGGTAACAGTTTTTCTCTCTGCCTGAGGAAGGAGGGGGAAAAATCTTCTGTGAGTTTTAAGCAAGCCAAAACAGCATCCCGCCAGCTTATTGATGTGCGTCGAGAAGGAGAGAAATTCATCAAACTATACCCCCAATTTTTTGGCTGTCTTCACTAATGAGGTAGGTGAGGATAGTCAGGAGGCCAGAGCTGCTCTCTGAATTTGGGGGGGGGGGGAATTTGCTGAATAGCAGAACCTCCGATTTCTGGACACTGGATTCTTTGAGACGTTATCTCAATTTGAACGGAAATGTGAGTTTCTTTCCCAATCGAGATTGCGATTTGTAAAATTACTCCCCACATTGTGTTCCACTCACATTTCCCCAGGAAAGATCCAGTGAATTTTGAAGGGGCAAAGTTCTGTAAAAGAGGCAAGACATGTGGAAATTTGTGTGCAAAATCCTGATTCCCCATGTTATGCCTAATTTCAAACAGGAAATCAATTCATGAATGAGTCATATTGCACTTGGTAAAATGTATGTCCAATCTCCCACTGGTACCATTTATCAATCATATTGCACATATGGGACTATTTTTACTTTATTTCCTAGATGTGAAATTTAAGCAGAGCTCAACACTTGACTTTTTGACTCAGGCCTCCGTTATTCACTTTCGAATCAATTAAGAGTTATTCCTGATTTCTCTTTGTAAATTCCAAAGAATACATGGTAATTGGATAATTCTGAAAATCTATTTTAGACCTTGGTATGTAATTATAGAATGATTAAATAAAAAGAAACGTTCTGCAAAAGATCTGCTGTCTGCTGCGAATGAGTGCCTGCAGTGAGCTGCTGATCGAATACCAACTGCTCAGTCCTTCTAGATTATGGCTGATGATTCCTGCACCATGAGGGTAGGGCAGCCGGGGCTCTTTGCTCTAGTTCCTGTGCATGCTGGAGTCCTGCTCTCCTAGTGCAACATTGTTTCAATAATAAAACTGGACTGATTCCTCATTAATGCAGGTACTACAGCATTATTATTATTATTAGAGGGACATATACCGTTATTTCACTTCTTTTAGAGTTCATGTCTTCCTAATTAGGAACTGCTTCTTAGTTCAGAACCCCAATTGGGCCCTGCAAAGGTTTTGCTCCCTCCACCCCACCAAAGCTTCTGATATTCCAGATCTCCTGAGCAGCAGGCTTAGCTATATTGAGGGGGACATCAGTTGAGGGGGTAACACTGGGGGGCGGTTCCTGTCTCAAATACCACAGAAAAGACGTTTCTGCAAATTTATGTTTAAACAGGTTTATGTTTTCTTGTTCTTCTTTTAATTAAAACTAAAGAATAAAATTAGGCTTAACTCAAAATATAGTTAAGGCTCATGTATCTTTAATACAAATATTGAAGACTGTATTCCAGCAGAACAGAAAAGAACAGGAGAGCTGATTATAAAGGTTAGCCCTTAAATCAGCCAGTGCAAGTATCAGCTTTTTGAAATCGTATATTTAGGCTACAATATGAGCCTACATTTAGAAAGGTGAACCTGTGAAAAGCTACAAAAGTGTCAGAATGGTCCACAGTCCCAATGAACTCCCAAAACATACTCATCGGAGTAATTTGTTTTTTTGACCATATCACAATCCCTGGCGATGTGTTCACTTTTAGATTGATCCCTGGATTGATTATATATGAATGATTCTCAATTTAATTTCTAGATCTTCACTGCTGTACCGGATGCAGTGAGTAATCCACTGCCCCTTTTTTAAAATTTTTGAGACCATGTTTTTGTGCTTGATATCCTTTTAACATGTACCTCTCAGTTTTTTGTTAGAACATAGCTTGCTACTCTGTTGAAATGTAACAGTCCTGATGAGGACTCATGACACGGTCGGGGTCGAAATGCCGTTGATGCACAGGGCAAATGGAACCTATATGATTGTTCTCAATGGCTGACTTATAATTAAATGGACTGAAAACAGGTTGTCTATTTCTTGGTTTTTTTTACCCCTTTTTTGTATACGCTATATTATTTATTTGTTATTATGACTGCGTAAACATTCATGAGGAACGAGCACTTCCTATACAACAGTAAAATGTTGGATAATTGCACAATATGCGTTACTTGTCAATTTTTATTTGATTTAATATTTTCATTTGCATTTGAATTTACCAATATCATTAACACATGGAACCTATGTTGTATGTGTTAGACCTGGCATCCTTAGTGTGGTTTACCCTGTCTTTTAGCCTCTATCTCCTGTATTTTTTTATGTTATGCAGGACTTCGTTTTTGCTGGTTTAGCTACTCTGGGCACTTTCCACTGCTAATCAGTGCTAAAATGTAAGTGCTCCTTGGGTAAAATGTGATTCTGATTGGTTATCTATGACTGGCATATTTGATGTACTGGTAAGTCCCTAGTAAAGTGTACTGTGTGTGCCCATGGCATGTAAATGAAATGTACTAGTTGGCCAGTAGCACTGGTTGAGCCACCCACATGAGTAGCCGCCTAAACTTGTCTCAGTCCTGCCATTGCAGAGTCTGTGAATGCAGCTGTAAATTGCCATGTCGACTTGGCAAGTGCACCCGCTTGCCAGGCCCTAACCTTGGCTTTTACTATATGTAAGGCACCCCCAAGGTAGGTCCCAGGTACCCCCATGGGCATGGTACAGTGTATGTGAATGGTAGGACATGTCCTGATGTGATTTACATGTCCTGAAAGTGAAATAATGCCAATTTAATTTTCTAGTATTACAAGGTCTAGCTCTCCCTTCGGCTATCATTGGAGCTACTGTTTAACATTTTTCAAGTGTAACTTTTAATTGGGAACATCTAGAGATTTGGAGTTTGGGTTCTCTGAGCTCAGAATTTTAAAATACATCTTTTAGTAAAGGTTTTTTTAAATAGTGTGTTTGAAAATGCCACTTTTAGAAAGTGGTCATTTTCTTGTTTAACCATCCTGTCCCTCTGCCTGCTCATGGAATCAACATCTAGTTTAGACTGACAGTGCCTGTTTGTGCATTCACTCTAGAGAGTCACACAAAGTGAGTTGAGGTGTGCTCTGTATATCCTGATGGACCATCGCCAGGCTGATGGGCCTTCCTGAGCTAGAGAGGTGAGAGGAGTTGTCACATAAACCTGAATAGGGCTGTGCCTGTCTTCTTACAATGTTGTAAATACCCCCCCCCCCCCACCCCCCCCCCCCCCGGAGTGTGTCTGGAGCTAACACCAGGCAGGAAAAAAACGTGTGCACTACAAAGACAATCCTTTGAAGAATGCCTACTTCAAAGGCCAAAAGGGGTATAAGTATTGTACATAAAACCCCAGACTTTTAGAACACTTCTGGATCAAGAGCAGACTCTGTCAAGGAGAAAAGCTGAAGAGCTGTAAAGAGGATTTCAGCCACTTTGCTGTGTGTTGTTTGCTGGGTTGGCCTGCAGTTGCTGCTTCTGCTTTGGAGAGGAAAAGGACTTAACTTGGATGTGTATCCTGCTTGTGCAGTTTTTCCTAGGGCTTGTGTGTGCTTGCCTCCTGTTAAGAAGTCTCAGGGCCATCAAAGACTTCCCCTGCAGCATCCCTGAACTCCACTGCTGGGAGTTCTGACCTGCCAAGTGCTGCCAATTCCAGTTCTGGGCCCTTGGAGGTTTTACCTGCAACAAAAAGCTGCAAAAGAATCCCTTCCTGTGCCGGTTTTCCACTGCCATGTGGGAAACATTCGCACACACCGCTGCCGTGCGGCCAAAGAAATCAACGCAGCTCCTGCCCGCGTCCGGAGAAACTGCCGCAGTCCTCGTCCAGCGCACCATGTGTCCAAAGTCCGAGACTCCCATACAGACTCAGACGCAGGCCTTGCTGTTCAGCTGAATTGACGCATCGTGGAATAGCAGCTGAAGAAATCAATGCAGCGCCTTTTTGCCACCGCCGAATCGACCTCCAGCGTGTCCGGATTTCCACACATTGCACCTGTGTACCATGTTTTCCAGCACATCACCCGCAGACCAGAACCGTCTTCCGGATATACTTTCATGAATCTATAAGGTACACACATGTCATTATTTACTAATCTAATTGTAGGATTATCTATAGGAGCCTAGCTATATATCCCTCATGCCTGTGCCGGTTGGGGCTGCCGACCACGAGTATACAATTCTATCCTCTTTTTATTCTTTGTGATATGGTCTCTCCTGCCTCTGCCACTGTCTATTTATGCACTTGTCTCCATACAGGTGTGTGAATATTTACTCTGTAGGGTTCACTGTCTATCAAACCACTTCACTTCTTTAATGGGTTAGTGTTGCGGTGTAAATTCTGAATGGTACATGTTTTTTGGTTTGTTTTTAACTTGAACATATAAATGGGTTTTTATGCTCAATATTTTATGTCAATCACTGTAACATATAAATGTGTGTACTTGTCCTGTGCCGTTTCATAACATATTTATGTTGGAATAATTTTGTGTCCTTATTTTGATTTTGGTCTTTTTTTATGTAATTTTCAGCCCTGATGAAGTTCTCCTAGAAGGATCGAAACGCGTTGGCTGAGTGTTGTTTTACTACTGAACTTTTGAAAAAGCAATTTGAAATAAAGGATTTTTTTGATACTACACTGAGTCTATTAGACTTCATTGCCTAGCGCACCCCCACTTGTAGCAATCTGTCTGGATCTGGAACACAGAGGCATCACGCAACTGCTGGCATTGGGGAGCACTGTGCAGGACCAGGATTTGTCGGAACTAGCGTGAGGTGCAAAGCTAAAAGTTCACCGTTGAGATTGTGGATGTCTTCAGCACTGTCTTGGATTTCGACACATTGCTTCCCCTTACAGTCCAGATTTGACGCAACACTTCTCCTTTGTGCTGCAGAACTGACGCATCGCCTCCGCAGGGTCTCAGGAATTAATGCATCATTGTCTTTTATGATGCTTCCCTCCTCTGTGGCTGTTTTTCTTTGTGGATTTTAATGCATCTCAGGTACTTTGTGTAAAATCACTATATCCATAGAGTTCTATGGACAGAATTGCTTGAAACCTTTAAAACATCATATTTTGAGTTCCGGATGTTGGACTTTGGTTCTTTTGGTCTTGTTTGGTTTAGGTAAAGATTATTTAGTTTTCTAAACTGGTGTGTTGTTCATTTGTCATGTTTTCACTGTGTTACTGTGTGTGATATGTACAAATACTTTACACATTTTCTCAGAGATAGGCCTGACTGCTCCTGCCACGCTACCAAAAGGGCGAGCAGTGGTTATCCTGGGTGTGTAACTCCCTTACATGGACTAGAAGGAAGGGTCCCTACTTGGAGAGAGTGGAAAGCACTGCCAACTATAGATCCCTGTTAGAACTGGGGGTCTCTAGTTGGCTGAGGTAGGCACCTTAGTCCAAATAGAGATCCTTGCTTCTAAGTCAGGGAAAGGAAGGATACCTTCTCAGATAGCCCCTGCTAACCCCCTCGGTAGCTTGGCATGAGCAGCCAGGTTTATCTTCAAGGCAAATGTGTAAAGTATTTGCAACCACGTTCTCAGCAACCTAATGATGACACCACAAATGGACTCCACACGAGTTTCATAAAAACAATAACATGATTATATAAAAAGATATACGATGAGACCACACGATAAAGATCCAACATATGCGTATTTGTAATATTTCACCTTGCTGGTTACTAGGCCAGCAAGCCATGGTAGGTTTGTTTTTGCAGTATTAATGAGCAGTTATCTATGATCCAATGCAGTCATAATGCAATGCTATGCAGTTCTTGATGCAAGAATCAGGCCCTTTGTAATGTCAAAATAATGAAGTTCGTTATGCAACAATCAGGCAGCTAGTAATGGCAAAATAATGCAACTCGTAATGCAACAATCTGGCAGTTCGTTATGCAAAAGTAATGCAAAAGTAATGCAACAATCAGGCAGTTTGTAATGCAAAAATAATGCAAAGCAGTGGAACTCGGCCCCCCCCCCACGGGGATGGTTCGAGGTCCCTCCTTGTCAAAGGCAGGCTCGGACTGGCAGCACAGCTCCTCAGGGGATCCCGGTCCGGGCCGATGGCAGTGACAAAGATCTCAGGCTGCAACAGGGCACACGCACACAGCATTGCTGAGACTCACTTGAGCTCCGGGTGTGCACTGTCACAGGGAAATCCTCACAAAGGTCTATGGCTGCACAAAGCACACGCACCCAGCGTCGCTGAGACTCACTTGAGTTCCGGGTGTGCACGGTCACAGGCCAATCCTTATGAAGGTCTCAGGATGCACGAAGCACATGCACCCAGCGTTGCTGAGGCTCACTTGAGCTTTGGGTGTGCACAGTCACAGGGCAATCCTCAGGAAGGTCTCAGTCTGCACAAAGCACACGCACACAGCGTCGCTGACATTCACTTGCACTCCGGGTGCACACGATCACAGGGCAAACCTCACGAAGGTCTCAGGCTGCACAAAGCACGCGCACACAGCATCGCTGAGACTCACTTAGACTCCAGTTACCCACGATCACAGGGCAATTTTTACGAGGGTCTCAGGCTGCAAGAAGTACACGCACACAGCGTCGCTGAGACTCACTTGTGCTCTGGGTGTGCACGTTCACAGGGCAATCCTCACGAAGGTCTCAGGCTGCACAAAGCACATGCACACAGCGTCACTGAGACTCACTTGGACTCCGGGTGCACACGATCACAGGACAATCCTCACAAAGGTCTCAGGCTGAACGAAGCACACGCACCCAACGTTGCAGGGACTCACTTGAGCTTTGGGTGTGCATGGTCACAGGCCAATCCTCGTGAAGGTCTTCGGCTGCACGAACCGCACGCACCCAGCGTTGCTGAGACTCACTTGAGCTTTGGGTGTGCATGGTCACAGGGCAATCCTCAGGACGGTCTCAGGCTGCACAAAGCACATGCAAACAGCATCGCTGAGACTCACTTGGACTCCGGGTGCACACGATCACAGGGCAAACCTCACGAAGGTCTCAGGCTGCACAAAGCACACGCACACAGCGTCGCTGAGACTCACTTGGACTCCAGGTGCCCACGATCACAGGGTCTCAGGCTGCAAAAAGCACATGCACACAGCGTCGCTGAGACTCACTTGGACTCCGGGTGCACACGATAGCAGAGCAATCCTCAGGACAGTCTCAGGCTGCACAAAGCACACGCACACAGCGTCGCTGAGACTCACTTGGCATCCGGGTGCACACGATCACAGGGCAAACCTCACGAAGGTCTCATACTGCACAAAGCACACGCACACAGCGTCGCTGAGACTCACTTAAACTCCAGGTGCCCACAATCACAGGGCAATTCTTACGAGGGTCTCATGCTGCAAAAAGCACACACCCACAGCGTCGCTGAGACACACCTGGAAACTTTTGTGTTCCTGAGTTTCCACAACTGGGAGCCAGCTCTCCTCGGGCGTTTGGGGATAAGTTACTTTAGGAAACAGCACACAGCAATGTCCTTTCAAAGCAGGGGGACACAGCATACAGCAAAGTCCCTTTAGCCTCTCCTTGGTTAAATCAGCAAACTGCATGCCAGCCCCAGAACACACAGCAAGGGTCAGTCCTTTTCTTCAGTCTCTTCAGCTGTTTCTTCCTTGGCAGAGGTTCCTCTTGACCACAATGTAGTTTCAATCCTTCACAGTCTTGAACAGTTCCATTCCAACGTTGAGGGGTTTCAGCTCTCATAGTTATACCCCTCGATGTCTTGGAAGTCTTTGTCGTCAGGGGGGGCACTGACCCCTGTCCAAACCAGTTCTGGGTGTCTCCCTGCCAGTGACACCTTCTTCCTTTGATAGTGGGGGTCTAGATCCTTATTCACTCAGCAGGAGATGGAGCCATTGTTTTATGGCAGCAGCCTCGGCCTCTTCACCTCCAGGGGCTACTCCCCCCCTACACTCCAGATGCAGGTCAGCCTGTTGCTGTCTCACCTCCTCCCTTGGGTCAAGACATTCCCCGGAGCCTATCACATTCTAATCCACACAGTCAATCCATAACCAGGCAGAGACACACAGAAATGTTAGAACACAAAAACCCAGCCACTTCTAAAAGAGTGGTTTCTAAACACACAATGTAAAAACAACCTTCACAAATAGATGTGTTATTAAATTGTGAATTCAGGCACACTAAACTTCACCTCTCCATCTTAAACCTATGGGAAGATAGGCAGGAAACATATTACAGAGCCTCCCCATTCTGTCCTATGGGCAAGATGGCCTTTCAACAGTGAACATTGAAATGGAGAGTATTTCATTGTTAGGACATGGTACACACCTCAGTACATATCCTACCTTTCACATACACTGCATCCTGCCCAGGGGGAGTAACTTGGACCTACCAGAGGGGTGTCTGATGTGCATAAAAAGGAAAGGGTAAGACCTGGCAAGTGGGTGCATTTGTCAGGACAACATGGCAGTTTAACAAACTGCACGCATACACTGCAGTGGCAGGCCTGAGTTCTCTCTTTAGGGCTACTTGGGTGGGTGGCACAATTAGTGCTGCAGGCCCACTAGTAGCATTTGCATTACCAGCCCTGGCACACATAGTGCATTTTACTAGTAAGGCAAACATACCAATCATGGACAACCAATTACCATTACACTTTACACAGGGAGCACTTGCACTTTGACACTGATCAGTAGTGGCAAAGTGCCCAAAGCATCTAAGATGGCAAAACACCATGTCAGAAAAAAGTCTAGGGGGAAGGCAGCAAGTTTAAGGAACCAAGGGCCAAGTCCAACAACCCCCATTTCTAACAGTATGTATTTTCAATGCCCTATTTTCTAGGTATTCTTTTTTCTTTTTTAAATATATTTTGTATTTTTCAACATAGCATAGACAAAAGATAGAGAACGGTTCTGTAATTCAACCCCATTGTCCGCATACCTATCACAGTAACCATTAACAACCCATAACCCTTCCACTTCTCACCACCCCGCAGAAAACATTAGAACACACAGGTTCACTGAGGAGAAACAATACCAAGTGATAAACAGCGACTGCACCAAGTCACCCAGTCCCGCCCCAACTCTATGGCCCCCCTATCATCCATTAACTCTAGAGAATAATATTCTATAAATTTGCCCCATGCTTTATGAAATGTTTGGGGACAACCTCCGCTGGCGAGGTGGCTTTTTCAGCCACCATGTACATGTCCATACCTCTTTTCCATTCCTATCTTCTAGGTATTCCTATAATTTGGGCAGTCTCTGTTTCTTAAATGCCTTTCATGGTGTGACTGGCAGTGGCCATAAAGACAAATAAGGAAACAGGTCCTATAGAAGGTATACTGCCTTTGAATCCCCTTTCCAACTTCAGCAGTGCACCCAGTGGGCGTTTGAGCCATTCTCCCACCCCTTGTGGTCTCAGGCACAGGAACAATGTTTATTTCATGCGGAAAACTCAGCGAGAGATGCAAGGAGGATGCATCTTGGGTTTGGCTGGAAAGCGGCAGTAAGAATCTGAGGTCAGTCAACTCTCCATCACAGACACCTGGCTCTCACTCCAGGGCTAGGCTCAGATGAGTCATCAAAGTTACTGCGATTAGTTGGAGCAAGCTTTGAGCCAACACGTTAGCCTTTATCTTTCTCCACTGTTTAGTGCAACAGCAGATTTTATTACTCAGCACAAGTGTCTATCCTTGACTCTAAAAGAAGATAAAAATAGAGCCCTTACCAAGTCCAACTCTTCCCTTTGAATTGTATTATGCTCCTTATTAAAGTAAACTGGTGTACTCCTAGTTTGTATCTAAATTTTGTGGTAAAGGCAAACCAGCTACTCATATATTGTGTTACTCTAGAGAATTTGAAAGAAGGTAGGCACATTCAAGTAACTCATCTTAGTTTATTGTCTAGTACCAACATAGCTAGGTGACAGAAAACATCCACAGAGTCTCAGAATTCATCGCAATGCAAGCCATCCAATAATACTCTCTGTGTACATGCATTGGCTGAGTCAATGAGATGTTGCTGGTGGGACTTTTTTCCATAAATTGCCACAGGATATTTGTTACAAGGGCAGACTTCTTTCCTTCTTCAAAGGTGACAGTAGGTGGCCAGGCTTGTGTGTTCCCACTGACTATTTGCTTTGCAAAATTGACTTTCATTTGCAAACAAAAGGTGTGAAACGGCTGCTACTTTCATTTCAATGTTAGCAAATCTGTGACTACTTTTCACAACAAAGCAATTTACAGTAATGAATCCACATTAAAATAGGGATTAACATATAGAAACATTAGAGTTATTGCATTTTTTTTTTATTTAAATGGTTTTCAGGAGCGGCCCCTGCTGGTAGGAGCAGTGGGGTGGGGAGGGAGTCAACAGACGACAATGAGTTAAAATTAAACGTAAAAAAAAAGAAAACTTCTTACCTTGCGCTCGCCACATTGCCACCTCAGCAAGGCGCCTTGCGCAATGTAAGTGGTTTTCTTTTTTTTATTTAATTTTGACTCGTCGTCGTCTGTCAACTCCCTCCTCACCCCACCCCCTGCTGTTACCTGCACAGGCCGCGCCTGATGGCTTCGATAGATAAACTAAATTCCCTTTGTGAACTACAGGAAAAATAAGGGTTCAACATTTACAATTCATTAAAGTAATACAAATTCAAGCTGTTACCTTAGCATCTGTAATGAGAATAGGTACCTTACACCAATCTGCACATCAAACTGAGTTGTGTGGGAACACCCATGCCATGCCCATGGAATGCCTTCCCAAGGCAGAGTAAGGCAACACAGCGATTTGCGCTGTGTTGTCTTACTCCATATTAATGGAGCCACTCAGGACAACTCTAAGTGGCCTTGCGTGGCTTCTGAAATCACAAGTAAGGTTTTCGCTGCTCTTGCACCACGTTGCATGGTGCAAGAGTGACGCAAACTGAGGTTCCTCATTGTGAGTATAAAGCTGTTCATGTTATAAAATATAAAGAGTTAAAAATTGATATGAAGGAAACCTATGTATTTCTCAAATGGACACCACATATGGAGATTAGGAGCTGTGATTATCTGTACACCTCTGAATTTGTGGGTACATGTACTAGCATGTGATTCAGAAGGCCTTTTTCAAAATGTCTTCTTTCTCGAGCACTGGCTTACAATTGGAAGGCGCAAATAGTGAGAGCTCCAATTGGAAATAACAAATGTTCTATCATTTTGTAATCCCACATCTTTCCCGCTAAAAATGGTACCTCACTTGTGTGGGTAGGAAAGGATGCAAAACGCATTATAGACACATCACATTTTTCGATTGAAAATGTACCTCTTTTTTGGAAATTTGGGTAGCTGTCGATATTTGGCCCTACTCAACTGACACACAGGGAAACCAAGCAAACCTGCATAGCCTTGAAAACTTGCCACCCAGAGAATCCAGAATGTGATTACATTCTTGGCTCTCACCAGGCTTTCCTACCCCAAAACTCTTGAATACCTCAAACTGTGACTAACACACACATTTTCCTCACATTTTCCTGAGGAAAACCTATGGAGTCTGAGTAGAGATACAAATTCCCTGCCACCCAGCATTCATCCAAGTCTTTTGATAAAAATGGTACTTCGCTTTTGTGGATAGGCCTAGTGCCCGTGGCACAAAAGTTCCCAAAATGCAATATAGACAATTAACATTTTTCCTCTGAAAACTGACCCTTTGATTGCAATCTGGGTAGCTGTGGATTTTGGGCCCCAGCTCAGCTGGAACCAATGTAACCTAAAAAACCTTTCATTTTTTAAGAACCTAGACATCATGGGAAATTTGGGGTGCGGTGACCGTTTTGGTTCCCCATAAGCCTTTGTAAACACATTTTCCTCACATTTCTGTGAGGAAAATGTATGGAATCTGTGGGAAGCCACAAATTTTCTACCCCCTAGTATTTCCATAAGTCTCCCGATAAAATAGTATCTCACTAGTGTGTATGTGCCAACCGCCAATGAAACAAAAGGGCCCAAAACGCAACATTGACACATCACATTTTTCCACTGAAAACTCTACCCTTTTTTTGAGATGTTGATAGCGGTGGATTTTGGCCCCTAGGCGAGCCAGCACCTAGGGAAACCTAGCAAACCTGTATAGATTTGAAAGCTAGACACCTAAGAGAATCCAGGATGCAGTGACTTGAGTGGTGCCCTCCAGGTTCTCTTACCCAGATCCCTTTGCAAACCGGAAAGATTGATGAAAAACATATATTTTCCTCACATTTCTGTGAAGAATACTTTTTGAATCCATGGGGGGCCACAAATGTCCTACCACCCCCTATCCCCATTAGACTCCCGATAAAATGGTACCTCACTTGTGCAGATGGGCCTAGTGCAACGACACGAAAAGGCCTAAAAAGCAACATTGACATATCAAATTTTTTCACAGAAAACAACTTTTTTTGCAATGTGGGTAGCTTCGTATTTTGGGCCCTAGCTCACCTGGCACCTTGGAAAACCTAGCAAACCTGTACATTTTTAAAACTATACACCCTGGGGAATCCAGTATGGGGCGCCAGCGCAGGGAAAAGGCAGGAATGGGCCATGTTGTCTTAAATACAGTGCATTCCTGTCCTTTCCCTGTCACGCAGTGCAGAGCAGCAAACTCATAAGGTGCAGCTCAGTTGTTGGCTCTGGGTTCTTCTGGCTCTTGGTCTACCTTCAAACCCTATATATCACCACAACCAAAAGGATCTAGTTGGTGTAATGGTATACTGCTTTTGAAAATGATCCATCGTGACAGGAAGTTAGAAATGAAAACGTTGTCACAAATGGACATTTTTTCCTACTCGTCTTCAATATTCTTTTATTTTTAACAGTAAGTTTGGTAAAGTTTGGGAAAACTTTGAAGGATCTACACAAATGACCCCTGTTAAATTCAGAATTGTGTCTTCTTTTCAGAAATCTATAGATTCCTGGGCTCACCCATGACTATCACACAGGTTTTCACCGGAAGAAGGTTAAAAGCGGAGAAATTCAAAAAAATGGGCTACATCTTTGAAAAATGCCACAACCATGCTAAAAATAGTTTTTTTGATTCTGCTCTCCATGATCCTGAAAACTGGGAAAATGGTAACTGTAGCACAGCAAACCTTTTGTTGATGCCATTTTTATGAGAAAAAAACTGACAGTTTTTGTGGAACACTTTTTTCCTATTTTCTCTAAAAAAAAAAACAGCATAATTTAGCAGAGGAATATCTCTTATCTTAATATATAATGTAATACTAAATACAACAGAGCAAAGGAAGCATGCAATTGTCAAATATTGTGTTATGTAAATTATAGCAAATTAGAACATTGGAATGTTGGGAGCTCCATTGAAAACAATGGAGTGCTCCGGGCTTATAATGGTTGGTATAAGCCCGGAGCTCCAACATTCCAATGTGTCTTTGTTCACAGCTCTGGCTGTGAAGAAAGACTTCAGGGAGCCTGAGGGGATTTCAATCCCCTCGCGCCCCCTGAAGGCTTCGTTTTGTAAGAACATTCTGCCCTCTAGTGGCAGAATGTTCTAATAGCCTTATAGCCCTTCGTAGCAGGGCTATACCGCTATTAAAGTCCCGCTGCGGCGTTAAAGGCCCGAGCCGAAGGCGAGGGACTTTAACTAACGCAGCAGGCCTTTAATAGCCGGCGGGCTATAAGGCTATATTAGAACATTGGAATGTTGGGAGCTCCATTGAAGACAATGGAGTGCTAAGGGCTTCTAATGGCCAGTAGAAGCCCGAAGCTCCAACATTTCAATGTTGTCCTGTAAAATTGTTGCTTTGAATAAAGGCCCGGCGCAGCCCAAGGGGATTTTAATCCCCTCGGGCTCCATAAGACCTTTGTTCTATTTTTTAGAACATTCTTCCCTCTAATTTCAGAATGTTCTAATAGCCTTATAGCCTACCGTAGCTGGGCTATAACAGTGGAGGAGTGTGAAAATGAATCCACCCCAAAAGACGTGTTAGGGGTGCATTATAGTCTAATGAATTCTGCACCCGCATATATTCTGTGTGACTGATATCAATAATATAAATGGAGGTATGGCATATCTAAAGATACCTTCTTCTTTGTTAGCAGAAAGAAGAAGGTCTTTGTTCTCAGTAGATAGTGAGGCAAAGTGAATTGGCAACTGGTACAAGGAGAGTGATAACAAGATGGGAGGAGAATTCTCATGGTAGAAGAAGACGAGACCAAAGACGGCCAGGATAACGATTCCCGAGAATAACATGATCGTGTGAAGAAGTTTATGTGTGATTTGGCAGCATGGAGAATTACTAAATGGATTTGTGTGACTTACTTTGGATGCAGCTGATATTATGATTCGATGTAGTGAGGGATAGCTAGCATTCTGGAATAGGGTGCCTTGAGGTACAGACCTCTTTGACTTTTGTGACTTTATGCTACTTGACCCACAGAAAGCTTAGTTGACAGACAACCGTTTTTCCATTGCCTACTTCTTCTCACCTAAATCTTTCTTAAGTTTAGGGTTGCCACTTTGGGTAGACTATTGTAGGGAGAGACAGGGAGTTCATGCTTATCTGTAACAACAAATTAATGCAATCTGAAGCGAAATTCCGTTTTCTTATAACTTACATTGCAATTATTGAACTAGTGGTTTTCTTTCTGTTACATAGAGTGAACTGCTTACAAAGATTTGGCTTCATCCGATTTGCATTATTCTTCTATACTGTTATGCTTAGATTTGTTTACATTAATTTGTTTTTGAATTTGAACCTGGAATACAATTTACTAATTTGAGACTTATTTTCGAACTGTTTCATTATTGTGTAACCACATTGACTACACTGTATTTCGATATTGCCTTAAGATGTCTCCTCCTCACCCCACAAGTTGCACAAAAAGACAGTAAGAAAAGTGTTACTTAGTAAGAGGGTTCAGTCTTTATCACTGGCATTAATGTCCCGCTCCCTTATTAAAAGGCCCTCACCATCCAAAAGGAGGTGCATGGTTTCTTTGTTAAAGGACTCATTCATTACTGCTGCTCATGTTCTGCTCTTCAGTGTGTGAGAGAAGTTTTGTTTTCTGCTGTCTGTAGCATAACAAATTAGAGTGTGTACAGAAGGTTGTTCTACAGCTGCCCTCACTACATTTGATCTGTGTGTGTGTGGGGTGTGGTATGCATGTGTGGTGTGTCTGTATGAGGGTATATGTGTGTGCACTCGTGTGTGTCATCTTTGCCTGTCTTTCTAAACCATGCATGCCACCTGCATGTTTGCCCTCTTGTATGCGTGTGTGTCTGTATGAGGGTATTTGTGTGTGCACTCGTGTGTTGTCTTTGCCTGTCTTTCTAAACTATGCATGCCACCTGCATGTTTGCCCTCTCGTATGTGTGTGTTTCTGTATGGGGGTATTTGTGTGTGAACTCGTGTGTTATCTTTGCCTGTCTTTCTAAACCATGCATGCCAACTGCATGTTTGCCCTCTCGTATGTGTGTGTTTCTGTATGGGGGTGTTTGTGTGTGAACTCGTGTGTTGTCTTTGCCTGTCTTTCTAAACCATGCATGCCAACTGCATGTTTGCCCTCTCGTATGTGTGTGTTTCTGTATGGGGGTTTTTGTGTGTGAACTCGTGTGTTGTCTTTGCCTGTCTTTCTAAACCATGCATGCCACCTGCATGTTTGCCCTCTCGTATGTGTGTGTTTCTGTATGGGGGTGTTTGTGTGTGAACTCATGTGTTGTCTTTGCCTGTCTTTCTAAACCATGCATGCCACCTGCATGTTTGCCCTCTCGTATGTGTGTGTTTCTGTATGGGGGTTTTTGTGTGTGAACTCGTGTGTTGTCTTTGCCTGTCTTTCTAAACCATGCATGCCACCTGCATGTTTGCCCTCTCGTATGTGTGTGTTTCTGTATGGGGGTGTTTGTTTATGAACTCGTGTGTTGTCTTTGCCTGTCTTTCTAAACCATGCATGCCAACTGCATGTTTGCCCTCTCGTGTGTGTGTGTTTCTGTATGGGGGTGTTTGTGTGTGAACTCGTGTGTTGTCTTTGCCTGTCTTTCTAAACCATGCATGCCAACTGCATGTTTGCCCTCTCGTGTGTGTGTGTTTCTGTATGGGGGTGTTTGTGTGTGAACTCGTGTGTTCTCTTTGCCTGTCTTTCTAAACCATGCATGCCAACTGCATGTTTGCCCTCTCGTATGTGTGTGTTTCTGTATGGGGGTGTTTGTGTATGAACTCGTGTGTTGTCTTTGCCTGTCTTTCTAAACCATGCATGCCAACTGCATGTTTGCCCTCTCGTGTGTGTGTGTTTCTGTATGGGGGTGTTTGTGTGTGAACTCGTGTGTTGTCTTTGCCTGTCTTTCTAAACCATGCATGCCAACTGCATGTTTGCCCTCTCGTGTGTGTGTGTTTCTGTATGGGGGTGTTTGTGTGTGAACTCGTGTGTTCTCTTTGCCTGTCTTTCTAAACCATGCATGCCACCTTCATGTTAGCCCTCTCATGTGTAAGGCAGCATCCACTGCTGCTGCTCATGTTGTACCTGTTCTGTGTGTGAGGCTTCCTGCACTGTTGCCTCTCTTTACCGGTTTTCTGTGTGAGAAAGCTTCGCCTGCTGCTGTATATTACGACCAATTTGAGTATAAAAGTGACTCTTGGGAAAACCATTAACATCATAGAAATGCAATGCTAATGGCTGTCTCATCGCTTATCACCACTGGTTGCTTTTTTCAGGCTTTTTAGGTATTATTAGTTTCAAAGAGAAGGAGGCGCCATTTCAGGTCCACGAAATATGTTGTGGAACAATTTCCCAGTAGACAGCACTTCTTGCACATATGACTGTAAAAGAAGTAAAAGGAGGCGAAAGGCCTTCTAGTATGGAGCAGAATAGGACTTGCAAGGTGTGAAACCAGTTCCCTTGGAAACATAGGAACAGTGGCGTCATGAAGCGCCCCCTCTAGCAGCTCAGGTGGAGGTTGACACTGGGTCCCAATGACTGGGAGCTGGGTCCCCCTAAAAGTTAATACGGTCTCTGTGGGCCTTCTAGGACTGCGGGTCAACAGACAAAAGTGCATACAACACTGTTTACCGGATAAGAATCGGATGCAGGTGTCTCTACTAATTGAGCAAAGTACAGAGAAGAAAGACAGAGAAAGAGAAATGGTGGCATTGGGAAAAAAGACCGAGTGAGAGAAAATAAAAAGAACCAATGGGAGGGAGAACAATAAGTATGACAAATAGAGGAGAGTGGAAAATAAAGAAAGATGCGTACAAAGAAAGCAGGGAAAGGAAGGGAGAAGATAGTAAGGCATGTGAAAGGAAGTATGAGCGGTATGAAGGAAGGAAGAAAGGTGGATGGAAGCGTAGAAGGAAGGGAAGAAAGCAAGGGCCGGTTAGAGGAAACAAGAAAGTAAGGGTGAAAAGTATGGATGGAGGAAAGGGTAAAAGGATGGATAGACTGAATGATGGATGGATGGAAGGATGAATAGATAAATGGAAGAGTGAAATAATGGACGGATGGATGAGTTAAAGTATGCATGTAAAGTATGTAGAGAACAAAGAGTGGAAGGATGAAAAGGGGTGGCAATGTGAAATACTGGTTGCGAGGATGGGCAGACGGAGGGGCGGACAGACCGACGAACGGCGGGTGGGTGAATGGATGCATGAGTTAAATGATGGATGGAATGGTGACGGGAAGGATGGAAGGGTTAATAACTAGAATAGGTGTTATTGGTGTTCTGTTCTCTAAAAAAGAGAACATTCGATGGCTGTTGGTTCTCAAATGATTTATAAATTACTGAGAACAGAACTCACGTTGTGGTGCGAAAGAAACTTGATTTCCCTTTGCGGTTTAATAATTAAAGTCATAGATCACAACCCTAACCAACACACGAGAAAGCGAAACGGGAATGCTTTGTTCTTTTAATTTCTTTTTTTTTCTCAAAGTCAAACAGCGGAAATTTCTTTGCGATTGAACCAAAACAAATATTTCACTAGGACATGGGTTGCTGCTGTTCCCAGTTGTTCTCGTCACTGTGTTCTCATTAACTGCTTCGCTGGTTCCTTATACACTTTGCACTGCTTTCTACCTTCAACTCTCATCAGCAATAACATACCCTGCCCCTATTCTCTTTGATACAGTGATCACACAGTTTCACCCAAGAGAGCAAATTTCTGAGGGTTTACCAAAAGGCATAGGTCAAAAATACTGTGTAATGATGAGCAGAGGGATCGAACAGTGCAGCAGGTGCAGTTGAACCACGGCCCATGGGCGAGAGTACCCAAGTCATGTATTTTTCGACCATTTACCCGTTCCTTTTGGTTGTATTAGGGGCCCATAGAAATCTTGCTGTCTCACTGTAGACTATGAAGAGGCCTCTTTAGGATGTTTGCAACACCCTATCAGTGACGCCTGTAGGCCACAATACCTAAATGTTAATGCCTAGATCAACTATAGAGAAAACAAAATTTGAAAATGTGAATCCCTAAAACATGATTACAGCAACTAATAAAAAATCCCTAAAAATCGGATTCCAAAATGGACAAAAAAATAAAACAGATCATTTCAAAAAATGTCCTAAAACTCAACCTAAATGCTGACCCTAAGCCTAATGTTAATTTTAACACTAACTCAACTAATCGTATCACAGAACTGAAGACTAATGTAATCCATGCCTAATCATAACCATAAGCATAATACTTACCTTAAAACTAATTCAAGACCTGTGCCATGACCAAAAAGTAATGCTTTCGGTAAACCCAGAACCTGAGATTCTTTATAACCTTAAGCCTAAGCCTGGCCCTTAGCCCTAACGTTAAACCCCAGGTTAGCAGCTCATACTCCAGAAAAAGAATGTTACACATGGCATGCTACAAGTTAAAAAACGCTGATAAAAGTGCATTAAAGGGGGCGTGGCCAAGATGGCGGGGTGAGCAGACGCTTCCTCCCGTAGCTCCTCCGGCCCGGCCAAGCTAGAGCCCTTTTCTTATGCTTTTCTCCCCCCGCTGAGGCTCAGCGCGGGAGAGGAGCGTGGCGGAGCATCAGGGGTGCACATTGGTGCTGTTTTGGTTCGGATCGCCTCGGGGGAACCCCCCAAAAAGTTCGATCGAGACCAAGGAACGACGACGGCGAGCCCGAGGGGCGGAGCGCATTGGAGAGCTGTCCGGGCGCCTCGGCTGGGCCTGGTGCTGAAAGTTGCGATCTGGAGGGGATCTGGCCCGCCGTTCGACGGTGACTGAAGGAGCCTTGCGGGAAGGGACCCGTCGGTGTGGAAGGCTTGGGACGGGTGCCCCGGCACTCAGACTGGTGACGGCGACACCTCGCACTGCGGAGGCCCTAACCCCTAGCCGAGGTACAGCGGACCCCCTGATGGGGTTGGACCATCTGGGCCCCTGTGCGTGACAGACGGGGGCCGGTGGTGGAACTTATTTTACTGTGGGGTGCCTCGGGGGCTCCGGTGGTGTCGTTGGGCCTGGTCGTTTTGGCCTGCTCCGCCCGGCCGCCATTTTGTCCCCGAAGGAGCAGTGGTGGCAGCCTTCGCCGGAGTCCTGGCTGCTGGATGCAAGTGACCCCCGCTGCTGCTGGGCTGATTACCGGAGGGATGTGCTGGTGAGACCCCTCCGCGGCGGCCCCCTTGGTTGTCTCACACAAGCTCATGCGGCTGACGGTGACCGGACTGGGCCGCCATTTTGTCACCTGTGACGCAGCGACTTCGCTCGTGGGGGATACCCAGGTCGAGTGCTAGCCGACGGCTGAGCATCCCTGGAGCGCCTGGATCGGTGCCCGACTGCGGAGCTAGCGATGTCTGGAAGAGGAGGCCCGAAGAAAGGGGACCGTACCCTGCCGGACATGCTTGGCAGGGCCCAGCACTTGCGGGACAGGACGCAGCCCTCGCCGGGGCCCTCCCGGGCTCCGGCGGATGTGACTGGAGGGGAGCCACCCGTCACGAGGGCCTTTATGGAGGAACTGTTCAGCTCCCTCAGGGAGGACTTCCAGACACTGAAGCGGGAGGTGGCCAGCGAGGTCCGAGAAGTGCGTAGGGAGGTGGAGGGCCTTGGCGAGCGTGTGGAAGCGGTGGAGACGGAGGGCCAACAGCGAGCGGAGGAGATAGTCCACCTCCAGCAGGACGTTCTTCGCCTCCGGGAACAGTGTGTGGAGCTCCAGGCCCACTCCGAGGACCTTGAGAACAGATCTCGGAGGAACAACATCCGAGTGCGTGGCGTGCCGACTGCGGACGAGGGGTCCGATCTGGGGAGCTACCTGCGGGCCCTGTTCCGAGAGATCCTGGGGGAAGCTGCGGACTTTCCCATCAGCATTGACAGGGCGCATAGGGTTGGCCGGCAGCGCCAGTCATCGGCACCTCCACCGGACATTCTGGCCTTCCTGCCCGACTTTCCACTAAAGGAACGCATCATGGCTGAAGCCCGCAGGAAACAGCCCCTGACTTTCCGGGATCGGCCGGTGGCGCTTTACCAGGACCTCTCCGCCATCACTCTGCAGAAACGCAGGTCCTTTAGGATTGCCACTGACTTTTTGCGCGAGCATGAGACGCCGTACTCTTGGGGTCACCCCTTCCGCCTGATTTTTCGGTGGAACGGAGTGTTACACCAGCTACGCTCCTTGCAAGACATTTGTGGTGTCCTGGGGCTCACGGCGGCGGAGGAGGAGGGAGCTACGCCGTCGTGGAGGTCCTCGGAGAGACGGAACCGGCGGAGGTCAACGAGGCGGCGCTCAGCGACCAGTGTGGGGCGCCCGGACTCCCCTACCATCAGAGCGGACATGGCCGACGCCCTGAGGGCGGCGGCCGGGGACTCGACCGGCTCCTCTAGCGTGGCCTTGACGGCCTAACACACACTCCGGGGGGAGATGTCTTTAGCTTCTTTACATGCTTGGTACGGGGCGGGGGGGTTGGGGGGAGCGGTTGGAGGTGAGTGGCTGGACGTCCACTTTGCTCTTTTCTACGGACTTGCCCGTTTTGGGGCTTGACTGAGACTATGGGGTGTTTGAGTTTGTGGGTGGCTAGTTGCCAGGGTTGTGTTTTGGGTGGGGGAGGGGGTTGTTTTGGGGTTGGGAAGGTCCCGTCCGATGTTGTCTATGCCCGCTTTGTTTTGGCTTGTCCTGCGCTGCGGCCCCGCGCGCCCCACCCGCTGATTCCCTGCCCATTGCATGGCGCTCCCGACCCCCGCGAGGAATGCCGGGCCTAAAGGTAGTGACCCTTAATGTTCAGGGCCTGAACAACCCGGTGAAGCGCAGAGCGATCCTGTCGTTGCTGGAGGGGACGCAGGCGGACATTTGCCTTTTGCAGGAGACACACTTATTGCCCCGAGATTGCCATAGGATGCGCTCTGCTAAGTTCCCTACCCAGTTCTTTTCCTCGGCAGCGAACAAGACGGCGGGGGTAGCCATTCTCCTAGCGAGCTCCTTTCGGGGGGAGGTGTTGCATAAGTGTGCTGAACAGAAGGGGAGGCTCCTTGCGTATCGCATGCGCCTGGGAGGCATAGCATTTACGGTCGGCTCCGTTTATAGCCCAAACGATCACCAAGAGCGCTTCCTAGATTCCGCGCTGGTGGATGTCACTGCTTCCCCCGACCGCCACATTATCTTGGGGGGAGATCTCAACATTGTCTTTGACTCTGTGATGGACAGATCGGCGCAGCGCTTCCCGCAGACGGGGGAACTGTCCCAGGCTGGGAGGGCCCGGATTGCGGAAATGGATCTGCACGACCTCTGGCGCTCCATGCACCCCACGGATAGGGACTACTCTTACTTCTCGCACGCACACCGAACCTACTCACGGCTGGACTACCTCCTGGTGAGTGGACCGATGCGTGCCGCTGCCACGGCGGCGGACATCGGGGTCCTGACCCTGTCTGACCACTCCCCGGTCACCGGCGTTTTCCAGTGGCCGGCGGCCTCCCCCTCTCGGGGGGTGTGGCGCCTCCGGGATACACTTCTACACAAAAGGTCGGTGGTGCAACGCATCGGGGAGGTCATACAGGACTATCTCACCCACAATGACAACACTGACACCTCGCAGGCGACACAGTGGGCGGCATTGAAGGCCGTCCTACGGGGGGAATTCATCTCTATCTCTGCAGCTGAGAATAAGGAGCGGCAACTGAAGAGGGATGAGCTGACAGCTCAAGTCCGGGAGCTTGAGCAGGTCCACCGCCGTACGGGGGCGCCGAGGGTGTGGAGGCAGTTGAAGGCAGCGAGGAAGCTCCTGTCGGCTCTGGATCTTGACAGGGCGGAGTACGCCGCCCTACGCTTGAAACATGCCTACTACACTGGGGGGGACAGATGTGGCAAGCTCCTAGCACACCGGCTCCGGGTCGCGCAACAGCGCAGCGTTGTGAAAGAATTGGTGGGCGCGGACGGGGGGGTTGTCTCCGGGGACGCGGAGGTAGCGGAGTCTTTCCGCGGCTTCTACGAGGCGCTGTATGCTGAGGAGCCCTCCCCGCCACGGGATGCCGACGGCTATTTGGAGTCGGTGACCCTCCCGGTACTGGATCCGGCTCAGGCTGACCACCTGGAGCGGGACATCCATGTTGAGGAAGTGATTTCAGCTATCGCGCGGCTGAAACATGGCAAGGCCCCGGGCCCGGACGGGTACACGTCGCTATTTTACAAGACTTTTTGCACGGCCGTGGCCCCTGTCCTTACTCGGCTCTTTAACTCCTTCTTCGAACCGGGAGCCATCCCTCCGGATCTCCTGAGGGCGACGGTCGCGGTAATCCCGAAACCTGGGAAGGACCGGGCCCTCTGTGGCTCGTACCGACCCATCTCGCTTTTAAATGTCGACCTCAAGTTGTACACGGGGATTCTCGCGTCCAGGCTGAGTCCATACCTCCCCGACCTGGTGGAGGCGGACCAGGCTGGTTTTGTGCCCGGCAGACAGACTGTTGACAACACCAAGAGGGTGACGCATGTTCTGGAGAAGGCCTCAAGGATCTCGGGGGAGCGGATGTTGCTGTCCGTTGATGCGGAGAAGGCCTTCGACAGAGTTCACTGGCCGTATCTTGAGCTGGTCCTCAAGAAACTGGGAATTGGCGATAAGTTCCGCACCATGGTCTTTAACTGCTATAAGCATCCTTCAGCGTCGGTGCGGGTCAACATGTGTAGCTCCGGTGGCTTTGCCATCGAGCGCGGCACGCGGCAGGGCTGCCCTCTTTCGCCGCTCTTGTTTGCCCTCTACATGGAGCCGTTTGCTCAGAGGGTTCGTAATAATCCGGATGCTGTCGGGGTCCGGATGGGCCAGTACGTCCACACCGTCAGTCTCTACGCGGACGATGTCCTGCTGACTTTGGACGACCCTAGGAGGTCGCTGCCTGCTTGCCTTCGAGAGCTGGACGCCTTTGCGGGGCTGGCCGGCTTCAAAATGAATATGAGCAAGTCGATGGCATTAGATGTGTCCCTGGCTGCGGAAACCAGGAGGGATCTTCAGCGGCTCTTCCCCATGCAGTGGTCCTCGTCCACGGTGCCGTATCTGGGGATTCTGCTGGCGCCTACATTACCGGAGATGGTTACGGCCAATTATGCCTCCCTCAGCAGGAAGATCAAGGACGAGCTTGGCCGCTGGAACAAAGGCCTGCTGTCCTGGCTGGGGCGAATCGCGGCGGTCAAGATGACGGTGTTGCCCCAGATACTATATCTTTTCCGGGCCCTTCCGCTCCAACCCCCGGTGGGCTGGATACGACAAATGCAGGCTGACATCTCCCGCTTTGTCTGGCAGGGCCGCAGGCCACGCATGAAGAGGGTCCTCTCCACGCTTGCTCCGGAAGCGGGGGGTCTCGGCATTCCGGACCTCCGTAAGTACTTTCAGGCGGCACAGCTCCGCTATTTGGTGGAGTGGAGCAGGTGGGAGTCCGACAAACATTGGCTCTTCCAAGACCAGGCAGTGGCGGGCCGCACCTTACAAGAGGTTCCATTCCTGCGCCGCGCGCATCGTCCCCCTAATCTTTACGCTTCCTTTGTAACGCGGGTCCCCCTGCGTGTGTGGGACGCGGTCTGTGAGGCCCGGGGCCTTACCACCTTCCCTTCGCCGCTCACGCCCATTGTGGGCAACCCAGACTTCTCCCCAGGGATGGAGCCGGGGGTTTTCTCCCACTGGGTGCAGGCGGGCTGCAGGGCACTCTTCCAGATCTATGGCCCGGAAGGAGTGGTTCCTTTTCAGCAACTCCGCCAGGAGTTCGGCCTGACGGAGCTGGACAGATTGCGCTACATGCAAGTTCGGCATTGGGCCCTCCAGCCCCAGGTGCGTGCCACCGCCGCCCGTCCAATTACACCGTATGAGAGGTGGTTGGCTACTCGGACCTCCGACGCTAAACTGATCACCGATCTGTACAAATACCTACAACCCCCGCCGTTTCACTATTACAACCCGGGGAGGGAGCGTTGGCACAGGGAATTGGGTAGGACACTCAGCCACAAGGAATGGGACAAAATTGCGTATCGGGCGCGGCACTCTGCATATCACACGGGCCTTACGGAGACCTTTACTAAGGTGTCCACATACTGGTACTACACCCCGGAGAGACTGTATGAAATGCATAAACACACTGACAGGGGGTGCTGGCGGAGCTGCGGGCAGGAAGGTACCCTTACACACATTCTTTGGGATTGCCCAGTGCTGACCGCCTACTGGAAGGAAGTCTTGGACGAGGTGGATAAGCACTTTGGGATAGAGCTGCCGCGACTCCCGGCGTATGTCCTGTTGGGCCTCCCCAATGACCTAATGTACCCACTGAAGTCCCGTAGGGGTAGGCAGATCGCAATCGCGCTGGGGTCTGCGGTTCAGAACATTCTAATCCACTGGCGCACAACCACCGTCCCCTCCATCACCGGTTGGTTGCATCGGCTCTGGCATGTGCTGGGGATGGAGAAGCTGTCGCTTACGGTTGCGGGGGAGATAGACCAATTTGAAGAGCTATGGCAACCCTTTCTAGCGCTGCTGTCCACTGAATTCCGGGAGCTCACCTGCCCGAGGTATCTTAGACTTCTCAGGCTGACGCCGCCGGTGACCCCGGCGGACTAGCTTACATGTGAGACGGGGACCCCCCGGGGAGGGGGGGGGGTGCGGGGCTTCCTGGTTAGGATTACTCTGATGCGGGACCATAGGACGGGGGGGGGGGGGGAGTGTTGTTGTTTCGTTACTGGGGGGATGGGAGGTGGGGGATTGTGTTCTATTGGGGTGTTGATGGGGGGGTTTTTATTGCTTAGATTTGGGGTGTCGGATACGCGTGCGGGGATTTCACAGCTTGTATTTCTAGCTTTCATTTACTGTGTTTTTCCCCCTGACCCACCGCGCTACCTATTGCCAACCCTCTGGAGTTGCACCCTTTTTCTTTGACTGTATTCCATGTATCCTGCCCTCCTATCCCCCTCCCCCATGGTTTGTTTTGTCTCAATAAAAACGTTTTAAACATAAAAGTGCATTAAAGTTTAAAAAAAGATTTTAAAAAGGGCATAATAATATTTCAAGAATTAACATTCTACTCACAAACATAAATGTAGCCAAATTAGATCAAGCATAAAGTATTTCACATTTAAATGCCAATGGCAAAACCCATCGGCATTCCACTTCAACCAGTCCCATCGGGCCAAAAGGTATCAGGAATTCAAGATACATTGCTACAGCCATTGTTGATGTGACCTGCCCCTCTTGCTTGCCTGAGAAACATACGCTGGACGCTGCACCAAGCTCAGGGACTCCTCACGACACCACAGACCGGCTGACTGTGACCCGTCCATCGTAGTGCCTATAAGAACCTGTCTGTGGTCTGCTAGCCAGGAGCTTTATTTGCCACAGAGGGGACATGGCATGGGCTGCGCTGTGGTTCCTGCTGTGGTGTTGCGCCTGGCGACTCCACCACCCCCCTTCTTTAGAGGGAAGATCCGACACTCAGCTTTAGTGGGCGGACACAACTGGGCCTAAAGCCCCATCCATCAAGGACGGCAAGGGGGTCAGATACAGGAATGGCAACCACAGCTGCCCCTCTGTCACCCTTCCTTCTCCATATAACCCCCCTGCTATGAGACAGACGCATACCCACAGCCTGGGGATTAAATGTAGAGGGGGTCGCTAAGTTTGTGTCTGCTTGTGCACCCCATCCCTGATTTTCTGGGGCATAAAAAGCGACATCGCCCCAGTAGGCTGAGACACATTTTACCATGCCTGGGTAAGGCAGCACATAGGCTGATGACTCTCACTGTTCCCTAAGAAGAGTGGAGGATAAGATGGAGGAAGCTATGGGCTCATTCTTGTCTAAAACCATCTATGGGTGAGGGAGACTGTGTGTGTAACTACACAGGGTGGCTCTCTGTGTTTGCCAGACCCTGCCCTCATGTCTGTGTAATTGTTAGAAATTGAGTTGTTGGTTGTCTGGTGTATAAGCCCTTGTCAAGCAAGAACCGGAATCCTTGTCGGGGTAAGGCACAAGCAAACTCCAAATTATCCTGTGCTCAAGCCCTTGGTAGCTTTGGATAGAGCAGTCAGGTTTAACTTATAGTCAAAGTGTAAAGTACTTGTGCAACACTTCAAACAGTAAAACAGTAAAGACACACAACAAAAGTAGCCCATAACAGATGTAGAAAAATAGAATAGTTTATAATAAATAGAACAGGTATAAAACTATTAGGATCCAATCAGTTGAACCGCAGATATTGAATTTTAGAGTTTTTAGCGAAAATAAAGCAATACGCACAAAGCGCTGCTAAGGATATCGGGTTGCCCTGAACAGGAACCAAGTCAGAAGTTCAGGTTGACCATGATGGAGGGCCGCCAGCTACAGGGACCCAGTTAGGCAGGCTGAACAGTGTACCTTAAATCATGGTTGCGTAGAGTTGCGTGTCTCTGCATCGAAGATGCATCATGCACCCGAAGCGATGCATCGGTTTTGAGATATAGCGTGGCTGTGGTACGAGGTCCAGTTGTGTTTATTCGAGGATCCTGTTGATGGGGCTTGCAATGTGAATTCCGGGGTTGGGGATGTGGCGCGCAGTTGGTGATTTGTGGGTTCAAATGAGCTTTGAAGCTGCAATGCGGAGTCCAGCATCATCATCAAGGCTGCCGTCGGCGAAAGACGCCAAAACCTGGGCTGGGGATGCGTCGTGCCTTTGTGGTGATGCGTCGGTTCTGAGGACCAAGGAGGCGATGTGGTTCTTTACCATGGGTCCAATACATGCAGCAGTGGCGATGTGGCACTTCTGCTCAGGGATGTGCCACATTGCCAAGGAGATGCATTTGGTTCTGCTCTGGATGCATCGCTTAGCAGAGAAGAAGCATTGGTTTAACTGGCAAGCACATTAGGCCCACTTTCAAGGGTCCAGGACTAGGGTTGCACCACTTGTCAGGGTAGACTCACCAGTGGCAGAGTCGAGGTGCAGGTGCAAGGTTTTTGGTAGCCTATGATGTCCCTGAGGCTTCAGATCTGGAGGCCAGGCGATTAGCCCTTGGAGTCACTCTGTGTTCTGGGTTCAAGAGATGCCGGTCCAGTCCTTCTCATCCAGGCAAGAGGGCAGCAGGAAGCAAGTCAGCACAGCAAAGCCAGAGTCTAGCAGAGTGCAGTCCAGCAAAGTGGCTGTCCTTCAGCAGCACAGCAGTCCTTCCTGGCAGAGTATCCAAAGTCCAGAAGTGTACTGAAGTGGTGGTGTCTGAGGTCCCTCTTTTATACACAGTGGTGCATTTGAAGTGGGGAGACGCTTCTGGAGGCACGCCTTTGAAGTGCACAGATGCCCTGTCTTCCCTACTCTGGCTTCAGACTAACTACAGGGGGTATGCAGGCCTTTGTGTTGGGACAGGACACAGCCTGTTCTGGTGTAAGTGACAGTGGGTCCATCTCCTCCTTCCCATCCTGCCAGTGATGGCCCATTAAGTCACACCTAAGCTCCTAGTGTGTGTGGCTGTCTAGGAGGAATAAACAAAGCCCAACTGCCATTTGCACATAGTCATGTGACCAGAGACAGGCTGCAGGAACCAAACGACTAAAGCAAGCAAATCTCAACTTTCTAAAAATAGTATTTTCAGAATTGTAATTTAAAATCCAACCTCATCATGAGTTAGGATTTTAAATTAGGTTACCAGAGACACCAAACTTGAACCAGGCATTTCTTCGTATTTGGGAATTACACTTATAAAAGGTAATAAGGTAATCCCAACGTTATCATATCGGAGATAAAGGTCTTGCAGTAGTGAAAAATTAATGTAAGAGTTTTTCACCACCTGAACATGTCAAACTTAATAGTAAATTTCCAGTTTTTTTAAATATATAGCGGCCTGCTCTCTGGGCTGTCCAGGGCTTACTCTATGGGTGACTTATATGTATTCAAAAAGGAAGGTTTGGGCTTGGCAAAAGGTTTATTTTGCAACATCATACATTTTAGGCCTCGGCAGAGCTTACAGGGTTTCACTCCACAGAATTCTGTGGAATTACCGGATCACTTTTTAGTCCCGGCGAGGCTCCATGTGCATTTCACGAAGGGGGAGGATTACTGAAGCTCAGGAATGAAAAAAAAGTGCCTCCTACCACTCAGGTTGCACGGAAAAAGTTTGACAACAAAGGGAGTTACGCTCAGATTGGGTGGATATATTCTGCATGGATGGGAAAGGAGAGCCCTGGAATAATGTGATGTAAGGCTCTGAGAATGAGGTATAGTGTGGAAAATGATAACAAATGGATGTCAACTGTAAAAAGTTAAATAATTTCTTTCTTCTTTCAATGTGTTTTCTTTGATCTGAAATGACAGATCACACAGATTTCTGGTGTCTGTACTGTGTATGTTCCCACAGAGACTTGACTAGGTATGATGAAAAACCTTTTACGTGCTGCAGAGTTGTCCTGCTCTGTGGAATGTTTGTGTGTATAATTTCTCACTGTTGACACATCTGGATAAACTCACATGGATTTGCAGTGTAAGACTCCAGCAGGGGCCACATAAACAACAAAAGTCACAACAGATAGAAAAGGGGCAAATGAAATGTCAGCTCCCTTGTGATAATGAAAAAGATTTTTTTATTCTGCTGACATCCCAGGGCAGTGGATATTATTGATTGCACCACAAGTTAAGGATGCAGCGTTACAGCCAGAGCTGCTTACTTTGCAATCAGGGAACCAGGTTCGAGACTGAGCATCCTCTCAACAACCTGTAATTCCGGGCAATTCATTTAGTCTCCCCATCCCTAAAATGGATGTGACTTTGTGTAATAATGTGACTGGTGCTCATGCAAAGCACTCCAATACCCTACCGGTCAAGTTTGCGCTACATAAATCTGCAAAAAAAAAGAAAGAATAAAAAAGAAAGGAAGCCAAGTGCAGGAAGATAAACCATTCACCCAGGATCGCACAAGGTGCGGGGGGGGGGGGGGGCGTTATTTGCGGATTAGAATCCCGATCCATTGGTTCCACATATATTTAAATTTGGGGTTTGAGAATGTATTTGTGAAGTGAGTTGGGTCTGAAGGAAGTTGAGTCTGCAAGAAAATGTGTCTGCAGGATGACATTCTCCATTTGCTTATGTCCGCATTAATTTATGTCCACCGGCAGGTGTGTCTGAAGGGAATTGAGTGTGCAAGAAGGTTTGCCAACCAAGAGGTTTGGCTGCATGTGAAGTTAAGCTCACAGGGAAATCTGTTTGAAAGCACATGAGCCAGCATAGAGTTGTATTCACAGCGAACTGTGTCTTCATGGAGATGCAGCTGCATGGATCTGCATACACAAACAATGGTGCCTGCAGGACATTCAATGAGCATGTATGACTCTGCAAGGATAGTTTTGTGACTGGGTGAAGTTGTTTCTGGCTGAGCTCATGTCTGCAGGGGGTTATGTCTGCAGAGTGGTGTGCAGGAAGTTGAGTGTGCAGATTTAAATGTGCAGATAGAGTTGTCTACATGCAGCAGTGTTTGCACACAATCTTGTCTGCACAGTTTCATGCCTGTGTGAGATGCAGCACCCATACAGACCTGTCACCGTAGGGAGATTGCATGATGCCACAGGATCACCCTACCTTGTTATCAGTGCTCAGGTTCTCCAGCACTTCCTTCCCTGCGGAGGTCCTGATCTTGATATCTGTGGTGCAGTTGCCATGAGCAACTGAGTGGCTGTGTGCCCCGGGCCCCCCTGCCTGCTATCCTGTGGCACCTCACCGTGGCTCTTCTTGGCACCCTCCTGCCCCACAACCAAGGACCCAAAGTACAGATTCTTGTACTCGAAGCCCCCTCCACGTTGCTGAACATGCCACTGTACTTCACCTTGGGCCCTGCAATGGTCCCCAGACGGGCCAGGTAGAAAGGTAGCTCCTAGTCCCGATCCTCATCTTGGCTCTGCTGGTTCCCCAATGCCATGCTTGGCGGGTGAAGAGTAGGTCTCAAGGGACTTGAGGATGGGTGAGAAGGGAGCAGGGGTGAGGAACTGGGCTGAACAGAGGGCGAACTGTGATGGAGGGCCTGGGTCTGTGGTGTAGAAAGCAGGGTGGTGGAGCTGTTTAGATACTTCCCGTTTAGTGAGAATACCCAAAGCTGCGCTGAGAGCTTGAAACGCTCCGAGAAGTTCATTGCACCGGGAACTCGCTGGTATTTTTCAAACCAGATTCTGTTTTTTCTGCCGTTGCTCAACTGACAGCCTCAGTTCTGGAAGCTTAATACCAACATGCACTTCTGCTGTTAAACACGGAATCAACAGTAGACTGCAAGGTCCTGGAAGGAATTCAAGACAGTTTTAAGGCAGTAATATCCATGATTCTCCTCTCAGTTTCTCACATGTCTGTTCATGGGATTTGTAGTCTAATTATTTGACGGTGTGTTGTTGTTTTTAGGGGTGGGAGTGGGTAAACTCCCCCATGCGATGGTTAGCGGAGTTTTTGCCGAGCTCCGTGCTCCAAGCAGAGTGGCAAAACTCAGCGAACTCTGCCGGTGGAGTGGAGTTCACTGCCCACCCCGAGTCACAATGACAGTTTAAACTGCACACACAGAATCTCCAATAGCAGGCCTGAGACATGTTTAAAGGGCTACATAGGTGTTTGGCATAATCAGTGCTGCAGCCCCACTAGTAGTATTTAATTTACAGGCCCTGGGCACATGCAATGTCACTTTGCTAGAGACTTAAGTAAATTAAAGATACCAATTGGATAATACCAATATTACCATGTTAGAGAGCACATGCACTTTAGCACTGGTTATCAGTGGTAATGTGCTCAGAGTACTAAGGCCAGTAAAAACTAGGTCAGAAAATAAAGGAAAAAGTTGGGGGGAAATCACCCAAAGGCTGACAGGTCTAACATGTGTTCCCGCAGCCTAAAGTAGGGAGAACTACCCAGTTCCCTGGGAGTTCTCATCACTAAGGTGAAAGAATCTGGCTAGACCATCAGCATTGGCATGGTCTGACCCAGGACAGTTTTCCACCGTAAAGGCCATTTCCTGTAAAGAGATGGACCACCTCAACAGTTTGGGATTTTCACCCCTCATTTGCATGAGCCACCTTAGGGGACCGTTGTCTGTGTGAACCTGGAAGTGAGTCCCAAACAGGTATGGTCTAGTGCCCAGTAGTGGCAGCCGACATAGATAAATACCGGCAGGGTAGGGGTAAGAGGTGTGTGGGTGAGGGAGCCAGAGGCAAATGCGCAGGAGGCTGCACACGCCAGGAGGGGGTTGAATAATATGTTTTATTTAATACACTCACCTGGTGCTTCCGGCTGCCTCATGCTCCTAGCATCACATACTCCCCATCCATTCCTGTGCTTCTGTCCAGCATGAGAGCAGGGGTATGACCTGAGCAGGCTGGATTAATGCTCACTCAGGCACAGGGAGTCTCTGTTGTTTCTCCAACCCAGCTGTGCAATACATTCAGGCTGGAGAAACCTAAGTGTGCATGACAGTTTGGCCTGCCTAAAACAGTTGGCAAAACTAACATGCACCTTTACCTCTCCTCCTCCCCCCCCCCCTCCCCCCCATTGCCCAGCCTGCCCCTCCCTGCACACGCTGGCTCAGAGCCAGCAGCTGCAAACAAGAAAATCATAATAAAATATAATTTTATTTTTCAGCTGCTGGCTTTGAGCCAGTGGGGCGACGCTCCTCCGCCATTGAGGAGGAGCCTATGCTGGTGCCCAGACCACAGTAAAGGTCTCTCTCTCAATCACACTCCACCTCGGTTCCTGTGGAAGTACCTCCTGCTAATGAAGGCTACCTGTTTGTCTAGGCACGCCTCATTTAGCTGTGCTAAGACTGCCCCTATGACATGATCTGATGCGTCTGTCTGCACTTTCAACTCCTGAGAGGAGTCAGGAGCCTTGAGTACAGGTGCTATACCCGTGGCCTGCTTGAGGGTATCAAAAGCTTTCTGGGAGGCCTCTGTCCAGGTCTCTTGTCTGGGCTGCTTCTTTGAATTCAACTCTGTTAAAGGGGTAACACTGGTGCCATATCCCTACTATAGTATCCTGTAAGGCCCAGCAAGGCAGTCACGTCAGTCTGTGTTTCAAGGGGCTGCCAGATCAGGATAGTCTCAATCTTGGCCTGGAGGGGCTGCACCTTACCCCACCCACCATGTGACTCAGACCCAGATAAACACCAAAACCTTGACCTGTATAGCACTTACTGGCCTTGATAGTCAGATTCGCCTGCTGCAGAGCCTAAATCACCTACTAGAGGTGGTACTGGTTTTCCTCCCAGCTGAAGCTATAGACAGCGAAGCTGTCTAGGGAGGCGGCACAGTATGCATCTTTCCCAGCTAAGACGCTGTTGATGAACCTCTGAAAGGTGGCAGGGTCATTCTTCAAACTCTCTTTGGCCCCCTCGATCAGCGTGATCTGGGTGTAACCTGATGTTAAATAAAAAGAGCTGAGGAACTTGACAGTGCCCAGCCTGTCTATGAGTGCATCAGCTCGGGGATGGAGTGTGCTTTAGTTTTCGTGATGGAGTTGAGACCCCGGTAGTCCACACCCAACCTAGATTCTGCAGTGGCACCTGGTAGGGCAGCCTTGGGTACCAGCACAACAGGGCTGGACCAAAGACTGTTGGAGTTCTCAATCACCCCTAATGCCAGCATCTTAGAGACTTCCTCTTTGATACTGGCCTTCATCTTATCTGTCATCCTGTACATTTTGATTTTAACAGGTGAAATTTCTCCAGTATCTATGTCATGGATGCACATGTGTGTGAGTCCAGGGGTGAGGGAGACCTGAGAAGTAAATTGTCCCAGTAACTGGTGACAGTCCCTCTGCTGCTCTGGGGTCCCATTGTGCTCCCAGGAAGACAGGAGGTCTGGGATAGGCTCACTCTCTCCTTCCAGTACCTCATCTGTCACCAGGAGCATGCTCATTTCGCACCTCTAATAGTGGGGTTTGAGGCGTTCACGTGGAGCACCTTTCATTTTTTAATCATATTTTTTTGCATTTTAATAAACAAATGAATATGCTTTTATCATGAATAAAGCCATACAGTGTGGTAGAGTCCAGTGAAATCCTTGGTTCAGGTCACTTTCTATTCGCATTTCAATGTATTGCACAACAGACTGCATATAGTCCAGGTTATACATAAAACACTAGTATGCAAAAAAGATAAACAAGCAATTCGAAAAAAGAAATAAACCAAAACATTATCTAAGCCCACCACCTCCCACCCTAACCCCAAACTGGCATCTGGAATCCACCTCTATGAAAAACTGTACCATAGTAAGTGGTATCTTCTAATACCACTAGAAGCCTACGGGTGATGCTGTATGTCATTTGTATCAATCTTTATGTCAAGTGAGGATGCAGATTCATGGAGGCATTGTCACCAACACATGGATGGTATTCATTGGTCATCGTCATCTTGGGTTTGAAGCTGCTCCAACAAATCAGCCCCCACCATTACTATAGGTCACTTTCTGAGACCGCGATATTCTCATTTTCCTTTAAGGAAACGGGCTGCAAAAGCAAATACAGCCATGGTAATCTGTTGTTACCAGCAAGTCACTTTCCCTGTGTTGTTGCCCAGACCCAATGAGTAGCAAATTGTGAACTGCCTCATAAATATTTATGAGGCAGGTCCTTTGCGACCCATTTGGGAATTGCTAATGTGTCTGAGAAACATTAGTATATTTAATTTTGGGAGTCTCTCATTGCGAGTCGCAAAAAATCACAATTGGAGACTCGTAAAATGAAACGTTCATACATTAGGCCTCAAATGCCTGCAGGAGATTAAGAGAGAGGCAGCCCACTGATGATTAATGTTCTTAAGCTACCTCCATTACTTGGTATAATCACTGTAAATTCAAGGAGGTGCTCCGGAGCACAAAAAAGTTGCTTTGGTCTACATGCATCAACTCAGAGAGCAAGGTTAGCAATCATCTCACCAAAACTTTACTCAATATTTTGCATTCTGTGGCCATGAGGGCAGTGGCGGCTAGCACTGATCGGGGTTGGTAGGCGGGTCATATTAAGGGGGCATTAAAAAATAATAAAACATACCTTATCGCAGGGTCCCTCCTCCGCCTCTCTGCCATGTTGGACCAGGACTGGAACAGAAAGCACCCAGGCTCCTCTGACCAATCCCAACGTTGCAATCCAGCATTGTGATTGGTCTGGCCTCAGTGGTTCGGTGCTCAGCCAGGGAACGGGAGCCTGGGCATGCTCTCCACCCAGGCTGTAATGCAGCCTGGGTGGAGAAAATGCAAAGTGCGCATGACTGTTTGGCCGGCCTAAGACGGCCAGCCAATAAGTCGGGTGCACTTAGTGTGCCCATCATTCCTCCAGCTACGCCCTGCAAAGATGGCACAGCAGGAGAAAATAAAATGATAACACCAAGCATTTATCATTTTAATTTTTTTTATTTCACTGCTGCATAAGGGAGAGAGGTCGATAGGAAGATAGGTCTTCCAGTTCACAGCCAGGTTAAGTAAGGAGGTGACCAGGACTTGAGATGTAGTAGGGGTCAACGAACCTTCTTCGAGAGAGGTATTATAAAGGCGTTCGTATTGTGGGATTAATCTGGAGGTATAAACCTGATTGGGTATACCTTTCACTCCAGGTGCCTTATTACGTGCCATGTCTCCAATAGCCTGGCCTATTTCCCCGGTGTCAGAGAGGTCCCCAACTCTTCCTTATGGACAGCTGAGACTTGTGATGCTCACAGATCATGAAGGAAGGCATTAATGCTACCAGAAGACTTGGAGTGGCGAGCACTGTAAAGCCTAACATAGTGCTCGTAGAAGGCTTCATTGACATCCATTTGAGTGGTGCACTAGGCACGGGAGGGCGATATCACCGAAAGAACTGGCGTAGATGATGGTATTGTTCGCATCATATGGGCTAAGGGTGCACCAGCTTTATTTCCTTCTACGTATAACTTTATTGTATAGGTATTATAATCTATTACTCTCAGATGTTCCAGGAGCTCTGCGTAATCGATTCTAGTGTCTTGTAATTCATCTGCGTGCATTTCTTCATGTGATATTGTGTGCTGGAGCTGCCCCAGCTGTGTTTCAGTATGTAGTGAATCTCGCAGTAAAGACTGTCGTGCTTCAGTGACGGCCACAATGGACACCCCCTAATCATCACTTTAAACCTCTCCCATTCAAATAATGGGGAGGATGTGGAGTCCATATTGTCAGCAAAGTACCTATCAATGGTGGTAGCCAAAGTAACTTTAAAGACAATATCTTCTAAAAGAAGGGGTTGCAGGCACCACGTGGGAACGGGGGTGGGTACCTGGCCTCATGCTATATCCAATTCAATGGGAGAGAGATAGAGATAAAACAATGTTTATTTAGACCATAGTCTTTAAACAATACATAAAACAGGATTAGGATCCGCATAGTGATAACATTATTAGTTCTATAAGGAATAAATATCAATTTCACCTAAAGAGGAGCAAATATAACCCCCTGAAACAATCATAGTTCATTTAGCACAATTTACGAAAACCTAAATCCACTAAAAGCATTTAAAATCAATGCCCCTCCTTTAATTTCTCCCTTACAAAGTCTTTTGTTGCCTTCAGACATGTTCCCAATGCAATTGTAATATCTAGAGATGGCAGATCCGTAAGTAGACAAACTGCTTGGGCACGTGAGTTCACCTTGTATTTTAAAAATATTGGACATAAAAATACTTTCTGTATTGCTAAAATCAGTGTGCAATCAAGCAATATATGCAAAGTATCATTTCTTATTCCTAGGCCGCATTTACAAATGCCGTCTGATTGGATCAATACTGCCTTTATTTTTCCTTCCGTCTTCCAAGGATTAATACCAACACGAACCCTTAGAAGTTCGTGTCTTAACCCTTTATTAGGCAGAAAATCCAGACATGGGAACCAAGCTGCATTTTCCCATGAGCTCTTTAACAATTTAACCGATTTTTTCTCACTCATATAATCTAGATCTTGCGAACTTGAGTATGAGAGCCCTTGGTCTCTAAGCGTTCTCTTTGTAAAATCTACTTCCAGGGATTGCTGCAAAGTCTCACCTTTAGGTGCCCTGCTATATTCTGGAGGGTTCTTCTTACATCCTTTGCCCAACCAAGGCTACTTGTTGGACCTCCTTTCTGCACCAAGTTGAGACCTTCTGCTATCCACCTGAAGCCTGGTGTTTCCAAAATCTTAATAAGGACATTTGGGCCTTTACACTACATGCTATTAGCTCTAACTCCATTCTGATTGCTTGGATCATTGTACAGCTTGGTAAGGACAGTAGCATTTTTAAAATCTTTCCTTCTTCACGATCCCACTCCCATTTGCCACTCAGGTAAAGCACTTCTGCCCCGTACAATACTTGCGGGGGGTCATTGCTTCAATTGCCTTTAACATAGGTCTGTGTGACATATCGCCATATTCTTTATTCTATTTTTCAGCCCACAGACTGACGAGAAAGCTTTCGCTGCTTGAGCCTCCAGATGGGTGCTCCATTTTAACGCGCTATCAAACCAAAGGCCTAAGTATCTATATTCTTTGACTATTTCCAGTTTGTCTTGTTTTAAAAATCAGTTAAAATTTTGCCTTTCTTCCCAAAGCATAAAACCTTTGTTTTTTCCATATTAACCGTTAAAAACTTTTTGTCACAATACTTTTTAAATACAGTTAATTTCCTTTGGAGTCCCATTTCAGTTTGATCGAGGATCACAAGGTCATCTGCATATAAAAGACAGGACACTTTATTTCCACTCATTCTCGAACTTGCACTTCTTTCTACTTCTAACACAGCTGGGGGTCTGCTAAAAAAATTGAAAATAGCAAGGGTGCCAAAACGCACCCCTGTCTAAGACCGTTCTTCACCGGTATTTTATGGGTCAATGACCCTTGTGTATCTCTGATGGCCTGGGCCCAATTCCCACTATGTAACTCTTTTAAAATCTTCAAAATGCCATCAGGTATTCCATATTTTTTCATATCGTCCCAGAGGCAGTTACGGTCCACGGAATCAAAAGCTACCCGAAAATCGACAAAGCAACAAAATAATTTACCATTTTGCTCTATCGATTTCCGGGCCAATGCCCACAGGGTAAAGCAATGATCTACACTGGAGTGACCTTCTTTAAAACCTCCCTGTTCAACAGGCACAATAGATCCTTGTTCTGCCCAATCTTTTAACTTACCTAATATTATTTTAGCAAAGATCTTTTCGCCAATATCTAGAAGGTTAATAAGTCTGTAGGGGCATAAACATCCCCTTTCTTATGAATCAGCCTAATTATTGCACCCTTCCAGTTTATAGGGATCATCCCTGATTCTAATATTACTAAAAACATTTGAGAGAAGAATTCTGCCCACCAGGACGACTTTGACTTTATTGTCAGGGCAGGTAAGTTGTCTGGACTTGCTGCTCTTGTTAAATTCAAGGTCTTTATTGTATTAAGCACGTTTGCAGATGAGAAATCTGTTTTTAAGTCCTCTACCAGGCTCCTCCAATCCCATAATTCCTCCTCTCCCGTTTCTCTCCCTGGAGTATATAGTTTCTGCAGATAATCTTCCCAAGCACCCTCTTCCACCACACAGTTCATTGAGGCAACTGAAAGTTCTGTAGCTGATTGTACTAGCTTCCAGAACTTACGTATGTTCTTAGATTCGATTGCCTCCAATAGTTTCCTCCAGCATATTTCTTTATGGGCCCTTTTAGTACTATGAAGTAGTGAGGTATATTCTCTCTTTAACTTGGTAAGTGTGTCGGCCCTAGCCTGGTCAAATGTTTTGCGTAAACTCCTCTCCTCTCTCCTTAATTCTCTTTTTTTATAATTAAGCAGTCTATGTTGAACCAATTTCCTTGTTTGACCTGGATGTTTTGTTTGCGCTTAGGTACCCTTGTATCAGTTCTTAATTATACACTTATATATTGTACTACTTGATTTATTTTCTCAACATACCAAGTTAAGTTTAGGCCACTCACACATCCTAGCTCAATATTTTGTTGCAATTTAGTTAACCTTTCTATATATTCATCTGTTAACCGTGTTGATAAACGCTTTGGGTAATCCATTTGTTGTGTGATTACTTTATCGCAGACAATCTGCGGGGAGATTACCAGCTCTAGTTTTATTATATTGTGATCACTGCCTTCCGTATGGCTGATGCTAAAGTCTTTTACTAATTCAAAATTCCATGTCGACATAGAAACATAATCTATGGGGCAATTTTGGGTCCCCTGTTTAAAGGTTTTCTTAGCAAGGCAGTCTTGGGCTAACCTCCCATTTAAGCAGAAAAGACTTTTTGTCGCTAGGTAATTTCCCAGCTTTGCAGCATCAGTTGATAATAGGCTTTCAGGAAACTTTGCTTTGTTTATATCATATGACTCCAAAGATCTACCTGTTTTGGGTTCAATTTATGAATAAAATCTCCCCCCTCCAAAAAAATTAAATCTGACCCATACTTCACACAAAATGAATGCAAATCATTCTTAAAATGTCCCATTTCGACCCCATATTCCTCCTGGGAACCCCATTGCATGTAAACATTTAGAATCAACAAGTTTTCATACTTTTTATCAGCAAACACTGTGGTTATCCTGCAACCAAGCAGCCATTTACAAGTTACAAGTAGCTGAAGTACATTCAACACTAGGTTTGTAGATAATAATGTCAATAAACCACCTGCTGATCGACCAGACCTTGATTTTATTGCTGGACGATGGATTTGTCGAAACCCTTCAATTACGGGGGAATCTCCACATAGCCAGGTCTCTTGGATACAAATGATCTCATTGTTTTCTGCCAATCCTTTTATAAGTTCTTGCCTTCTTTGGTTTCCTAGTCCATTTATATTCCAAGAGACCAGTTTTATGCCATTACCTATTCTACATCACTTAGTGGCCCATTTATTTCGGTTTTCTCTAAATATCGCTGAGAAGGTCCTGCGGGGCTTGTACTATGGCTCCAGTTCTTCCAGGCTTCCACCAAGTCTGAATTATTTATTACTATATTAAGATTTTCCAGCCCTTGATCAACTTCTCTTTCTGATAATCTCACTTGCCTCTTTCCTAGTTCAATGGGGTTGTGGTCTGATTGTGTTTTATGAGCGAAAGTGCATGAAGAGAAACTCTCCTGCTGGTGTGAGCACTGTAGACACAGCAAACAAGTTGCTAAACAATTTAAGCCAATGCATAAGTTCAATTATGGATGCTCATGCGTGAGTATTCAATGTTTCAAAGCTTTTTATTGCATTCATTCCATGCGAATAAGGTTCATTTGAAATCAAAGTAGTGTAAAACAATCGAGCGTCATCTGTAACTGACGTTAGTTCATCAAAACCCAATGCATTTCGGGTCAAATCCGGACCCTTTGTCAGGGGTCATTAGTTCGTACTACAAATAAACAAACAGAAGTAGCAATTTACCCAAACGGTCCTCATGACATCATACATCATGGTATGTGACTGTACTTGCTACAAACAATAATCGACATATGTGTGTATGAAGATAAACTTCTCGTTGAAGTGTACCTAAAGATATTAACATGCTTTCTACGAATGTGCGTGAACGTGATATAACTAAACAGCTCGGTGAACAAAGCGTGACCAATAAAGATAACGTTGTTGAAAAACGGAAACTACAATATTAAAAAGAATCACGAAGTGTATGAGATTAGTTATACGGTGAAAATAGAATGATAATTACTCAGGTTCAATCGTCCTATATACTGTGCGCTTTAACAACAAACTGCCACCTCACCAAGTGCAAAAAAGTTACGCGCCAAGGTTAAAACAACAGAAACACAAAGATATGAAAATACGCTAAGGTGTTTGAAGAGCGCGCGGCAAACTCACCAAGTGTGGAGATTGTGCATGGCTTCTCAGCCAGGGACGTGTGCGTGACGTAAACAACGTGACTATTTAAAAATCCCAAGACAGTGAAAATAGAAAACGGATCACCGTAACTTATGCTAAACATAGAAAGCGTACATGAATGAAAAGACTACAATAATACTATCTGGAAAACATGATCTGACAGCCTTAATTCATATCAATGTTATTACTAAACATCATAACTTAGCCGTTCATCATGAAAAACGTGTAGAGAGGTGTTATTCAAATATATGTCACATATAAGTTCTATTTACAAAAAACAACTGTATTCAATCCTGTCATTTAATCCCATCGGTTGGAGAGATTGCAATTTTTTAGTCCAAAAAAATTCGGAACGTGCTAATGATTTAGAAGGATCTTGCTCTCCTGTGGGTTTTTGCGCTTCTAGAATCGTGAAACGCAGTTGCGCTATGTTATGCCTTGCTTCTTTCCAATGTATTGCTACTGATGATTTCTCATTCATCAAGCGAATGTTGCTCTTGTGCTCTCCTATTCGTGTCTTTACTTTTCTTTCAGTTCGACCTACGTAAATCTTATCACAGGGACATTTCAATGCGTAAATCACGTTCATAGTGTCACAAGTACTTGAATGCTGTAATTTGATTTTATACCCTTTGGTTGGATGATAGAAGAAGGCACCTGTCATTACATTGTTGCAGTGTATGCAATTCATGCATTTTTGCATACCTTTGAATGTCTTTTTGGAAATCTTTGACCGTTTGGGTAAATTGCTTCTTCTGTTTGTTTATTTGTAGTACGAACTAATGACCCCTGACGAAGGGTCCGGATTTGACCCGAAATGCATTGGGTTTTGATGAACTAACGTCAGTTACAGATGACGCTCGATTGTTTTACACTACTTTGATTTCAAATGAACCTTATTCGCATGGAATGAATGCAATAAAAAGCTTTGAAACATTGAATACTCACGCATGAGCATCCATAATTGCACTTATGCATTGGCTTAAATTGTTTAGCAACTTGTTTACTGTGTCTACAGTGCTCACACCAGCAGGAGAGTTTCTCTTCATGCACTTTCGCTCATATTCATCTATGTGACGCTTTGGACGTTCGTCATGGTGTTTAGAGCACACAATGAATTAATTTCTTAAAAAACTTTTAAACTTAAGTGCATGTTGGCTTCCAGTTAATATATCTACTGACTGTGTTTTAACCAGACAGGTGGCATTCATAATTTCTGCTTGCAAAAGTGGAGGGCAAAGTATACGATCCAGTTGGGCATGTAATTTATGTGGGGTAGAATTAAAGGAATATTCGGGCATACCTGCATTGTGGGCCCAGCATACATCAGTCAAAGACCAACCGGACACCCAGACATTTAATGCCCTGACCTGTTTAATCTAATTAGCACTCTGTAGAGGACGGTGGGAGCAATCTAAATCGATATCCAGGACCACATTAAAGTCCCCCTCAATTAACCATGTGAGATGCAGCTACCACAGAGGACATGCATGCTAGAAAGACATCCTGGTACCATATTGGGGCATGAACACTACCCAGCACTATGGGTTCACCATGTTATACATCTCAGAAAAAATATAGCACCCATACTCATCTATTTTAGTATCGCTGGCTTCAAATGGGATCCCTGCCCTCAGCCAAACAACTGCCCCACGGGCAAAGGCAAAGGCTGAATATTACATAGCAAATATCTGTTCCCTGCTTCAGAGGTGGAAAAGTGTGTTTCTTGCAAATAGACTACATTAGCCCTACGGCAGTGTAGTTGGACAAGGATTCTGTGACGCTTGTGGCTTGAACCCAGACACCTGACATTCCAAGTCAACTTTTTGTTATGTTGTGTAAAATTAGACATTGAAACAAAAGACAGGTACGGTAGCTAGAGAATTCTCGTAGTCTACGGATTATGTAACGTGAGACAAATGAACACAATTGCTGGAAGAAAAGGAAATAGTCTCTAAATACTAGGTCCAGTGAAGAACGAGAGTTCGTCCAAAACTGTAAAACTGTAATAACAAGAGACGAACAGGTGTAACTGCTTTGGGGATAGGCCAACAAGACATCGAGGGGCAGAAAGGACTTTTGAATCAGCACAAGTGAGGGAAGATACTCTTGTGTGTGTGCTTCAAAAGAAAAACCATGGAAAATAAGCATTACATGAGGTAAGCAGTATAACCAATTGGATAAAAAAATATGCCTGTGAGGAAAAAGTAGAAGGGTTGTAACAAAGTGTCTCCAGTCCAGCTATTCCAACAGAGAGAAAATAAAGGGAAGGGAGTAGAGCTCATCTCCATGAGAGCAGTGAAAAAAAGAAAAAAAACACAAATGTAAAACACAGCAACATAACAGTCTTAAAGCATTTAAAATAAATCAGAGTTCACATTAGTGGAGATAGAAAAAGACCTCATGTTATAAAAGTATAACAGGGACACATTCAGTATGCTCCTGGGTTATGGGAGAGGGTACCCCCGGAGGCAAGGTCCATCACCAGGGCATCAGGTCATCAGGTCTACCAATAAGTAATAGTGACAATCAAAGTGACATCAGACTTAAATCACATTGTCTGCAGTTTGTGGTGTCACAGAAGGAAAAAGTGCCATGCTAGCAGTGGAGTCTAAATCAGAAGTGGCACTCAAGAACTTGACGGGTAATAGTTGCTGTGTTCTAATAGAAGGCACAGTTGCTATCACAGCTCGTCTGCCCTACCAGGGCTTGTTGTGGATAAGGGACCAATTTAGATGTCATCATCTGGGCTGCTCCACGTTGACGGCATAGAGGAGGCCCATGCATCCCATGAGATGATAGCTCCAATGGAGGAGGATGGTGCGCATTAGGATATGCTGTTCCAACCAGTCCCTCACAGCCTCTGGGGTGTCAAAAAACAGAGGGCCATATTTATGTCCCAGTTTGCGTCACTCTTGCACCACGCAACATGGTGCATGAGCAGCCCAAACTTTAAGTCAGATTTTTGAGGCCACACAAAGCCACTTTGCGTGACTCCAAAAATCCAGAGCAACACTATGCAGCACAAATGGCTGTCTTGCGTTATTCTGCCCTGGCGTCCCCTGGGCTTTGCGTGTGTGTTCCCACGTAACTCCCATGGTTTTTGACACACTCCCAGATTTGCAAGCCCTTGTAAACCTGGGAATATGCCAAAAAGATACACTTTCCCAGGAGAGGCGTAACAATGAGAAATATCTTTATTTCTCCACGTTAATTCCTCTTTCTATGTGTGATGCAATCTGCAGTCTAACTTACTGTGCTGCACTGCGCCACTACTCCAAAGATATGTCCCTAAGTGTTTTGATCAGGACGACCTTCAGCCGAGCCGTTAACATCAGTGCATTGGTGAACCCCTCTGTTCTAAATTGTTTTTTGGCAACTAGGAAGGACGTCTGGTGGCGTTGGACCACTTAGGTGTAATCCGGAAAGAGGGACACGTTGAAATTGCCCATCACTATTGGTGCATTCTCCCTGGCTTTCTACAGAATTATACCTTGATCCCTGAAATTGCGAATGTGTGCAACAATAGACCTCCAAGGGGCCCCTGGGGAAGGATAGCAAGTCGGTACCCTGTGAACCCTTTACACTGTAAACAATGCTGAGAGTCCCTGTGGGGTAACCTCCGTTTCCAACCAGTGTGCAACAAACAATGTGGCATTGGCACCTTCAGCCCCCTTCAGCATTTCAATAACTCATACATTATTGCAGCATGCCTGGCCCTCAGCATCCTCAACTCTATCCTGTAGGATAGTGAGTTGATGATGGGGGACAATAACAGTGGCTGGCTGTGATGCTTGTTGGGTGGCTAGCGTATTTAAAGTTGTTTATGCAGACTTAACCCTATCTGATAACTGTCTTGGGGTTATCATCTCTCACCAAGCCCAAGTCCATTGCTAATGTAGCAAGTTGCTATTCAATGACAGATCTGCAGTCACATATTTTCTAGAGGATGATGTCCAGTTTATCAGGAGTAGGGTTTAATGTTATGGGAGGAATGCAATCTTCTAACGTTCTAACTATAGTCTAGCAGATTTGGTGCAGCCCATGGTGAAGGGCAGCAAGCGCAGTGGGAGACACGAGAACCTCCGCAGCAATTGGTCAGAACCATGTTAGATCGAGTTTGCCATGCACCAGACGTACGCACCGATAAACAGTCCCCAGCAAATCGCAGGCCCTCCACAGGGAGAGTAAGTATGCCACACACTTTGTGGATTATATGACTGCCAGTAGTGGCGGGCAATGTGAGAGGGCACCACTAGGCAGTCAGAGAGGATCCACACTATGCTGTTTTATCCCACAGGAGGAGTTTAAATTGGCTCAAAATCATGGCAGTCTGTGGGCCTTAGATCGGGGGAGACCCCAAGTACTTCAATAATCCATTTGCAGGAAGAAGGGGAGCAAACTTGTCAAGAGGGACATCTGTATCCAGGGGCATAATGATGCAGACTAGTTCCATAGCTGGGGAGGGACATCCAACACTGAGGATCTTGTCACCAAGAGCTTGCCTGGCTAGGCTCACCTGTATGTTGTTGGCCGCTATCGGCCGGAGAGCTCCTGAGCAGCACTGAAACATAGACTGGGGTATGTACACGGCCAGCCGGTGTGATCCACTATCTCCAGCGCAGCTATAGCTCTCAATGAGCCATCGCAAGCAAGTCAAGTCCCCTGATCTGACTCCTCATGCTGGCTGTAGCCAGAGTTTGCGGGTTTCTCGATGCGGGCGCTCTCACTCTGGATGTCGTGTGCGGGTGCCCATGGGCAGATCCAACTTCTCAAAAGTCCATGGTAGAACAGGGGGGAATTAAAACAGAGAGGGCCCCCCACACACGTGGTGGCATCTCCAGGCCCCCGGCAACTCTATGCAGAGCGGATCAACAGAGAAGTCCAAAACAAATAAGCCACGCTGCTGAACTGTTGGGCCTCCAACCATGCAGCCCATTCAGACAGAGTGCTTGGGTTGGCTCCCCTGCAGGTAATCCTTTCGCAAATGCCTTTGGGTTGTAAGGAGCATGTCCTCTCAAAGGGGCAGTAGTGCAGCCTCCCATTTGGCATGGAGGATGTTGGATGGTGCATGGTTTTCAAATACACAGCGGGAGCTCTTGGGATGTGTGTCCCCATCTTCGGCAGTTGCTATGTCACCCACGTGGAGCACCCTGAAGGGGATTCTAGAGGTTTTGAGATTCACCAAGTAGGTTGACTCCCCGTTTCACTCCTTCACCTTATATAGAGCTGTTCTGTGATCCTGGAGAGCTCTAGGGTCCACAGGCTCAATAACCCACACCTTCTGGCCAGGCTAAAACTTTATTAGAGTGCCCTTCTGGTCATACCAGAGTTTCATAACATCTTGAATAGACTCAAGATTGCTTTTTGTCTTTTTTCAGAAACCTCGCATCTGGTTCCGGAGGGCCGACATGTCACTGACAACACCCTGAGGTGGTTTCTTGGGAGCTTGCTCCCACCCTTCTTTTACAAGGATAATATGTCCCCTGACAGGGTGCCATAGAGGAGTTCAAGCCGGCTAAACCCCACTCCCTTCTGAGGCACTTTCCTGTAAGCTAAGAGAAGGCAAGGAAGGAGGACGTCCCACTTGCTCCTCTTGGGCTCATATAGGCCCATTCTCATGCTTTTCAAGGTCTTGCTGAATCTCTCCACTAGACAGTTGCTTTGAAGGGTGATAGGGGGAGGAAAACTTATAAGTTACCCCACACCCACTACACATGGACTTCATGTATGCTGACATGAAGTTAGTGCCTTTGTCAGACACTACCTCTTTGGGGAAACCCACCCAGGTTAAAAAAAACATCAGGGTCCAGGCCATCACAGGTGCAGTCACCAACCTCAAAGGGATTGCCTCTGTGTAGCGAGTGGCATGGCCACCATGACCAGGATGAACTTGTTGCTTAGAGCTGTGTTGGACCCAAGGCTCCAACAATTTCGATGCTTTCCCTCTCAAAGGGAGAGCCAACAACAGGTAATGGGGTCAGGGGAGCCTTCAACTTTTTCCCTGACTTCCCACTGGCCTGGTAAGTGGGACAGGATCTACAGGTCATCTTCATCCAGGGCCAATAGAAGTGAGCAACAAGCCTTGAAAAGGTCTTGGCCCCGATGTCCTGCAAGGTGTATCTCATGAGCCAAACCCAGTAGAAAGGCTTTGTAACACTGGGGGACCACCAGCACAGAGGCTGTCCAAGGTCCAGGAGCCTTAGACTTGCTATATAGGAGGTAATTCTCCCAATAGATCATGTGATCTCCAGAGGTGCCACCTGCTGCCTGGACCTCAGCTTGCTGCCTCCAGCCGTCTAGAGTGGGGCACTCTTTCTGCCTGTCAGAATTCCTTCCTAGGGGGTCCACCTGCAACTTGCCAACAGCAAGCTCAGTCAGGTCACCCAGGGTGTCAATGTCCTCGCCGGTTGGCTCAGGGGCATTCTCCTCAGGTGCCCTGTCAACCTCACCCGTGGAAACTTCAGGGGCTGGTTTCTCGCACCCCACGCCCCTCTCTTTCTAGGTAGCTGTCTGTGTATTTTTCGAGTATATTATGATTCTAACTATATATTGCTAAATGTAGGTTTTTGGTTTGCACTAGTTTGAATATGATTTGATGCCTCTTTTTTCTTGAGCATGTAGATATCAGATGATTTCTAACATTCGACCTTAGAAACATTATCTATTAGCACTGTATCCTATTGAGTTGAATTTTCATGCATTTCTTGTATTTCTTTGTATACAAAATGTTATTTCAAGCCTTATTTGTGTAGTATTATGAATGGCTATTTCAACCACCATCAATCAGGATAGTAAGTAGCATGAGCATTTTCTTTTTTTTTGTGTGTACGCACAGACACTAATACTTCTAGGTCCTAACACACTGTGCTCACCGGGGAATTGCTTACCGGTGCTGGTTGCTTTAAATTCTTTCAGTGTTACTTTGAAAGCACCTTCACATTCTACTCACATGTTAGAACTTTGATGCGGAATTTGTATGACAGTTTCTTCACATTTATGGTATTGTGGTTTACAGAATGACACAGGTTGTTAAGATTGTGGACACTTGTTTACGGTTCTTTAGGGTGAAGGGCTGGTGCGAATTTTGTGGCTGTATCAGCATTTAGTTGAGGAGGACTTGCCGGCATGGCGCTGGCTAACAGAATAATTCAATTGGTCCCTGAGCTAATGCAACTGGTTGAATTGGGCTTCATCCCAGGGTGCTCCACCTCATGTAATCTTTGAAGGACATTCATTGTCCTGCCCCTGATAAATCCTGACATTAACACTGTGGCGGGGTTGCTTGACACTATCTAACCTTTAAATTCTCTTGAACAGTGCTACCTATTCACAGTATTAGAGTGTATGGGCTTCAACATGAGCTTGATGAAGTGGGAGAGGCTTTTATACTAGCAGCCTACAGCATGTGCTAGGTTAAATGGTCTCACTCTTGTGCCAATTCAGATCTCTTGGGATATCAGGAAGGCTGCTCCCGATCACCCATACTGATTGTCATAGCCATTGAGCCATTGTCGGTAGAGCTCTGCCAACATCACTCAGAACAAATGACTTGTATTCATGGCTCAGTAGTTACTGGGGCCACTTTACGCCAATGACATTACGCTGTATATCCATGCTGTTCAGCTGAATCGTTCACCTGTCATCGGAGTGTTTCTCAGGTTCAGTCACCTACCAGGTATCACTATTAATCGGACAAAGTCTGTCATATTTCCCATCACTGGGGCTGCAACTGAATGCACTTTAGATTACCCCATTAAATAGTGCACATCCTCTGTAAACTACTTGGGCATATAGGTGAGCAATGATATAGAGATCCTTTGGTGCAATAATTACACTAAAAGGCCATTGATAAGTTTGAACAAAAATCCTTGTGTATTAAATTGCCATTATTTGTAACAGGTACGTTTGTAGTAGCAAAGATTGTAGTCCTGACCAGTTTCTTATCCTTGTTTTTAACGTCTTCAATGCCCGTGACGAGCTGGTCTCGTCATGGGCCGCGGTTGCGCTGTGCCCATGATGAGACCAGCTCGTCACAAACCCCGCCCGCTAATGAAACGGCCGGCACAGGGCGGGGAAAGGGGCGGGCACTGAAGGGGTTAATGTAACCATCTCTTTAACCAGATGCTTTATTGACAGCCTGAGCTCTTGCATGGTGCTGCTCGAAAGGGCTGGGGGACAACCAAGACTATGAAGATAGAGACACTTACACTCCTGTTTGAGCAAGAAGGAATCATGTCACCAGACCTCAAGCTTATTACCTAAGTGCGCAAGCGCACCATGCACATTATTGGTACCAGCCCGTTTCAGCCACGTACGGCAGGGTAGGCTGATGTGTCTTGACCTCATCCACTTGAGACAATCATCTGTTCCCCAGCGAGGCAGCCCGGTCAGGAACTAAACATAGTACATTGGACTTCCTGGGCTTGAGAAAGGGCTGAAGCAAGGCCACAATTAGAGCATATTTACGCCTCCTGTATCCCATTAGCTTACAACTCCGTGCTTCCAATCACTTCTGAACCTAAGGTCTGCACAAGTTAATATTGATGTCGATGTATGCAACGGTACATGTATGTGTAAAAACATAATCGAATCACTGTAATCAAAATCCCCTGATATGACCTCTCCATCAAACTCGAGTCAGAAATGCATGGTCAGGCAGGCCCTGCACCCTAGGACTGAGGCTACTAATTGACAGATCACAGGTAGGGTGGCAAGTAACCAACAGGAAAAACGCGTGATCAGGAAAAACCCAAATTAGTCACACATAAGCAGCGACACCACAATGGTCCTGGGAGATTTGTCCCAATAAAACACACATGGTCGGAGGAGTACAAATTCCCAAAGTACCATAAAGCTAGATGCCACATGAAGTGAGGAACACTAAGCGAATCAGGACACAGCACACACTACACATGCAGTGATCACATGCTTCCCATGTCGGACATCTAGACATGACACCCATGTCCCTCATTGTGTCAATGCAATGTCAGGACTGACCTGCAATTGTCATCAGGTGGGAGTTATTTATGATCTCATGACAAAGCCCACATTCCAACCCCAAAACAGGATCTATTAATTATTTTAGGATGCTTCAAGAAATGTATAAAAAGACATTCCAAACAATTGCACTATGAGTCAGTCCTCAGGACCCGTTTCTGTATGCTACACTCCCGGCCGTAGTGGTTGAATAAACCAACTGTTTTGCCAAACGCTTCTTGTCTTAATTTTTTCAAGTACAAATATTCAAATAACAGACACAACTATTGCAATTACAGCTGAATAAGCTTGCTGATCTGTATCTGGAGAACAAATTCCTTACTCTAAATAGTATTCGAGACACAAAGGGCCAAAATCTGTCTGCATCCTTTTATTTTTTTGTCTTCGAGAACATTGTCAAAACCAACAACAGCCAATCCCTAAACCTTTTTCCCCACTCCCTGTCCAGCCTATGTTGCTTGGGTCCCAATCCCACTGGTGCTTGGTGTCTGGACTCTGTTATGATGCAGAACACAGTGATAATCTACATCCCGATGGCTAAACCAAAATGGTCGGTAGACAGAAATCCACCTCTATTCCAACAACCAGTGAAAATTTGCTGCATCCACCCAGAGGACCTATTCCCAGCTCCAAACTTAAGCCTGATTTAGATCTTGGCAGACAGGTTACTCCATTACAACAGTGACGGACGTCCTGTCTGCCAAAATATGAATCTCATTATATATCCTATGAAATTTATATTTCGGCGGGTGGGGTATCCTTCACTGTTGTGACAGAGTGACACGTCCGTCAAGATCTAAATTAAACTCTTAGGGCTCGATTACGCCCCACCAAACCTGTGTGGAGACAGCTGCCCTATTATGACTTTTTAAGTCATTGGCGGGCCTTTCCCGTCAAAGGAAGTTCCTGCATGGCATGAACTGAAGAGTCCATGCCGTGCAGGAACTTCTGTGCACGCACAAAGGGAGGCACATGTTGTACCCCCCTGTGTGCATCCACAAGGTGTGCGGCACAAGAGGGCCCTGCAGCAGGTCCCCCTTTTTTTCCTCACCACCACCATTATCATGGAGGAAAGACCTCCATGAAAACAGTGGGGGTGATGGGGGTCGTAGTATGCTTGGCAGGACCGCCACGGTCCTGCCAAGCATAAAGTTGCCTCTGGACGGCAGCACCACCGCCAAGGAACTGTGGCTCCCTGGCGGAGTCGGATGTCTCAAGGCAGCACGACTTCTAGGGTCATAATGGGAAGGTCGCAAGACCACCACCGCTGCGCCACCATAAGTCTGGCAGTCATCGGAACGTCAGACTCTTAATAGGACCCTTAGTGTGGTTCATGTAAAATTCCTACACAGAATATATCTTACATCAGAATGTATGCATAGGTTGGGACTTCAAGAAGACAACAAAAGCTCCAGTTTCTGATTTGGTATGGATATGCCCTGGGGGAGAGCCCTATAGTCTCTTAGTACTGAAAGTAATTGCAGACATGAATGGCCTTACTGCGCCGTACCACCTTTTGTGGCACTCCTGGGGTACGTAAAAGTGATTCCCGCTGGGCAATGAAAGTTTATCACCATAGCATCACTCATGGCAATTAGAGTTGACATGCATTATGGAGCGGGTACCCGTCCCATGACGATTGACTGCTACATAACCTAATTAACTGTCCAGACCAGCTGGATGCTTACTGGCAATTGATGCTGAGCCAACTGAAGCACAAAGACAAATGGGGCCCTGTCTGGGCATATATACTGGATCACCCAGCAAGACTGGTTTACAAACCACCCAAAAAAAAGAACCTAGTACCCCAGAAAAGTAACTTACTGCACGACCTGTGGTACATCCTGGGTGGGGATGGTAAGTTAAACCTACCAAGGCAAGGCCTGTTCCCAAAGTGATAATGGAGTGGTCTGCTAGTACTAATCCTATTGATTGGCTTTGGGCACCTAAGGGTGTCTACATAGGGAGATATTAGGGCGTTCATGTTGATTTATTTAATTTGTTTTTATTTTAATATTTATTTTTTATTGAGAGTTCACAGGAATTTCAAACATACAACACTGTCAAATATAAATACATGTTCCAGAATATTGCAGAGTAAAAGCAGGGCAATCATATGAGGCACTAAAGAATCACATTGAAATAAAGTGCAAAGTGTTAGATATCACATAATAGGCATACATATGCTCTATCGATCTACACTGTCAACCAGATACAATATGAATTGGAGTACATAAGTAAGACAGTTAAAGATTACAATGAGATAATGTGCTTTATTTAATTTTTGATCGACAGAGTCAGATGCAGCGCTTCTTTCTCACTCTCTACCAGGTGTTGGGGTATTTATATTGATTCAGTTGTCAAAACCCAATGCATATATTTTTAAAAGTAAAGTATTTTACTTTTTATATTTTAAGTCCTTTTGTTTGAGGCCTATAGGTTTTATCTACTACGAATGCATGCCATCCAGGAGGGAAGAGAGATTATTCATTTGTATGAGGCGAGCCAAAGCAATAGAGTAAAGGTCTTGAAAAATTGACTTCTAAGGTTGAAGCTGACAAACAGAACATCTCAAATGTCAGGAATCGCAAAGTACACGGCAGTGGCATACTCTTATGTGGGAAATGCAGCAACTGCTGAGGCGGTTTGCCTAGTTCCTGGCGTTTGTGTTCGTTAATGGACGGTAGCTCCCGCACTTGTGAAGGTCATGGAGCGCAAAGCAGCCTCCCTCATGTCTATTTATATCGAGTAGATTTCTTTAATTAACCGCAGTTGCACACGTCATTTGGGGCAATGAAGGCTACATTTTTCATTTAGATCTTAGAAGGGATGAATCGTGAGTCAGTGGAGGTAACATTCGGTGAAAGAAGAAACAACCAAAATCCTCCCGAGGGAAAATAAATCGCCTAACGAATGAATTCGTCACTTTCGAATAAATGTATTCAGCTAGACGGAACTTCACACATTTACACAAATTTTGCCTTTGCTGTCCAAAATTAACCAATGAACCACTGCGCTCCATCCCAAAATTGTAGTTTTCACGGATGGAGAAAATGTGAAAAAAGCAGGTCGTCACTCTTCGCAAAAAACATAAGAACCAGTAAGACAAACATGAATAAATGAACAATACAATTTTATTGGAAATGTCTACTCAGGAATCACAATAATGGTGAATTAATTTGTGTAACTGACTCAGCGTTCACTCAGACGGCACGCAGGTTCCATAAAGCTATTGTTCTGATCAGAAAGAGGAAACTTCAGCGGTTACTCCTGCCTGTTCTCTGCTAATTCCCCAATGAGCTGCAAAACCCCCGTTACCAATACTTGGGTGAGATCCATTCAGTTATACTAGAGTTCATTTAGCGCTAGGAAAAACAAACAAACTATATGGCCTAAGGGGCAGATGTACGACCGATTTTTTGCGGTCGCATACAGGAATTCGGACCCATGCACAAACTATATTTTGCGAGTCGTTAACCTATTAGCGACTCGCAAAATATGGTTTGCGACCCGGTATTAGGAAGGGGCGTGCCAAGAGCATCCCTTATTAATAGTGAGTCTAACACCAATGTGTGATTGTTTTGCGTTTTGCGAACGCATTTGCGGTCGTAAAACAATTGCAGTTTACCACCTACTTCAAGTAGGTGGTAAACCACTGCCAAACTGGAAGGGGTTCCCAGAGTACCCCTTCCCCTTTGTGAATGGGTATGAAAATATTTTTTAAGAGCTTGCCCTTAAAAAATGAAACTGAAAAGTTTCATTTTTCTTTCTTAAATGCATCCTGCTTTCCTTAAAGGAAAACGAGCTGCATTTAAAAAAAAAAAAACTGCTTTATTGACCCCGGCAGGCCACCATCCCTGTGAGTGCTAGCCATTCCCAATGGGGTGGCAAATTGAGCTTGCTTCATGAATATTGATAAGACATGCAATTTGCGACCCCATTGGGAATCGCAAACAGTGTCTGAGATACTGTTGTACATTCAGTTTAGCGAGTCGCAAATTGCAATTGCAATTCTGTGCAATTTGAGAGTCGCTAAACTGAATGGTCTTACATCTGGTCCTTAGTCCTTGGATGGACAGCTCACTCAATTTTTCGGTCCAGACGAAGAAGGTGGCTGGAACTTGCTTTGGTCTTCTTCGTGGGCTTAAATCCATTCTGGCCTTTTTTGATGCCTCAACCAGGCACCCCATTATTCAGGCCCTGATTTTGTCAAGGCTAGATTACGCCTGCTCGCTGTATTTAGGAGTAAACAAATCTGAAATACAGAGGCTTCAGAGAGTCCAGAACGCGGCCGTTAGATCCCTCCTGGGCTTGCGTAGAACATGCTCAGTGACTAGTGCCATTCGTCGCCTGCATTGGCTGCCGGTAGCCAGGCGCATTAAGTTTAAGGCACTTTGCTTTGCCTTTAAAATTCTGAAGTTGGCATCTCCTTACATTTTGTCTGATCTCCTTTCACTTTATGTACCTAGACGACTTCTTCGCTCTATGGGACCATGCTTAGTAATGGTTCCCCGGGTTAGGAAAGCCCGCACTGGCGGACGCTCCTTCCGGCATAGAACGGCCCTGTTGTGGAACTCTCTGCCGGCTCACATTCGGGAGCTTACTAACTATCTCCAGTTCAGGAAAGCAATTAAGACCTTCCTGTTTCCTTCTTCATAGGCCTTGATCGTTTTTTCGTTTTGCTCTGCCGTTGCTTAGCGCCGGGACGTTTCTTAGCAGAGGCAGCTGTTGCGCTCTATAAAACTGATTAACATAACATAACATAACATAGTCACCAGAACCAAAAAAAACAGAATGAATGCAATTCCAAATCAATTTAGCAAGGGAAAGTGTGTTGAGCAGTAATTTCAAATATTTTGGGCAATTCAGCAGGACTCAAAAGGGCATATTTACAGCAGGATGGAGAAGCGTGGCATTAAGCAAACATTGCTAACGCCACGCTTCTTCATTCTTAAAACACAGGGATGTGCCGGATACACAAAAATGTGGAGCACCCTGCGTTTCCGCTGGCGCTGAGTTCAGCTGCCTAGCGCCAATGCAGGCACCCTATCACCATTGTGCAAGGGTTTCTGTGTTGGGGGAAGATTGCATATGTGCAGGAAGGTCCTCCTTCCTGCACATAAACAATCTTTAAATGCCGTTTTGTAACTTCTATGTGTGCTGCTTAATGCAGCACACACAAAAGTTGCAAAACTGTATTTTTTCAAAATGATTGTTTATATGCAGGAAGGGGGACCTTCCTGCTCATAAACAATCAGAAGCAATTTGCAGTTTCTATGTGTACTGCACTAGGCAGCACACATGGAACAGCAAAATCAAGGAGAAATAAAGCATCTCTCCTCGTTTCCCTTGTTTAAGACCAGGGGGAATCTTCTCAAGAACGTGTGATAATCATCGCAAAATTAGCTTAACGCAACTCTTCACATCGCAGTCTATTGCGGGAAAATAACTCTGTGTTAACGTAGTATTCTCAACCTGGCGGCACCATGCGATAATCCCATGATAACGCGTCAAATGACCGCATTAAAATTAATGCGACGCCGGAAAATGCGAAACAGGAACGCGAAAAAAGTTAAGATGAGGCCAAGCACGATACAAAAATCAGTGATAACCAGAGACAGGCCTGCAATTCACACGCTTCATGCGGGAAAATGCACTATAAAAGCAGAACAAAACACACCAAAAACAAAATCAACTGCGTAGCAACATGGATGTACCCGGACCAAGTGCCCAGGTCAACACGAACCCCACAAGCCCCACAGACCACCAGCAAGGAACCTCGGGGTCGGGGAAGGCCAAGGAGAAGAGGAAGAGGAAGACGCGGTTCAGTCCGCATGACAACCAGATCCTCGTCACGAAGGTGACAGAACACCAACAACAACTGTCCATCACCTCCACCGTGTCATTGGCAACACAGACAGAAAAATGGCATTCCATCGTGAATACAGTTGGAGTGTCGAGGAGGCCAAGATGCGCTGGCATGATGTGAAAAGCCAAATCAAGCAGAAACCTGCTGCCAACAGGAAGGCAGCAACGGCGAATGGAGGTGGGAGTCCTGCGCCACAGGAGGAGCTGGAGCAAATGGTGGCCACAGTCATCAGTGTGGAGACAGTGTAAGGAGTCGGGAGTCCAGACACTGCTCAACATGGCCTGACACAACATCAACAGGGTGTGTAACGAACAGGGACTGGGGGACGGGGGTGACGGGCACAATGGCACACATGCACAGCAACATGTAGCACACCATGGCTGGAGTACAATCACCATGACATCGTGCACGCCACGACACTGAGGTGGCCGAGTGTGGACCACATCCGTAAAGGAGCAGGTCACACTCTGACACATCCACGTGCACAAACAACCACTGACGTCAACAATACATCTGCAGACAAACAATGCACAAGACTACAAAAACCGTCCAAGAGCACAAATGACCCAAGTCGCCAACATCACAGCACCTTAAAAGCACAAAAGTCAAAGGCACACCACCTCCAAGGGATAAGGGGCAGCAATATCACAGCTGCAGGGGCGACTCACTCACAATTCAGCACACACACATAGCAATGACAGCACATCCACATGGACGACAATGTGGTACACAGTGCAACTTTTACTCTGCAGAACAGAGGACACAACTGGGTCCGCTGGTGCGTAGAAAATGGCCAATCACATCTGACATAGCAGGAAACTGTGAGATGAAAATGTATGTGTACAACCTCACCTACGTCATGCAGTCCAAATGTCCACTGTCCCGCATCAAATAGTCCCCTCCTCCCAAACAGTCACAATGTACATTGTCATGCACTCTGTATGTAAACATGAACAATGCATCAACATACATGCCAACACAATGTCAGCAAGCATCTCCCCTTCACATTACAGAAGGACAAACAGCACCTCCAGTAGAGCAGACCAGACAAATCTACAGTGATGCTGAAGAGAACCTCAACACTTTCGACACTGATGCCCTACCACAGTTCATGGACATCTTAGGCAATCGATCTCCAGGAGCAGGGCAGCCCAGCTGCATTGAGGATACCCCAGCCCCTGCAGAGACTACACACCCACCACCACGGCTGGCTCCCAGTGACCCTCCGAAGCACACATCTCATTGCAAGGCCAGGTGTCAGACTGCCCGAAGGCGGTGGCCGAACAGGTGTGGGTAGGGTTCTACCTCATGGAAGTCGAACTAGATCACATACGTGGGTGTCTATGTCCCATCAGGGACCACCTACACTCCCCAACGGAGGCAACACTGCAACAGAGACACATGCCTTTGCACTTTTCCACACCCTGAGTCACGGGATAATCATCCACACCCCAAGGTGGACTGGCGTACGCCGGTCCAGTTCACTCCTTTTACGTTTTGAGTGGGGGTCGAAGGTGACTGTAGCGGAGGATTGCGGGGGACAGTGGAAGGTTTCCTCCAGTGCATGATGCAGAGGGCAGAAGCAGGCCGGAAGCGGTAATTTGAGGAGTGGAATACTACAGCCTCGTTTTTGCCACAAAGTCAGTATCACCGACATGATGATGAAGACAAGCCCCAGTCCATAGACTCAGTCACCACCAAAGTTCAACCAGAAAGTGTCCATGGATGTCGGGTAACAGACTTAGTGGCACTGGAGCTGAAAGGGGATGCAGTCTGGGATGAGGCCTGTACAATGATATCAAAGCTGCCATAAATAAATCAAGACTGAGTTCCCAATGTGTGACCTACTCGACAGCAGTGTAGGCCCGAGGCAGCGGTCAGCAGGGGCCCACAGCCACGTGTCGTTGGCTCGCGATGCACAGAGTTAGTGACACCAGAGCAGTTGTTGGCAGTGTTCGATCACATCCGTTACGAGGATCCTTTTTTCCTTCTCCTGCACCACATCTTTCTCTTACTTCTCTCCTTGCGTACAATGATATGAACTCAAGGCAGTAGTCAGCAAGGGACCACAGACAGGTGTCGTTCAGATGCTAGGCACTGAGTTGGCACATCGAAGGGAGTGCAGTGACATAAAATCTACCATAAGGTGTGTACTCTGCCATTGGATAATCAAGACTCAATCTGGCTAGCCGTTGAGAATGTTGAGGTGTGGTGTTGTCGCGGCTTTTTGCTTGGGAATGCCTACACTGCATCTCATTAGCGCTTGTTGCCGGGGTCAACTGGGGCGATGTTTTTTGCGGATGATATCTTGGGTAAAGTGGTGGTATAGGGTGTTAGCACCAGCCTGTGAATGGGGCGATACATTTATCTAGACTTTGGCTGCAATAAAGCGCCGATAACTCGGCGCTAAGGCCTTGAGAATATGCCCCCAGGTTTTCCCTGGTGTTCATTTTGGCACTGCCTCCTATTTACGCTGCCCTTGTAAATAGGGGGTGTTGCAGGGATTCTGCACATGCACAGAGCTATGCACAGGAAACCAGGACTTCGGTGTATTGTGGTGTACCAAAAACGCGCCTCAGTGCCCAGAACCCCTATCTGGCTAGCTATAGTATCCCATTCGTTCTCCGTACTACAGCAGAGCTAAAAAAGATTGGATATCCTAGAACATGTGACTCAGGGACTCAGAATTTGTGGGAACAAGACACTCTTTTGCTTAGATACTCATACCTGTTCACAATGTGAGTAACCAGAGACACTGTATAGTTTAAAATGTTTATTTCAACTAACATGCTCTGTAATGCAGTACACGTGCTAACATTAGCAAAGAAATGCATAAAAACAATATAATCAGCATAGTTACAATTCCATATAATATGAACGGGGACAGCATATAATAATGACAGTGGATGAAGCCTTATAGCGCTTTACCACCCTCCCTGTGCTACAAGCTATGTTTATTGTATAAGTGAAGGACCTCTGGGCTTGGACAGCGGAACCCTCTACCTCAAGTCTTAGATGATAGGATTTACATCTCCGGACAAGTGTTGTTAACTTGCATCTCGAGCCATATTAAATACACCGAAAAGTCAGTAGCGCAGCTGTGTTCCATGTTATGTCTTTATGTGTGTGGGACAGACCAAAGACAATTAACCAGTGAAGTTGTTTTCTGTCCTTGAACACTGTGTACAATCTAGAACACAGAGCACAGCCGAAATGTTGAAAGGCAGACAGTTCCCATGTAAAGCAGCACCAGCAAGAGTGTTTATGAAAACTAAGGCATGTAGTGTTGTGTGCATAAGCGGCAAGATGGCGGTGATGCAAAGCACAAACTAATGCTAACTTAGCAACGTCGGCTGGCACCCCTAAACCCTCACGACAGGGGCAGCGTCAAAATAATGGGCATTGCTGTGGAACACCCACCGCAACACCCGTTGCCCTCCCCTTTCACTCTAAATACAGAGTGAAATGGGGCCTTATTTACAAGGGAACGTTAAGCCACGTTAAGTAGCTTAATTCTGCCTTGCAGAAAAGGCGAGGCTCCTATCGCGATCAGAACATCACTGAAAGTAACGTTGTGGTGGTGATAGAGGCTTGTAAATATGCCCCAAAGTGTCTGAGTTAACAGAACTAGCCGTATGCGGTAAACCCAGCAGCGGAAGTCCTTATACATGCTCTGAGTTTTTCACTCACAGATACTCTACTGTTTAAAGAATCCTGTTGCACATTAGTGGACTCCTCTGATCACATACCATAGATTATTGTATGATATGTTTTGCCATGGGTTTCACTCATTCAGTCCAGCAAGATTTTTTGCATTTGAGAAACCGTTGTTTTGACTTTTACTGTGGGCGAGTCTCATTACTGTGGGCGAGTCTCATTACTTGAGCATCACTCATAGCAATTTTTTGTTATTTGGACTGTGTGTGTTTAGTTCCTTCATCTGCCATTTAAGATTAGGCTACTGCAGTGCAGCTAAGGAAAGGGGCACCGGGCTGGTTACTTGTGTACCCAAGTGCACATGCATGTTCACCCGTGTGCGGGATGTTGTGGGCAGCCTAGTAGCTGCACAGTTAACATGACTGTGGCAGTTTTAAACTGCAAATTCGGCCTGTCAGAATAACCCTTTTTGAAAGGTCTAGATCTTCCTGTTAAATATTAATAAGTCACCCCTAAGTAGGCCTTAAAGCTCATAAAGACAGAGTGCACGAAAATTTGAATTAATGTTGAACATGTTCTTACATTGAATTATACCCAAAAATGATTCCATAGGGTATGTGCCTAAAAATTACAATTTTTGGCAGCAGCTAGAGAAATATTTCATTTTTCAGAATGCAATTTAATCGTGATATTGAATTTGAGAACGTTACCAGTTCTGTGCTGAAAGATTGTAAGCATCTGGAAGCTTGATGGCTCTAGTGTAGTGAGAATTATATTAATCCCAGACAAAGAACAAAGGGGTCAGGTGTGGGAAGGTGCTCCCCTTCCCTTGATAGTATGGCATGGAGGCTGAACTGTCAAAAGCAGAAGAAAATGACCCCAGGCCTGCCCCTTCCTTTGTGCCTTTAGCCAACTTATCTTAAAACCACTGCGGGTGAGTGAGGGTCGGGGGGAGCTGCCACAGGAACTAGTTTGGAGTGACCACAAGGGAAGGTTTGCCCATTTTCATAGCCACACCTCTGGGTGGGCACTAAAACTCAGACCAGTGGAAGAAGGGTTCTTCCAGATTGCACTGTTCCAAAATGCTGTTCAGGAGGGTTGGGACGGGGTCCTAAGATTGGGCAGATGTGCCAGGCATTGAGATCTTTACCCCAATATTTATAAACCCCGGTGCAAGAGAGAGGCAGCAAGCAAGACCCTAGACCTGGCCAGCGAAGAGGCCAGAGACCTGGACAGCTGGAAGGACAAGCCACCTAATGCCTGATAGAGTAAAAACTTTGCCTGCAGCTGACTCCCTGGACAAGATGGATCTCTCAATGACTGGTGGTGCTAGATCCCTTATGCTCATTGAGCACAAGTTGGGGGAAGACTTGGACTCCATTGCCTGCCAGATCCCCTACAAGACAGCCAGGAGGCCATGGGGTCTGTGAGAGACATAGCAGAGGGGAAGGCAGGTGGAGGGAACCAGTAAAACCAGCTCCCCGCAACACCAGAATGCCTGCTGAAAATGCTCCTTAGGGCTAGAGATTGCCACCAGGAATAAAATGAGCTGAAGAATGGTGAAATCTGAGCCAGAGTAATGCAGCTTTAAAAGATCTGATTTGTGTCCTCTGCTTGAGAAATGGAGCACCTGGGACTATGCCAGCGGTCTGAAAATATCACCAAGGTCGGCCAGTGCCCGAGTGTTGGTGAAAGGGTCCTTTAATAATTTAGGGCCGTGGAGACCCCACCCTGTATTCCTTTTGAGTCACTGGGGTCCCTATCAACCCAGGGAACAATGAAAGAAATTCAGGGACTGGTGCAGCCTAAGAAATTGGATCCTGGGACACCCGTCCCCAGCTCCCAGAAGCAGACAGATAGCCGGAATCTGGGGAGCAGGCATATGGTATGTTCTGAGCCTCTCACCCGAGGCAGGAGGCACACAATGGCCTGGTCGCACCCTCTGGAGGAAGTGTGAGCTGGAACACAAAGGATGCTGGCTCCGCACGGTGAACCAGGGAAGCCACTGGGGCCTTGGTTCTCCCCCTGCAGGCCCTGAATGGCCTGACTGTGTGCAGTTGTGTGTGTGGGACTGGGGCACCCACAAAATACTACATAAAATAAAAAAGAAAAGAAAAGAAAAACATGCAGCGCAAAGCCGCCTCACCGGTGGCAGGAAGGAGCCCCCCATATCGGCCTGCAAGGAATTACCTTATTAATTGTCATGCTTAGTATTGCCCTAAAGAGGGGAAGGGGCACCAGCAATGTCATTTTGAGTACAGAAGCCTTCCTCAGAGAATTGATTCACAAAGTGGCCCTAACTTTCTGGGGTCTTGGAAACTATCGCCCCAGGCAAAAGTTTACTAATTTTTAAGCACTGCTAGATCTGGAGCTTTTACTCTTGGCTTGGGAAAGTAGTGATCCCTAGTGGTTGGTCCTGTGACTGCATTTTATGTGAATAGAAGTGGTAAAAGAAACACTCAGACACATGTATGTTAGACCTGACATCTTTGGTGTGGTCTTTCCGCAAACATTTTGTCTTCTTCCCTCTTGTTTTATGAATTCTATGTCAGGACCGGAGGTGAGGATTATTTCTTTAATTTCAATAGCAGCACTTCAAAGTTAAACAAAACCACTGTTCCCATGAACCACAGGGAACCTAATACAAAACAATAGAGAGTGTCCATGGGTAGACAGTCCAACATCCATGCACCAATCACAGGGCTCCTGGGGGTATGTAGTCCTCGGTCCCTATCCATTCCTCCTCTTTCTTTAATGCTGGCAGCCTGAGATAAGTGTTGTTTCCCTTCTTACATTGGTTGTGGGGAATGTCATGTTCTCATGTAGTAATAGTTTTATGTTTCACTCGCGCTTCACGTGCGCTGTATGCTAATGTGATTTTGTGATCAGCTGGCTTTATTTAACACGTTCATTTACGCGTTCATTTGCGGCGTTTTTTCCTGTCAGTTTCGGTCAGGTTTCCGTTTTTTTTTCTTAGTCTTGCTGCTTCTAATCTTATTACCTTCAGCAGCTGTGCGAGGGAGCCGCTAATCGGTTTTCCCTCGCTCGCTCGGCCGTGGGAGCGTTCTTCCTCCCTAACGGCCGGTTCTTGTGGTGCTCAGGCTCGCGGTGCTCCTCCTACCGCTTGAGGGCGCCTGGCGCGCGCCTCACCGGCGAAACGTCTGGCATTCTGCGCATTCCTTGCGCGCTTTTCAATGCCTGAGACGTTTCTCTGAGGAGCCTGCACTGCCTTCTACACCAGTGTGGTCTGTTGTCCTGCCCTGAGGCAGTGTTTATTTCAACGCCCCCCCCCCCCCCTGAGCCTTTCTGAACGCTCGCTTTGCGAGTCTGTACCTGCCATTAGGCAGCAAGTATTTACCCGCCATTAGGCAGCAAGTCTCTTGGCGATTCCAATCGCCTTGGGGGTGGGGTCTGTATCAGTTATACTTTACTAACGCTCTGCAGAGCCAGTATTGGGTCCCATATTGTTGGCAGGGTGCCCTAAGTTTTCATCGCACCAGGGCTGTGGGTCCCAGGGCTTGTTCCCTTCTAAATCGCGAGCATTGCCCGCACCGTATTCAGGCTGACACCCAGCCCCCCTACACTATAGAGGTTACCCTCTTTTGCCCCACTTACCTGCTTGACGCCCTTCATTATTCATGAAGTCTTACAACGAGGAGGCTTATCAGCAGGACGGTCAGTGGGAGGAGGATCCCCTAGCAGACCTACAATGGGAGGAGTACTATTATGACGCGGTGGATGACTCTGTCCACAGGGCGGTTGAGCAGGCCATGGGGCCCTTGGAGGATCGCCTTTCCCGTAAAATAGAGCAGGCGTTAGCCAGGGCGCAAAACCTCCCACTACAGTACAGAAGCCTTCCTCAGAGAATTGATTCACAAAGTGGCCCTAACTTTCTGGGGTCTTGGAAACTATCACCCCAGGCAAAAGTTTACTCATTTTTAAGCACTGCTAGATCTGGAGCTTTTACTCTTGGGAAAGTAGTGATCCCTAGTGGTTGGTCCTGTGACTGCATTTTATGTGACTAGAAGTGGTAAAAGAAACACTCAGACACATGTATGTTAGACCTGACATCTTTGGTGTGGTCTTTCCGCAAACATTTTGTCTTCTTCCCTCTTGTTTTATGAATTTTGTATTTATTGGCATTAGGACTGCTAACCAGTGCTAAAGTGCTTTTGCTTTTTCATTTAAACACAGTAACATTGGCTTATACTCAACTGGCACATTTAATTTACTATAAGTACCTAGTAAAGTGGTACTGTATGAACCTAGGGCCTGTAAACTAAATGCTACTAGTGGGACTGCAACTCTTTTTGTTCCATCCACTAAAGTAACCAAACGGAACCTGTATCAGGCCTGCCATTGCAGCCTCTGTGAAAGTTTGAGTTGCCAATTCGAACAGGCAAAATCACCCTTTTGTCAGGCCTAAATCCTCCTTGTTAATGCATATAAGTCGCCCCTATGGTAGGCCCCAGAGAGCTTACAGGACAGGGGGAATTGTATTTAAAAAGAAGGACATGTGTTTTTGAATTTCAAATGCCCTGGTGGTGAAAAACTCCTTAATTAATTTTTTCACTACTGTGAGGCTTACCTTTCCAGCAGGACAACATTGGGTTGCCTCACTCCATTTAATAAGTGCTAAAGTTTGAATGGGAACAAGTACAAATGTAATATTTGGTCTCAAATGAATTACAATTTAAAATCCTCTTTAGTGGTGAAGATGGATTTTAAGTCACAATTCTGAAAATACCACTTTTAGAAAGTTTGCAATTTATGTTGCCTGTGTCCTGGGTCACTTGACTTTGAATAGCTTGGCAGTTGGCCTTTGTGTATTCCTCCCAGACGGTAAGGCCATGGGGGACTAGGTGCTGGCAGATGGGTGAGGCGGGGCTGTTCCCTGCCCCACTTTAATTTCAAAGGGTTGGTTCCAGCACACTCACAAAAGTACTTGATTTCAGTCTTTTGTCACTCTAGACTACTTGGAGTCGTGCAAGGGAACCAGAACCCAAGGTAGGGGTAGTCTGGATGTTTTCCCAATTCAAAGGCTGGCATATCAAAGGATGTCACCAGGTATAAATATTGGACCATCAAACCAACTCTTTAGCACAGTACTGGACCTGTAGAGTACATCAGAAGGACTACCTTGAATCCCCCCGATGACTGTCCTACTGCTTGAGGCCTGCCATGTACCTCAGAGGACGGCCGTGCTACAAGAGACTTGTCTTGTACCCTCAGCGGATTGTCCTAGTGCTTGAGGCCTGCCTTGCTGTTTGAACCCAGGACTACCAGAATGGCTACAAGGGCTAGTTGATTGGCTTCCCACATGAGCCTACAGGGACATAATGAGCTCAAAAAACGTTGAACTGTACACCTGTCTCTGCTGGAAGGAGTCCTGACCCCCAAGTGGTGCCACTTACAGTCCTAGACCCTTGGTGCTGCTGTTTCTGACTAAACCTAAAGGTTGGGACCAAAAAGTGATCTGAGATCCAACAGAGCACCCGGTCACACCTGCTCACCTATCTGCCCACTCTGCATAGCTGGTCGACCTGACTCTGGTGTAGTCCTAGCTACTTTCCACTGCGCAGCAGCAAATCCTGTTCAGTTCGACCTTTCATCAAAGGTATCCGGCTTCGTGAAGCCCTTGTCACCTGCAGCTTGCATTTCATAACGCTGGAGAGTTTCAACTTCCCAAAAAGTTACAAAGTCCAGACATTGACATCTTTACAGTGACTGCACAGCAGCTCCCCGATGACAAAGCTTCCTCCCCTGTCACTGCCGCTTGCCTTGCCCTGGTAAACTTTACCATCTCAGGAACATTTAAAAAAATAAATGTCTTCTAAGTCCAAAGGTAAGCCAAGAATGGTCTCAATTCACCTTGTGTAGCCAAAACACACAACATCGCGGTCGGCCTTAATGTTTGACTTTGCCCATGTCTCACACGACCAGATACCCATGGTTGGGGCTTTGATCTTTTAGGTACTAGTTTTCATATATATTATGAAAAAATCATCACTCTGGTTCTACTGATTGGATTTAATTCATGTTGGTGTCCTTTTGTTGATTGGATTTTACTCTATTTTTTGAAATTGGTGTATGATTTGTATTGTGTTGTGGTTACACTTTATTACTGTTTGTGTGCTGCATAAATACTCAACAGAGTGCCTCTAAGGTAAGTATGATTGCTTTTGTGCCAAGTTACTAGAGGGTTAAAACAGGTTAATTTGAGGGTCACCCTGACAGGGATTTGTGGTTGCTGCTTGAGTATGGTCTTCGCTCACCTTCAATCAAAAACCCGATTTCCTACAACAATGTTTTGATCTGCAATGATTTATATAAAATACTTTATTGAAAATGATTGTTAGTATACCTTACAGTGATTTTTGCTATAAATAAATGCCTGTGAATATGCTTTTGGGTTCTATTTGTACTAAAATGGGACTTCCAATGTATCATTATTTGCTCTTATAGATATGGTGACCCTGTGGCAAAGCCAATAGGCTTGCCTTATATTTTCATCTAGTGACACTGGCAGTTTGCCTATATGCCAGCTTTATGCAAACTGACACCCACTTATATGGTGATGTTGTGTCTGATATAGGTGAGGGGATGGTAATGTGATTTTGGGGATCATGACCCACTAGGGTTCAAATGTGATATCCTAAAGTATTGCCATCTGCCTGATGTACGTATTTGTAAATTAATGTGTAGCATTTTGTAGTGCATGTGTAATAAAAGTACTTTTCCTTTTTCAAAGAAAAAGCACTGACTGGGCAAGGACTTATTGTATGCTATTGTTGTATGATAGTTGACAGGGATTCCTAGCCCACCCCACCTCACTCGAGTAGGCCTTGGCCTGCTGTGCTTCGCTACCCTGAGAGAGTCAACTGCTACAATGGTGTATCCAGTAAGGAGACAATTACAAATCTATTACTTGTGCAGGCCTCATATCCTGCATAACTAATAGCCCAATTTCTTACAATGTCCATACCTAATGATCCGCCCTGTTGTACCTTGGCAGACTGTTCAAAGCATATACTATGGCTGGTATTACATCAGCCATTATTTTGGGTTTCTCCTTGGCCACTCAGGGTGGACTCCTCACAGCATATATTATAGCTAGCGTTATTGCTCTTTCCTATTAATTTGCTCCCTGTTTCTAGTGGGTGAAGCATCAGACTGTAAACTATGGCTGAGTGGGCGCATCTCATCTGCAACTCCTGGGTGGACTTCCTCAGACCATTAACCCTGGGCGGAGATCACGGAGTTGCGCTACGTGGAACTCTGCAAAGTGCAAAAAACACTCTGCCACACTACACGGAGCTTTGCCCCTGCGGCGGAGTACGATAGAAAAATTCCGTTCGCGGTGATTGCCCAGTGCGAAGCTTTCCTTTTCTGCCATTTGAGTAAATTTTTACTTGAGCAGCAACTTTCGCAACGCGAACGGGAAGTTTCTCAATGCAAGCGGTCGCGAGCATACGCGACCACTTGCAATGAGAAACCTGACCCCCCCGTGTTGAGAAATCTCACAGGGAGGTTGATTTTCCACACTCGCACTCACCGACTTGATGTTAACGAATGCGAACGAGGAAGAATCTCGCCGGGAGGTTGATTTTCCTCGCTCGCGCTCGCCAACTGGAAGTTGACGAACGCGAGCAAGGAAAAAAACTACGCTCTGCTACGCGGGCGGAGTTTTTCAGATCTTCACGAGCTCCTCGTAATGCGGAGTGCGGAAAACTCCGCACACTCTGCGAGTGGAGCAGAGTTCACTGCCCAGGCCTACAGACCATACAGTGGTTATTTGTATAATAGCCATTTCTGTGGTTGCTCCATCACCACACCTAGGTGCTGTCCTCCAAGTATATACGGTGACTAGTTAAATAATTTCGATTCCTGTGGGTTGCTCCCTGCCACTCCTGGGTATATTCCTCAGTAAATGTGCCAAGGATGCCTGCTTAATGCTCCACAGAGTATATCCTATAGTAAATATAACATTCTACCTCCCAAGGCAAATCTGATATAATATTCACTAGTATTAAATATTGCATTGTAAGAATAACAAAATATACATTTTATTAAAAAATGTTGGTGATTTTCGGACAAATATGATAGATTTGATATATTTACTCTGATATGCTCGCCCCTTGATAGAGCCAATAGATCAGTTTTTTTTTATATTTTGGCGTTGTGACTCTTTGACAAAGTCAGTAAGTCTGCATTCCTGCAGCCAGGACCTGCGAGACCAACCACAGGCTGTGCATGCCAGAAGGCTGTCTGCTGCATGAGGTAGCGTAGTGGCAGGGGGTTGGGCCCTGGGCCTGGCCGACACCTTGCTTGACTGCAAGAGGTTGGACACAGGGCCTGGCCAAAGGCCACTTGCAGCAGGGGTTGGTTTTACGTATGATAATACAATATTACTGTACAATTAAATGTCCTAGAAATTCACTGATAAAAACAAAGATTAAAGTAACGTTACAGTTAGGTGGTATTTTCAGTGACATTGTAATGTTTTAAACCAGAAAAAAACACAGATATTCATCAGTTACAGTTCTCTTAAGTAACTATAACTCGTGACTTACGTTAACTATATCTCACACCCTCCCCATGCACTGGTATTTACCTGCCATATTACATCACTCATGACATCTTCTATGACATCATTGATACTATCACTGCAACATTTGCAAGGGAATTATTTATAAGAAAACAGTATAGTGGGGGCACAAGGTATAGTTACTTGAGATAACTGTGCCTTTTTTTTGTTTAGAAGATTATCACAGAGAATGTCACCTAATTATGAAGTAACTTTATTTAAACTTTGATTTTTTTCAGTGAATGTGTTATGAATATATTTAACTCTCCATAATTAGCAATGTGTGTATTTGTGCTTGGTCCAAGATTTTTTCCTACATTTTCATTAATGGTAGCTTTGCTTTATGATATCATTTTTATGTGCTATTGAGCATAGGAACTAGATGCTTCAAAGGTCTCGTTGCCACATGCAATTTACACGAGTAAAGGCATTTTACCCTTTTCACAGTTTACAACCTTTTTCAGATAATGTGACCAAACACATTCTATTAATTAGTATAGCATTTATTATATGCTCCTATAAGCCGATTTGCATTTAATTGTATTTCCCTTCAGGGACCACTTGCAATCAAAGAACCTTTGGAATTACAATAATTCACACTTTTACTAGATTATTGATATTAACCTGGCATATAAAATGCTGGCTCATTTTTTTCATAGGTAATTTATCACTATATTTCCTGCTAGGCTAGGTGTTATAATAAGTCATCCACAGTTAAACCCCATAAAAAATATTTTATTGATTCTTAGTTCTTTGGGGTCTAAAATATAAGAGCAATAACCACATTTTTGTCACATGACTCTTGAAAAAACGTTCTTAAACATCGAAGCTGTTATGATTGAAGTGTTAAAAAAGTAAAAGTTGATCAACAAATGGCATGCACAATCTGACCTCCCCTAAAGCAAAACTAAGTTTACTGTGCATGATCACGCTCCGGTTGGTACACAAACTTGCCTCCAATCCCTTTGAGGGTTGCACAACCTGGATTCTTTCAGTTAGAACTCCTAACAAACCTCTTCACCCCTCCATAGAAGTAGAATGCCTCCCATTGGCTGCAACGAGATCATAAGCCCTGAAAGACTTCCATGTGCATCTAAAATGTGGTAATCTTCATTGGTCGCAATGGGACCACCCTACAAATCCATTTAATCTCACCCTCCTTGTAAACTCAAAGTGTAGGGATGCATGTTCAATGCAGGTTTCTCATACTCCCCTAGATAGACCCTCTGGTCCCTATTCCTTAGAAAATGTCACTGTCAGCCCTACCAATGGCAGATCACCGTACAAGCACAGGATTAATATGAGACCCCTACAGATGAAACTGGAGGAAGTGCCGCAGATTAGAACCATGAACAGTAAGGTATGTGTGTGCTCTCCCCAAAGTGGAGCAGAAGAGAAGAGAGCACAGCTATGTGTGCTTCAAGGGTTGGAATAGTATAGGTGCCGAAGGCCAAGAGGAAGGTGCGTTAGTGGGGATGCGTGCTGGAGCACTAGCATAGAAATAGAAGAGGGGCTGCAGGCCGCACCTCAAGGTTGAGGTAACTTCCAAAGCTCACTTGGAGGTTACTGGACTTGGAACGGCAAGAGTTGAGGTATGCCAGGAAATAGGTGCATTGGCATCAAAAGAGGTTCACCGAGAAGGTCTGGGGTAATAACAGCACGGGAGGTTCAGCTATAGAGCCCATAATAGCCGTTTTGTTATACTCCAAATGCTAAGCCTCATTATCACCAAATTTGGAGGTACGCATATTATTATTCTAGCAAAGATGAAAAGCTGAGAAGACACTCCTAGGATCGGAAGATAAGACTTGCAGGTTGCACACAAATCTAAGCAGGTATGCCTAATTCACTGAGCTTTCTCATCAGCCTGCTGACCCAGTTCTTTATGTGTGTTTTCCGAATATAAGTGGCGTGGCAGGAAAGGATACACGTGTATCATCCTACCATTTGCTTCATTAATTAGTACAGTAAATGGAACAGAATTTTAGTATCAGAAGGAAGTAGCCCAGCGGCTAGTGAGCTCATGAGGGCCAGTTGTCATGACACAATATCTCCTAGGCGACCCGCAGTAGACATAACATGTTCTAAGTCACTGCTTTGTTGCCCATAAACTGAGGCAAAGGACAATATCAATTGAAAGTTATAGAGTAATGGGAGGGAGAGAGAAAGAAAGAGCAAGAGAGAAAGAGGGAGGGGTGCAGATGGAGAAAGAGAGCGGGTCAACTAGAAAGAGGGATAGAGACATCACAAGAGATGAGAAATAGGAGAAGCTAACAGGAAGGGAAAGGGAAAGAGAGGGAGAAGGAGAAAGAGTGAAAGGAAAGGGATAGACAGAAAGAAAGAGAGCCACAGAGCCACAGAGCAAAAGAAGGAAAGGAGGACTGGAGACTGAGAGGTTTCCTTGAAGAGAGCGAGAGAGAAAAAAAGCAAGAGAAGGAGAGGAAAAAACAGCTATAGAGATGAGAACACATGTATGAAGAATGGGAGCTTTTAGGTCTACTTGCTTAACTGCCTTCTGCCAGCACATGTTTTGCTTATAAATCTCTTTCAAAGCATATTAGCCCCTGCAAAACTATGCCACCAGCAAACCTCTTCACTTGTGATGCTTCGTACTATCTATGAAAACTCTCCAGTGAGTACACTGTCTTTCCAGAAAAAGTAGATTTTCAAGACTTTCTGTTGAGTTGCACTTAATAAAAAATATTCAGTACGGATTCATAAATGCGGCACAGAGCCTGTCACAATAATAATGTAATTACATAGCGCTTACTGCCATAACCATTTCAGTGTAAAGCACTATAAATAATAGACGGTATGGCAAGCAAAGTTTCCATGTTATGAATTTGATGGACTTAAAAAGAATTAAAAAAAAGAGGGGACTCTGTGGGATTGAAGTCTGCGACGGTACATACATATCTCATGGGAATTTATCGCACTGTGCTATTATATCATTCACAAATAAGGTAATTAGCCAAAGGGAAAATGTAAACACAAAGCGTAATGTGGTATTAAATTCGGAACATTTGCATAGAAAGTTTATGCATGACATCTCAAATGTATTTTCTTTTTTTTTTTAAACAAAACGTATTTTTTTTTAAAAAACAGACAGAAAGGGGTTACATTTCTGCAGCTAGGTAGAATTACTCTAAAGAAATATCTTGAAAATTAAGAGAGTTATTTTCCTGTGTAAAGCAATTGGTAAAGCAAGCGTTTTTCTCTTGGGACTTTTATTGTACTGTGTAATAAACCCGAATTTTACCTTCGCGCTTTAATAATAAATGAGTGAATGAAAGAGTATTCGAACAGCTTTTCTAAATAACATGATGACGTGCTATTTGGCTATATTTAGTTCCCCTCCATGACATAAATACAAATATTGTTCATATTCAGAACCATATGCACGTTGTTTCAGTTTCAAATTCTTTAATATAGATTTTGATTTAGATGAATGTGAGGTCTTTTCTTGGGGTATCAGGAGAGTCAGTGTTTATTCAGTGTGGGTACCAAAGCTTACCCTTGACGTGCTTTGCCCACGAGTACCGCTACACGGTAATCTACCTTTACTTAGTGGGCACAAGTACGCATTACCATTAGTACGCATTTATAACTACGCAGGATCTGTTTGTACGCATGTTTTTACTTAGCATGCCTTTACTTAGCATTAACCGTTACTTCGCAAAGTACTTTACTTTGCAGACTATCTACATTGTTGTTTGGAAAAGGAGGCGCTTCCGTTTCCAAACAACGACGTGCAATTATGATGACACATTAAGCAGGAGAAGCGAGGAACCACGGATGAAGGGGAAGAAAGGGACCACGAGGAGAGAGGGAGGTAAGTGGGCTATGTATTTTTTAGGGTTGTACAGGGGGTAGTCTTTTAGGTTGTAGTGTTTTGTTTGTGTAGTGTTTGGGAGTATGGACAGGACAGGGGGTCAGGGGAGGGATGTGCAGGGGGTAGTGATTTAGGGTTTAGGGTAGTGTAGAGGTGTTTGAGTAGTGTAGGGTAGAGTTGTAGGGTTTATGCTAGTGTGGGAGGGGTCATGCAGTGTAGTGTAAGAGTGTAAGGACAGGACTGGGGAAGGGGAAGGAGTAAGGACGTTTAGGGGGTAATGATTTTGGGTTTAGGGTAGTGTAGAGGTGTTTGAGTAGTGTAGGGTAGTATAGTGTTTGAGGATTTGTGTAGTGTAGTGTGAATGTGTTAAAAAAAAGTGGAAGGAATCACCTACCCAAAAGACATATTTAATTTATTAAAAGCATGTTGAAAATCTTAAAATACATTTATGATTACGTTACTTTTTTTAATTCCCTGCCATCCTGTTCCAGGGGATAGGTTATTATAAGAGATTTTTTGTACTTACAAGGAGTTCAAATAGTATGCATATTAATTAATCGCACAATAACTCACGATCCACTACTTCTTTGGTTTAGCAAAAAAGGCCACTTTATTAAGACAGGTGTCAAGTATATATTTTACTCTGAAACACAATTGCCATCATGTGAATAAACAAAATCCCAATTTATCTTGACCTATCTATAAGAGCATTACCCCCAATATCGCCCCCAAGCAGAAACAGAATAAATGACTCCTGTTGCTAGATCCCCCTCATTCTCATTTCCCAATCCCCGTGACTGCGTCCCCCCACCTCCCCTGGGCCCAACCTCCTTCCCGCCCTAACCCGCCTTCTATTTCTAGCCTCGCCTCCCGCGCCTCCCGCCTCCCTAATCACCCCCTCCTTCACCTGCGAGGCCGTTCCATTGTGCGAAAACACCCAGGGGGAGACTGGCTCGCGGCCAGCTCCCCCTGGGTCCCCCCTTGCACAATAACTCACGATCCACTACTGCTTTGGTTTTGCAAAAAAGGCCACTTTATTAAGACAGATGTCAAGTATATATTTTACTCTGAAACTCAATTGCCATCATGTGAATAAACAAAATACCAATTTATCTTGACCTATCTATAAAAGCATAACCCCCAATATAGCCCCCAAGCAGAAACAGAATAAATGACTCCTGTTGCTAGATCCCCTCATTCTCATTTCCCAATCCCCGTGACTGCGTCCCCCACCTCCCCCGTTGGAGGATCGACAATCCCGCTCCAGGCTGCCCACCCCCCACAAAAACCCGCCAACCAGGAAAACCGACACCGTTTTCCTGCCCCACCCAAGAAACCAAATCAAGACTCTGTTTATGAACACCAGATACTCTCTTTCCAAATTTGAGAAATCAAGTCCCGTAATTCCAGTAAATAGAAAGCTTGCCCCATTGTAGACAAATGCACCCCATCTTCCCTAAAAAGATACGCTTCAGTGCTCCGTATGTGAGAATGAGAAAGAACCTTTATTCCCATGCCCTCACAATAAATTCTCATGGCTCTATTAAGTTTCCGCCGCGCTTTCTCCACAGCTGCGTGGTTTCGTGCTCCTTTCCAATGCAGCTGCGTTATGAATTCTGTCCAAACCACCGTGGTACCTTTCCAAGTAGCCATGATGACTGTCAAATCACGCTGCATCAACTGTATTAGAGTCAGGCCAGATAAGGCCACTAGGTCATTTTCACCCAAATGAATAATGAGCAGATTTGGTGGGCCCTTGTTGGAACACATCCTGGATAATATGGATAATATACCCCCCCAGCGCATCCCCACTTTCCCCTGCCATACAACCTCATGGCTAGCACTTTGAAGTCCAAGCGATCGCCCACAAATCTGTTGCTCAGCATACACAGCGGCCCACTTTACGAAGGAGTGTCCTACTATCCATGTAGTCTTTTTTGGCAAACTTACAACCCCCGGATTCTTACCTAGGTGGGAAAACAAACATTAAAAATGTGCACAGGTTAACTGGAAATTATTTCCTCACATATTTCTCGCAACATTTGGATTTCCATCTCCCAATACTCCGTATTTTGGACCAGGACCACCCCAATCTAGCTGCCTCCGTTGCTGCCCCAGTACGGAAAGAGTGTGTACCAAAGCACAAAGGGTTCTCCCCCAATAAAGCGAGCCCCTTCCTCATCACTGCCAACAACTTTGCTACTGAGATCAGAGTCCCCTTCTCATGACGAAATATGGGCCCAGGAGAAACGTAACTAGAAGCCTTGAAAACCTCCCATTCCCTCACCGGGCAACATTGACCCACCCCGCTCCTATTTAAGAAAATCCACTTACCCCTGCCCAACTGATCTGTTTTGGATACCCTCAAACAAAGACACAACCTGTGCTCTTCCAGGAAAACTTTCTCACTCTGGATACCTGCCCTGTGTCGCAAACCCAAAAGCTCTAATGCCCTGAAAGCCCCAAAAAACAACCATACAAAACAGAGCCGAAACAAACCACATTCAGACTCATTATAGCAGCAAAACGGCAGCTGCAAGAGCATCCTTTGCAACAAGTCGAACGTCACAGGCCGGCGCAACTGCTTGTTACCAGCCTGTATCCTACTCAAACCTCTGAGTACCCTCTTCACCAACACCCCCCTTACCGGGTCCCTCCCCCACCTCAACTGCCCATAAAAAGAAATCCCAGCCAATTTACCAGAAATGGTATTGTGGGAAAAAACTTTATCTATCAGGTGTAACACAAAACTTAATAAGAACTGCTCATCATCCATCCTCCCCGTATTCCCAGCACACTAGTTATCATAGCATAGGAACTCGCTCCATGCTTGCTGGTAGCTCCGCCGCATTGAAGCTGCTACTGATTGCTCTACTAAGTCGACAATTCTTAGTCCCCCCACTCCCAGACACACTGCGGGGCCTGAGTCTTGCGGGGTTCAGCCCCAGGAGCTAGATGCGAAATTTCTCCCACTGCAAACGAGATAGAGAGTCTGCTATACAGTTGTTGACTCCTGAAAAATGTCTTGCCTTAAACACAATGTTAAACTGTAGACATTTGAGCATAAATGCACTCAATAAACGTAATACCCTCAAATCCCTGGCTTTCTGGTGATTAATCAGTGCCGCCACCGCTAGATTGTCCACATTAAACAACACTGAACGGTTCTGAAATTCCGCACCCCAGACATACAAGGCGACTAGGAGAGGGAAGAATTCTTAAAGGCGATACTGCGCCCTTGCGATAACCAATGGTCAGGCCAACGTTCAGCGCACCAACGCCCTTCCCAGAAAATGCCAAAACCTTTTGCTGCAGACGCATCCGAGTTAATCTGTACCTGCCAAATCATGTCTTTGTCCGCAAAAAACAGAGACACTCCATTAAACTGTTCCAAAAAGGTCAACCAAATGGCCAGATCAGCCCTAATGGCCGCAGAAAGCCACTCTCTATGATGAGGGAGAAACGCCCCAGACATAGACATCCCCAGCCTCCTACAGAAGGTTCGCCCAGCTCTGACGACCCTCCAGGCAAAATTGAGGTAACCCAACAGCTTTTGCACCTTCCTGAGCTCCAATATCCGTTCCCCAATCACCGAGGCCAAAAATGTGGACATCTCCTGCACCTTCGCCGCCGGTAACCTGGCTACCATCAACACTGTGTCAATTTCAATCCCTAAGAAAACCATCGTTGTACTAGGACCTTCTGTTTTGTCTGGAGCCAAAGGCACCCCTAGCTCATGAGCCATCCTCTGAAAAGCATGCAGCGCCGCTTCACACTGCCCTGTTTTCTGACTTCCAATGAACAAAAAATCATCCAAATAATGACAGATTAGAGAATGACCAGTAAGGTGGGTAAAACGCCATTGCAAAAATGTGCTGAAGGCTTCGAAAAGGGCACACAAGATAGAACACCCCATGGGCTGCATTTTATCCACGTAAAACGCTCCTTGAAAATTCATTCCCAACAGTTCAAAATCAGAAGGATGAATGGGGAGTAATCGAAAAGCAGACTGGATGTCACTCTTAGCCAATTGTGCAGCCCTCCCGGCGGAGTGGACTAAACGCAGGGCATCGTCCACTGACGCGTAGGTCACACAAGAGTCAGCTGTCAATATAAAATCATTAATTGAGGAACCTTCGGGCCACAACAAGTGGTGTATCAAACGAAATTCCCCAGCCTTCTTTTTGGGTACCACCCCCAGTGGAGAGACAATCAAATTGGGCATGGGACATTGCATGAACGGACCAGCCACCCTACCCGCGTCTACTCCAGACTGTAACTTCTGCATGACAACCTGAGGTAACTCCTTGGCCGACTTCAAGTTATCTGACCACCTGCTCTGATGCGGGCCCTGGTTACCAATCTTAAAACCCTCCTTAAAGCCCCACCATAATCTGTCGGCAGCTGCAATGTCCGGATGCTCCTCCAGCCACTGACCCAAAACATCCAACTTAATTGGGGTAGGAGCCTTTAGACACAAACTGGAAAGCCGTTCCTTTACCCCGCTGCTCCCTTCCTTGGTCACCAAACCTCTGACCAGCAAAGCATTGTGTGAGGGGATGTCTGCCACCACATTGCGAGCACTCGTGCTTGTACCTGCAAAACTGTCTACTGCAAAAACCCCTGTTGAAATTCCAACAGGCCCCAAACATGACTGACTGACCCCGGCCAGCAAACCCCGCACCAGGCTGAGCGGGACGAGATGGAAAGGGCCGATAGAAAACCGATAACCCGATGGCGGTATGCGTGGTAGCCGGCTGCTGAGAAGACGCCATCCATTGCAACCATAGCTCAGAATCCACATCACCCCAGGGTCTATCAGGTGAAATACTCATACGAGCTCTGAATTCCTCGTCGTAAGACAACCAAGCATAGCCCCCGAAATAACTCTGAGCCTTCCTGATAATATCGATGTACTTAAAAAGTGCTACCGCTCTATCCTGACATTTTTCACAATATATGCTAGCTTAAATCAAAAAAGCAGAAGTCCAGTTCTCAATAGTTTTGGGGACCCTAGGCCTCCGTGCCAACTCCCACTCTTCCTCTTTGGAGCCTTCCTTGGCCTGAATATCCTGATGCAACAATTTAAAAACATCAACAAATTTGTGACTCCAAATTCTGCGTTTTGTCCTGTCCGCTAAATGTGAGCCTAAAGGCATACCAATTCCCATGTAGGGCAATTTTTTGTGAATATTTCTGTCTTCTTCTATGGACACCTTGACTCCCCCACCCATCACCTGTACCCCCGCAGCGCGTGTGGCAGAGTCGCCCTCCACCCGTAATGCCCCGTGCACATTACTGGGGCGTACATTCCCAGAAGGAACCATCTCCATCAATGCTTCCCCCCAACACCAACGGACCTGGTAGCTTTCGGTAGGTTACCCCCTTGTTTCCAGGCAGACCACCATCCTGACTTACCTTTTTGCAACTGAGCCGCTCTGTGTGTGCCGTCTTGCGGGTCGACCCTTGGGCGAGTGCCAGATGCATGATCCCACAGCAATGCTTGGTCCGCACTTGACGTCTGCAAAAGACTAAACACACTGCGTTGCCCCGAAACACCCCTCGTACCCCCCAAATGCTCTCCTACGGCCCCATCATCCCCTTCTCGCAGTTCCACTTCTTCAAGATCATCGCTGTCAATATCCAAAACCAAAACATATCCACCGCTACTGTAAGGCGGCTTACTGCACCCCTGCATGACCAAATCACCCCATCCCTTAGCACCAATAGTCCGGGTCACTGGTGCCTGCATGGGAAGGGAAATCCGCTCCAGATCGCCCTCCCTCCAGAGGCGCCCCAGACGGAGCCGCAAATTGCTCTGTCCGCAATACACTCCTGCCAGCCGCCTTTCGTTTGGACAAAAAAGGAATGTTGTTGGTGAAGCCGCTCTGACTGTATGCTTCCTTAACTCCTAGGGAACTCCCAAGGACCCCAAGCGTGCCACCCGGAGTCCCGCCAGATGGGCCACCACCACCCACCAATACCCAATGACCCGCCCGGGGCTCATGTACCACCGTCTGGGCAGACCCCACCAAACTCACTTCCGAGGCGACCGGCCCAATCGCAGGGCTGCGCAACTTCCGCGCTGCCTAGCCGATGCCCTCAGCACACGACAATACCAGGCCATGACCCTGCAATTGGGGGGGGCCCTGCACCCACTGGAACCTCCTCCGCCTCACTCTGGCCTGCCGCACTGAATCCCCATTCAATGGTGTCCCGGGCACAGTGTTACCCTGACCCCACATGCCGGTCTCCTGGCTCAATAGCCCTGACTGCTCCACCAACTGTGGCTCCAAAGGCAAAAGGGAGTTGTAACCACTTGCTACATGCGGGGTGGGACTCAGCAGATAACGCTGCCTGTGCACCAGGACCAACTGTGCTCCCCCCTGCCCTAAAACACTCACAGGCTCTGGGGCTATAGCAGGGTCATGCCCTACAAAGGCACCTGAGGAAACTTTCACCCCTGCTCTCCGCGCCTCTCCCCCACCTCCCAGCCGCACTGATAGACCTCCCCCGCCTAGCACCCACTGCAGCACGCCGCATGCCTAAAGCGAGACGGGCGGACGCACATACCTTGGGGGCATCTGTGGAACATTCACGCTGCAAGGCGTGCTCTGCCAGGCCAGCCGCCCCGCCTTCCGACGTCCTTGTCGGCACCTCCGCTGCATCCTCCACATCGACCACGGCATTGGGGGACAAGCAGGCCGCCACCGCCCGCGCGACTCCGGCAGCTGACTTACTGGGCCGACGCTCAAGGCCAACCCACGCCTGCCCCGGAACTCCTGGCTGCAACAAATCAGCTCTGCCCGCCGCACAGAGCACCCGGACTGCCTCCCTGACTTCCTCCTGTGACGCCATAGCAGCAGTACGTAGCGGGACACAGGACAAAGTCGTAAGACCCCCTCCTCCCGGCTCCCCTGGGCCCAACCTCCTTCCCGCCCCAACACGCCTTCTATTTCTAGCCCGCCTCATGCGCCTCCCGCCTCCCTAATCACCCCTTCCTTTACCGGCGTGGCTGTTCCATTGTGCGAAAACACCCAGGGGGAGACTGGCTCGCGGCCAGCTCCCCCTGGGTCCCCCCATGCAGTGAAAACGCATTTTAAGTACATTTAAATGCATTCGCAATGTAAATGATTTCACAGTATAAACTTGCGAAGTATTGGTCATTTCGAAGTAAAAACTACGTAATAATGCCATGCATACTAATGGCTTGTGAAGTAACCTCATATATTCTCACTACACACCAATGAGACAAATTAATGAATGGGTTGGGCACTTGACTTCCATAGATAGTGATTAAAGCCAAGGTGTCAAGATTGCTATTGGAGGTGAGAGGGGTTAGAAACTCAGACAAGGTATCGCACATATAGCCAATGCTATATCTCCAAGGGAGAAAGCACTTTCATTTATAAGGTACAAGCAAAAAAAGTAGCTAATATCATGATGCTTGGTGAAAAGTAGAAGGTGCTAGTGACCGCTGGGGCTGATCCACAAGCCCAAATATTTGTATAGCCTTTATAAATTAACAGTAGCGGCCGGCATGGCTTGCAGGTTGGGGGAGGGCGCGGTGCCGTCACGCGGGAAGGGGTGGTGACACGGGGGGGTTCATAATAAAGAAAACAAAATTAAAAACCTACCTTTCCGCCAGGTCCAGCGTCTTCTCTGCTCTCCTGCTCTCCTGCTTCCAACAGGAACAGGAAAAAGGCAGCCAGGCTCCTTCCCCTAAGCCCATCACAACGCTGCACTCAGCGTTGAGATTGGTCTGGAGCGCTGTGACACAGCAATTGGCCAGGGGCTAGAGGGGTAGGCATGTTCTCCATGCAGGCTGCAATGTAGCCTGCATGGAGGAGGGCAAAGTGCACATGACTAGTTTGGGCGGTCTGAGAGGGCCAACCAAACAGTCTTTGCACACTCAGGAGCTGGCAAACCACACCTCCCCTGCCTTGCTCGGAGGGCAGAGCAGCCCCGCACACCCAACCACCCGCAAAGCAAACATAAAATGGTAATAACTAAAAGTTATTACCATGTTATGTTTTGGCTTCTCGCACTGCGAGAAAGCAGTGAGGCGACCCTCCTCCACAATAGCGGAGGAGCCATCCTTGTAAATTAGGAGTTACATTTTCAAAAACATTGGATCCATGTCTAATGTTATTTTATGGGGAAGGGTTCATAAACTCTTGGCTACCTTTTGGTCTCATTGGTTTTATTATAAAGTTTAAACACTGGAGCAGTCCATGGTACAGAGATGTAATGTATTAAGTTTGCCATAGCATGTCAGGCCCTCCATTCAGAGTGTAACCAGACAACTCAGTGGGCTTAAAACTCAGCTTCTAAGTTTCCAGCTCCAGTTCACAGCTCTAATGGGCCGATTACGAGTTTCAGAGGTGTGGGGGCGGGCAGTACTCCACTGCTGTGTCCCCACACCGCCGAGAGAAGCCACGGCCCACCCGCCAGATTACAAGTTATTTATAGTCTGGCACGTGGGCGGCATGGCGTTCCCAGGGCGGCATCTCTTTTAAAGGCTGCGTTGCCTTTGAAAAAGGTACCGCAATGGCAATGCCTCACAAGGTTCCTGCATGGCATTGAGGAGAAAGTCCATTCTGTGCAGGAACTTTTGTACATGCACACATGGGGGGCATGTTATGCCACCCTGTGTGCATGCACAAGCGGAGGAGGCACAGGGGGCCTTGTAGGGCCCCCTTTGTTTCCTCTCCTCCAAGGTTTGCATGGAAGAGGAACCGCCATGTAAACCCTGCCAAAGAGGAAACTCGTATTATGCTTGGCAGGACCACGGTGCACCAAACATATTGCAGCTTTTGACCTCTACGCCACCTCCAGTGAATGGTCTGACCACCAAACTCGTATTGGGGCGGTTAGACCACCGGTGCAGCGGTGGCTGGACAGCCACATCCACACCACCACAAGTCTGGCGGTCCTAGGACCACAAAACTCGTAATCAGGCCCTACGTCTCTTTACTCAAAGCTCCACCACACAAGCAGCAAAGGTTACGCCAAAGAAAATTGTGCTTTTAGGGTTCCAAGAGTCCCGTGCCAATTGGCTAACGGGATCCAGTAGTCAGTTTTCCAATTGATACAGTTTATAGCAAGTCCCAGCAAGTCTCAAAGTATTTTGAAGGCAGGCATTTATTATGGTATCCCACACATATGAAATGTTAGGCTATTGTATTTTAAAAAGGGCCACTGACAGTTCCGTTTTTGTTGAGAGAAGGACATCCACAGACCGATGACATGCAGCTAACTCTGTCAACTCAACTTCCTCAAATGGGAACTAGACTTTAGGGTGACAGCCTAAGAAAGATAGTTAGAATAGTTTTGAAATTATTTCAACTGATCTCAACCTACTGAACAAGGTCCAAAGCAAGGGGAACAATTGGAAGACTTTCATGTTTATTGTGGCCTGGGAAAACAGCTTATACTTGGAATATAAGTGTAATGGACAAGTGTCAGACAGTTTAACTGAAGTGATGAAATACAAATTGGTCTTTCAGCTTCAGGATGCAGGTAATCTGTTGTCTGTGGTCTTTGGTTGACAGGCCAGACCCTTACTGGGGTGAGTGGGCAGGCAGTCTCCAACTGTGTGCAGGTAAATAAGTCTGTATCCTAGAACCAGAATCACCTCCTCCTCCAACTGACATCTTATAAGCTGCTGTGAAGAAGAGGTGGCCCAAAGTTTAGTGTAGGGTACGCTTTAATGGAACATATCCAAAGTACATGACAATGGTCAAGTTCACAGGTGAAAAAACCTCGGAGAGGCCAGAAAAATGAAGCAGGCACTCCAGCACAGCAATCTGTTCATTTATTGTTGATACTTCTAGCCCTGCAATGAACTGATTGCCTTATTTAGGAAAGAAGCCACTCACAGGGATTTGAACTGCTTGGACTGTCTAGTGGTGCAAACATGAACTTATCCTATGGATGTTTGGCAAAGGAAATACACCATATCACTGTCTAATTTCTGTTAGGTAACAATACTGAAAGGTTTTCAAATTATTTTATTATCCTGATTTTCCTTATTTTTCCCAACAGCCACCTGATCTTCTATTTAAGAGTTTCCATAAGCACTGGTCTCTCCTGGTGAAAACCTCCAAATCATTTGTTTCACTTTTTGTTTTACCTCCACTAAGGGCTGAAGACTATATTTAGGCTTCTGCTCAAGTTTGGTTCTGGTTCTATAGATCAAACCCTTCTCCCCTGTGTGTAGCAAACTGGTAACATAAGCAATGCCGGGTGCCCTCACAATGTTTCTGTACAGGTGGACAGAAAGGCAATTCCTTTGCAATCCATTGTGCTACTTCAATTACATTTTTATTTGAAATGGACCCCATTCACAAATATTTGGCTGTGAGTTACATTTTTAGTACTCCAGAATTTTAGATATGGGCATGGAGTAAGCAAGGATCACTTCTATTGAGTGTTGTTGAAACAGGTCAAGGCTTTTTCTTCACTAGTTCCATTTCCACATTCATTCATGATGGTAGTTCACCCAAAAATGTTTATGAACTAGCAGCCTGATTTACAAAAGATTTGGGGGTCGCTAACTAGCCACAAAATGATTAGCAACTGTTAAATAGGGAATTTGCGATGTACGAAGATGCTCTAAATTACTATTTCTGAAAGCTGCACACCGCACCAAATAAATACCAATTTTCGTATTTTTGCAATAGAAATGACCAAATCGTGAAAAGCAGTTTCTAAATAGCAAGTCACTATTTTAATTTACAAAACATTTGCAATTAGGAAATTTGTTAAATTTTTCATGTGCTAAACACAATAAATTGGGATCAGGTGGTAACCCGGTGTAAAGTATAACAAGCATTGAAAATGCAATAGGTCTCGCCTTTGATTAAGTTAAAGCCATTTACTTTGCTAATGGTATTGTATAGCAAAGCAAATGGCTTTAACTTAATGAAAGGCGGGACCCTATTACATTTTTAATGCTTGTTATGACAGTGCCCCTTAAGCACTGTCACCCGTTCTGGAAGTAGAGGTATGTCACAGGAACTTCCTGCAGTTCTAAAAGTACTGGTCAGAAATCCAATGAACGCCAAGTGTATTTACGTGAACTGAATGAAGATGCTGTCCGTCAGGAACAGGGGATATGGTCAGTCATTCTACCAAAGGTAAAGGAAGACGAGGGCAGTAAGTCCACAGATGAAAATAAGACATCAGCGACTCTATAGGCTCATACAAGGTGGCAACATTTCGGTAGGTGCAGTCGTGTTTCTCAAGACAAGATGCAAGTATGATGTCAATGGATTCAAAGGTCCGATTGTCAACTGTTGTAGAGGCACTGTCACATGAGGTCTCTGGGTCTTGCAGCCAAACCCCTGCATAAGCCCCCTTACCTGGGCCTCTGTTTTTCCGCCCGGCCCATGGCAGCTTCCCCAGGGTGGGCGCTCCCACAGAGGAGCTCCAGGAAGAGCAACGCACAGCTCTGGGATATGCTCATGTCCCGGCTCATGCAAGCGGAGAGGGGGCTAAGCCCTTCGGGCAATACGTTTTTTTCTGGGTTCCTCTTCCTTCGCAAGAGCGTCACGCACAGGAGTGGCTCAGCCGGTCTCCTGAAGAGTCGGGGGGAAGAAACCCTGCGCGTAGCTCCATTTCCGGAGATTGTGTTCATCCTGTTTGGTTTACAAAATGCCCCTGGCACAGCTTGCTGATCCCTGGCAGAAGATGGCCATAGAGAACCTGGATGGCAGTGAGGTGAGCCTGTAAGATAGACATCACGCTCTGCAGTTGGGCTTTATAGGCGGTGGTGCCCTTGCTGCGTAATGCTCTACTTGCAAGGCAGACCTTTCCCAATGTGTCAGCAGCACCCCGTCCGGTCTCCAGCAGCATTGGGGCGCTAGAATCCGAGACTCGAACCTGGTTACCCAGCACCAAAAATCGGTAGCTCTGGCCATTAGGCCACATTAGTTGTGCTTTGCAGTGCCACACAACCACACCACAAGCTGTCACACATTCAGGGTACTGTATCACAGCCCCTTACCGTCCACACCGCAGCTGCACACTGTGCCGTCACACAGCTAGGGCTCTATATCCTGGGCAGCACTGTCCCTCCTTAAAGCAGCGGCTCATACTGTCCCGAGGCCTGGGCACGTACCCCAGCTGCACCCTGCTGAGTCACAGCGCTATACCCCGTACTGTCCTTCTGCATGGCTCACTGTCCCACGACCCACCCGACCACACGACAGATGCACCGTGCAGGGTCACAGAGACAGGGCTCTGTATCCCAAGGGGTATGTAAACCAACTTCACTATGTAACGTTACGAGGTTAGGTTGTTGTGTAGAAACTCGGTCAGGAGAACTGTAAGAAGTGACAGCGGGGGTGAGTACTCGCGGTGCAAACTGATGAAACGCCCCAGCTTGTTTTACGGTGTGTTAACGACGCACCCACCTTGTTGGCTTTTTATGCCTTTGGGGCCAATGTGTGTTTTTGTAAATGTCCCTTCAGCTGAGTTTTTGTTTGTGTTTGTGGCCGCTGCCGGCCCGCCAGGAGAGGCCTAGTTTTGCATCTATGTCTGGTGCAGGAAACAGGGGTAGACCCACAGCAGGCCTGGAAGAACAAGAGCATTTTTTGAATTTTTACCGGGATGCTTTCCCCGAGCGTGCGGTACCCCTTCCCCCGCAGTGTTTTTCTTGGAGAGGAGCGAGTGTGTTTGTGATCCATGTGTGTGAAATGTTTATTGTCCCTGTTCACAGGGTAGTTTTTGTTAGTGTGCCGCGGCTGTTTGTCCCATGTGGCGAGCAAAATGGAATTCCACGAAGACGTGTGCAATGTTGTTATGCTGCTGTCCCCTCTGTCGTTGGGTCTGTGGGAGTATTCTTGCCACAAAGTGTGTGTTTACAGTGTACATTTCTTGTCTCGAGAGACAAATGTCAGCTATGTCTATTTCGATCACCAGCTCCACCAATCGTTAAGAGTCACTGCCCCACTAGTAGTCCAAAGAACCACACAATGCTACCTTGCCGTAATTCCCTTACCTGGATGGCGAATCAATGTTTCCCTTTCCTCGTGTGCAAACAACGCTATCCCGCCGCCGTTACAAATACACGGGGCTCCACCCCCAACTAATTAACACGGAAGGGACCGTGGCAGCTAAGGCGGCCGATTTCCGGCATCTGTCTTTTTCGCAGCATACCAGTAGCGCAAATCCTGGGAGGGGGCGCGCTTTTAATAGAGGTTTCGTAACGCGCTTGATCGCCCACACAAAAAACAAGAGAGATGTGCGCATAAATGAAATATCTGTAGAGTCAAGCGTTCATTCCTGTTCTTCTGCATTGCTTTTGCTTGTTTTGCATTCATCGTTCAACCCCCACTCCTCCCCAGCCCGCTTTCACTTTTGTCCTTTATGAAAGCTTTCTTGTGTTTATGGGGCCATATGTTTGAAACACATGGCCCCATAAAGATAAGAAAAGCTTTTACCACAAATGTAAAGGAACGGAGCCAGTCCAACTGGGACGGCTCTAAAAGAGAAAAGTGTACATCACTAGACGCTCTTTTCCAATGGCTGGCCACCGTTTAGCATAAACGGTGACGCCAGCCAATGGAAAAGAGGGACGGTGCTTAAAGCCCACTAGAGAAATCTACCATAAAACATTAAATCTCACCAGCTGACTGCGCATGTCTGCGCAGCCTACGCTAGCTGAGACCTAAAAAGGGTCTAAAATGCCTTGCAATCTTTCACAATGGATGCATTCTATGTTATTGTGAGGAGGATGCAAATTCTGGGTGCTCAACAAATGAAGAAGTGGAGGACAGAAAAGATATTCAGGCACAGAGTGACTTTGTTTGATCGAACTGATGAGAAGGTGTATGCAGGATACAGGTTTACAATAGATGTTATGTTTAGTTTGGTTAATGATGAGGGCCCTGTGTTAAGTACACCTACCCAGCACCAGCACAGTGTAGCAATACTTTTTTTCAAAATAGTTTCTATTGGTTTTTCCACAATTTTCTTGAGGCAATAGTGTCTAAAATTAATGGCCACACTTCCTTCCCTAACACTCCTGCAGAGTTAAAAAGTATTGAAATTCAATTTTATGCAATAGTACATTGTCCTGAAATGCTTGGTTGTGTAGATGGTTCTCATACTTTAATTTGCCCACTCTCTGAGATAGAGTATGGCTATCGTAATTGTAAAAGCCAACATTCATTAAGCATACAAGTAGTATGTAATGCAAACAGTCTGATTATTGACCTTGTTGTAATATACCCAGGGAGCACTCATGAATCCTATATATTTAGACACTGTGGCCTTTATGAGCAAATATTGAGAGGAGAGTTTGGAGTTGGCTGGCTATTAAGTAATTTTGAGAAATAGGACTATATAATTGCAAAAAAAAATTACATCACAAACACTAAATCAGGTACCTTAATTTTTAGGTGATAGTGCATATTCCTTCACGCCTTGGAGTATGACTCCACAATTCCACTATAGAACCTCTAGACGAAAGAGATATAATGCTGCCCACAGACAAATATGGAGCATTGTAGAAAGAACTCTTGGCCTACTTAAAGGCAGATTTCAATGTCTACATAAAGGTGGGAGCACCCTGGAGTATGACCCTACAATGTGCTGAAAGATTATTGCCACATGTGCAATGATACACAACTTAGCTGTGCGTGGGAGTCTACCCATGGAATCAGAATGTGATGATTCAGAAGAAGAGAATGAAGAAATTACCCCTCGCTTCTCAGCTCCAGGGCCAAATATAGAAAGAGCAACAAAGATTTTTTTAATGCATATAAATACATACCTCAAAATGCGATGGATAGTAAAAAATATTATTCTGTTTATTCACAGATTATTCAGAAAATGGATAAAATATACACTCACTTTCTCTTTGCAAAGAAAAATGTCCTTTTGAATTTGCTGGAAACTAAAATTAAGCAATTATTCTTTTGCACAATATAAGTCTTGGCAAAGTTTATGTAATAATTTTCTCCTTTGACGTCCACTACTTGCCCTTTGTAGAGAATGCTGGCTGTTCCTTCCTTGCCCTTTAACACTCAGGCTTCTAGTGCTCCTAGATGTAGCAGGCTCACCCACGGACATACAGCTCACACTTGAGCCCTCCTTTAATTTCACAAACAGACCTTGGTGGCCTATTTCTAACATTAGCAGTTTGCATTTCGTCAAGGGTGTTGGTTATTTGCCCAAGGCACTTTGCAACATCACTACTGATCTGTGATAACTCAACCTGCATGTTAGCTGTTCTCCTACCCATTGTTGATGTCACTGTAGCCAACATTTCCACAGAATGCCTTAATGTTTGTAGACAATTGTTAGTGTGCCTCTGTTAATGCCAGTGTGAGGAAAAAGTCATTTGCTATTTAAGAAACCATCTCTTTTATTGTCACAGGTAATTCTGCTAAGTCTGCTCTGGATACATCATTGCCTTCTCTAACGACTCTCTCTAATCTTCCTACCCTTTGACTTAATTCTGATGTTGTTCTGTGCTGCTTATGGAGTATGATGAAATGTGGGCATTGGTGTAGCACTCCCATACCATTGCCCTTTTGAATCCATATGGGTTTGATGAATATATGATTATATAGATATACAGATTAGTATAAGGAGGGTGGTTGTAGTACCAGTGCTGGGTGTGCAACAACAAATGTTGTATCTGTGTGTATATATGGCTTTAATGATTTAGAGAAATCATTCTAATTGTGGTATTCATCATGTCTGTTTGTTTTAATAGTGACGAACGTCGGATCAATAAGATAAACTCTTTTGTAACCTCGGTAGGTGTTTAATTATTAAAGGTTGACCCTTAGTTTCCTCACAACACGCTATGTCTGCCATCAGTTCAAGCAGGCTGACAGCTACTAGCGATCATGAAGGCTGCCTATTCAGTTGGGTACAGGCCTTATCCTACGGAGATACAAGTTAGCTCAATAAAGTTACTTTACTTCTAGAGGCTCTCCTTCGGAGACAGCCCCGGGAGATAATGCGGCATATTAGAACCTTTTACACACCCCCTTAAGACGCATGCGGCTACGTAGAATAGGTTACATTATCTGTGCGTCGGTGACGTGCAACGTTATGCGAGTAGGAGAGAAGGTCCCGGCCAGAGTTGGTTTGCTTTGGCGAGGACATGGTTGCCCCTATTGAGGATCTGAATGTGCGCAATGTATTCCGCCAGAGAAATGTCCACTACAAATTGATTTCCAGGTAAGGCAGGGCCAATGTGGGGGAGACATGTCGCTGGTAATACTAGAACCGCGGTCTCTTTTTAAATGTGCCCCCTTTCCCGCAGTTGTCATGAAAATGTCCCTTATTTACAGAGCGAAGGGGACGTTAAAAGCCGAAACCCTGGCCGTACGGTTTCCGACAGTGGATTTAATTCTATAGCAGCTGCGGTACCGGAGTGCCATCAACTTTCTATATAGTTTGAGAGGCCAGTGGGGCTAGCAAAGGTATTTTTAGACACCCGTAGGGTAGTCACATATTGATCAGCTACACAATGTACTATACAGGTTACTGATTGGGTGTGTAATTTGACCCCTTCAGGTTCTTATGAACTGAGCAGTTTAAAGACACACTTGCCTTGCTCCCGAGCATATCACTGTGAGTAGACCCTCACAACCTGAAGGTGTTCCATTTTTCACAGGGGGCACACCTAGTCTGTGAAGAGCACTTTGGGTTAAGAGCATGGTTTCATAAAGAAAGTTAAAGGCCGCATGAATGGCATGGCTATAGGAGGAGGGCTTCCTGGATGTGTGTTTATTTTCTTTGTTTCCGTAGCATGTCTGGGCATGTAGAACACTGAGGTGATACTATTTATCTGACTTTTTGTCTCAAGATTTTATTGGTGTTTAATGTGAGATGTAAACACGGATTTTAAAGACGTGCATAGCTTCATGAATTAGAGGAATATGGTTTTTCATATAAGGAGTGCAGAGTACATAAGATATTGATTTGTGCTAAATTATTTTGTAAGTGCCTTTTCTTTCTTTTGTTGCCCATGTCCTGATGAGGCCCGAATCAGCGGTCGGAAACGTGTCGACCAGTAAAAGAGGAGGAATCTAACAGATTAAAAAAACTTACATAGTAGTGTTAAAATACACACAACAGACACACTGTGTGGAGGGGGAAGTTTCCTGCATATTTGTGTGTAAAGGACTACCTCCCCTTGGATTGCCTACATATTTGTATTGTGTTGCAACCGGGTTAGAATGGATGGGTAGGAAGGAATTAGGAATATTTTTGGAATATTGAGCTTCTTATGCTTTATATGTAATGTTTTTGGTGTGTCATAATATATATTAAAAAAGTGGAAAGTTCGGTGAGTGGCAGAATTGTTCAAAGTAATTACCTGGGGACTAGGCTCCCACTTGGGGGAAATAATAGAATTTTTTCCTACCCTGTAAAAAAAATGTTTTGATCTATCCCCACACATCCTTTTGTGTTGTTGCTTCTGTGTGCTTTTGCTGAGATGTGTTGGGGTTATTAGGGCATAACCCCTTGTTTGTGGATATATGTTGGATTTTCAGCATGGATTGCTCCAAAACATGAAACTACGTAGGAGTAGGTGATGTCTCACGGATGTCTTCACACTTAGACTTCACACTCTGTCTTACAGAATGTCTTGTTCTATGAACTACAGGTACTGATGGCATGTTTTGCTCTTCACTGTCAGCTGAAGTGATATAAGTGGTAGTGTGTTCTACTGCACTTGTTGTTTGAACTGGCTCCTTGTTCTAATTTCTGTGTTAGTGGGAATGTTAATAACAGTTTAGCTGTTCTGTTCAGTGGGACATGATGTTTCACCCACAGCCTGATTTTCAGGTTGGTTATTATTAGCAGGTTCAGCCGTAGCAAGTTTGAAAAATATAAAGGTATTTGTTTGATAGTGATGTAATTGTATTTTTGTAAAGTATCATTACTTAAATGTTTTTCCTTTACAAGGATTTTACACATCTATGCCAGCAATGATGTTTTCTGGTAGTAAAGAAACCCAGAAATGTTTATATATATTTGATATGCTAATGTTTTTATGAAATTGTTTTTTACCCATAATGTATTGTGTCAAACACTGTGAAAAACTGATGTGTATTTTGGCAATGTTACCTTAACATTCTACTGAAGCTGTTATCCTCTCTGTGATGATGACATGAAGAATGTGATAAAGGCCAAACCCATAAAATGATCCTCCTTGACCTATTGACGGCCTTTGATACTGTTGACCACAAACACCTAGTAGACCGTGTCAAGGTCGCAGGGCTGAAAGGCGCAGTGCATGAATGGATAATTTCCTTTTAAAAAGATCATTCACAATCTGTCCGTCTGACTCCTTTTAAGTCATCTAAAGTCCAACAAGATTGCGGAGTTCCCCAGGGAGCCTCCCTCTCACCACATCTGTTCAAACTGTATATATGCCTCCTAGTCCACATTCATAAAAAATGAACATCAAAGTCTGAGAAAATTCGATTCTCGATCGCCATTTTGTGCTCCGCCGCCATTTTGTGTTGCCCTCACTCAGGCAGCACGGCGAACATAGTCTTTTCTGCTTTTTCTGCAGCTTCGTGTCGAAATCAGCCTTCTGCCTCTATTTACATAGCTGGTGTTAGCACTGGCCGAGTACACTAATTCCCGTCTGGTTTTTCTAATCTCTGTCTCAACTATCTGTTGGTTCACACTATTCTCTTCTGACTTTATCTTATCGTCTGGCCTTCGCTGTCCTCTGCTAGTATTCTCTCGTTTCACAACTGTACTCCAAAACACACAAACGTATCTCGTCACCTGCGAGTCGGTCACAGACCTGTTAATGAATTAGTTCTTGGGGAGGGGTGACAAACACAGTTGGAGGAGAGGCTTCTTCGAGTTACTTGATACTTTGTTTTCAAACCTTTCCTATTGGTTCTGTTCTGCTTTCCTACCTTTCTTATTGGCTCTTTCTATATGTTTTAGGTGTGTTCTTGGTTAATGTATATTTCACATATGACCTATATAGGATTGTGCGCCACAGAGTGAAGTGGCAGTCTCCTGAGAACATACTGTGTGTACTTCTAGGACAACTGTACTAGCTGCAGCTAATAAAATCTGATCTTTTATGCCGACGGAGGGTCCCCGTGTCTCTGTTAGCTGAAGCAGGAGAACCCAGGAGATTAAGGCGTACCCTGCGCCACCGGACACAAAAGGTTCTGGTTCTTCAACTGGCGCCCAACGTGGGGCAGCTTCAGAGGTAGTGGATCTGCCTGAAGGTCGTGAGGAACCCCGCAAGAAAATTCTGGAGGAATCGCGAGACACATTAAGCGACCCCTGTATGTCGAAAGTGGTCCAAAGGTCTTTTGCAGCGCGGTTACTCCTTCCTGACGGCTACTGACGACTGCTGCCCTGACTGCCGCCCTGCCTTGGCCCTCTTTCGATGATGAGACGAGACGATAGACGGGGCCTCTGTTGGCGTAAGAAGACATCCTTAGTTAAGTATTTGGTGGGTCGCGCCCACAATTTTGGTCCTTTGTTTCTTTGTTCCTTTGTTCCTTTGGTCCTTAGATTTGACTATTGCAATAGCCAAATCCGAGGGGTAAGTGCATTTGTGCTGCGTAAACTGAGTTTGCCCCCTTGATGTTTGTGAACAGTCCGGTGAAATCACAAGATGCCTGGTCTGACTAAGTTTGGAAAAATGTGTTGCTTTGGTTGTAATAGGGATTCCCGGCTTGAGGACTCTTGTCCGATTCCTTCGGTTGGAACTCCCACTTATGAGCTCTATTCTAAACATGGTGTTGGCCCCATTGCCTTTAACGAGGCATGGATCCGATACACGAAGAATGATGGTGTTTTAAAATGGCCAGAAAATGGTAGTTTTGAGCCTGACATACTAGATAATTTAGAAGCAGTTTTATTAAAAAGAAAAGCCCGGCCGGCAATGTTTGACTCTTTCCGCCTTTGGCGTAAGGAAGTCAAACAAAGGAAAATTAAACAAGAAAAACGAGATAAGAAAGCACAGGGTATGACCATTATACAGGCTGCTCAGCAATTTAAAGCTGATGAAGTTGATAATGCGATGGAAATTTCAGAGAGACAGCATCGTATGACAATAGATAAATGCTATCCGATGTTGCCAGCTTCCCCCTCTGATAAAAGAAAGGATTTAGAAGAGGATTCCTTGATGTCTCACCTATTGAGATTGCCTCCGCCCTATGCACAAGGTGCTAATGCTCCCCAGTTGTTACAGCCTGTTCAGCCACCTGTTGCGCCTCCGCCTGCTCCGGCTCTTCCACATTTGCCCCCTCAAGCCTTGCCGCCTCTGCCGGCTTTGCCTTCGACTCCTTTGCCTTCATCTTCTTTGCCTTCTGCTCCCCCGGTAATTACCGATTCCTTTTCAGTTAGTTCGCCTAATACTTTGTCCCCTATTCTTATGTCCAATTCTCCGTCTATGCGTAAACGACTCACAGAAACGGTCTCTGGTCTTTTATCACCTTTCTTTGAGGCGTTAAATGTGTCTCCGGCATTTTCTCGAAGACAGTCTCGTAGTCAGTTCCCAGATTCCGAAGAACGAGAAATGTTGGACTCTCTTGCTCGTAAATGGATTGAAAAGGGTCCTCGGTATAGTGTACTTGACATTATGCCTACCTTCTCACAGTGGAATGCGCCTACGCAGAGATATGTTTTCAATACTATGTGCGATACTCTTATTAAAGGATGGGAGGATATGGACTTGGGTTCGGTTCCTCAGGGTCTGTTAGACATTCAGGCTAATTTCGATACGGGTCTCATTGTGGGTTCTAAGGTTGAGGACGCTGTAAAGACACTTGTTTCCTTTAGAACCTTATTTACCTCACAGACTTTTCTAGATTCCGATCCTTCAATTAGGTTGACACTGAAAAATTATCCAATGAGAGAGGTTCCTTCAGTATGGAGAGAAGCGGTTCCAGCAGCAGGTGCTAATCAAGCTATTCCTGCTCACTTCCAGCGAATATGGGTACATGTCCCCTGGAAAAGATCTGAAGTTTTAGCCCTTAAACAGTCTCTACCGGATCCTAGTAAGAACCCTGCAGGTTATTATAAAGAATTGTCACAAACTGTTGAAGCCTGCATCATGAATTTAGCAGATATTGATATGTTGATGGGGAATGTAGTTCCACAAGCAGTATGGGCTAGGATTCGTAAAGAGAATCATGCCCAAGAATTAGGTGGAGATTGGGATGCTATCATTGCCGAAGATAGAAACCAAGTGGGTGGTGCGAAGCCTGATGCTTTGATTTCAGAACTCCCTGGTAGGATTATTACAATAATGAAAACGATGATGCCTGCCTTGAGAGTTAACTGGGATAAACTAGCCGCGTGTAAACAGAAGAAAGATGAGAGTGTCTCCGATTTCTTCACTCGCTTCGAGGAGACATTCATTGATCACAGTGGTCAGGACATGACTACGGAGGGTGGACAGCGGTTATTTGTGGATAAGTTCGTATTTAATTTGCTTCCCGAGCTGTCACATAAGTTGAAAGACTCCGAAAGTTCATGGGCTGTTTCTTCTTCAGCCCAGATATTGGCTACTGCTCAATATTATGAAAATAGAGATAAAGAAGAAAGAGATAAGCAAGAGAAAAAGACTAAAGAATTAAAAACGAAGGTTCTCTTGCAACAGGCTTATCCACCTTGTTATGCTCAGCCTCAGTTTCAACAGCCTCCACAGTTTCAGAGGGTGTATCAAAAGCCTGAGCCATATATTCCGCGACCTTTGTTAGGTCCTAATAAATGTGCCTATTGTAGAGAGGAAGGTCACTTCAAGAATAGTTGTCCGGTTTTATTGCAGCGAAATGGGACACCATCTGCTTCACGAGGTCGTGCTGGCCTTCAGTCAGCAAACAGAGGTAGAGGTCGAGGTATGTTGACCCAAGAACAGCGTTCCCTTCCTCCTTCTAATTCCATGAATTACTTTGATCAGCAAAACGTTCGGTCTATCTACACAGTATTACAATGAGGATTATTACATTGAAGACGGGAATGAAAGTCTTCATGCTAACTAGGACAGCCATGGACAAAGTAAGGGAGTTGTGTCGATTCCAGTAGATCAGAATGGACCTTATGTTAAAGTCACTACAATGGGTGTTTCAGAGCCATTTCTTTTAGATACTGGTGCGATGAGAAGTTCTATCATTCATTCAAAACTCCCTGGGGCACCTTTGTCTGGCTTAACGAATGTATCTGTAGGATTTTCTGGCGCCCCTGCTAGTAATCCGGTTTCTTGCCCTTTGCCCATTTCAATTGGCCCTTATGATTTGGAAGCTCCGCTTCTCTTGACGAATGGTTGTGGTGAGAATCTGTTGGGTTTGGACTTATTGAAAAGAATGCATGCTACGATATATTGTTCTCCTTCTGGTATACATCTTACTTTAGGTCAGAAATTAATTTCTCCAATGTATTTGTCCAAAGATCAGTTTCCACCTGAATTGCTTTCTCTTCCGGCAACGCTTTGGGCCACGGGTCCGAACGATGTGGGCTGTCTTGAGATTCCACCTTATGTTGTTACTCTCAAGCCTAATGTTGAATTGCCACGTATTCCACAGTATAAAATTTCCACTGAAGGCGAAAAAGCACTTTTGGAAATCATTCATGATTTGATCCAGAAGGGTGTGGTTGAAGAAACGAGAGGAAACATATGCAATAGTCCTATTCTTCCTGTTCTTAAACGCACTGATCCTTCTCAGCCTCCTGTATATCGTTTCGTAATTGATCTTCGGGAGGTAATCAAAATTGTTGTACCACAATTTCCCTTTGTCCCAGATATCGCTGCTCTGTTGACAATGATACCTTCCACAGCGACTTGGTTTTCTGTTATCGATCTGAAGAATGCCTTCTTTAGTATTCCCATTGCAGAAGAAAGTAGAGATATTTTTGGCTTCTCTCTTGGAGGCCGAAGCTTCCGGTTCAAGCGCACACCTCAGGGCTATTGTGAAAGTCCCTCTATTTACAGTCAAGCTTTAAAATGTCATCTTGATACTTTTCATTTGCCGTCTGGTGCTGCTCTTATCCAGTACATGGACGACTTGTTGATCGCTGTTGATTCAGAAGATATTTGCAAAAGCGTGACTGTTGCATTGTTACGCCATTTGTTTAATCTGAATCATAAGGTTTCACCTTCCAAACTACAATATGTTCCTCGAGAGGTTACCTATTTGGGTCATCTCCTATCAAAGGAGGGACGACGATTAACCCCAGAACGAATTCAGGCGATTGCGCAAGTGTCTGTGCCATCCACACAAAGGGAGGTACGTGCCTTCCTGGGCATTACTTCCTATTGTAGACAGTGGATCCCTAACTTCTCTCTATTGGCTAAACCTCTGTTGGCATTTATTTTGAAAGATACACCTCAGCCCCTCCCATGGACTGACGAATGTCAGAAGAGTTTCACTGACTTACGTGCTGCACTATGTTCTGCTCCTGTATTGGGTACTCCCGATTACAGTAAGCCATTCACGCTATATGTTCATGAAAAAGAAGGTTGTGCGTTGTCAGTTTTAACGCAGCATTTTGGAGGCAAACAGCGACCATGTGCATATTTTTCAGCTTCGTTAGATCCAGTAGCTAAAGCATTACCTAGTTGTCTTAAAGCGACAGCAGCAGCAGCAATTTCTATTCGACAGTCTGCTGGAGTAGTGTTAGATAACACACTTATTGTTATGGTGCCGCATGCAGTGGATACTTTACTAAACCAAACAAAAACACAGCATCTTACGAGTGCTCGTTTGTCTGGATATGAACTGACACTTTTGGCTAGTCATGTGCACATCAAACGATGTAACACTTTGAATCCAGCTACTTTGTTGCCTCTTCCAGTAGATAAAAACGATGAAAAACATGATTGTTTCCTCCGTACTGAGGAAGAGACAAAAGGAAGAATTGACTTGAAAGATACGCCGCTAGAAAATCCGGATGGAATTCTATGGGTGGATGGTTCTTGCTTTAAACTTCCTAATGGAGATTCAGTTTCAGCCTATGCTGTTACTACTTTACATACAGTTGTGGAAACAGCTCGTATCAGACACAATTCAGCTCAAGCAGCAGAACTGATAGCTTTAACAAGAGCATGTGTGTTGTCAGAAGGAAAAAGAGTGAATGTGTATACTGACAGTCAGTATGCCTTTGGTGTGGCGTTCAATTTTGGGCGTCTTTGGAAAGAGAGGGGATTTCTTACTTCACGTGGCACTAAAATACAACATGGTCAGCTGGTGACTGATCTTCTTGAGTCTCTTTCTTTACCTGCTCAGATAGCAATTGTGAAGTGTAGTGCACACAAGAAGATTACAGATGATGTTGGTCGAGGAAATGCATTTGCAGATGAAGTAGCGAAAAAGACAGCGAGAGATGCTACAAGTCGAATGTATGTTGCGGGTCCTGCGAATTGGGTTAGAGAGAGAGGAATGTATGAGGATACAGTAGAAAGTGTAAGGTCGATTCAGGAAGAGGCTACAGAGAAAGAATTGAGCAAGTGGAAAGAAAGTACAGGAATGTTAGATGAGATGGGATGTTGGGTGGAATTATCTGAGCACCAACGTTGGCTGTTACCAGACGCCCATGTACTCCCAGTAGTTACTATGGCGTATGGTCCAGCCCACTTAAGTGCGAAAGGTATATGCAAGCTTCTGGCTCCAGTGTGGCAAAATGAAGGAATCCCAAAGTGTGCTGACAATGTAGTGAAACATTGTATTGTTTGTTTGATGTACAATCCAGGAAAGGGAACCCCAACTCCAGCGGGTCACTTTGCTCCTCCGACATATCCATTTGAGGTGTTGCAGATCGATTACATTCATATGGAACGATGAAACAACCTCAAATATGTTCTGGTGGTAGTATGTGCCTTCTCTAGGTGGATAGAAGCATACCCTCTAAAAGACAATACAGCCTTATCCACAGCCAAAGTTCTACTAAAATAATTTTTCCCTAGGTTTGGTTTGCCGCGCATTTTCTGGAGTGACAATGGGAGCGAATTTGTGGGCCAAGTCATGCAAAAAGTTTGTGCGGGTCTTGGTAAAAAGCAAAAGTTTCATGCGGCAAACCATCCACAATCAGCGGGTTTAGTAGAATGCTACAATGGAACTTTAAAGCTAAAACTAGCGAAAGTGCAGGTTAGTACAGGACTTAATTGGCCCGATGCTTTACCATTGGCTCTCCTATCCACCAGAACTGCTGTACACTGTCGTTTGGGACTTAGCCCTTACAAAGTGGTTTTTGGACGCCCAGCTAATATATGGGGGGGGAGTCCCTCGCCCTAAGAATTATTCAGACTTGCCATATCCAATGTTGATTGATTACTTGCATGAACTTACAACTAAATTGCGTGTTCTCCATCAACAGGTTCAGAGTGCTTTGCCGGAGGCTTCCACAGACCCAGGTCATTCCATCTGACCAGGAGACTGGGTCTGCATAAAAAAATTCCAAAGGACGAAAAATTTGGAGCCCAGGTGGAGGGAGCCTTGGTTGGTTCTCCTTACGACGAGAACAGCAGTAAAGGACGAAGGAAAGAAAAACTGGATTCACGGCGTGCATTGTAAGAAAGTGCCTTTGCCTCTGCCCTTCGATCAATGGATGCGTAAGGGAATTAGTGACTCTGAGAGCGAGAAGGTTCCACGATTTGTACCTTTCAGTGATGCACGCCTGAATGGAACATTGTCTGAGAAAGAGGACGACGACATTCTTCAGGAAGCGATAATACCACATCGTCGCTTGAATACGACAAATCCGAGAACATTGTTCCGAGACCAAACTGTACCTGACAAAGAACACTATAACCTAAGACCTAGACTGAAGAACACTTAAGATTTTCTCTCTCCTATGTAGTATTCTATCCCGGTTGCAGGGTCACGGTAGGAGTCTTGGTTGTGACCTGAGTAGTGGCAATAGGCCTGCAGGACTTGCAGTGTCATAGGACGGCAGATAATCATAATTAAGTGATTGAGGAAAATTGCCGTGAGCATCCATTAAAAAGATGGAAACTACATTAGGAAAAAGAAAGAGAAAGGATAAAATGAAAAAAGAATTCTGTAGATTAATGTACAGTCGTTTTAGTATAACCTTGTGTATTGTTATATCATCGTGTATCCTTTTGGCGTGTAAAGGTTGGATTATTAACACTCTGCAGCAAAAAGTTGTCTCTCCTTATACCTCTTCGTCTTCTTCTACTGTCTCTCCACATCTATTTCATACCCTTCCTCAATATGAACTCATTAGAAGAACCGAGTATTACAACAATTCATTTGTCCAGTTATTACATCAACACCAATTAGTGATCAATACAACTGACTGTTGGGTGTGTGGACTTATGTCACATACCACAGAGAAAGGAATGCCGTATTTAGTTCTTCCGTTCTCTTATGAGGATTCTGCTTGGGCTTATTTTGTTATCTTCTCCAATGCCTACCAAAGCAAATTCAGACGATCCGTTAGTTCATATATTAGTGGTCCGGATTTCAGTCATAGTTCACTGATAAAGGGAATGGTAGCTATGGCTAAAATCATGGAAAATAGTAAGATTTGCGTTGACGAAAGAAAAGCGTACACTAACTGGAACGTCACCCATTATGTCACTAGCCTTAGTGATAAGGTTAAACAAGGAAGATCTCCACCGATTTGGCCTATTCCTCATCAGGGAAATTTCTGTCTGCAAATAAATGGTCCGTCTACTGACACCGTACAAAGAGACAACTGTTCCCATACATATGTCTACTCCTCTCAGAACTCGCCTCCTCTAGTACCATCTCAAGGCACGTATTTTATTTGCCACGATAGGGCTTACACGTGGTTGCCAACTGGTCTTTCTGGTACCTGTTATATAGCTTTCCTTCTTCCCCCTACATACACCGCTTCTGCAAATCATCATCGAAACAAATATGGCAGAGGGATTATTGACTCTAAAGACACAGCAGGACAAGAGGGAGGAGATTTCATCAAAGGATTTCTTCCTTTTTGGGGTCCGATGGTCAACAGCAGAAATATAAGGCAACTGGTTTGTGTCGTAGAAACCACTATAGACATCACTGTAGGAGCCTTAAGTAATATCACGGCAGAACTACAGGAGGATCGTCTTATGACGTTACAAAACCGAGTTGCCTTAGACTTTGTTCTTGTGGATCGTGGTGGAGTGTGCAAACTGATCGGGTCAAGTTGCTGTATTTTCATACCTGATGACGCTCCGACAGTGTACCAAGCTATCTCTAAGTTACATATAATCTCTGAGTCGATTCATCAGGACGAAGGAGATTGGTCATTATTGGAGTGGTTTTGGGGACTACTGTCCAAATGGGGTTGGAAGGTATTGACATTCCTTGGAGTAGTTTTGACCATCATTTTCTCTTGTTGCCTTTGTATGCACTGTGGTCCCGCCGTCTGCGACCTGTGTGCTACTATGTGCATCCCTAAACCCAAACCACAAGTAACAGAGTATATTAGAATGATGCTACAGCAACAGCTCGATGACCTCATGGCCATCAACATTGACTCAGATTAACGTGAGTCTATGTATCTTGCCTGAGTTCTGGCAAAAGGAGGGTCTGAGAAAATTCGATTCTCGATCGTGATCGAATCGACCCGCCATTTTGTGCTCCGCCGCCATTTTGTGTTGCCCTCACTCAGGCAGCACGGCGAACATAGTCTTTTCTGCTTTTTCTGCAGCTTCGTGTCGAAATAAGCCTTCTGCCTCTATTTACAAAGCTGGTGTTAGCACTGGCCGAGTACACTAATTCCCGTCTGGTTTTTCTAATCCCTGTCTCAACTATCTGTTGGTTCACACTATTCTCTTCTGACTTTATCTTATCGTCTGGCCTTCGCTGTCCTCTGCTAGTATTCTCTCATTTCACAACTGTCCTCCAAAACACACAAATGTATCTCGTCACCTGCGAGTCGGTCACAGACCTGTTAATGAATTAGTTCTTGGGGAGGGGTGACAAACACAGTTGGAGGAGAGGCTTCTTCGAGTTACTTGATACTTTTTTTTCAAACCTTTCCTATTGGTTCTGTTCTGTTTTCCTACCTTTCTTATTGGCTCTTTCTATATGTTTTAGGTGTGTTCTTGGTTAATGTATATTTCACATATGACCTATATAAGATTGTGCGCCACGGAGTGAAGTGGCAGTCTCCTGAGAACATACCGTGTGTACTTCTAGGACAACTGTACTAGCTGCAGCTAATAAAATCTGATATTTTACGCCGACGGAGTGTCCCCGTGTCTCTGTTAGCTGAAGCAGGAGAACCCAGGAGATTAAGGTGTACCCTGCGCCGCCGGACCCAAAAGGTTCTGGTTCTTCAAGTCTATAATTATGCCGACGACATGTTCAACACTGACAATTCCCCAGAATCAAAGGAGGAATTACAAGATATGATGCTATTCATCCTTGACAGGATGAATAGCAACCACCTAAAATTAAACTCAGATAAAGCCAATATTGTAATTACCAGAAGTAAACATGACTTCTGGAATGCATAATTCTTGCTCTCTGAGATGGGTACCCCTCCAGCTCCCAAGAAATCAGTAAAAAGCCAAACCTTCCTAACAGCCTGAATCTAAAACTACACCCCTAAACAAACTCTAAGATCCATCCATATGAACTGCCTGACAATACCCAAATTCAAAAAGAAGAGAACAGGTGGTTCCAGATTCCCAGTAATTGCCTCCCCCCACACCCAGAACTCTCTCCCTCTCAAAATCAGAACTGCCCACAGCTACATGAAATTCAGGCAATTACTAAAAACATAAGGGCTTATTTATAAGCCTCTTGCGCCACTTTTGCTTCACTTTTAACATGGGAAAGGTGACGTACGGGTGGCGCAAGGGACTTGTAAATAAGCCCCATAGCTTTTTAGACAAGCCTATGACTGAAGCACTCCGAACAGCTAGATCAGGCTCTGTTACCACAGTGACACAACACCATTGGTGAATGTGTGCTCTACAATTATTATTAACATACCATAACAATTAGTTTCTTGCTAGATTGAGGAACAGATGGGAAAGCCTTCCCAAAGAGCATGTCATGGTCCCCACACACTCTTCCACCAGAATCTCCAGTTCTGCCTCCTTAATTTTTCTTTTCTACTTCCTCAGCACCTCCTCCCATGGCTTCTGGCTCGACATTTTCTACAATTTAAGTGTTTGGCTAGAAGGCAAAGACTGTGTTCTTCTCCTTCCAGAAAATACACTTCCTCAACAGGTTTGGCCCTCATTGCCTCCAGGTGCGACAGTCACAATTTGCGATCCATACCAAATCGCATTTACTGATTCTGTATTTTAAAATACTAAATTTTAACAAATTGCTATTTGCATAAGGCAAATGCTCCCAGAAAAACCTTGTAGCCTAAATCTATCATTAGAATTGAACACATGCAAAATGTCAAGGTATACTGCTCAATTCCAGACAGGGACTTCCATGCCTGGTGAGTGCAGTAGCTGTCATTGCTGTTAATACATATCATAACTTTTCTACGTTAAAAAGCTATACTTCTCATGCATAGGCATTAATAGAGCAGGACTAAAAATGTTTGCCCACTCTGACTAAAAAGGCAGAGAGTCAGTGCAGATCTTCATTATACTAGCCACCAGCACATCGAGAACATAAAGGAAGGTGAAAGGCAAAGAGCATTACCCTTGTGTGATGCATGTCATCGCAAAGCAACTCAAGTCCTTAAGTGGATTTACAAAGCCACGCAAGAGAATTTATTTGCTGGCTTGTGTGACTTTGTGAAGTTACTGAACATGCTCATTGTTGTTTGTTTCTCTGAGCAATGACATTCCAGCCTATACAGCCATTAAATCAATGTTATTTTTTAGGGTTATTTACACATAAAAGTTTAAACATTTCCATAATCCTTAATATTTCTTTTATATTAAGAGATAGCAAAGCAGTATTGAATGCTTGCTTTACTTTTGTTAATTCGATTAGGGCTAAATGTTTGAATATTGGGTCATATTCTATGATGATTTCCTCCTTAAAGCCAATGCATTTTAGATACACTACATTTGCATTTTTGGAGTTCAAAAGACTAACATATTTCATTTATTCTCCTACAGTTCTGAAACACTGTTTCTTGTAATACTTAACCATGTTCACATTCTCTTAGTGTGAAAGATAATGAAGTGTGACCTGGGACATGGCTTCCTATGTCATGGCTTAGCTGGCTGAGGCTTTTTTGTTGGAAACAAAGTCGTTTTCAACTCTTAATAAGGAGAAAGAGCTGGGAAATGGAGGGGACTGGGAATCACCAATGTTTGGTGGAGATCCGGTTCCCCTGTAAATGAGGTCGCATGAACTCTAAGATAAATTGTGCATTGCTCCAGAAAGAAGCATCAAGAGTGTAGGTCTTGCAGAAGGCCTGAAATAAGCCCCATATAGACCCTTTTCAGATCTGCCTGACAGGAATATTCCTTCAGGTGATCAATCTAGCAAAGATTGTTTGGGACGTGGACTTGCCTACACCTGTAGGTTACAATGAGCTGGGCACTAGATAATAGACCAGTTGTGCTGTTCAGAGAAATTCTGAAAGCAAGCTTAATGTCAATGTTGTACAGCTCTCTTCAGCTAAAGAGGAGCAAGGGAATGGAAAATAACCTTGTGGTTTACATGAAACTGAGAAAAAATATTTAGGACACTGGATGTATATTTTCTGAGCGCTACTTTGTCTGAGTGGAAAATTATGCATGGTTTGGAAAGGGATAAATCTTCCAGGTCACAATAAGTCTAGCAAATTTTTCGGCACTCAAGAAGGCTGCTGCTGTTGAAGGCAGACTTATTTCACAAGATTCCTTTAGTTTGTATGAATTGCTCAAAAGATGGAAAATAGGATTTTGTAATGCTTAATTTGAGCCAGTGGTTGTCGCTGGCACACATTTTTGAGAATCAGCACTTATTTTCCTCATCTGACATTTACAGAGAGGAAGAGAGGGAAAACTTGCAATGGGGAAAGAAAGAGGAAGTGAAGGATGGAAAACTACCACAAAAGGAGAAAGCAGGAACCTGAAGGAGATATAAAAGGGCAGGGAGTGTCTGGTAGTGGATTGAAGAGAAACAAGATAGATTCAATACTGTGCAGCCTTGGTATTTAGCTCGCCAACATTTATTAACGCCGGCTACGGGCATCTGAGCTGAGCTTCAGGAACTGACACTCATTCTTTTAGGAACTAAGCACTGGGATTTTGAGATACCATTTCATGGGAGATTTTCTAGCGAGTGAAGCAAATGAAAGAGTCAAGCAAGATGACTTTTAACGATTGTCACCAGTATAAAAAGTCTCTGTCACATACTTCTCAACACTTAATGTCATACAGGTAGATATTTCCAGTGTCATCTTGAACAACAAGTTTGGAAATGTACTTGGTAAAGGATGGCAAGGTCAACAGAGAAGTTAGAGATATCCAATACCAAGCTATAGTGGTAAATTGCCTGTCAGACACCTGGTTAACTTTTACTAAGGAGCAGCCAATACAAACTCATGTACCAAATATTCAGTGATGAACCACTGGTACCAAACAGGAGCTATAGAGTTTTTTTGCCAATGGGACGCTTGAGAGATCTTGCCATGAAAAGTGGGGACTTTGTCACCGAAGACTATCTTCACTGTCTGGAATATGATGAATGAGATATGATGCAGAGGTCAGGTCCTACTGAATGGCTTGCTAGACCCCGTCCAACAGTCACTCACACTACGGAAACTAAGGACAGCAGAGGACATTTAGTGGGAAACATCCTCCAATCATACATACCAAGCTGCATGATTGGGGTAGACACACACAGACCTGTAAACTTTGGAAATCAGGGAAGGGGATATTGGAAAGGCCCTTTGTAGCTGCAGCTAAGAGATTTTAGTACTTCAGGGTCATAAGACTGACACTTACAGAGCAAAAGAAGCAGAATCAGTTACAAGGGCACCAAAGATAGCTTTTGATGCTTAGAAACAGTAGGCTTTAACTTCTTCAATCTAGTTCAAATCCTTTCCTTGCTGTAGAAGTAATTTTGTGTTCTTGTTTACAATCATTTTGTTTATAATAACATGAATATATTGCAATTGAAACGAAAATGCATTACTGTTGTATCTTCGTTTATACTGATTAGCCTTCAACTAGGCCTTGACTCCATTTTCAATTAACATGGCTGCTGCTTCATAATATTCAGTGTGTAATCATATTTTTAATTTGACAGCAAATGCAGCGAAAGTGACCTGTTTGTTTTGTAATGACATGCTGTCTGAGGAAGCCTTTACATACTTTAAGGCTCATCCTGCTTGCATGCTGTAGACTGTTCATTTATGAATCTGTCCATTGTTTATGTAACTAGTTTGTTCTGACACCTCTGATGACATTAGGTCAGAAATGCTGAACTCTGATTTATTGTTAAAATGGAACATTTGCTCATCTAATCTGACTGAGCAATTTGCAATGCTTGCTATAGTAGAAAGTTATATAGAAGACCCTCACATTTGGGTAGAACCAGAGAGCTTTAAAGATCTTTTGGGTCTCTATTATGGATGCTGTCTGGTTTTCTATCGATTTGCTGAATTTTTGGGACTTAGGGCCTGATTCAGATCTTGGCGGATGGGTTACTCTGTCACAAAATTGGCAGATATCCTGCACGCTAAAATATAAATTCTATAGGATATAATGGACTTTATATTTCGGTGGACGGGATATTCGCAACCAGTGTGACGGAGTAACCTGTCTGCCTAGATCTAAATAAGGCCCAATAATCCTTGGTGTAGTCTCCCCCTGAACACTTTGCCTTCATCCTTTCTGTTTTCTGAATTTTGTTTTTGTTAGCATTATGAGTCTGTGCAGTTTACTACTGCTAACCAGTGCTAAAGTATTTGTGCTCTCTAAAACATGGTACAAATGGGTTACACCTGATAACCCTTTTTAATTTACTTATAAGTCTTTAGTAAATGGTATTACACATACCTAGGGCGTGTAAATTAAATGCTACAAGTGGGCCTGCAGTTTTCATTGTGCTATACACTTAGGAGGCACTTTAAAACAGCTCAGCCTTACTATTACAGTGTGTAGGGTAGTTTTAAAACTGATAATTCGAAATTGTAAAATAAACATTTTTTCAGGTCTAAACCTTCCCTTTAATACAAATAAGTCATCCCCCAAGGAAGGCCCTAAAGAGCACATAGGGTGCTTTGTAGTTGAAAGGTAGGACATATGATTTTACGTTTTACATGTCCTGGTAGTGTTTTTCACTACTGTAAGGCCTAGCTCTCTGACTGGATAACACTGGGTTATTTTATTACATTTATTAACACTTTTAAAGGGTTATTATTTTCTTGCCCTAACCATTTGGTACCTGCTGCCAGTTTCCTAGGTCACAAGACTGTAAATAGCTTTGCTGTTGGTCTTCGTGTATTCCTCCCAGACAGTGAGACGAAGCGGGACTAGGTGTTTGCAGGATGGGCCATTTGCCTGGATGGTTAAGGACAGAGCTGTTCCCCGCCCCACTTACATTTCAAAGAGCTTATCTCAAGCACACACACCGTGTATCTGTCCCGCGCTCCATTGCAGTCAGTCGTATCTTTTGACTGTTTCCCGGTCTCATTTGACCAGATACCCGTTATTGGTTCTTTTAGGGGCTATTTTTCACCAAAAAGTTTAATATTAATAACTGAGATTCTAATGATTGGATTGCATTACTTTAGTGTCATTTTATTTATTACATTTATCTTTATTTTTCTACATTAGTATGGGATTTGTTTATGTTGTTTTTTCATATTTTTACCATTTGTGTGCGGAAAAAATACTTTGCATGCTGCCTCTAAGTAAAGCCTGCCTGCTTTTGCGCCAAGCTACCAGAGAGTTAAGCACAGGTTATATAGTGAGTTTTGTGGCTTACCCTGACAAGGATTGTGGTTGTTGCTTGAGTAGGGGTTTCACCTCACTCAATTAATTACCCAATTTTTTACAGTTTATTTTTCATGCTTTGCTTATTGGTGCATCTATTTAAATGCTAAAGATCCTTTATAGCACTTGATTTCTATGTTCACCCTTTGATTGATTTATTCAACTGAGCCATATTTTTGCCTCCTGTATTACACTTTAGTATTTTAATACACCTTAATGGTTTTTCTAAACCTTTAACTCCCTTTTGAATCAATCTTTTCTTAATTAATGTTTTTGAAATGCAATTCTGAATCTTGTCTCTAGGGATACATTACATTATTTGTGCTGAGAACAACACCATCCACAACTCCATATTTGGGGGCCTCTATCATGCAGATTATCTAAGAGAGAGCACGCCCACAAAGTTCCTCCGCTTTTATTTTTTAACGTACCATAGTTCCCTTTGGGAAGACTTTGATTGTTTTTTCCTCCCTCTCTGTGTTGCTGCTGTCAGTATCCATTGTGGCAGAGACATTCTTCAAACAATACTTCCTACAGCCCACTGGGCTTCTTGCCTGAGTTTGGAGGTGTGCCTGACTCGATGCTTACCATATTTCTGGCAGCTGGGTGGGGGTATTCAAAGCACATCCTGTAAGCTACCTTGGCAAGCAACAATTCTAGTGAAGTCTTCAAGTAATTTTAGTATAATTGTTTGGCTAACAAGCAATTTGTATTTTTAATATTATACAGAACCCCGAAAGTCCTTGTTATTACTGAGTTCCCCAGAACATTACTTGTCTCTCTTTCTCTCCCCACTTACCCCTTTCCCTCCTTGGTAAAAAAAATCCTAGTCTTGTACACAGTACCGGCTGGGAGGTTACTGTGGTTGGAGGGAAGCAAGTCATCTCCAGTCCTAAGAAACAACTCTCAAGTGTCTAGGTCAAGATGGTGTCAGGAGCAGGGTTGCATTGATGCTTAAGAGCATCATTTTGTTTTGATAGCTATGTTTCCTGATCCTTATGGGCTGTCTGTGTGCCCATCTAGAGGGGACATGAAAGTATGCATCCTACATCGCACAGAACAAAACCTTTGGCACCACATCGGCCTCTCTTAGCATCTTGAACCTCTGGAAGTGGAGAAACTGTATCACATTGTATACATCCAGTATCGCTCAAAGTCAACCTCTATGTTTCATCTGAGGAAATAGTGAGGCTCCAATTGCTTCAGATGCACTTGCCTGTGAATGAAAAGAGCAACATTCACAGACCTAGCAAAAATTGTCAAACACAGCCAGGGACCTCATCAGTTTTGCTCTTTTCTAACATTTAGTATGCACCTACTCTTCTTAAACATGTGTAAGTGTGAAGGAGGAAATACATTGAAAATGGTGTCAAATGTGCTAGAGTTGTAGACCATGGCTAGTCATAATGGCATTGGCATTAGCTGGTCTCAATGGGTGACACACGGACTAATGCATGATTTCCTGTTGATCATGAGACATTTAGGAACATATTATCAAGAACGGCGTTAAAATTATCGCCGCTTTATTGGCAGGAAACTGCCGCTAAAGCGGCGATAATGGGATTGATAATATGCCCATGAGAATTCCAATAGAAGCCCAGGTTCACACCAGAACATGGGCTTCTATTGGAATTCTCAAGGGCATACTATCAAGCTCATTATTGCTGCTTTAGCGGCAGTTTTCTGCCGCTAATGCTGCGATAATTTTAACGCAGTTCTTGATAATATGCCCCTTAGTCTCCTTATCTATTTAACAAAGGCTTATCCTTCTTGAAGGCCACTATTGCAGATACAAGCAGAGGTAAAAGGTACCCAGAAACAAAGATGCTCATGCCATTAATTGTCATATACATGACTGAAGTTTCAGAATAAAACCCTTTCAGTAGTAAAAGTTTTGAGGTGGAGTTGATGTATACATTAGCTCATAAACCCCTTAATTCACTGGCAGCAATGACAGTATGTCACTGAATAGTTTTTTAATTGCCTTTTACAGGATTGAAAAATATATTTTAGTTGGATGAATGTTCTCACTACTGACAACGGTTCTGGGCCCGTATTAGAATCAGCCACCCTCATTTTCTTGCAGCAAGGCAGCTGAAATGATGGGTCACCTTTCATGGCCACTGGTAGTGACTGCGCTGCTCTCACTTCTGATGCTGTCGAGCATGATGGAGGTACAAGCTGGGACTGGAAATAATCTGAGGCCCAGCATTTAAATTTGCCTGTAGCTTGATGTCTGAGGAATCCATATATAAATGTGAAACCATTAGGGAATACAGTAAGGTGGCATAGCCAGTGACTTTTTCAGCTTGATTATACATCTCTGGTTATGTCTTGTGTTCTAGAAAGAGTTCAAAGAACTCTGAGTAATATAGTCAACCTTTCCCAAGATAGTAACAATTGATAGGTACTCCTGTACCAATAGAGTCCTGGTGTGATGAACCACTGGCACCATAGGCCTGGTAGACAGCTCTTACCGTGAAGAATGAGTAGTTGACCATAAATCATTGACTGAGGGGTGAGGATGGTGAAGACGTACTCCTAGGGCAAAGAGCATAGGTCTGAAGGAATAACTATCCACATGGACCTTTGTTATATGCTGGAAATTACTCAGTGGGTGCCAAAACCTCCACAAGCTGGTAGTTTTTTTGTATGCCTTCTAGCATCAGAGATCTGTGGTGCTGGAGACCTAAAACAACAAGGCCATTTATAGTTCTTTCTGTGGTTCAGAGACTTGGTCACCAATGTAGCAGACACTATTTCTTGGCTACCACGTGCACTGAGATGGAATGGGCCTGAACCACTTGGGAGGAGGCTGAGTAAAAAGCGGCGAGGACTTAGCTGCCCTGGGATTCAACTGACAAACAGCAACAGAAAGGGGCTTTCTCGCCTATGTGGTGGTTCATCACCAAGATTTTTTAGACTGGAGTTAGACAGCTGGATCTATTCTCTCTTGTTGGTTTCTTGTTACATCACATAGGGACTCATCAGATGCATACCTACAGGATGAGAGTAGTCCTTTTCAGCGGTGCAGCCCCCTCACCGGAGTCACAAAATTAAATGGCTAGCTCCTGTAAAATTCATTGAGGGGAGGAGTAGTGTCCAAAAACTTAGTGCAAATATCACAGCCACTTCACCCAGGTGACAAGGTAAGTTAGACTCACTGAAGTGGCTGGCTGAGCTCTCTATGCCTCAATGGGAAATGGACTCAGTCCATTCATAAGATGGACAGTAGTGGAAGTTGCAGTCAGAATGAATCCTCAGAGAATCCTCAGTTTTTGGAAAGGTGTACACTCTTCCTTGGCTATGACAACAAATAAGTTATCCAGTGCATGATGTCTGTTTGATCCGGCAGTGTCACGTTCTCATTAGTTAGTAGCACTTTTCTGCACTTGGCCAATTAATGGCAGAACAAGGTAGAGGGTCCTAGGGTAGGAGTACTTGCTTCTTGCTAACGGAAGAGGTGCTTAATACTGTACTCAGTTTCAAAGCATATTTAGATATGTTAAATTGTTTTTGAAAATTTTGTTATACCTTTTTTCTGGAAGATGTGGTTCTCCTAACTCTACATACACATCTTTAAGGAGAATTGTCCTTCACCATCTTTACAGATGTGTGACACATGCTGTTTTTGTGTTTGTGTTTTTGTGTTTGTCTTTGCCAGGTGCCTTGTATTTTTGTTTTTTGACAACAGTTTGTGCACTCCTTTTGACTGGGCTTAAGCTTGTGGCAGCAGTTATTGATTTTTGGTGTACCATGACTTCAACCTGGAGTGATGCCTACTGGCTTCTTGGTGTATGTTGAGCCCAGTGGCTTTGGCAAATTGGGGCCCTTTCTGTTTCCTTAGTGTTTGACATGTTTGCAAACATTATGTACATGGATTCTCTGACAATGTTTGTGAACATTGGAATGTGTGCATACATTAGATACAAAGTCTGTTAGCTCATCTTGGACATCTGTATGCTTGAAAGCATGACAGCTGCATTCTGCCAACAAAGGATATGAAAGTCTGCTCAATCCAACTCTGCTTCCATCTCTTGTTGCTTTGTTTCAAGGACCAGTATGGGATTAATACATATGGTTTCCAGCCAGAACAGACTGCTATATGTAGTATCTATGAAATTGCAGGTAGGCAATACATTCCGGCACAGTGTGCTTGGTTCCCCTTCTCAGAAACAACTCTGAAAAGGGAAGCTTTATTTCAACCTGATTGGTTGCATTTCTGAACTTTGAGGACTGTGGATAATGAGTAAACGTTGTGGATCCACAATAATGATTGGCAGGGATCTGTTGCCCAACTAACAGGACTTGGAAATATCAGCTTGAGTCCCATTCTGGTTTATCAGGTAAAGTCTTAGACACAAATATGTGCAGTGCCTATCGCTCTTGGTACTTTCAGAACTTCATACAGAGTGCTGATTATTTCATTCTGGTTGCAACTAAGCATGACTTTTCTGCTAAAAGTTGCTTACCTTCTTCCCAGCTATTTCTGCTAATGCTGCCTATGTGGAAGGCCCCAGCTATCTTAAGGAGTTTATAGATGTGGACAAGGCACCTTAAGGCACTCTTTACTCCCCACCAAATATCAGAAGAGTGCCCTCTGTGTGGGGTCTGGGCATCCAGATTATGGTCAGCTATGGTAATGGCTGCCATGTGACCTGGAAGTAGCTGAACTTACAGACAAATGATCGATAACAGACATCAAGCTGAATTTATGGGCGTTACCTGAAACTAGTGGACAAGTGATCTTTTTATCTGAAACCAGAAATGGGGCAGTTGAAATTATTATTGGACTATCACTAGTGAATGAACAAGTAATTGGAGAATGCACATTTTATATGATTATCTTCTTGAAAGGCTTGACAACGGGAGTTTTCTCTCAAAATATGTGTTGACAGTGTGTTTTTGGATTTAAATTTACTAAAGGAACTGCAAAATAAATCAAAATCCATTGGCTATCCCGTTTCTTTGAAAAAGAAGAAATAGAGTAATAAAGTATTGATAGAGCACTTTGCACAGTGCAAAATTTTGAGCAGATTCAGGTTCAGGCGGTACTCCTTCTGAAATATCTTTATGTTCGACTGAGGCTAGTCTCACAATAAGTACAGTAAATAATGTGTAGCACATTAGGCTTCACAGGGAAGATAGAGAGTACTAGATTTGGAAACCATCCAGCTTCAATAAAGGATTAACACGGCTACATACTCATCAAATTTGCTGCAATTCAATAGTCAATACATAAATGTATAGGTAGATCATTTTAAAGCAAATCGAAATCATAAAATGCATAAACAAACAATTATAAATGTGTCTCAAATAAAAGAAATCAAACTCAATTTCCAATAAACGGGGAAACCCACTCTACTAAGCGAGGACAAAGTAGGGAAAGTTGGGATGAGGTCAGGAAGGTGTCAGCATGGAGACCGTCTTATAGGCAGCAGTTACAAATCAAGTAAAGTTTATTCTAGTGAGTGGGAGAAGGCATCTCTGAACTAAGTCAGCTTTGCATTAGTTTAAAGCATTCTTTTTCTACATTTTTTTACACCTATACATGGTTTCCATGAAGGGGAACAAGTCAGGTTAAAAGTATATGTCGATAAGACAAGTTCACTATTTTCATAAGCTAAAATACAATGCAATCTCTTCTAAGCATCCTTTGATTTTCAGTTATCTGCAACATGAGAAGATACATTTGTTCCAATAAGTTCTCTCCCATGTATTTGTTACTGCATACTCCAAGGAGTAAAAATTCACCTGAGAAAACAAAATAAAAAGAGAAGATACAAAAAGAAAAATATATACAACTAATTTTGGCCATATTAACATGTGGCCTATGTTAACTACAGTCAAATAAAACATGAAAAATACGCAGGAAATACATTTACGTGATTTATGTTTATATCGTTATGTAGGCAAATATTTTAATTATGAAAAATTTCTTTCAGTAGTTTTTGACATGGGGTACCTCCTTCTAAGGGAATACTCAATTAGAGTTTGGCCGAGTGGGTGCATGGCCATAAATCAATGGAGCTCTCATCCCATGAAACTATTGATTTCTCCCACTCTATTTGAAGTTTGGAGACACTCTGGGCCATATTTATAGCCAAGTCACACGGTGCAGTGCAGCAAGTCACCTTGCTGGGCTACACCATGTGACAGGGAAAAGTCAGGAATGTGCTGTATTTAAGGCAATAGTGTGCATTTCTGCCTTATCCCCTGCACTGGTGCCCTTTTGGCTGCCTAGCACCAATGCAGACACGGGTGCTTCCATTGCATGCAGCATTGATTTTGTGCAGGAAGGGGCACCTTTCTGCACATAAAACAATCCCCTGAGACATATTCCTCTATCTATGTGTGCTGCAAAGAGGAAGTAACAATGAGAAATAAAGATATTTCTCCTCGTTATGCCTCCCCTGGGAAGGAGTAGCATTTTGGCTCATTCCCAGATTTACCAGTTCTGGTAAATCTGGGAATGAATCAAAATACATGGGAGTTGTAACACTCATTGAATGCCTTCCCAGGGCAGAGTAACTCAACACAATGAATTGCGCTGAATTGAACTACTACAGATTTATGAAGCCAACCAAGACTCACTTAAGGTGGCCTTGCGTGGCCTCATAAATCTGCCTTAAGAGTTGAATTGCACAAGCACGACAGAACTGGAGCCATAAATATGTCTCTTTATAGGTGGATTCTCAGCTGGCTCGGCCAGTGTAAACCTCTGACCTGGCAGATTGTTTGTTCCAAAGGGCATGGTGTTGATCATCCCAGCCTCTTATGGTCAGGGAAGGGCAATCATCACTCATGTTCTATGCCTATGTCTGCCATGCAGTGCATAGTGGAGTCTGTCAGGGAAAATGTAGAATGCTTCCCTGAGCAAGGGAAAAAGTCCCTGAACATCAGAGCCAGTTTTTTTTGCTTAGAGAGAAAAAGCTCCCTCACTGGGAGTTTTTTCTCTCCAAACAAAAAAGGTTTGATGAGCATGTACTTTAAACATGACACCCCCTCAGCAAACCTGCAGTGCTGTTGGAGGAGTCACCATAGTGTAAGATCCCTTTACAGCACAGCTATCTCCATCAGACAGGTAGGGATATTTAAATAGGGTGGGAAAGCCACCACTAGGGTTAGGTGGCCATGGCTTCCGCTGCTCTGGTAAACCAGTGGGACATACAAAAGAGTCTACCTGACCCAGAGTCCGAATTACAGCAAAAACAAACAGAGAAAACCAAGGGGGTTCTAGAAAAGTATATTTGTTCTTATAAAGGGAGACAATTTGGGGACTTCTTGAATCTGAAATCTCCATGGTTGACATGACAGACAAGCTCAGAAGGGATGATGGTTGGAATGAGATTTTGAAGAGTCACCCAAAATACGGCAGACCCATTGATATAAATGCATCTGGTGTATGGTATGCTGCAAGTGTGTTCCCGACAGCAGAACCAGGAATGGTTCTAATAAAAAAACGAATTCCCATGAAGAGGCGATCAGCTAGGGTGTCAGTCAGTTTTAGGTGTATATCCTGTTAAGACCCTTCTCTATATAAGGCTCTATATCTGGTGCTATTGAGTGATTTGTATGGGCCACTTAAAAAAAACACCATCATAAAATAATAAATTGAGTCTAGCACCTCCACATAGACATCTGTGAAACCTTTCTAAAGAGGATGCAAATGGATGCTTTATTCTTTTTTCTTGGAGGTGTAGCCTTTAAAGTTTAGCAATGTAAACCTTGCTGAAATTATTTTACTTGTTTGCCTCCAACCAACCCTTTAGTTGCCCACATATGTGAGACAAAATGCTAAAATTGGTGTTGAATCTTATTTGTGGAATGGTTCATAGTTGATTTCAGTTATTCATTCACTTCTCCCGGTCTACGCAACAATCAATTGTGTATTTCTTTTAGTATGTTAAATAGTGACAGCCTGTGGTCTGGTGATCATATCTAAGCCCAGATCCGTCAAGTGATATGCACTTACAGATATGGAATTCACAAGAACAGTGCAAAGTTCCTCAAAACTCTGTGGAAGGTTCTATAGTGGTGATTAGTCATTCCAGGCAGGGAGTAGAATGCCCTGGAAATTGTGGGGTCTTTCCTCAAACAGCCTAAAACTGTATGGTTAATTGGCTTCTGGCAATATCCACTAACCACAGCTGATGACTAAGTGGGGGTTTGACTTGAGCCTGCATGTATCAGTCAGTCAAATGTATTTATCTCCAAGAAATCTTCTATAGAAATATCAAATAGTTACATATTCAAAAAACAGATAAAACAATTATGTATAAAATAAACTACAAATTAAAATCGTAATATAATATATATAATCCAAAAATTATGTCAATCAATTTCCTTTATGTTGGTGGACAACCAACATTTCACAGTTTAGCATCAGACCCTAGGTGACTTCTTTGCAAGTAAAAAAAATCACCTTTTCTTATTAGCATTATTAAATCTTGCAACGGCGATCACAATATAAAAAAACCCCTCTTCATTGCAAAGCGAGTGATTAATTTCTAAATAGCATGCCATTCCTTTTCAAAATCAGATGAAGAATTTTTTTCCTTATATGTATAAAAAGTAAACAAAAATGAAACAGATGGATTATATCATATTTTACTCCTTGGCCACATAAACCTTTATTATGATGGTGAATTTTCTGTCAAAGTCCTCGGATTCTCTAAATTGGATCAATACCTATACGGATAATTAATATTCAATTCCTTACTCCATTTTCTGAGATTTTGGAGAGGTAGAGAAATGTCCCTCAATCTCCCAAATACTCAATCGAGTACATTCTGGATTTGTTGGATAGCAAATAATTAGTATTTTCCAATTGACTAACCTCTATAGCAGTTTCACTAAGAAGGACTTTTATCTTTGCCGCACTGAGGATCAAGGGCAGAACTAGCAACCTGATGTGAGAGTTCATCCGGAAGATTTTGTGTGGCACTCACAATTCTGGTAGAAAATGTTCTTGTTAAATCTCCTTTTTTACAACAGAGAATAAGCACCTCAGTGCATATGATTTAGCTAACAAGCCCCAAGACATCAAACACAGTTCAAGCCTCAGGACTTGTATCGTTGAGTTTGGAGGTACACAAAAAATCACCTTTAAACACATACTTTCCAAGCTGCCCCAATTTACTCAGTTGTCAAGACACAATAATTCAGCACCACTTGGAGCCTGCAAGATGGTTTTACCCAGAACTGTTTCTTTCAAAAAAATCTGCAAATAATCAGCCATTTTGAACATCAAACCTTTCTAAGGTATTGACCATCACCATTAAAGAGGTTTTACCCAAGCATTTTTCCTATTTCAGATTATTTGCAAAGGTAAGGCCTATATACTTACACAGGTTTATCTGTTTCAGGGGAACATTGTTAAGGAACCACGCACATTTTTAAATTTTTTTATTGAGAAACTAAGGTCTTCGTTTTTTCCACGTTAATCATACATTTATTTGTCTCACAGTATACATAAAGAGCACGCTGTAAACCCACATGGGTACACGCCATTTGGACAAGATTGACGGCATACATCAGGTGAACTGGAGCACATATTCCTTAGAAATCTTTAATAAAGCATTCTGATAAGGTATGCATTTTCATCTTTTTGGGTAAATCTCCCCACCCTTCAAGAATTTGCGGGAATAGGCATATTAAATATTTCTCTTTTTCACACGCTTGATCTACAAACAGGAGGCAGAAGACAAGGAGTGGAGAATTTGGGGTGAGAGAAATGAGGTATTTCAACAGCACGCAAAATGTGTTTGTGGCACCTATGATTTTGCCTCATTTGAATCTCACACTTCCTTTATTCACATTGACACATATATGGGGACTATTCACAATTAAATTTCTGAGTATGTGAAGTAGTGCTCCTATATTACTACTTTGTATAAAATGGGGTTATTGGTTGAGGGGGGTGGAAGCCCATTCAGGCAATAACCACAGTCCTGGATAAGGTGAACCACACAAGTCACTAAATTCACCTGTGCTACACCCTCTGGTAGAGTGGCACAAAATTAGTCAGGCTTAGTGGAAAGTATTTATGCAGCATGCAAACAGTAATAAATTGAGAACACAACACAAGAAAAAGAGCAACCCAATTTTCGAAGAATTGGATATATCTTAATTATTAAAATTATACCAGAATGAGAAAATTCCAATCAGTAGATTTTGAGACATTGAATTTGAAAGCGTTGGGAAAAATAGTGCAAAAAGAAGCAAAGTGCCAACCGTTGTTATCAGGTCTCACTGGACCAGAATAAAACAACAAGTTACGCTGACCGCATTAGGGCACAGGCCAGGCCCACTGGGAGCTATTGCTTATGCCCTTGGTGCAAGGTCTACACCAAGTTACTATGCAAGGCTGACAGTTGTTCTGTGTTGGATCCAATGAAGCTTCAAGCTAGGCGGTGAGGCATTGTCTTTGTGTTGCTTTGTGTTGATTCTGTTGAAGCTCTCCGATGTGCTATGTGGCTTTGTGGGGCTACGCGTTGCTTGGCATTGGTTCCAATGAAGCACTCAGCTGTGTGGCAAGACTTTGCAGGGTATAAAGTTGCTCAACTTTGTTTCAGATTGAGTGGTCAGCAGTGTGGAGAAGTTTGTGGGCCTTTGCTCACTTCATGCCAGATTTTCTGGAACCTTTCGTCAAACAAGGATTTCTCTACAATAACAGCCATGGATCCAAGACCTGTGTACACCTCTTGCGGTTCAGTACTCACTCCAGCAGAGGCTTGGCAGGTCCAGTCGCAGGTCCAGGTAGTTCCATTTGTACCTGGTCAGCTTAGCAGTTACAGGGAGGCCTCTGAAGTTTGTTGTGTTCCTGTAGCTCACAAAGGAGGTCAGTCAACTGACACTTGGAGTCACTCTGAGTGGTCTGGGATGAAAGCAAGGAGTTCCAATCTTTCTTCTTAGACAGCAAGGCACTCCTTCATCCAGCAGGACAGTTCTCTGGCAGCAGGAGAGTCCTTGTTTTGTAACTTCAACAGGGCCAGGAGTGTTCTGATTATCTATTCTGGAAGTCCAATATTTAGACTTGATCCAAGCCTTTATGTGGGAGGACACCCTGTCCTAACCCCACTTTTAGATCTGGAAAGTTTTCCCCTTTCCCTGTCAAGCTCCAAGCTGTCTGGGGTGAAAAAAGCAGGGAAGATTTGGTGTCAGATTGCTTAATCTGTGAAGGAGAAAAATCACCCGAAAGTGCAAGTGGGGCTGGATACAGCCCCTCCCTCACCAGTCATCCTGCCAGGATGGCCCATCATGTCCACACCTAACCCCTTTTGATGTTACTGTCCGAAAGCAATACACAAACTCCAACAGGAGGGAAATTCACAGTCATGTGACACTGGCAGAAGGCCAACAACAATACATGGTTGGGACTAGAAACTGGCAACGTTCCAAAAGTAGCATTTTCTGAATTCTGACTTAAAATTCAACTTTACCATTAAAGATGATTTTAATTACTGTTCATTTGAGCATAAACAACATATCTCTATCTGATCCTAATCCAAAGTTAGCACTTATTAAATGCAACCCAGTGTTGGTCAATGGGAGATACAAGCCTTACAACATTGAAAATCACTTTAAGAGTTTTTCACTGCAAGGACATAGAAAACTGAAATAATCATGTCCTACTTTTTAAATGCAATGCACCCTGCCCTATATGCCTTTAGGGCCTACCTTAGGGGTGACCTATAATTATCAACAAGGAAGGTATAGGCCTGTCAAAAGATTTTTTTTTTGCCAGTTAAAATTTAAGTTTAAAACTGCACTGCAGGCTGCAGTGGCAGGCCTGAGTTTTGAAAGGCTACTTGAGTGGGTGACACACTGAGCGCTGCTGCTCACCAGTAGCATTTAATTTACAGGCCCTGGGTACATGTAGTACAATTTTTAAAGAACTTAAATGCAAATGAAATGTACCAATTGGTGGGTGTCAATTGCACTATGCTCTAGGAAAAGAGCACAAACACTTTACCACTGCTTAGCAGGGAAAAAGTGCCCATACACCTAATGAAAACAAAAATAAATTCAGCAACAGAAGACAAAAAAAAACAAGATGTTAGCCCGCAAAAAGTGCCAGTTTCAACATACTTCATGCACTATTAATACATGAAGTAGTATTTCTGTAGTATTACTCCACATAACCAAAATGCTATTGTATATTGTCCTTCCTTGTACCTATCTAATGTAGGCACAACGTAAAACAGCTCCAGGTAGGCTGATACTCCCATGTCCACTGTAAAACGAAATGCTGCATTTTTGTCTTTCTAAATAGAGGACATTCGTTGAGAAAAATGCCAATGTAAAGTGTCTCAACTCTCGGCTCTGAATTAAACAAAAAGTGTAGCATTCAGAAAGTCAAACAAGAAATCAATATATGACCAAAAAAGCAACTTTAGTTGATTAGAAAAAAAACACCAGCTGGTGCCAATGTGATTATCTTCTCGGTTCATGAAACTACAAAATAAGTTGAGCATTGTGAATCATCACAGCACTTCAAAGTCTGTACGTCCATTGAACCGTCAGAAAACCATAAAACTGTGCAGCTACTGTACTGAAGGTAAATAATTAGCCAAACCTAGATCAGAGTTTTTTTTTAAAATAATTCCACCGTTCTAATGAGCCGACAGCACCTGGGCACAAAATGTCTGAAGTTCCACCTCCAAAATCAGATCCATTTCTCAGGATGGCTTGAAGGTCATGCTTTTTGGTCTCACATGATGCCAACTCATGATGCATACTCAAATGAATATTGGGAGATGGAGGGACATTATAAATATACAGCTTTATAAAAAAAGGTAAACAAAAGGCAGTCCCAACCGTCAGCAAATATTCCAATGTGTCCTCAAACAACACACTGACCAACTTATTGATTTAGATTTTAACAATATTGTTTAAGGACAGATCAATCCTATTACACATATTTGCACAGACCTTGATGCTCTCACTTGTCTCAATGGAAGTTCAGCATTTCAATGTACTGCGTTAAGTTAAACATAGAGGATACTAGCCTTTGCACAGGTTAGTGCATTCATAAATGGTTGAGCACTTGAGTGCATGCACAGAATAATGTAAACAGGTACACCCATTTACAGCCTGAGGCCTAGGACCGCAGTAGTAATAACACTATATAAATGCCCAAAAACCCATAATATGCCAGAGAGTGCATTATACCTGGGCTGAACCCCACCCTGCCAAACAATGCAAATAATATATAAAGAATTATCACGATTATGCCAGTGCGCATGTTGTCCATGGGTAGACAATATCATGCCAAAAGTGCCCACAATATGTCAATAATTACAGCTGTCATGGTAGTTCAAGCATTATGCAGGAGTGGGTAGTACAGATTGAAGAACGTTCACAATATGCCAAGAATGACCACCATTACGTTGGCTCAGATTTGCTCCATCAGGAAAATGCTTTTCCACAAAATATTTTTCAATAAAGCTGATTGCTATCAGAAATGCTTTATTATGTAGCTACGAATGGGTCACAAGAAGCTTCATTATGCAAATTATTTTGGTGGCGGCTTTGTAACGATTCAATTCATAGTGACCAGTGGAAAATGTGGATGTATCTTATTGAACAGGGGATGATACACATTTTTTGGTCTGTCCTTTGAGACTGCTTTAGCTGTTTGGTCAGACTATTGTGTTTAAAAAATCATACATAATGCCCATACATACATACAGTGGCTTTAGGTCAGCAGGATGTATCCATTGATTTGTAAAACTGTCATTCACATTTTGCCTGTGCCCACAACAGAATATATCATGAGGCAATGGAATGGGTCAGCCGACTTTACCCATTGGATCCATTCATTTTGAATGACTACACAAACTTTATGCACATTTTTCACATCCAACTACAATAGTTTTGTTTAAAGTGTGTTTTTTTTAAATGGTAGTTAATTCTTTTGTCTGATGTTTAGGTTTCCTGTTAGATGGTAATTTATCTATAGTCTATTGTTTAACGTTGCTCTCATACTTAGGGGCATATCATCAACGAGGCGCTAAAAAATTATCGCCGCTTTTGCGTCCGTTTTTCGGACGAAAAGAGGCGATCATTTTAACGCCCTATTAGCAAGGACACGCTAACGCGTGAATCCATGCTTCTTCGCCCTTTCCCTTAACGCCCAGCTTTGCATCTCTAATGAGATGCAAAGTGGGCATTCCTCCCCAGAATAACGGGAGAAATGTCGCTAAGCGACATTTCTCCTATTATCAAGCCTCACGCTAAGAAGCATAGCGGCAAGAAAAGTAGCGATAACCTCTATCGCTACTTTCCTTACGCCTGCTTTGAAACTGACTTAGCCATGATATCCTATGGAAGGTGGATATCATGGGTAAGTATGCCTTGCCCTATCAGCAAGCTATCGCCAAACCCTGTGCGATTAGCGTTGTATTTCCAGCGATAATCGCACAGTTGGCAGCTTAGGCTCATGATTTTAATCGCTTTGGAGATAAGCGTTGCTGATAGCATGCCATCTCCGTGATAAAATTCAGAGTTGGCCGGCGATAATTATCCTCGCGCTAAAAGCGCTGAGCGATAATTATCGCCTGGCCTTAATAATTTTCCCCTAAGTTTTTAAGACACGATTTGAGTGCTTGATTAGGCGATGATCTATTATTGTTTCATTGATAAATAATAAGAACATCCGCATGACACAACTGAAAGTCTTGGTATTTAAAAAAACGTAATCATTAAAAGGGCTGCACCAATTAAAATTTAGATTTTAACTTTGGAATTGCAAGGATGTGGGGCCCGTGTTTAGGTGGTGGCGTGTACCTCAGTTTTTTGTTGTTGCTGTTCTGGTGTATACTTGCAATTAAATATTTTGAAAAATAACCATCGCACCGACTTGCCAAGTTGGACACATTGGCTTTGCCAATGCTTGTTATGACATTGGAATCATTTTCAAACATCTAGGCATGTACTCCTATCCTCAGATATTATAAAAACTGCCCCATATTTGCACAATCCACAAAACAATTCACAGAAGAGTGTTTTGTATTACTGCACAGAAGATACATGCTGCTCAAAGCACTATATTCCTGGGAATGAACAGCACCCAAAAAAAATCCTAATTGAAGACCGTTTGGTAAAAAAAAATAATCGACAGAAAATAATGGTCACACATCTGTTTAGAAGTATCACAAGACAAAGTATAGCAGCTGACACTGCTGTGTGTTCCCTATTATCCTGCCCACAAACTGTGCCTCTAATATGTCAGTGGGTGACACCTGTATCAACCTGGTGCTTGTTATTTGCTTTATGTCATCTTAAAAAAAAAAGGACCCACCCTCACCCCGAGCAGCTATTTATATCACCACTGTCTGCCATTTTGTCGTATTAGGCCTGCGTCTTCTGACGTACAACGGTCTATATGCCCCATGCCTGGCGGAGAGATGCTTCACAAAACAATAAATAGAATCACAAAACAGAAGATAGCATCATGATTATTAATATGGTGCTATCTACACTGTGTTTTTTTATTTTAATTATGTAAATTCAAATGGGATCTATACAGTGGTTTGTATTTTATTGACACAAATTTAAACAGATGCAGCCTATCGCCGAGAGCTGCTGACTTTGAAACCTGGTTGAAATCTTGGCCTCGACTCAACTTCCTCTGATTCTGGGCAACTCAATGAATCTCCTTGTGCCTAAAAAAAACGCTACATAAAATTGCACACAAAAAAATGCACGTGTTGCTGACAGTTTTTGAAGAACCACACACTCACATCATCAATGTGAGTTTTAGTTTCTGATGTTAGAGTTTAATTTGTATTCTGTTGTGAATCATAGAGTTGATTCCTTGTTTGGAAGTGTGTTGAATTTCCGTGTGGTCTATGTGGAGCGCTTTTTGGTGTCATGCGTGGTTAGCTAGGATGAAACTCTTATTTTGACTTGGGTCACAGGGTGTAAGTATGCAGTCTGGGAAAGAGGCGTGATGCGCGTGCATGAAGCTATCTTGGAAGGCAGTCATGGAAGATTTTCTATGTAGTCACCCCAAGGGGAGCAGGTGAGAAGCCTGAGGCATACGATCTGGATATAGACAGTAAGGACAAATGTGTCATAGAGTCCACACCGAAGCAGGATGCCTGAGCAATCTGCAGACATGCATTGGTTCCTTATACCCAGTATGAATGATCTAAACAGTCCATCCAGAAGGGATAAAGGCATAACACACAGGCATGCACCACAGGAGAAATGCAAGCATAGGAATAGCTCATTAAGGCAAACTGAAGCGACAGACGAGCACCCCACACTTATGCACTGGTTACAGACCGCCACGGTGACTTGCAATTGTTGCACCTGACAACCACTTGCGTAGGGGTCACTTTAAAAAATATCCTTAAATAAATATATGCTGTTAAATAAAAATTGCCTTTTTGCACCTCTGGGCAATCCACTGGCTACCAATTACCTTGGGCGCGTTGTAGTCTTTGTGTGCAGTCATTGAACAAGTAGAACATTTCCGATACATGGCAACATACTAGCTATCGCTGGAAACAGGCCTGCAAACACATGGCTGTTTGGCACCTTCAGCCCTCACATTTTGTGCCACGCACAAGTCTGTACTGATGCCTATCACGATGCTCACCCTCTCTTGCCAAACCACAGAAGCCATGTCTTACATAACCCACAGCATGTGCGGATTCATTGAAGAGCATGCAGACGCTTTTTGTATCAGCCAATTTATGGAACTAAACATAGAGCACAAGACGGAGCAAGGAGATGTAGATTCATTTTAAACATGTATGTGGGTTGAATGTGTGCATCACAATCAATCAATCAATCAATCAATCAATCAATCAATCAATCAATCAATCAATCAATCAATCAAGGGTTTGTAAAGCGCAACAACTCATCTGCGAGGGTCTCAAAGAGCTATGGGGGTGGGGGGCAACTCCGTAGCGTGCTGGAGTAATCTGAAGAGCCAGGTCTTGAGTTTTTTTCTGAACTGGCGCAGGTTTGCCGGAAGCAGAGGAGGAGGTCATTCCAGGCCTTGGCTGCGAGGTAGGAGAAGGTAGGAGAAGGACTTCCCTCCCGTTCTGGTCTTGTAGATGCTTGGGATAGTGGCCAGAAAGAGGTCAGATGACCAGGGGTGTATCTGAATAATTGTATACCTTGAGGGATCAGGTTGGAGTCTGATGCACTCAAGAGCAAGTGTGCGTGTTAGCAAAAATGTTAAATAGTTAGTTGAGTTGGTTGTGGTTGTGCTTGTATCCAAATGATAATTGCATAACCTATTTGCAAGATATCCAACTGGATGTATGTGTGGAGTGCTGGTTCCTTAGTGCTGTGGCTCTAACTGTGCTAATGGGTTGTTGGGTATGTGGTCTGAATTTTAATTATATTTTCTGAGTCACGTTCCCAGGGCCAATCTGTGCGAAGAGTACTATGATTTCACAAAGTCTTTCTACTTTTTCTGAATGCCATAATGTTTGTTGTGTTGCATCAATGTTGTCAAAGTGTTAATTCCTCGGGGTCTGTCTATGATTTTTCAGTTCTGGTTCTTTGGTGCGGAAATCTTGAAATCTATCTTGCTATCTCGCAGAGTGAATCTTTGTCTTGGCATTGATGCATTATGTTTTGCTACTTATAGATCATGCAGCCACAGCCCATGCAGGTAAGAGCGGTGGGGCCGGGCGGGGGGATTTCTACAGACAACAGCGAGGGAAATTTAATTTTCCCATGTCATCTGCCGAAACACCCCCCCCCCCACCTCATCGCTCTTACCTGCATGGGCTGTGGCTGGGATCATGATGAGTTATAGATTGTTTCATGGCTGTACTGATGATGTCTGTGTTCTGATGTCCATATATACTGAGAGGTGTGTGGATGTGCTGTTTGGTAATGTACTTTGAGATGCATTTTTATGAATCGATTATTGATCAATAATCACTGGGTCATGCTATCCTTTAGAGTTTTGGCTTAATGCTTCACATGGCCTGTGTCCTTCATGTCTATACTTCATTGATATAGGCTTTGTTACCCCGGATGTCCTTGTTTGACAAAGATTACCTTTACAAAGTCATGATGGTCTTGGACCCTGCTCCATGTCCTTCTTTGTCATTGGTTGACTGAATTTTTATAGACTGAGCAATAATTAAAGTATTTATATTATTCCGGGCTTTCCTTGTATTAGATATTTATTTTAGGTGGATGGATTTCCACAAATTGTCTATGGCAGATTCAGATGAATTGTTTTTGTGGACAACTATTACGTGACTGGAACTTCAGCCTTAATCCAAACCTATCTCGGAACTTTAAGGAAAGCAGCCTCAAACTAACTGGAATCCTGATTCAGTACAAAGGCTAGATAATGCTTACTAAAAGTAAATATTAGAGAAAACGAGTAATGTACCTGACAGCAGATATTTTGTGGCAGGCCACGGAGAGATGAGGTAAGGCAGGTCTCATAAGTACTGCCATCTACTACATACTGATAGTAAGGAAACAAGTAACAATAAGTCTCTTGTTAAGAGATTGTGAGTCTCACTGTGTTCCTTGCACCAATGAGAGTCTGTGAGGCTTTGGATTATTGAGGATGCTTCTGATTCAGATTGTATGGTCAGTGAGCCCTACTTTCCATATCTGCCATGTACCAGAATGCCTTTGCTTGTTAGAGCAGTCCTTTGCCCCTCTGTAGCTGAATTTATCCCCGACCCCACTCACATGGAAGCTGCATTGGGTGGGCCTAATTCTGTAGATGTAGCACAAAGGATCATGGAATGGGACACTGCCATTGGTGCTTGTCTGTTGGCTCTGGCCGGGGGACTCCTGAGATTTGTTAATACTCTTTGCAATTCTGTAACTGTTTGCATGTTTCTGTGCATTCTTAACTTGTGGGGTGTGTGAGACATACATCCTACGGACAAGTGCTGTCCTATGTTTGGTGGGTAGTCCATTACTTTGGTGTTGTAGTGGTTACCTGAGGTGCAGAGAAAAATTACTCGGTGGTAGAAAAGGAGGCGCACGCTTGCTTTTGGGCCATAAGACATTTTGAATTCTTCCTATGGGGAATACCATTTACAGTTAAAACCCCTTATGTTTGTGTTCACCACGAAAGGGTTGGACAGGACTACACCCAGGACTAATAGACTGTTTTTGTGTCCGGAAGGTTGTCCCTTCAAGGTTTTTTTTCTGGTATGCAAAACATTGTGGCAGATTACTTATCCCGCGCTCCTATTGAAGTAGAGAAGGAGTTTGACAACCGGGATTCTGAGGGAATTGTCTTAAAATTAACTAGCATTAACGAAGAGGAATGGGAAGAGTGTGTAGGAGCGGATGAGGAAATTAAGTCCCTTAAAGAGTACATAAGGGAGGGCTGGCCATCAACCAAAGATTAAGTTCAGGGGTCGCTTTGCAAATATTGGGAGGTGAGGCTAGAGCTCAACATATAAGAAGGGATGGTCTGTAGAGGTGAGAAGATCAAACCCCCTGGGAAGTTAAGGGCTAAAATTGTAGAATCACCACACGTAGGCCATCTAGGACGCAGTCTCACAAAAAACAAGGTACGCCTGGATTATTGATGGCTTTCCCCCGTAGAGGTCCCCAATAGACCTTTGTCTAAATTGGCAATGGACATTATTGGTCCGCTTAACCTCAAAATGCCCCGACAGCGTTTTATTGTGGTGTTGGTGAATTACCACACTTGTTGGGTGGTGTTCAAGTGTATGCATTAAATTGGCAGACGCCATCATAACGTTTTTTAAAGGGGCATTTTTTGAGGAAGGTATCCCTGATGTGTTGGTCACAGACAACGGAGTGCAATTTACGTGTGAGAATATGAACAGTGACTTAGGCATTATTCATCATAAAACGGCCTTATATTGCCCGCTCGCTAATGGACTAGTAGAGCGGATGAACCAGTCAGAAGTTTGATATGGGATGCATAGTCAGGGATGAAGCAAGATTAACATTTGCACATACCCATAAATGATTTCAACCCAGACTTGTCAATCGGTGGTTTTGCATCGATGATAACATTAACCAATGCTGGTCTTGGCTCAATGCCATCACCTGGATCACATGTCCCAGATACTTGAGTTTGGCCTTGGCAATTTCACATTTCTCAATTTTCAACACAACACCTCTTTCTTGTACAATAAACAACATCTGGCCTAAAATGGTGTCATGTTCCTCCCTTGTGTTTGCAATAAACAAAATGTATTCCTGAAAAGCAGCCACCTCCTTTATATCCTTGAGAAGCTGATATATGATCTGCTGAAAACAGATGCCACGGAGGCCAAATCAAAAGGCATCCTTCAATCCTGAAATTTTCCAAACAGTGACATGAAAGCTGTGAAATGCTTGGAATCAGGTTCAATTATCCCCTGGTGATAAGCTGATGCTAAGTCAAGTTTTGAAAACCAATTCGGCCCTGCCACCATGCTCAAAAGGTCAGTGATCCTAGGGAGGGAGTGCAGATCTACCCACATAGGACTGTTAAGGCTATGCAGATCAACACATGCCCTTAGTTCACCATTTTCTTTTCGAGCCACCACCAGGGGCTATAACCATAAAGATGACTCTATGGGTTCAATGATACCACTGCCACATAATTTCATAACTTCCTTCTCAAAATCCTCTCTAATGGAAAACGGGACACTCCACATCTTGTGCTTAGTAGGGATAGCATCTTGCTTGACCTTAATTTTATGCTGGAACCCTTTTATGGTGCCCAAATTGCCTGAACAAGTTTAGGAAATCTTAAAATGATGTCACTAACTAGTTTTCTGTGACCACTGACACTCATTCTTTTGTGCCAGGTCTCAGAATGATCTTAAAAAGCCCTCGGTGAAACCACCCTAAGATGCATAGACTCTTTACTGCCACGTATACATTCCGTAAGATCTTCTGTTCCTTGAAGACCAAAACATCCTCAGAATACCCTGACAAATCACTCCGTCTCCCTTCATTAATGACTGGAGTGCAATCTGGTGTGTCCTAACTTCTCCCTGGTCACAATTCATCAATACATCTTAGATCACCATTGTGATTCTCGCACCAGATTCAACCAATAGTCTGAGAACCTTATTACCTACTAATACATCTGCATGCGGATCAATGCAATCTGCAGGATACAGGCTTCCTCCCCAACCACCAATACTATATCCTGGAGATCATTCTATGTCTTTTCTAAAAGTCTAACGCAGTCATCATGTACTAAGTTTGCTACAACATTGATACTTTTCTCTATTTAATTCAATTGGCTTCGGCAAACCTACGCAAAATGACTTACTTTACCAAAATGTCATCACACATTCTTCTATTCTTTGGCTGAGAATATCTTTTTTTGACTGGTCTCAGTAATTTGAACTTTATCTCTGAAGGAAGTTAGGGGTGCCTTATGTTTTTTTGTGATCTATTTAGGACTCACTTTTTTCTTCCTTGCTAGCTTCCTGCCTACAATAGTACAACATACTTTAAAACGGAAAGGGATCTATGGCTACCCAGCATCTTCCCAGTTACTTATCTTTCTAAAATAGCATCATGCACTTCTGCATGGGCTGTCAAACATGGTGGATCATGAGAAAGAAACTGGATTCCGCGCAAGTACTTGTTCCAGATGTGAGAAAAAAAATATGTGAAAGCAAAGACTGAGCCAATCCTTCTTAGCCACAACCAATAACATAGGGCAGCATTTCCATCATTTTAGCTGGTCTATGACATTATAGTAGGGAACCAGCCTGATCTCAGTCAGGCTAATGCTGCTTCAGAAGTCGCAGCATGTCTCTAACATCAACTTCTCTGTATGTGATAACTAGAACTCTTAGAACAGTAGGCTGAGACAATACACAGTGAGCACATGATCCACCCCTGTAGAGCAATACAAACCACCCTGGGTTATTTCCCATGGCACACACATTTTTTTGTCCTCTCTTCCACTCCCTAAATGAAGTGAATATTAGATCCAAGCATATGCTGGTACACGTTCCAAGTCAATGGAATACCTAAGTTAATGACACTCATACAGGATGGTTACTCGGGCAAGGGTGTTTCTCCTTGTTTATGAGAATGAAATGATCAACATGAATAGCCTTTACTTGAGCTGTGGGACCAGCTATGAAGCTGAATAATAAAGTTGCATATATGCACTCATACACATACACACAGAGACACAGAAATATTCATACACACCTTCCTATGATCTGAGTCTCAGTAAGCAACTGAGATGTGCATCTTTTGTCTGTCCCTACCTGGAACTCTCTTGGCCCAGTTGATCATGTGCACCAGCTCCTTATCTGCCAGGTTGGTCAGCAGAGTCATCATGGACGCTTCGCTCAAAAGTTTGCCTGGGTCATGCTCTGAATAGACAATGGGAGGCTCAGCTTCTATTAAGGCACTGAGCAGCTGCTCAGCTGTCATTGCTAGCACTGGGTTCTTCTTCGTATTTTTTGTTGAGGGGTTCACCCAAAGGGAGGGGGTTCGACGCTCTGATACGGCCTCTTCAAGCTTCTGATCTGCGTCCTCTTTCTGTCGCTTGTGTTTTATCAGGCGGCCACCTCTGCGATCTTTTCGAATTCCTGAGGACAAAAAAGGCATTTTCTTTACATATCACATTCTTAGAGTGATGTACCCTTTATTCAATTATTTCTGCATTCTTGAGAGTGGTTTTAATATTGATCAGACTTATTTTATAAACGCCTTTACAGACTGTGCATGGTGTTTTCTTAAAAGAGCTGCATCTGCAGTCAATTTCACATGGGTACCAGATGAGGCATTTTAAAGCGACATTGACAAAGAATATTGAGTTAGCCTGTCCTTGACTTGTATTTCACACCTATAAACATTTTAAATCAGTTTAGTTTTATTGTGTTTACTAAGCCAAAGACACAATTTAAAAACGTCACAATCTAATTTCTTGCTCCTATTACCTACATGGAGGCCAGAAATAAAGTTGCAATGCCACAATTTAAGACATACTCTGGAAACAACTGGGCTTTTAAATTTATAACTCCAGGAGCAATGGTCTCAAAGAGAATGTGGGATGATTTAATCATATTTAAGTGTTTCAAGATATTTGTCTGAAAGATGCATGGTGGAGATATCAGGGTAATAGGGGCCGTTTTATCAAAGTTTCATGCCACCCCCATTCAGCAAGACACCTTGCTGTGCTGCGATGCGTTAAATGAAGAGGGCAATCTTGTCCAGTCTTCTCCTTTCACTGGTGTACAATGTATTGCCTTGTGCCAATACAGGCACACTTGTGCCATGGTGCAAGGGTGCTGTGTTCTAGGCATGATTATAATGAACACAAACAATCCTATTAGGCATTTTCCTCTTTTTATATGTGCTGCAAAAAGCAGCCCCCTTAGAAAGAGGAAACAGAGAGGAGAAATAAAGATATTTCTCCTTTTTGCATCTTCGTTGGAAAGGTATACAATTATGACACATTTCCAGGTCTACCAGTGTTTTTGTAAATCTGAGAATGCAACAGAATTCATGGTTGGATGCGTGGGAACATCAACACCCATGTAACACCCCCACCATGCAATGCAATGCAATGTACACCAGATTTACCAAGCCATGCACGGTGGCCTTGCGTGGCTTGGCAAATCTGATTCTAGGTTTTGCCTTGCCCTTTGTCACCTTGCGTGGTGCAAGGGTGACACAAAACATTGATACATTTGGCCCTTAGTCCTCTGTTTTGAAAAGCCATTCTGCAAGCCCTTCAGCATACTTTGAACACCAACCTATTTATTTACTCTTTCATCACATAACAAGACTTACCCGGGACGTCCACTTTTGTAAAAATTGACCTGTACCCCTTTGAGTACATGCATTAAATAAAATTTGTATTTGTAAAGCACACGTTCACCCAAGGGTTTACCGGCGCTGAATACAAGATGTTTATTGTTACCCAACTATATACATTTTATCGACCTCAGAAGGACGAGTGCACCCATCAGGATCTGAGCCAGTGACCATGAGGTCTAACACAGGACCCTATAGGGATGCATTAGTACACTAAGCCACAAGTCCCAGCTTGAATATTCATCCACTGGATCCAGATTTGTGAACAGTCAAATCTCTTCCTTTCAACAAAGCTCTCAAATGGATGCCTCACTCTAGGTCCTAAGTTTCTGGTCTATTGTGGACTTGCAAGCGGCTGTAAAAGCACCAAGTTATTGCTTCATAAGACTATTAAACACATACATTATATATGCATATTTACATATATGTAGATGGGATTCATCCAACCTAAGAAGCATTGAAACCACTCACCATAGAGGGAGGGGGTAGAGTGAGACTCTGCAGAGTGAAAATGTATTCCCCCACATTTTTGCCTTTTTTGACCAAACACATTTTATTGGCCAAAGGACTCACATGAACAGTAATTTAAAATCCAACTTAATTGTGTAGTTAGATTTTAAATTACTATTTTTGAAATTACAATTTTAGAAAATGTGCCTTACTGTCAGTGTCCCGATGTCAGCTGACCCCTACTGGCTCCCAGAAGTGTGATGTGTATTGCTCCTAGACAGTGGACAAAGGGCCTCGGTCTGAGGAGGTTTGGGTGTTCCTGGCAGTATGGCTGGGGAGGAACTGTGCCATCCCTGATTACTCTTCAAATGGGCCTGCCCTGGCATTCACAGAAGAACCTGACACCAGGCCTGCCTCTGCATTTGTTTCACTAGCCAGACTAGAGCGACTAGAGCTAAATGCAGAGGAAAGGGATAGAATGACCAGAACCAGTTTTCGAATTAGACAAAGTGGAGTCCCCCACCCACAGCCTGGCACAGAATATAAAAGTAGCATACCCAGAACCTGGAATCAGAACACTTCTAGACCTGCAAAGACTCAGAAGAAGGATTGCGCTGCTGTCTGAGACCTGAAGGAAGACTGGACCTGTTTCCCTTGAACACAGGACCTCAGACTTGACTCCAGTAAGCTGGCTGATCTCCTGTGTGAACAACAGGGATACAAGGTGTTCCAGATGTGTTTCCTACTCCCCAGCTGACCACAACCAGCTGGATCTTACCGCGCAGCTCCAACTGAAAGCCTCACTGCATCTAATACAGAATCATGCTGTGCTACCTAGAGCCACGCAGAGCAGCTCCACACCATCCTTGCTTCAAAGTCAGATGGTAAAATGTCCAACGGCATGAACCTGGTTGAGTCTCTGGCAGACTCTCTATCATGGTCAGACTGAATTTGTGACTTTTTTACTGGTCCGTAACCAGATACACACAGATGGCGCTTTGCACTGTTCGGCACTAGTTTTACCCATAAACTTAAAAAAATTATAACTCACATTCTACTAATTGAATTTTTGCCATTTTGGTTTCATTTTGTTTATTAAAATGTCTTTTATTTTTCTAAAGTGGTTTGGGATTTTTCTTTTGTTGTGCTTTGATTTAATTAATATTTGAGTACTGCATGAATACCTTAAATATTGTCACAGCAAAGATAAGCCTGACTGCTTTTCTGCCAACCTATCAGCACTAGTTTATTTAGTGACCTTTGTTATTGACCCTGACAGACATTGTGATTATTACTTGAGGTGGGTTTTCACCCTCCAAAATAATATCCCAATTTCTTACAAAAATGTATTGCAGTTATACTATTCACTAATATTCTAACTACAATTGTTGCAAGGACACAATTGTTATGCAGTGAAGAATGGACAGAACTAATGCATAGTGGGAAATGTCTTGCTGGACACAGTAAATGGCCATGTTGGGAGAGGCAAAGGAATTTTACAATCACACAAGTTGAGTTACAATCATAGCTTACCTATAGGCGAGTGTTGGCCCTTTTTGCAGGGTCATCCCAAAACTTTTTGCCTTCCTCCGGTATTTTTTCTGACCTGTTGTTGGTGATTGTAGGACTCTGGGCACTTTATCACTGCTGTTCAGTGCTAAAGTGCATGTGCTCTCTATGGTAAACTTGGTAAGATTGGTCTACACCTGTTTGGCACATTTAATTTACCATATCAGTCCCTTGTACTTTGGTATCTCACATACCCAGGGCTAGAAAATAAATTGCTATTGGTGGGCTTGCAGCGCTGCTCACGCCACCCACCAAAGTAGCCTTTCAAACCTGTCTCAGGTCTCTTCCACTGCAGGGCCTGTGCGCGTAGTTTACTGCTGCTGTGACGCGGCACATAAAGTGGTTGCCACGTCTGTGACTCCTCTTTTACTAAAAATCAGCCATTCCTAAGGTAGGCCCTAGCTATCCCTATGGGCACGGTGCGGTGTAGGTAAAAGGTAGGACATGTGCCTTAACTGTGTGGCATGTCCTGTTAGTGACAAACAGCCTATTTGGTTTCTCACTACTGTGAGGCTGCCTTCTTATAGGAATGCATTGGGGATTCCCTGATATGTTCTTCAGTGGTAATTCCTGACATGAGAGGGGTATGTTTGGAATAGTGGTAATAAATGCTGCGTACTGGTGTTCACAGATTCATTATCATTATTTGAGAAATGCCACTTTTAGAAGTAGTCATTTCTGTGTGCTATGTGTTTTTGTGCCTCCCTGTTGTGTACTTACTGTCTGGCCTTGGAGTGACAGGAGCTGGGGAAATGCAGTGGCTCCAGAGAGTCTGGATGAGTCAGCGCTAGGCTGAAAAGGCCTGGTCTGCATTTGGAGTGGTGAGAGGATTAGCACCTGCCCCTGAATAGGGCTGTGCCTGCCTTCCACAATGATTGCTCCACCACCCTGTGGTGTGTCTAGGGTCAGGACCTGCACTAACAATGAAGGTGGTTGTGCACTTGAAAAGGTATTCTTAAGTGACCCGCCAGAACTGGGTTGTACTGCCTCAGAGCCCTGGGCCAGGGGAGAACAAAGACACTAAATACTGGGGCTGTGACCCCATGTCTGTGTGCTTACTTGCAACTTATGGCCGGTGGGCTACTGAACTGCCAGGAGGAAACGCCTAGGGACTGGATTACTCTGGGGGGGGCTAAGGGAAGGAGTGCCCCCTTGTGCTGGCCTGCCTGGCTGCACCCTGCTGGCATGTCCCCAGCACCGAGCGCTTTTATTTTTACTGGGTTCTTGACACTGGGCTGGGTGCACGCTGAACTTACTGGCCTGAGCCCCTGGTGTGGGCTCACCCTACAGTCAAGCGTGTGGAGAGCTTCTGCTGCACTGCGCCCTCACACGCTGTGTCTGCCTACCAGGAGGGTGTGTGTGCACCTTTTATTTCATTAATCGGAGCCTGAGAAGTGGGCTCCTACTGTAGATGCGGTGAGAGCAGCCGTGCCGCAAAGCGGAAGTCAGGCAAAGAAACCCTGACAGTGGGAGGAGCTCCCCGGGAAGGAGTAAGCTGACGGGCACTCAACAGGAGGGAGCAGCATCTCTCGGCCCCCGAGACGAGGGAGGCCCTGCAGCACAGAGTGCGCCGCCAGGAAGAGACCCACAACAGAGCCCGTCCGGGCCTGGTTTCCCCATGAGGAAGTCGCTTGGGTGGCTGTACTAAGAGGAGGTGCCTCAGGCAAGTGAGGGGTCATGGGGACCAGCCTTTGGGGAGAGGAGGGCTCCTGCCATGCAGGAGCAGTGGGGGTATCCCTCCTTTGTTCTCATATACCGGGGCACCGAGAAGGATAGTTGGGGGACAGAGTGGAACCTCGACGGAGGTCTCCGATTCCCCGCGTGAATCCAACGCCCTATCGCAGCTGCACCGAATGGTTGCGGGCAGCTGCATGCTACCCTGCTATCTGGATGACCGCCTTTTATGGTATAGGGGGCATGGAGCCCATGGAGCCCACAAGAGGGGTGCCGCTCCCACGGTCCTTTATTATTATTATTATTATTATTAATAATACATTTCTAAGGCGCACAGCTACCTGGAGGTTTCCCGGCGCCATCGGACCCACGCAAGAAGAAAGAGATACCCTATTGGTTAAATAACCATGTTTTTAGGTCTTTGCGGAATTTGTAATAAATAGTTTCATGCCGGAGTTGTAAGGGGAGTGAATTCCACAGTGAAGGAGCTAAGCAAGCAAAAGACCGACCACCCATACGTACTCGTTTGATCCTGGGGACTCGAAACTTCGCCTGAGTAGAGGATCGGAGAAGATGCGTAGGGAGGTAAGGATGTACCAAGGCACTGAGATACTGTGGCGCTGCACCCGATTTAATCTTATGCATATAGCATAGGGCTTTAAATTTAGTGCGATTCTCCATCCTAAGCCAATGAAGGTCACAGAGAGAACCTGAGATAGAGGCCTTTCTAGGTCTCCTGGTGATATTCGGTAGTGAGCACACTGATACTTTGCATATTTTATGCCTTGATGTAATATTGCCTAAGGAAGGGATATTCCCAGCGAGGATGCATTTCTAAGATGTGCAACTTACCAGTGTTATGTGCAATAATGATGGTTGTGCCTGATGCTTTGAGCGAATTGTACCCTTACCAGTAGTTGCTGGTTGTCTTCACTACATGTGGTGGTGATGTTATGGCAGAGGCCCGATTGGCCTAATGATTTATGCAACTACCCGTAAATAAATGACAAGCGCCTGGTGGCAACAGTTTATATCTGTGATTATGTTCTAATGGGTTTTACGGATAATACAAAGGCTATTTTTAAATAACCTTTTGTGGAGTTTCTTTTGTGGTGTGTTAGGGTTTTGCGCAAACGCTCTACATATTGCCTCTGGGATAAGCTTGACTGCTCTGCCAGCTACCAAGGGAGTGAGCAGTGGTTATCTTCAGTGTGTAACTCTCTTGCCCTGGTGGTTTCTGCCTAGCTTAAGCACATGCCCTAGCCAACCAGAAATCCAATTTCTAACAGCGAGGAACAATTTACTTACTTCAGTAACGCTCTTTCTGGTAGCGATTCTGTCTAGCCACAGACTCCTCCCCTTGTGAATTATCCACAGGTGTGAGACTGGATCTGGAAACTTTTCAGTTGTCCCTCATATGGTGCTATCCGGCTCCATACTGATGTCATTCCACTGCTGAAATGACAAGCAGGCCTTATTTGAGTGCAACCCCTGCATGCGGATGTTAGTTGCTTTTTAGGCTGTTAACACCCTCAGACACAGAGCCCCAAGAGTAACGTGGTTTCAACCAGTGTGCAGATTCATAGACTTGGAACCTTATTAATTGCTAGAGTACAATCAAAGAATGGAAGGAAGGAAGGGCCGGTAAGTAATCGATTTTTTTGTTTTTTTTTGTTTTATGTAGCGGAAACTTGATCCAAAGGTATTTGATCACTTTACATGAGCACAATTTACATTTTGCGAGGTCATATATACATTTTTTTTTACACAGGGAGATTTTGTGATTTGTCCTGAATTAAAATATGCTGAGCCAACACCAGTGCTCATACCTTGTTCCCCATTTTCAAACCCAGCCACCCTGGCCATTACAAGATATCCTCTGCAGCAAGATAAAGTCTCTTCCATAAAGACCGTTAATTAAGGTAAATAACTTGTTATCCTGATAGAGACTTCTAACCGCAGATTCCGCATCTTGGGAATAGATACCAAAGCAGTACCTCCTGCAGGACGGAGTGGGCAAAATGCCCCTGTTTGCAAACCTGACTGTCCAGGCTATATTGCTTCATGAACTTAGTGGGACTGCCACATAAATGCCTGGCAATGTCTAGGATAGGGATTCTGCATGCTACCACAGCTTTTGGATGGAATGAGCACACAGTCCTTTCGGAGGTTGCTTTTTGGCCACTGCATAGCATAGCTTAATGCTAAGAACTGTCCAGATGGAAAGGGTTCTCTTTTGCACTGCTGTCCCTTTTTTCTTGATCCATAGAACCCAACAGAGAGCTGATCGCCCATTCAGTGTTCCTTTTTACAATCCTGCCCACAAGACCAAGAACACCCTGCAACCACTCCAGTGTATCCTTCTCAATGCCCGCTCACTCTGCAAATATGCCAAAGAATTGTGGGACACCAACACCACCCTCTTCATGGATGTCACCTTTATCACCAAAACATGGCTCAACCCCTAATCGAACCCCACATCTCCAATTACACTCACAAAGGCTACGAGATGATACACAGAGACTGCACCAACAAACAAGGCAAGCATCAGATGCATCATCACCAAGATGACCCCACACCGCACATGAAACAACTCAACTTCCTACTACAAACTGACATGACGACCACAATAAGAGGCACATTCGCCTACACACCCCCGGGACCCTGAGCAACTTTCTGCAATACCATCCCCTAATTCGTCACCCCCTAAGCAATCGACTCTCACTACTAAATCCTATTCAGCGACCTCAACTTCCACATTGATGACCCCATTGACGCCAGCACCATTGCCCTCCTGGAGAAACTGAGCAACATCAGGCTCGCCCAACTGGTCTCTGAACCCACACACAAAGCCTGACACACACTCAACCCCATTTTCACTACCAGTGACAGAATCAAATCCAGCCACTCCACAGAACTCACCTGGACTGACCACCCCATCGTACACGAGCCCATCACGGATGCCCATCACACCATTAGCAGGCATCAGATCCAGCTGGAGCAAAGCCACTGAAACTGAGTGGTCTCAGGCCTCACCACCTCCCAACCAGAGCTCTCAACAGACCTCAAACAGGCCATTCCAGAACTTTGCACCTGGATCACCGACAGCACCGACAGAATCGTCCCACTGAAACCTACAAAATCCAACAAGACCTCCAAACATGACAGGTGGTACACCCCAAAACACCCCAGAACACATGTCCACAAACGCAAATGCAACCAACTGGATAAACGATGGCTCACCACCAAGAATCCCGCAGACTGAGCAGCTCACAAAACAGCTCTCAGCAACTATCACTGGCACATCAACGCCATCACGCCTTACATCGCTCCTGGGCACCCACCGACCCATGCCCCTGTCCCTACCACATCTACAACCTCGCAACAAACCCCATCCGCATGCAGCTAACCAGCATCCTCAACACCTCCATTTCCACAGCAACCCTCCCCAAATAGATGGAAACCCGCGGACATCAGACCCCCCATAAAGAAAGCCTTCACCGACCCCAGTGATCTAAAAAATGATCGGCCTATCTCCCTGCCCCCCACCTGGCCATAGTACTTGGGAAAGTCATCACCCAGCAGCTCACCGAATTCCTGGCACAAAACCACCTACTGGATACCTCAAATTCAGGATTACGTGCCAACCACAGCACCGAGACTGCGCTGATCGCCGCCACAGACGACATCAGAACACTCCTCGACTGTGGAGAAATAGTGGCCCTGATCCTCCTTGACCTTTCCACGGCATTCAATACTATCTCCCACAACACCCTCATCAACAGCATCTACAACATAGGCATACTGCAAGACACCCTCAAGTGGATCGCCTCCTTCCTTACAAGATGCACACAGAGCATCTGACTGCCTCCCTTCACCTCCGCACCCAAATACATCATATGCGGCGTACCACAAGGATCATCCCGCAGCCCCACCCACTTCAACATCTACATTACCCCCTCTCAGATGTCGTCAGATCCCACAGACTCAACATAATCTCCAACGCAGATGACACTGAACTGATCCTCTTGCTCACCGAGAACCCCTCCAATGCCAAAACTAACTTCCGCGATGCCATGACCAATATAGCCAAATGGATGAGAGACAACTGCCTTCAACTTAAGTCTGAGAGAACTGAAGTACTGATCTTCAGGAAGAACACTTCTGCATGGGACCACAGCTGGTAGCCTGCAGAACTAGGACCTACACCCACTTCAATCGACCATTCACACAACCACGGCATTATCCTCAACAGCCAACTGACCACGAAATGACAAGTCAACGCAGTTGCCTCCTCTTGCTTCCACACACTTGTCATGCTCTGCAGAATCTTCAGATGAATCCGACCCAACACCAGAAAGACCATCACTCAGGCCCTCGTCACCAGCTGCCTTGACCACGGCAACACCCTCTATGTCGGCATCTTCACCCAGTTCCTAAGAAGGCTCCAGACCATACAGAACACTGCAGCCAGACTCATCCTGGCCCTACTCAAACACCTCCCCTTCCAGCTCGGACGACAGAGCGGGGTACCGACGGACAGAGCGGTGCCTCAATACCCTGAGCAGATGCCAGGCGAGGCGAGGTGCGTACCCACAATTCTCCGGGTTCTTCTGACCTGTAACAGTTCCATAGGGACATACAGACCCAATCAGGTTGTATTGTATACCAACTTGGATTATAACCTCTTGTTTTTTCTATTTTTATACACCTCTTTGCAGTAGCGTTAATATGGTCCTGATGAGAGCTTAGACTCTAATGTCCAGAAGCCGAAACATGTAGACCGTCGACAGTTCTTTGTTAAGCTGTCTACGCACTGATTTTAAAGTGACATCAAGATAACGCCAGAATAAAATTTATAGCATCTTCGTAGCCATTTTTAATAGCACTTTTTCTCTTTATTGTTCGCATCACTCTTTTGCACTGCAACCATCACCCTCCCGTTTGTATTCACACCTGGGACAACTGGATAACCACCACAACCATCAGAGTGGTCGGTTCTCTCAGTACTGTCCTGAGTTCCCAGATGATGATAAGCCACCTTTGGTGGGTGATGGGAACTAAACTTTTTGATATATCTCTTTTACCATAATTTTTTTTGGGTCTCAACTTGCCTGTCTTGTCAGTGTTTTCTTCATACAGAACATCAGACCCACAGTATCTTTGTAGAGTATATGTTGATTAGGGGATTTATACTGTAGTTGGTCTTTAAACTTATCCCTTGGACCCTCCCCCACCCTTTTCCTTTTTGTGAGAATCTAGTGTATTGCCTACTCAAACAAACCCACATTGCTCCCCACCTGAGAGACCCTCACCGGCTCACCATCCAAAAGGGATGCCAGTTCAAGATCCTCAAACTTACCTATACAGTCCTCCACGACCTAAGACCTTCCTACATCAACCATTGACTGAACTTCCACCAACCCTTTAGACACCTGTGCTCCTCTTCACTTGCCCTCGCACACAGTGGTCGTCACTCCTTCTCCTACATCACTGCCAAGACCTGAAACGACCTTCCCCTCCAGCTCCATACGGCCCCCTTGCTGGAAGACTTCAGAAAAAGACTCAAGACACAGCTCTTCGAAGGAGACACAGCACCAAGGTAGACAGAGGTGCACTTTACAAATGCTGTTTGATTGATTGATTAGTTGATTGACTGGCACTGCTCACCTCTGAAAGTATGCTGCAAGAATCCAAGGGATACTGGTGAGACCAAAGTGGAGCACAGCAAAATGAAAATGGTCCTGTCCCATCACAAACCACAGGTATCACTGATGGGTTGGCATGATGGTAATATGGAAACAGGGGACTTGCAGGTGCACAGGTCCAGTGCCCCATGGTTTTTCCTGCGACCAGTCTTCTAACTGATCAAGGCCCTTGTGGACCCAGCTTCAGAGCTTTGACAGCCTTGTGCCTCTCTCTCTCTCACCGTGTTCTCTCTCACGCACACTCTCTCTCTCTCTCTCTCTCTCTCTCTCTCTCCTCTCTCTCTCCTCTCTCTTTCTTTCTCTCTGTGTGACTTTGTGCCACTTCTCTCACTGTGTGCCTTTCTTTCACTTTTTCTGTGACTTTTGTCACCTCTCTCGCTCATTGTGCCTTTTCTCTTGCACTTTTTGCTTACTCCTGTTGCTTCTTTTTTGTACCTTTTCTCTCCCTCTTTATGGTTTTTCTCACTCTTTGTGCCATTTCTCTGACTCCTTTTCTGACCTTTGCCATCTCTCTTGCACTCTCTCTGACATTTGTGTTGTGTCCCTCCATTTTGTCTGCGTTCCCCCTTCCTATGCCTCTTTTCCTCTCTCTTTGCACCCCAATACCTCCTCCCTCCTGTTTCTCGAGCCACTCTCCTTTCATGCTGTTGTGCTTTTTCTCAGCCCAACCTACTTCCCCCTCTCGACTTCTCTTGCATGTCAGGTCCTACTTAATGGCAGACACAGTACAGACCAGCCATTAAGCAGGTGTACAGACCCATGCCCGTCTGTACTTACCGGCAACCAGTCATTCGACCAGTCAAGGCTCTTGCAGACCTGGCACCAGTGCCTCGAGGCACCTACCTCGCCTCTCATTCTCTCTCTTTCTCAGCTTGTTCTCTCCTTTTTTAATTTGAGCCATTTCTCTAACTCTCGGTGCCGTTTCTTTCACTCTCTCTCTGACCTCTGTGCCACCTCTCTGCCTCTTTGTGCCTTTTCTCTCACTTTTTTGTCTTTTCCCTCACACTTTCTGTGACTTTTTGTGCCTTTTCTCTAACTCTTTCTGTGACTTTAATGTTATGGCTCTCACGCCTTGTACCTTTTCTGTTGCTCTTTTTGCCTTCCCTCTCAGTTCTTCTGCTATTTTTTCTGCATTTTCTTGTGTTCTTTTTAACTTTTCTTGCTCTTTTTGCCATTTCTCTAGCTCTTTTTCTGACATTTGCCATCGCTTTTGCTCTTTCTGAAACCTTTGCAATATGTCTCACCATCTTCTCCTTGTGCTCCCTTCCTGTACCAATTTCCTGCCCTTTCTGTGTACTCCTCCCTCCTCCAGCTGTTCCTCACCTGTTCCTTGCACCTCTCTCCTTTCCTACTGATGTGCTCCTCCTCAGCCCTGCCCACCACTCCCTGTACTCTTCTTCCTCCCACTCCCTGGATCTACTTAATGACGGGTGCAGCACAGACTCATAGCGCACGCTTGCAGTGGTTGCAATGCTGGCATGTCGAAGGCTTACCTAAGGCAAGCCCGCCTGAGCCTATCCAGGCCTGGACCCCACCCAGCACTAGAAACCCTGACACTCCCCCCACTCACCACTACCCTGCTGCTCTCCTTCATGCCTCGAGCCCCAGATGTTGCACCACCTTCTGCTGGCATGACACACCAAACACAGAAGGAGCTTGTTCACCTGCTCCTTCTACCACTTCACCTGCACCACTGCTCTTGCAACACCAACCAAGAACATACCCACAACACCCAACCCAACCCAACACAACACAAACTCAAATACCTACCAAAATACACCCCTCACACACAAATATCATGCATGCTCCTTAACACCAGGTTGCTCGGCAAGCACAAAACAGAGATCTGGGACCTACTGGACGCTGTTACCCACACCTCCTCTTCCTCATGGAAACATGGCTACCCACAGTTTCAATGTCAGGCATCGCTACCACAGTCCCCCTGGATACGAGATAACCAGGCAAGAGCAGCGAAACAATCCTGGAGCAGGAATCGCCATTGTCTAAAAGGACTCCTTCAGCTGTACCACCGCCTCTGATGCTGGAATAAACTACACAGAACACTTCCTCAACTTTAAATTACAAATCACAGCAAACTTCACCCTAGGTGGAACCCTAGTCTACCACATAGTCTACCGCCACCAGGCTCCTGAGCCAACATTTGAGCAACATTACGGATTTCATTGCCCCCCTGGTCCAGCACATCCATCCTCCTACAAGACCTCAATATCCACCTAAATGACCAGAAACACCCTAACTCAGCACCTCTTCTTGACCAGTTTTAGAAACCTGGGACTAATCCAATGCATCAAAGACTCCACCCACACTGCCATACACATCCTTGATCCTGTTTTCACATCCATTAACAACATTATAATGAACACACCAAGAGCAGTCACCTGGACAGACCAGGCCAAGTTTAATAATCACCATCTAACAATAAAGACCCTTTATAGAGGACCCAGCATACCCAAACTGGAAAAACTTAACAAAGGTGGATTGGATGACTCCTCTCCATGAGAACAAACTGGAGCCCACAGGCTACCTGGCATGCAACATCAAAAACTTCAACAAGTGGGTCACCAACAACGCCCACACTTTGGCCCCCAAGAAATGAAGGCCACACAGCTAAATAAAAGGACGCAAGTCAACTGGAACCAAAATTGATAACCAGCAAACTGAAAGTGAATAAAGATGCTTTCAAAGCATCCCAGAGAAGGTACCACCAGCTATTCCAGGAAACTAAAAGGAAGGCACTACTTGAAAAATAAATGCCAGCTCCAAAAGCTGCAAAGAAATTGTGGCAATCACCATGGGCTTCACCACACCCACAGCTTCTGCCAGCAACATCAGTCCATCACAAGTTATGTGCAATTTACTCTTAAACTTCCTATGCATCAATTTTGCCTCTCAGTCCAGACCCAATGAAGATAACACAATCACTACATGGCACACCCTCAGCACAGAGAAAACCACAACAATCATGAAGACCATGTACTCAACACAATCACTACATGGGACACCCTCAGCACAGAGAAAAACACAACAATCATGAAGACCATATACTCCAGGGCCCTGGCGGACATCTACTCCATCACGCCTTGACAAAGGAGCAATACCTGACAGCAAGGCCCTCACCCCCCCAACAGCCACCTTTTTGGAACTATTGAAACATGCAGCTGTCAATGGCCTTCCTAAAGAAACCCTTGGCCGACCTAACCTCGCCACCTACAGAACAATATCCCTCCTTCTCTAACCAGCCAACGTCCTGGAAAAAGCCATTAACAGGTGCCTCTATGACCCCCCCCTCGCCAAACATTAGCTTCTTGATGCCACAGAATCAGGATTTAGATGCAATTATAGCACAGAAACCACCCGGGTAGCAGCAATATATGACATTAAGGTGATGTTCAACAGAAGGGGAAACCAAAGCCCACATTCTTCTAAGACCTATGTGCAGCCTTCAGCACCATCTCCAATTACATTCTAATCCGACAAAAGTAGGTTCTATGGACACACACTCGAATTGATCTGCTCCTTCCTTTTCTGAAGAACAGATCCATGAACATCCCCCCTATTCTTAAGAAGCATGAGAACTAATCTGTGGAGTCACTAGCTCTACATGACTCCTCTGACCAACGTCATATGGGCTCACTACATAAACGGGTATCAATGACACACAACTGATACTGTCCCTCTTGCACAAAACACCCAACACAAGGAACAAGTTCAACACATTTATGTTCAAAGTGGGCACCTGGATGAAATCTAACTGCTTTAAACAACTTGGACAAGACCAAAGTAGTGGTCTTTGAGAAAGACACCTCACCATGAGACTCTACCTTGTGGCCCACATACCTTGAACCGGCCCATATGCCTTGCTCACAAGCAAGAAACTTCAAAATCGTCATAGAAAACAAACTGGACATGACCACCCAAGTCAACATAGTGATTTCACACTGCTTCGACACCCTAAGGATGCTGAAGAAAATCTTCAAGAGGCAAATGAAAACACCAAGAAAATGATCACCCAACCCCCCATCACCATCAAGTACATTATGGGAATACCCTGTTTACTGGTATAACCGCAAGAAGACTGCAGACCATCCAAAACAGAGCAGCCAGACTAGTCATGAATCTCCCATGTGAAACCCACATCACACCACACCTTAGGGAACTCCACTGGCTCCTGATATACAAGAGCACACATTTGAAACTCATCACTCATACCTATAAAGCACTCCCTAACACAGGCCCTTCCTCCCTGAATAGCCACATTAATTTCCACCAGCATTCCAAAAACCTCAGCTCTGCCGGCCTCTCACTGGCCCCATGCATACACAAAATCAGAGCAGGGAACCATGTTTTCTCATACCTGGCTCCTAAACCTTGGAACGACGTTCCACAACACACTAGAGCCTCCTGCTCTCTTCTTCACAATCGCAAGAAGCTGAGAATCTGCCTCTTTAAATAAGTCCTCCAAGGCTTGCCTCACAAGCTAGCTACGGAGCACCTGGATAAACTCACAGGTGATTAGCGTACTATAAAACCACTGATAACATAATATAGGAAGTCCAGGGTTGAGGGCTGGCAAGACCTGGGCCAGGGTGAGCACCTGGAATTTCTCCTTCCAGAGGAAGGCATTGAGAGGGGCAGGTGTAGAATAGGCCAAAGGCCTCTGTCCTTCTTGGGTGCCATAAATTAGCAGGAATAACAATCAAGTTCTACTTCTGGCGGTGGCACTCTCTCAACAGGCCTTTTGGCCTGAGGGACTTGCACTTCCTGCTGCAAAATGAAGAGCTGGTCCTCCGTCAGTTGCTGGATGGATGGTGGAAGGTGCTGGAGGGAAGAGAGGAAGGGTAAGGCATATCCCCTGTTATAGATCTGTAGGATCCACTTGTCAGACGCTACTGCCTGCCAATCCAGAAAGAATTGGTGGATTCTATATGAACGGTCTGCAAGCAGACGGTATTGCTGTGATTTAAATCTCTTAGACACCAGAACGAGACCATTCCAAGATCCAACACCTTTCATTATTTGTTTACTGGCTTTAGCCTTTACTAGGAACTTCTTTTTTATTTGACAATGACTTATTTCTACAAATTAAAATAACATCGATAGAAGCACTTTTTGCTCCCAACATTGCCATTTTGCTAATGGACAATCTGGAATCAAGAACAATTCTATAAACTTTCAATCCTTATAGAAATCACACAGAACTGTGGAGAAGATACCTCAACAATATTTTCTTGATATGGCAGGGACCACAATCATGCCTGAATATGTTTTATGGAAAGTTCAATCTAGATTATAATAGCCTAAGGTTTACCACGCACTGCCACAAGTCTAAATAATCTGTTCTTGGTCTCAGTGTGAAGGTGAAAAATGGTGAACTATACACCACTCTCATCCGTAAAATGAGATAAACACTCTTCTGCTCAATCAAGTCATCAATCAAAATATCCTAAGGATTCACTTCCTGTACCCAGTTCCTAAGAATAAGATGGAATTACAAACAGGAACAATTACTTCATTAATGAGGCCATAATACTGTAGAAAACTGAGGGTGAGAGGCTACCCTGTGTGCTCAGTTAAATGATCAATAAAAGCCTGGTACTGTCCCAAGGACACCCTCCTGGTACTTATTCGCAAAGAGAACTCTAACAAATTGGTACATGTGACAACCTCCTCCCCTTTTCATTTGTGTAACAAAATGTATCAAGAACTCCTGGAAAGTCCAAGCAGCTGGGGACCTTAAACTTGAGATCCCCATGTTTGCCTTTAAGAAAGGGAAAAATCTCAAAGATCACATGGTTCGCGCTGAGCTTCTATTAAACAGAACACCTCAGACCATTACAGATTTGTAAGGGCATTCTGCCCATGGAAGAACATTATGAACGTGAACAGTGTTGTGTCTGTTCCCTAACCATTAAAGGAAAAGAGTCTGCACATAGCAGCACCACACTCAATATGAGAAACTTCTCAGTTGCAACACCATCCATCTTCTGCCTTTGCAAACTTCTATATGTTGTTCAAACGACCCCAAAAACTTTAAATGAGAATTTTCCACCATAGGAACAGGCTCAGGTGTAAGGTCCTCATTGCCCCATTAGTAAAGCACTTTCTTCAGAGCAACCACTTAGAAGATGATGGCAGGCAATCTCGGTCATCTCCAACCTCAGTAGACGCAGTAACACAGCACAACTGTTCAAGAAAGAGGAATTCAAATAGATCTTTTATCTGGAATCTATTAATTTTATGCACAACTATATGGGAGATTGGACAAAATTATTGTAGAACCACTAGTACCCTTGGGCTGGGACAATACATCTTCAGGACTTCAGTCATACATTTAAGAGATAATATAATATATCAATCAATCAATAAGCTTTATTCGGCAATTAAGTCATAAAAGCACATTTACAGTAATTACATAAAATGATAGTTAATAAATTACCTAAAAAAGAGTTAAAATACAATTAAATTTAGACAACCGTCAAGCTAACAAAATTTGTTTAAAACAGAACAAAAAAGAGGGAACATTCTTTATAGGGTCAGCCCAAGGAGACTTGTGTTACATGGAAATTAGCAAGGTTGAGTTTTACGGACACATGGCTTATCTACTTATATGTGATATTTACATCGGATAGAGTTCAATAATGTCATTAGATTTTAGGTGGGGAGGGTTACAGCATTCCTCAAGGTTTTTGACCTTATGCCCCAGGCCCACCCTAGAAATTTGGCCACAGCTATACAGATCGGGGGTGCAGGGTCTGTACTTAGGATGCGAAGAGCTATAGCATACCTTCTGATACCCAGGAGTTTACAAATTGGCTTTATCCATCTTTCCCGGGGTGCTACATACATTGGGCAGAAGAATAATACATGTCCTATAGTCTCACATTCTTACAGACAATTATAGCACCTATCATTCTTACTTCCTTTGCCCCCCCATCTAGAAGTAAATTCTGCAAGGGTAAAGTACCCACCCGTAGCTGGAAATATAGCTTGCGATCTATAGTTTTTTCGATAATATCCCAATACTCCTCTAAACGAGGGTAGGTTTTTAGATCGAAAAAACGGCACAATAGCTGGGAGGAAAGACCTTGGGAAATTTCCAGCTTGTAAGCCCATTCCCAATATAATGTTTTCAGATTTTCTTTAGATGGGAAAACAGCATTTGCGGGATCTTTCTAAAATTCAATCAAGCCTAAACTACCCAGGAGGAGTTTGATCCCGTGTAACCACTTTATTTTTTGGGACCTGTCAGATTCAATTAAGTCCACAAAGCCACTCCTGTAATGGACAAGTTCATCTGTACACCAAAGTCGACGCCAATATAGTATTGGATGGAGCTTCGCCAGGTGTTCAAGTGGCTTTTTGCCAAGGTCCAGAAGTAGAGGTCGCATCGGTGTACTTGAAGGTAGGTTTGTAACCTTGCGTAAAAACGCATTTTCTAGTGTCTTCAAGCTATTCAAATTGTCGAGGCCCCAAAGCTCGGCACCATACAGGCAAGAGCTCAGGACCTTTGTCCCATAAATTTCTAAAACTGGAGAAATTGGCTTAGTAAACGAAGATTTAAATCTCGACATAAGGGCACCTGATTTTTGTTTATGTTGCAACATAACACGGTCTAGTTGACAACCCCACCGCATATCTTTCTGTAATGTTATACCTAGATATGTGAATGAGGTGACCTCCTCCAAAGGTAGCTTATTCATAAAAATCTTTCCTTTGAAGGATTTGTGGGCATTGAAAGACATGAACTTCGTTTTTCCTGTATTAATTTCCAGGCCCCTTTCTGTACAAAATTCTTCAAAACACCCAAGGGCCTTTTGTAAACCGCTAGGGGTCTTTGAGATAATTAACGTGTCATCCGCGAACATGAGGATAGAAATGCGCACTCCTGCCAAAACCGATGCGTCGGTGGGGGTAAGCGAGAGGCGGCCGGCCACCCCGTTGACAAAGAGCGAGAACAGGGTCGGTGCCAAAACGCAACCCTGCCGCACGCCCCTGCCAACCGGGAAATCCTCGGTCACCTCCCCCACACCCCCCCACCGCACCCGAGCGATATTTCCCTCATGCAGGCGGATAATCACGGTAAGAAGCTCAGGAGCAATGCCCATTTCCCTCAATACCTGCCAGAGCTTTATACGTGGGACCAAATCAAAAGCAGCTTTGAGGTCCACGAACACCGCATAAAGGGCTCCGTGCCCCAAGACCACAGTCTTCCAATATAAGTTGACAAAATGAAAAACTTGGTCAATTGTGCTTGTTCGGGATCGGAACCCTGCCTGCATTGGGCTTAAGATATCCTGGTCGTCCATCCAAGTTTGAATTACATTAAGAAACATACGGCCTATGATCTTTTGGATCGAATCTATCAAGCTAATTGGTCTATAGTTACTTGCAATTGATTTGTCCCCTTTTTTGAATACTGGGACAATTTCAGCTCCCTTCCACGAGGGGGGAATATCCGCTCCCTGTGCAATTGCGTTGGCAAGTAACATAATGTAGCTGGACCAAAGGCTTCTACCATTGATAAACGCATCCGCAGGGATTCCGTCTATGCCAGGAGCTTTTCCCCCAACCACTTTGTCTAGGGCTCTGTCAACATCTTTCAATGAGAATATTGCCTTGTCATAATACACATGGGCAAACGTCTCACTAGGGGTGTTTTCACAGGGTGCAGCATATTGGGGTTTAAAGTAGTCGACCCATGCATTCTGGGCCACGTTGTTCTGTGGTTGCTCTGCTAGGCCACCCCTGTCCCACTTATATATGTCCCAGAAGTCCTTGCTGTTCTTGGACCTACATGCATCAAGAAGATCCTTCCATTTTTCATTGTCCCACAATTTCTTTGCCTCCTTCATTGTCTTCCCATAGTTTGACCTAGCAGATCTTACAAGTAGTGTGTCTTTCTGCTTAAGTGCATTACCTAGTCCAACCCGGGCTTTCCTGCAATCGGAATTATACCATCCCTCTTTTCTTTTATATTTACAGTTAATTTTGGGAATGGATTTAAAAAAGTATTTTTTAGGCCCAGGAAAAGCCTGTTATGAACTTCCACCACTAACTGACAAGGACTTTGATACTTAATTGCACTACCCAATGCTTCAAGTGCAGCAGTTACCTCATCATTTATTGTTTGCACAGTCATTGGGTCTGCTACGATCCGATCCCATTTTAAATGGCGCATATTGTTAGACAGAAGGTGGTCGGGCTCATAAGAAATTTGTTGCAGTATAGGATTACCCATTAAGGACATATTAAATGATGAAACCAATGGGTGATGGTCGCTCTCATGATGATTGACTACCTTCATGTCTCTAAAAAAATGCCAAAGTGCGACATGAATAAGCAAATAATCTATCCTGCTTGCCCTGCGACCATTATCGAAAGTATTTGCCCCGGATTTATCAGAAATACTTCTGCCATTGGCAGCTCTCATATGATTTCCTAGACATAGTCCGTTTAATTGGATGGCCGCCTCCGTCCATATTTTTACGGGTGAAATCTCTAGAGGCGGAATACCCCAGCTGACGTCTTCATCGACAGTGAGCTGAGGCATTTCATGGTCCAGGGGCTCAAAACATGTATTAAAATCACCGACTACAATAGGTAGAATATTCGGGGGCAAGGAGTCAATTTCTTCTTCCAGTAACTTTACAACTGGAGACTTTTTTCCCCCCGGCTGACCTCGTGCGTAGACATTGAAAATTTCTATCGTATTCCCTGATTTCGGGGTGATCTTAACAGATAAAATGTCATCACTAATTCTAGGTCCTTGAATAGCTCGACATCCCAGATCTTGTTTTAGCCATATAGTAAGCCCGCCAAACGGGCGACCTCTCACGTTTTTTGATGCAGGGACGTGATCATTTAAAAACCCATTACATAACAAGGGATCTATTGCCCACGTCTCTTGAAAGAGACATATGTCAAATTTAGATATATAAAACATTTGAATATTGTATGATTGTGACTTCATTTTTGATATAGTGCAATTATATATTTTTAGGAACTACTCAATTCCTTTACTTCTCGCACCATGGCCATTTTCTGCGTTTGATAAGACGTCTGCAACAATTTGAGATGTAATATTAGTTTATGGTATGATTGCAATGCAATTCTCATTAATCCAAATATTAGCTAATGGTACATTCGCAATACTCATCTTTAAAAAAAGTTATGTTCATGCCTGTCTACATCACATTCACTCGTATTCCTCCTTAAAAATGGCCACCCCTGGCACCTCCTCCTTCCAAAAATGCGCCCAAGTGATCTTGCTAACTTGGAGATGCCGCTAACTTCACACCTATCAACCCAGTGATTATTATGACACTACCTGGCTCTGCTGGGTGATATAAGCCATGGGTAACTTCATAATGGTCCATGCCAGAGGTACTGATCTCATTGCGGGCCACCTCCACATGAATTGGACCTCCCATCTATATCACAGAGTAGGTAACCTTGTTTCTGTTCAAAACACCATTTACTGCAATTGACAGCAGATTCTTGTTTATTTTTTCCCGACCTCACTGCAACTCTCATTCATATCTACAGAAACAACAGATCCATCTCCCACATAGCGAACCTTCAAACCATATTGCGCCTGCCCACCCACCGCATTCTCTACCCTGGGGAAGTCTTGTTATTAAGACATGGCAAAATAACCACTCTCATCGTGGTTGAATTCTCTGCTAACTTATTTCTTAATCTCTGATCTTACCCCAGAATTAACTAGGATGTACCATTACATACATGTAAGTAATAACAGCGCAAGTTGATATTATGATGAACAGTTGCCACTCAATGTGTCTGTCCTTATTTTATATGTGTACCTGTAATTGTTCCCCCATTTTTTGCCCCAATACCATTTAGTCATTTCTCAAGCTCATGCAGATCAGAGTTCTAATGATGATCCCACAGTTCTAAGGGCTAAATACGCTATTGCCCACGAAGATGGACCTGTTCTGTTGAATCTGAGCACTGAGCATGCTTTCTCATTTGACTGACATTTTTCTTACATTTTCTCTGTTATAAGTTATTAATTCAGCCTGATTATCAAATCTGATAAAAAAATATTTGTTTTCTTACATGGTATTATCGTTTTTGATTATAGGGACCGCTGTTGCTTGTACCCATTTTTTATGGTGCTGCACTGGGTGTTGCAGCTTGCGATCTAAAGTTCCGCATGATCAGCAGAGAGTGGGTAGATTTAAAAAAATCAACATTAAGGAGATGTTGGCTTTGAGAAGCCAGCTAGCTAAGAAGCATTATTAGCCTCACCGCAGTAGTGGCCAAAACGAGCAAACACCATCACTAAAAATATGTGACCCAGCTATTGTTCCAATAAAGAGGAAAAATAATTTTGCAAACAAGACCTCCTTGGCAGGGTGGGTGTAGTGAGATTTATGTGGGGGATAAATAGGGCCTAACATATGTGATGATATCAAATGTACTAAAGTAAAAAGAGCAAGACAGCTTACCTATCCACAGAAAAGTAGAACGGATTTCATGCTCTGTTGCTGTGCTGTCTAAAATGCTGGTCGTTCGCTCTGAAAGTAGCTATTTTCATTCTGTGCATTTTATTGCCATCTGTGTTTGTATATGTGGGGTACTTTTACAGCACAGGACTAGTTGCAAAGCAACAGAACATTGTGCAAAGGTGACAGAGATTCTGATTACACCAGACAGTACAGAGAGGCAGTGGCGGCTGCTCCCGGGAAGCAGCAATAGGGCAGGGAGGGGGGATAGGAGGGAGGAGGATTAAAAAATTACTTACCTGCCAGCCGCTGGCTGCCTGGCCACTGCTGCTTCTCCTCCATCCTCTTCTTGGCTTCTTCTGTGGAAACAGAAAGCAGAAGGCACCCGGCCTCCCAGACTCTCCATAGCCAATCACAATGCTTCAATGCAGCATAGAATTTGGTCTGAGCGCCATGGTTCGGTGCTCAGCAAAGAAATTGGAGCCTGGCTGTATTGCAGCCTGCATGGAGAACATGCAAAGTGTGCATGAATGTTTGGCCGGCCCAAGAGGGACCTCTCCCTGCTCTGAGAGCAGAGCAGATCCGCCCTGCCCTGCCCTGCCGAGACACTGCAGCAGGAGCAAATAAACTGATAATAACACAAGTTTTTACCATTTTATTTTTCCCTTAAAGGCAGTGGGGCGACGTTCGTCTGCCTTAGCGGAGGAGCCACCACCGCAGAGGGGGTGCAAAAAGATTAGAGGGAGCAGATTAATGGAGAGCACAGCCATGCATGGGGGTCATTGTAAGAAGGAACTGATTTACTGAGTGCTTGATGGCTAACTGGGTGGCACATGGATGAGATGTTCCTTGAAGAGATGAGCTTTCAGTTTAGTTTGAATCAAATGTTGAAAGAAGAGGGTGAGACAGGGAGGAGATCCTAGATTCTTGCAATGTAGCAGACGAAAGCTGATTATCATGTCTCCTATTTCCTGCACTGTTGGTCTCCACATGGCGATGTCCTGCTGCAAGTGTTGTGACCACTCGAAGGGTTTAATATAACTTTCCAGGCATTTAGAGCTGCATGAGTTTACCACCTTGAAGATACAAAATATTTTGAAAATGATGCAGGCAGGCAAATGAAGCAATTGGCAAACCTGTTGAACTATATTTATCCTTTGATTTTTCAGGCTGCCTCATGATGGGTACTCTTCTGTGGGGTCTGAGGGATTACTGGATACTGGCCAGCAGAGCTTTGCTTTAAGTGTTGTGTGACAGGACTCGTGTTTGGACAGGAGTTGTGTAGCCAGACCCTTAAAGCGAAATCTTTTTTGTCCTATGAATGGAGAATTAGTGCAGGCATCTTTCATCTTCTTCGCAACGTGGGCTCTAAAGTTGATGCTGGTTTCAATCTGGAGTCCCAGAAAATTGGTGCTTTTAAGTCAGATGGAAAACCATGACACTGCTTTACTGGGAGCCATGCCAAGAAGGTGACAAGCTATTTGAAGTTGTCAGTGTCTAGCAGGCTAAGAGGGCTTATTTCATGACCTTGGTAGATCTGTTTTCTCTAGAGTGCCTAGGAAGCTGTTATATTCACACCTAGATGAGTCTGTGACTTTTAGGTTGGAGATATCAATGTTGAAGTTGGGGTTTGTTACCGGCAGTGAATAGATTGGATGAAGGGTGATGATCTACACTGGTTATGAAGGAAGTTGCTGTAGAGGAGTCTCAAGGAGCTGAAGGGCAGCTGCTGATTGATCATTTTGGGCTTGTAGGGATGGGAGGAGGACAGTGATGCTTCCTCCTTATCTCTGAGAGTAGTTGATGTGATGGATGTTGTAGTCTTGTGGTTCCAGAACCTAATTGATAGAAGTTGTGCTGGGGAGTGCCCAGTGTGTTTGATAAATCTTGTGTGAACGTTATGCCTGGTGATGTAGTCTGGTGTATCTGCTACAACACAGACTGCAAAGTAGGTATAAATCAGTGTGAAGTAGAGGTGTACGAGCCAAGAAGAACAAGAGCTTGTCTCGAAACTGAATATCCCATTCCTTGACTCATGGATCTGATGAGCCAATAATAACGGAGCTAAGCCCAGCATTTGAGACACTGTCCTACTCGCTTCTCACACACAGAGCAGCTGAGTGCAGCCACAAAATTTCACAACCTGCTTAACTGCTTGAATATTTTCCACCGAACCCCTAATTTTTAATGCACAAGCAGAGCATGTCTGTTTAAGCTGAACAGCACTTTACTTGTGTCTTGTTATAGAGTTGCAATACTAATTTCCTGAAAAAACAATTCAGGAGAAAAGATTGGGGACAAAGAGAAAACCATCCAATATTAAAACAGAGTTCAAAGCGGGTGCAGAGGATTGGAAGCCTGAGGTGGATGAAACAGTAAAAAGTAAAGTAAAAAAAACATTGGGACAGTGGTCTGGAGATGCAAGAGCATTAACAGGGCTCAGAGTCAAGGGTTAAAGGCTTAAGAGACAAAGGATGCACTGGGTTCATAAGTAGTAAGGGAAAGGGAGCCACATCTAGCATTAAAAAATCATAAAGGAAAAATGAGAGAGGGCTTTGGCCCCACAGTTTAAAAAAGGATACTTGGTGGGTGGTAGGCTGGCAGAAAAAAAGAGAAAGCAGGAACGAGCAGGAGGATGGTTAACAAGCATTTGCAATGCAATAGATCTTGCATGTATGCAGTTTGAGCTATTGGCATTGTAAATGACAATGCCCTATATTTATGTTGTGGTTTTCAAAATATAAATAAAAAGGCATTGTTATTTACAATGCCAACTGCTTAAGCCCGCGTAAATGTGAGACCTATTGCATTGCAAATGCTTGTCTATATTGTTGTGGTTCCAGCAGCTCCTTCCAACAATAAAGTTGAACAAAAACCACAACAAAATAAAACAAGCATCGGCAAATCTAACAGTCTGTTTGCAAAAACAAGACCTATTTTCATGACCATTACTTGGTATGAATCTCGCCCACACTGCTGTCTTGCATCACTGTCTTAGGCCAGAAGGTCTGTACAGAAAGGGTGCTGAATCCAAAGTATATAAACCCAGACGTGCTGATCAACACACATACACACAGGCCTCACACACTGGCACTTAATTACAGTATCCATGTCTGTGCATACTTAGCAGATACGGACCCCACTTGGCGTATTAACGGCAGCCAGGAATGTGCCGAGGGAATAGCTGTGCCGCATTCCCATGGAAGGGGTTCAGTAATGTGGGCCTGAAATGCACACACTCGCCTGACCGCCGCCTGACGCAACCCTGGGTTATGGTCGGGGCAAATACCACCAGGGATCCGGCTGAGGCTCTGGGGGGAGGCTGTGCACGGCACACGCCTCTAGGCATGACTGTGATGTGTGACATCGCCAAGTGGAATGCTGAGGTTTGTCTGAGACTGCAGGTTAGCATGAACTTCAATCGCTGTAGGGGCTTCTTGGCTTTTCATTCTCACCAGGTCGGTAAACCAGTGTTATTAACTTGCAGGGCTTAAAGGCTGTGTCAGAACTACGAGATGATACAGTACAAGACCGTCATTGAGGTATTATTATTAAGCTCATGTGAACAGAGGGGTGTGCTTGCAGCACAGTGATGCGAGGGAAGGCTTTTATAGCATGTGGTCCACATCCTGTCCACCCATGTATTGTTTTTTCCCCGTTCATCCCCTGGCTCCTGCCAGTGTCTACAAAAAGCACCCCAATACCTTCGGCTCGAGTTTGCGCTCTAAAAAACATATTCGGCGTTTCACTTTGTGTGGCTCCCCCTGCCAACGTGTGGCTCTCGGACCGCGCTCCAAATTAATTAAATAAATTAACCAAGCGTGGTCGCTAAAGTCAGCGGACCGCGCTCCAAATTAATCAAATAAATAAACCAAGCGCGACCGCTAAACTCAGCGGACCGCGCTCTAAATTGATTAAATAAATTAACCAAGCGCGGTCGCTAAATTCAGCGGACCGCGCTCCAAATTAATCAAATAAATAAACCAAGCGCGACCGCTAAACTCAGCGGACTGCGCTCCAAATTAATTAACTATTTATATAAACAAGCACGGTGAAAGTGGCCCACGCGGCAAATCAATTAAATAAACAAGTGTGGTCCTGTAAATAACAACGTGGTCCTGCAAATAACAAAAAAAAGTGCTCACCGACTTATGGAGACTTGGGTGGATCCAGTTCGGGTGGGCGGGGCCAAAAGGTGACAGGGCGGTAACAAGGTGGGACTAAAAAGCCTCACTTACAATGGAAAGCCAGCGTTTACCATAAAGAATGACGCAGACCAATGAAAACAAACAAACAAGAAACTCCACTTCTAAAATGTTATCGATTAGAAGAAGCCTCACAGAGCATGCAGCGCATGCGCGCTGCAACGCTAGGCGAGATCTAAAAAAACGAACAACAGAAAAAACATTTCTATTTATCAAAAAGAGCTTTCATCGGTTTCCGTTCGTAAGCCTGGCAAACATCATTCAGGTGGAGTAATTAGATGAAACTAGGAATGCAGAAAGGGTTAGTCACAACAGGCATAAACCCCCATGTTCGGTTTTCACCAAAATCACAGACATGCTGCCTTCTTCCCCTCCTACAGTCCATAAGTATGCCACCCCTCAGGCCTTTCTTTGCTCACCCTCACAGCTATTAGAGCATATGCCTAGCGCTTCATATGACTGAAAAGGGCTACAGAGCGCTATGATTTTAATTGGCTCCTGGGCAACCTTTCAGCGGTGCGTGCTTGGAAGGGTGTTGGATGGAGAATTATCAGTGTGGGACATGTTGGCTGAGGTGCATGAAGTTTAGACATCATGTTAAGCAGACGGTTTGAGATGATGTTCCTATATAAACACTCAGGAACAAATATTTTGTATTACTTATAATTAACAAAAATGCCTTATTACATTACTTTGAAATCCTTAACGCAAAAACACTGCCTAAATCATTCATTAAGTATTTAAGACCAAATAAATTGTAGGAAAAAAATACCCAGATTTTTTACTAATGCGGAAATCCTAATCTGCTATCTCTCAGTAGTGGTTTGAAAGTGAAATACCCCTCTACTGAAGAAACAATCCCTGAATTCTGATGAAGGAATATTGCATTCCGAGTAACTGGAGTCCTTTTCGCGTAATCTTTGGAGCATTCGTAGGCTACATTACTACTTTAAAAAAATACTCTGTTCTACAAATCATCTAAAGAGCCATTCATGTTCATCGTCTCACTGACCAGGTTCATGGCTGAAACACCATGAGACAAGCAAGGAGTTGCTACTGCCTGCCATGAAGGTAAACCATGTGAAAAAGGAATAGAAAAAGATAAAAAAGATGGTAAAACCTCACCATCTATACATCCAGGGCCTCTTTTATGGCATTTTGTCATAGGGCAGCGCATCAAGGCACTTTGCTCCTCTAAACTCCGCCAAAGTTAAAGGGCAAGAATGCACCATACAGTGTATTCCTGTCCTTTCTGAGTGCGCTGGTGCCATTTCAGCAGCCTAGCGCCAACGTTGCATGCAGGATTGTTTTTGTGCAGAATGGGGCACCATCCTGCGCAAAAAACACCAAAGAGAGGTTTACCTCATTCAATGTTTGCGGCAGAGTGCAGTACACATGGAACGCAGAAAAATCTGGGAGAAATAGACATATTTCTCGTTACGCCTCACCTCAGGAGCCGTACAGATTTGACGCTTCCCCAGGTTTACATCACTTTGTAAATCAGGAGCAGCGTCAAATTCCATAGGTTTTGCGTGGGAAAACCCACTGTATCTCCCGTGGAACACAGTGATTTGAGCTACATCACCTTACTCGAGATTTATGAGGCCACTCAAAGCCACACAATGTGGCTTTGTGTGACTTCATAGATCTTCAGGAGAGCCCTAAATCAAGCTTGCACCACTCTACATGGTGCAAAAGTGACGCAGGGCTCTCATACATAAGCTACCCATTACATGGAATACCGATTCTTTATACAATTGGTTTGCAATATCTACCTCAGAAATCACAAAGGAGTGGAAGACTTATCTCTTCAAGAAGTACCACATTAACATAAGACAGCAGGCATAATCTTGCATAATTAGTGCATTTCACTTGTTAACTTGTTATGCAAAATTGCTCCATTAACGCTTTTACGTTACATAGTGTAATTTCCAGTCGATTTGCGTAAAACTCTATTACTGGAGCAGGAGAAGAACGAGAACAACAGAAGAAGCTGTTGTTTGCACACTTGGTTCTTTGTGCTAATGTTTAAGTGTGAAATGCTTTCTCACATCCAAAATGGAAGTGAGGACACATTTAACGTTAATATATTGCTAGATATCAGATTTGCATTCTGTGCAAGTTCACCTCGTTTTTTTTTAATTTCATGCACTTGGGCAAAAAGTAATTACGCTCATTCTTGCACCCCTATAACATTTTAGGATGATACAGAACCTCCCACTGTTACAGCTGTTGGACCAATGCACTACTCTCCTTCTCATGGACATGTTTCTATATCATCCCATTCTGTGTGATTTTTTGAACAGGCTTAGGGCCTGATTTAGAACTTGGCGAATGGGTTACTCCGTCAGAACTGTGACAGATATCCCGTCCACCAAAATATAAATCCCATAGGATGTAACGAGATTTCTATTTAGGCAAATAGAAACTCAGAAAATGATGCTTAGCCAAGGACATCGAAAAATATTGCCTCTTCTCTCGCTTCATAGAAAGACTTACCTTTTATATGTTTGTTTAAAAGGCACCTTTCGTTTGACTAAACGTCGATTTCTAAGGGATGTACCATCTGCGCATTGAGAAAATTTTCATTTAATGTGGTTAAGTTCACTGGACTGTGGATGTGCTGAAAACAAGGAATCACTCCAAGAAACACCGCAGACCTGGATAATGAATCTCTAAAGTATGCCAAAATGATTATAACGGGAACTGATCTTCATGTCCATGAAGGATACGCTATAAATGTATCTTAAAATTATATATTTAATCCTCAACTATTTTACATATTTCTACATTTATAGTTCCATCTTGTAATATTGATATATTTGAATATATATATTCCACACGTAACAGGATACCAGGATAGGAAAAATCCACGAGCCCGCTCAATCAGGTTTGTAAGGTTTTATTCTTTGTTGACAAAGGACTGCGTTTCGACCGCGTCCGTGGTCTTGGTCACCTGAAGGATACGCTATAAATGTATCTTACAATTATATAATTAATCCTCCTTAACTATTTTACATATTCCTACATTTATAGTTCCATCATGTAATATTTATATATTTGAATATGACCAAGAGCTGTCTAGCTCGAAACGCGTCTTTTTGTGCCCGAAAATAAATCAAAATTGAAGCACCTTGGATCGGCGTGGCTCGTTGCTTATATATATATGATTCTTCTTTTCTTTTCTGTACTCCTTTCTCTTTTTTCTTTTAGTTGAAGTAGCATTTCTGAGGACTGTTCGTAGTTTCTAGCAATGTCCTCTTTATTCTGTTATCATAACATTTTTGGTGTAATTGCTTTCTTGTGATAAGGCACCAAGGGTCTCATTTACAATCTTTTGACGTAGGACAGCACCACAAGACTTCCTGCTGAGCTGCCCTACGTCAAAACAAATAGGCAGGAATGCGCCGTATTGTCCAGATATGGCACATTCCTGTCTCCCCTGCACTGGCGCACAAATGGCAGCCATGTGCCAACACAGGTACCCTTGTGCCATGGTGCAAGGGTGTCTGCGTTTTAGGTGTGATTGTTTTTGCCCAGGAAGGAACACCTTCCTGCACAAAAACAATAAATGGAGGTAATTTCCTCTTTCAATGTGTGCTACAGAATGCAGAACACACAGAAAGAGGAACAAACTAGGAGAAATAATGTTATTTCTCCATGTTGTGCCTCCCCTATGCCGCTTCTGTGGAGGCGCAGGCTTTTGAAGTATTCCCAGGTTGACAAAATCTCATCAATCTGGAATGTGTCAAACATCATCGGAGTTACATGGGAACACCTACCGTAACGCCCATGGCATGCCTCCCAATGGCAGGGTGAGGCAATGCAGCGGCTTGCTCTGCATTGCCTCAGTCCATATCTACAGGGCCATGAAAACAAAGCAAGGTGGCTGTGAGTGGCCTTGTATATATGGCGCTGCAGTGTGCGCCTCTGGACCATGACTAAAAGTTATGTTCCAGCAGTGCACGGGCCTTGTAAATGAGATCCTGAATTTCTAGTCACTCCAGTTTCTTAATATAGTCCCATTTGCCTATTTTTATTTATTTGTGGCTTTATAGGAAACAGACCAGACCCAAATGGCTACACACTTCTAATCTATTTCCCAACGTTACTTTTCTTTCATGTTTTGTAGTCAGTATAACACGACATTTGTACATTTTCTTCCTCATCGATCACATATTTTGATGTTTTTAAGTTTGACTAATTTATCCTTTTGCTAAAACTCGAAATACAATCATTAAAACTTGAAACGTGATCAGTTCTACATTCACCACTTCCACTCCTTCTAATAAATGCAAAATGGCAGCCTGAAGTCCTGTGATCAAGGGCAGGTTTCTTCCCAGGGACTATTTGGGGAAGTAGGCCTCTGCCAGGGGAGGAGAGTGGGGGGCTGCTGGCAGTGCATGCTCTCTCCTCAATTCTGAGAGCTGAAATTCTGAGATTCCAGAAGGACGCCATCACATTCCCAGAGCGTTGCATCAGTCCAAGATGAAAAACTGACCCTAGATAACAAGGTCTCCCATTCTGAAAGCAGATGCTTAATGCTCACCAGTGATTTATATTTTACTGCTACTGGCTCTTCAACGTTAAGCCCCTAAATGGAAAAGTGAAAACAGTATTATGCTACTGACTTTCCTCCCTCTGCGCGTAGCTGTAGCTGAATGTTCAGCCTTTACCCTAGCTGGACATACGCTCCTCTGTGTGCAGCCATTCACTGATCATGACTTTTCAATTCGTCTCCAACCATCAAACAGTTTGTAAAATAATCTGTCAGGGTCGGCTGACTAGTCTGGCTTCCACCTCAGGCCTCTTCATTCCAACACCCTCCACTTCCTGTCTCTTTATCTCAAGCGTGCAGGTTCTTTTTTTTCAATCCTGCTTTCTCCCTTTGTTGCTGTTTTTCTTATCTCCAATGATGAAAAAAGAAGCCCCTATGGCAAAAACAAATGCCCTCCATCACTGGTACAAATTATTAGAGCGCCATTGGTGGCCTTCAGTCACACAGCGTGGAGCAGGAATGTCTTTGTGACAATAAGATATGGAGTATTATATTTTGGGGAGGGATACACAAAATAGAAACCTCAAAATGTGCAGATGGAAGCCTATGCGTTGCAATGATGTATGACACACCGGGTTCGCAAATATCACATATATGCATTGCCTGTAACATTCTTAATTTGCCACCATAAATATATGCAATTTACATGCATTTGACAGCATTTAGAATTTCAGCTTTGTGGAAAATGCATGCATAGGATTTGTAAATTTACGATTCTTCAATCAAAAACTTTTTGGGGTGGGGTGTGTGTCTGTGTATGTGTGTGTATCAAACTATATAAAATATTATTGCTGGACAGGATGAATAAACATGTGTACCGCGTGACATTCATCTGAGCTTTGCAGCAGATGCACTGAAGGCTCATAGATCCTGCCAGGCAGGATAGCATATTTTGAAAATGTACAAATATTGTGTTATACTGTATCTCTAAATAGGTTGCAACTTTACAAAATGCATAATCATAAATTCAGGAGAAGACATTTGAATCAGAATAGTGCATTTCAGGGGGCGTGGCTTGGACGCCGAACAAGATGGCCGCCTGAGACCGGAGCTCTCCCGCGCCGCGGCGGACTTTTCATCTCTTTGCCGCTATCCGCGACCATTTCGGCGGATTTCTTGTGGCTCCTGTAAGCGGATGACTTCGTGCTGAGGATGTGACTGCCAGACTTCGTTTTCCTGCAGTTTTTCGCCCATTCATGCCTCTCGATGTAAGTCCCTCAGCGCGACCGCCATTTTGTAATATGCGCGATGTGTGCGCGTCGCTGAGGTGACTGCAGACATGCTCTTCCTGTTCTTCCTCCAGACACTGGACATTATTCTTAGCAACTAAGGACCTCTCCTTTGTGTTTTGCGCCCTGTCAGTGCGCTATGTTTGCAAATTACTCCTCATGTCGACGCTGCTTCCTGAGTGACCTCTGCCTTCATGCTCCCCTCGCAGGCTATCACATGCGCTGTGCTCTTCCTTGATAACTTACTTCAGTCTCAAGGCGTAAGACTCATACCATCCTCATTGCGTCTTCGTGCTGGTTTTTTGTTGCAATTATGTTCACCAAGTCTTAGTGCGCATGGCTTTCGCGCCCACTGGTGATCTCCTTGTTATTACTGGAAACACTCTTTAACTCCTGTTTGCATTACCTCTGGGTCCGGGGTTTCTTCATGATTTTTCCTGGTGTCCTTCACTGCTCCTGCTGACTGCTGGGCTCTTCAGACCGGACATATTGACATTCTTTGCTTTTTGAGTGCAGGTCGTTGTGTTGGTTTACCTCTTTGCCTTCCTGTCACTGGCACGTTCAGGCTTCTATGGGCAAGCTACGCAACCCAAAGTTTGTCTTTGTGCCCTCGAAGACTCCACCTTCCTCCGCCTCTTCCTCAACAGCAGGTCATTCTTCTCATCCTCCTCCCACAGACCAAATGGTGACAATATCCTCCACCCGTTCTTCTCCATCACAACCTACCTCCAGCAAGTCTTCTCCTTCTGCCTCCTTACCTAAGCGCTTGAAGCAGGACTCCTCTCCTCCTCTATCTGACTCATCTCCATCAACTATATCTATGGAGTTGATACTTGAGGAGATTCGCGCTTTGCGCCCGTTCATGGAGGAGACTAATACTAAGATGCAGCTTTTTGAGGCTAAATGATCAACTATGGAAGCTCGTGTTTCTTCTGTGGAGCAGCAGGTTCCAGAGATTCAGTCAAACTCTCAACGCATCTCCTCTCTGGAAAAGTCTCTTCTCGCCCTTCAACAGCACACTGAAGATTTGGAAAACAGGAATAGGAGGAACTACCTACGCGTTTATGGCCTGCCGGAATCCTTGGAAGGAGATGATCCTGTTACGTTTTTCTCCTCTTTCCTTCTGAAACTCCTGGACCTTCCCGCTACTACCTCTCTCAGTATCCAACGAGCCCATAGACTTGGCCCTCGCTCCTCCTCCTCAACCAAACCGCGAGGGGTCATCATCCTCTTCCTCAAGTTTACTGATCTCCTTCTGGTCCTCTCTACAGCTCGAGCGAGGCGCCAAGTGTCCTGGATGGGTCAGAGAGTTTTTCTCTCTCAGGATGTCTCTAATGTCACTACTGCCAGAAGAAAGGAATTCTTGTCTCTTCGTGCTCCTCTGCGCTCTATTGGGGCTAGATATGGCCTCTTTCACCCCTGTACCTTCAAGGTAACTCATCAAAACAACACCTGGACTTTCCAAGATCCAGCTGAACTCAAGAATTTTATTCACATTCAGACCAATGCTGGCATGGATACATCCAATCCTACTACTGGTTGATTATTTATCTGTTTTGTTTTTCTCCTTGCAGGTTTTTGCTGAAATATTCTCTCCTTGGTTTGATTCTTCTCCTGCTTGATGTCATTATATAGTGGTTGTTGTCTGGGTTTTCTGTTTTACATATAATGTCTGCTTTTGTGCTGTTTATCTTACCATGACTTGTGTATAACACGTTTCTTTTTCCCTCCCTTAGATTATTCGATAAACCCTTTTGTATCCCTCTCCGTCTCATACGATTCGTCTTCCTCATATCCCGTCCTGGTGCGGTGTGTTGCTCTCCGGCTTAGGAGGCCGTTCTTGTCGAATCCTCCCATACCCCATCGTCATCTCGTCATCTTGTCATCTCCCTTCCCCCTTCAGGTATGTTTTCCTCAGTCATCCGTTTTGGATATGTACTGTCTCTTCTTCTACTTCTTTTTTCTTCCCTCTTCCCCTCTTTCCTTTTTCTTTGCTCTTTTCTTACTGTATCTCCTGACTTTCTCTTGTCTTGCTCTTTTCTCTCATTCATTTGTTGTTGTCCTTTATGGCGTTCTTGGTTTTATGCCTTTTCTGTGTTCCTTGCACATCTTATTGTTATTTAATTCAAAGTTATATCATGGAATGTGAAAGGTTTCGTTAGCCCTATTAAACGACAGAGAGTGCTTTCCCATCTAGCCTCTTATACTCCTGATTTAGTTCTTTTACAGGAAACTCATCTTTCTGAGGCGGAGTCTCTTAAACTAAAGAGAGGCTGGGTGGGAACGGTTTTATTCTCTCCTACATCTAATAAAAAGAATGGTGTGGCCATTTTGTGTCACAAGAAACTCAAATGTAAAGTTCTTTCTCAAGAGAATGATACTGATGGCCGTTGGGTCTTAGTTAAGCTGTTAATCAATTCTGTATCCTTGACTGTTTTTAATGTTTATGGTCCCACTCATCCCGATTGTAATTTTTGGCCTCTAATAACTTCTAAATGTTTTCAATACAGTGATTCCCTGTTCATTTTGGGGGGGGGATTGTAATCAAATTGTTGACCCGTTTCTTGATCGCAAATCCTCTGCCTGCTTTACCCCCCACAAATCACATACGCAATTCCTTGACACTATTTCTAAATCTCACCTCCTTGACTCATGGAGACTGTCCCACCCTGACTCTCTGGACTATTCCTTCTTTTCACCTCCTCATGCCTCTTTCTCTCGGATTGACTACATCTTCCTTTCTCAGTCTCTTTCTCAAAATCTTCTATCCTCGTCTATAGAGCCGATAGTTATCTCAGACCATGCTCCCATTGTCACAGTTCTTGATCTTCTCCCTCCTCATCCCAAATCTTCTCGTTGGCGTTTCAATAACTCTCTTCTCCTGGATCCCCTCTTTTCGTCTTCTTTTCTTTCTTTTGCTACGGAATTTTTTCTACTTAATTCTGATCCCTCTTTAGCCCCTCATGTTATTTGGGACTCTTTTAAGGCTACCGCTCGCGGTTTTGTGATTGATTTTGTCTCAAAGAAAAAGAAGTGTTACCTTAAGAAACAGAAAGACCTGCTCTACCATATTAAATCCCTGGAGCATAAATTCTACACTTCTTCTACTAAAACGGTTTTACCAGACCTTATACGCGCCAAACTCGATTTTAACAAAACCACTACTGATAATGCGTCTTCAATATTACTTCGGAGCAGTGCCCGCTACTACGGAGGTCGCAACAAATCAGGTAAACTTTTGGCCAACTACCTTAAGTCTCGCAAGGAGCGTAATTCGATTGATTCGATTTATTCCACCGATAATCTTCTCTTGCATAAGGAGCAGGATATACTCACCCAATTTCAATGTTTCTACCAATCTCTTTATACTCCTGAGTCCCCCCCTTCGGCTTCTCTTATTCAATCCTACTTGGATAAAATTCCTGCCCCCTCCACTTCTCATCTTAACTTCCCTGATCTTGAACTTGATCTCTCTATTACCGAACTGGATAGCGCCTTAACGTCTCTAACTAAAGGTAAATCTCCGGGTCCGGATGGTTTCTCTGTGGAATTTTATCTGCATTTTTCAGATCTTCTGCTTCCTAAACTTCTCTCCCTCTTCCAATCCTTCTTTACCTCTGGCACAGCTGCTGGTACTTTTCACGAGGCTACGATCTGCCTTATACCTAAAGAGGGTCGCGACCCCCAATTTTGTAAAAATTACCGCCCAATATCCCTTGTTAATGTAGACTATAAATTATTTGCTAAACTTCTTGCCCTGCGCTTGGATCCTCTCCTCCCGCATCTCATAGGTAAGGAACAGTGTGGATTTGTAAAGGGCAGGCTTACTTCGGATAATTCCCGCCTTTTCCTCAATGTTCTAAATAAAGTACCTTCTCTCAACATCTCTTTAGCCGCCATATCGGTTGATGCTGAGAAAGCTTTTGATAGAGTAGATTGGTCCTTTCTGTTTGCCTCCTTGCGCTGGCACGGTTTTGGCCCTAATTTTATTTCTCTTGTTTCCTTACTTTATTCTGCCCCTAAGGCGTCTGTTTTAGTTAATGGTCAACTATCCCCCTATTTTCCCTTACAGCGCGGCGTCCGTCAGGGTTGCCCTTTGTCCCCTCTACTTTTTGTTCTAGCCTTAGAGCCATTCCTTACGTCTATTAGAAATAACATTTCTATTTCTGGCTTCCCTTATGACAAGATTCATTTGAAACTCTCTGCGTATGCAGATGACATTCTTTTGTTTATTTCTGATCCTGACCAACCCATTCCGGCCTTACTACTTGAGTTTAACTCCTTTTCCCAAGTTTCTGGTTACAAGATTAACTCTGATAAAACTGAGATTCTTCCTCTTACCAAATGTTGTCTCCCTCATCAGTTTTCGACCACTGGCTTTGCATGGAATTCCTCTAAAATTAAGTACCTTGGAATTTGGTTCTCTAGCTCCATCTCTTCATCTATTCGGTTGAACATGTCTGCTGTATTATCCCGTATTGATAAGTTGTTCTCTTCTTGGAATCCTCTCTTTCTCTCATGGTGGGGTCGGCTGGATTCGATCAAAATGATGATATCTCCCATTCTTATATACATCTTTTCCATGCTCCCCATTCATATCCCTGATATCTATTTTAAACGCATCGATTCCTGTCTCTCTAAGTTTCTATGGAATCATAAAAAATCGAGAGTTGCTCTAGTTGCTCTTCGTAAACCGAAATCCAATGGCGGAGTCAATTTTCCGGATTTCCGTCTCTATCATAAATCTTTTTCTCTCCGTCAGGCTTCTAATTGGCTTGTTCTCGCACCCTCCCCTCTTGCTCCTCTTTGGCTCTCTATTGAACGCTCACTCCTCTCTCCTTTCTCTCTATCTGAAATTGTACATTTCTCTGCTAAGAACTTAACCACTCCTCTACCCCTGTTCAAGCACACTTCCTCTCTTTTACATGCTCTGGTCCGTCCTGATCCGGTTTCTCGTGAATCCTTTTTGGCCTCCCCTATCTGGTACAATTCGCTTATTCTCCTCAATAATCGTCCTATTTGTTGGACTGTGTGGAGATCAAAGGGTCTGATGTGGGTTAACCAACTTTTCGATGGTCTTCTTCCATGTTCTTTTCCTCGATTCCGACTTCTGTTTCATTGCCCCCAGTCTTTTTTCCGCAGATTCACTGTCCTCATGGCCATCATACTTGATGTTTATTATTCACTTCCCCTGTCATCCTCTCCCGTATCTCATTCCCCACTTCTTCAGATCTTGTCTACTCTCCCTAAAGCCTCTCTTATCTATAAATTCTTCTCCTCCCCCAATCCGACCCGCCCGAAATCTAAATTGGAACTTGCTTGGGAGCTGGATCTGGGCTGTGACTGGCCTATAGCTGTTTGGGACAAAGTTTGGGCCAGGTCTTTAAAAATTTCCCGTTCCGCTTCACTAACTCAATCTATGTTCTTTCTATAACATAGACTCTATCTCTCTCCTGTTTCTATTTCTCGCTTTTCTCCTGATAAGGACTCTACCTGTTGGACCTGTTCTGCCCCTAATGCTGATCTTTTTCATTTACTTTTTCTGTGCCCTTCTGTTCTCGCACTTTGGGATCAGGTGTGGTCTTATGTCTCTCGTCTATTTTCTATCTCTATTCCATACTCTATCCCTCTGCTTTTTTTAGGTAGTATTTCTGACACTCTCGATATTTCTTCTCACTCCTCTGGTCTATTAGATCTTATGTTGGCTCTGGCTTTCCAACACATTTCTTCTAACTGGAAGGATCTCTCTAAGCTCTCTATACAATGTTGGTGGAATTCTCTCTGTCACTATCATAGGCTCGATGTCCGTTTTGCCGCTGCCTCCACTCCTACCCTCAATAGAGATTTATTCTGGTTGCCTCTCACAACATATCTTGACCGCATGGCTCTGAAATCTATCTCTCCTTTATCCTCTGAGAATTTTAAACCCCCATAAGTGACTCTTCCTCTGTCCTTCTTCCTCTTCTTCTCCTTTTACCCTTCTTGTATCTTTTACATTTGCATTTGTCTTTCCTGCCTTTCACCTATTCCCTATCCTTGGCTTTTTTGCTGTTTCTATTCTACCTAGTCTTTGTCTGATCTCGTTATCTATTCTTCTCCTAACGCCTCATATTTACCTTTTTCTTTCTCCTTTCCCTTCCTTCCCTTCTCCTCCTTTTTTCTCCTCTTTCCCCCTTTTCTTCCTGGTTGCCTTTAAAATTTTTTACAAAATGCTTTTTAATCTTCCTTCAGGTTTCTTATGTTAACACATGATGATCCTCTATTTTTCCTCTTTTTGATTCTATATGGACAATGTTCTTTATATGATCTGTATTTTGTTGTTCACTATACTTTTCTTCAATAAAGCATTTCAAACATAAAAGAATAGTGCATTTCAGAAAGAGATAAAAGACTTAATGGTCTGCATTTATAAAGATACTACTCGTAACTCCCTTTGTGAATAGCAATCGTAACCTTACACAAAACTGTATGTTTACCTTGAAAATCAGGCCCTGTGTGTTCATTTTTTGATAAATGTTGTTAACAATGTTGCTGATCACATTGTGTGCAACTGAAAGCCTCTGTTATGTAAAGCTCCAGAGGTGGACTGGCCTACAGGGCCACCAGGCAATGCCTGAAGAGCTAGTTTGACAGGTCAGAGTTTGGGCCGTTTTCTGGGCTGTTTGTGGACCTGTTTTGTGGACTGTGTGGCTCTTTTTAGATCGAGCCTAGGCAGCACCCATGTCCTGTCTGGAAGACCTGCTGTATTCCATACAAGACTGTGCTCCCGTCTGCAGCCTTCCCATTGGCTCAATGCACTGTCGCTCTTCTTTGCTGCCTCCCAAGTGGTTCCCTTAGGGATACCTCACTTCTGTTTTTCTCAGAAGAGCACCACCTAAGTACAGTTTCTTTCCACTAGCAGTATTTATGTGTTGTTGGTACGAACTCTTCTTTTCTAATTGTTGCAGCGCTGCACACTGCACTTTAAGTATGGCAGCCAAACCTTTCTTTTGTTGTGGAACGCATGACCATTATTGTGAACATAATATCATGTTACCTGTCGTTTGTTCTGCTCACACAGTGGATACAGCAGGGCATGTGCTTTGCTCACGTTGCCATTGTATCGCAACACTTTCACACACAACCAGCCCCCCCCCCACCCTCTGCATTTGCATCATCGGGCATCCAGCCCCCCAATATGTAGTTTACTCCTTGTCTGTGTAAATCACTTAGGGGCATATTAACAAGCCAGGCGATACAAATATCGCCGCTTTAGCGGCAGAAAACTGCCGCTAAAACGGCGATAATGGGCTTGATAATATGCTCTATGGAATTCCAATTGAAGCCCATGTTAGATGTCCTTCACATCTAACATGGGCTTCAATTGGAATTCCATAGAGCATATTATCAAGCCCATTATCGCCGTTTCAGCAGCAATTTTCTGCCGCTAAAGCAGCGATAATTTTAACGCCGTGTCTTGATAATATGCCCCCTAATCTCCCCATGCCTTCCGTTCTTCTCCCCCAAAACTTCCCACGCGTCGCTGTTTGTCATACTGAACACCTCCTCCACTGACCCTGCTTTAACTATTTTCGCCCTCATAAATCTTTTTATTTCCTGGTCCTCGTTATTATTCTTTTTGTGCCACTAGCACCAGTGGCGAAATGAAAGTTGAAGGGGCCCCCTTGCAAGGCACACAGAGGGGCACCCGCTTAAATCCGGAGCTCTCCGGCGTGAGTACAGTGCTGAGGGGGTCCCCTGCAGCTCGGCCCCCCCCTGAACTGCGGGGGGGGGGATGCGGTGGTCTGTGCTACGCCCCTGATTAGCACAGAAGAGACTTAAGCTGCGTTGATGAAGAGCGGCAGGGAAGCATTATCTTTGGCGCTTTAAACCGCCCAGTACCATCCGGCATGTATACAATAGGCAGGTTTACAAATAAGTTAGATCTGTTGGCGAATGCTCAGTTGCACTGTGGGCACAAGAAGGACTTTGATCCTGCAGGAAGGAAGACTGAGGTTAGAGAAATAAGCAGTGCTTCCAAATAAGACAGCCTTGAATTCAATTTTATTCATTCTATGTGGAGAGTTCTCTTTTTATTTTTTACACAGAGCGAGGGTACGCATAAGAAGGGGTGAAGTGGACACAGCCTTATGACATGGGCGTGGCAGCTTTTAATATTGGTAAATTCAATGTCCCAATCCTATGGTTTTAGCAAGAGAATTAACACTGACCTATTTAAGCGAGGATGTTGTGCAGCGTAAAGCACCACACCGCCCATATGCTGCTATGTCGTGTGATTTTCTCCCGCACAAGTATCCACTATCCTCAACCTCCTGTGTGCTTTTGTTTCCCAATCCTGTCTTTTTTTGCTCCAACCCGTCCCCTCAACTGCCCTGGTTTCATGTCTTCCCAGTCCCTGCAGACCATTCCAGACATCATTTAATTTTATTTTTTAAAGCTCTGTCAGCTTTGCCAATGGTCTCATGGACGAGAGCTAGTCACTTTGGTAATATGCTGTGCTCTATTACTGGCAAGAATTTAATTTCTTCTTCACATGCTCACTTTTTTACAGCAGCTGAGCTAAAAAAAAAAAATGTACGTTATTACAGGTAACTGAAACCATGGTATAAATGTGTTTTTCTTGAAATATTTTGAATGGCAAAATAAATTATCAAGGCAGATAAAGGCACATGCGGCACAAAATACTGAACAATTTGTTTTACCATGTTATTAAAGGTAATACAATAATCGTCCCCTTAAAGTCCAAATCACCAGCTCTGGCTGTCCTATACCCACTGATGGTGGTTTAGACAAACCCAGCTAGGCAATCACTGAGACCAATGAATGTACTAGGCACATGTAATTACATGAATGCACACAGAACGTTACTGTTGCATGCAATATAGAAAGCTGACTAGCCCTGGAGCTGTCTGATAATGGGAATGACAGCTTTTTGTTTCTTCCCTTCAAAAATAGCTGTCGGAACATGTACTGCAAAATATCAGTTTTTGATTATGTAATGTTAAGAGTGTGTTTTAACACCAGATTTGTGTTTCCAAATAAAAAATTGGAAAACCGTAACAACAGTTATAACAATGTTTATTTCTGTTAAACAATGGCAGCTCCTCCGATTAGGCAGAGGAGCGTCGCCCCACTGCTTCGCAGCAGTGAAGTAAAGGAAACATAAAATTATAATAATAACTTGCATTATTTTCATTTTATATTTCATTTTCCTGCAGCTTTGAGTTTGGGGAGGGATTGCTCCCGCGACAGAGGAGCAGGGGGGGAGTGGGTTGCCCACTTCTAAGTGCACATGACTGTTTGGCCGGCCCTCTTGGGCCTGCCAAACCCTCCTGTGCACTTCGCATCTTCTCCGTGCAGGGAGAACATGCTCAGGCCCCCATTCCCTGGCTCAGTGCCGATCCTCCGCACTCAGACCAATCACAACACTGCATTGCAGAGTTGCAATTGGCTGGGAGCCAGGTGCTTCCTGCATCCTGCTGCGGGACCAGAGTCGGGAAGAAGAGGACGGAGGAGAGGCAGCGGCCGGCTGACACAGGTAAGTTTTTTTTAAACGTTTTTCGCCAACCCCCTGCCCCCACCCCACTACCGGAGTTCAGTAGCAGCCGCTACTGCTGTTAATGTGAACTGCTGTGTTTCTTAAGAAGACGGAGACTAATGTTGAGTAAAGAATGCAGCTTTATTAAGGAAGTTAAGACAACATAGGTCAGTACCAGAATTTGCTTTTGTTATCCCTAGGTCTCAGTGCATTTTACCACTGCTACATAGCTGCCAAGGTATTAAATTGCTCATATCTGACATCTCCATGGTTTCAGAGCACTTAGAAGTGACATTTAACAGTTAAAATATATGACGCTTAGAGTGACACTTGATCGCAAGTAAATCCAAGCAATAAGGTGCATGGAAAGAGATAAATATAATAAATTACAACTTTTGTGCTATAAGCAGCTCTTAAGTTATCTTAACATTGCTAAAAACTCCTGAAATGCAAGTTTAATGCTTAGTTTACAATAAACACCAAATATATGCAACTTTTATTGCAGCCTCTGTTATACTATGCATAATACAATTTTAAAACAATGTGCATATTCACAGTGCTTTCAGTCCCATACTTGTATCTTCCAGCACTATAATACAGAAGTCGCTATCCACCACTGCGCCAACAAGGACAAAATTCAGTGATTGCATTAACCAACTAAGGTTTCATAACATTCATACAAAATGATTTAACTCCATAACACATATTCTCAACCTACATAATCCCAGTACACTTAATAACATTTAATTACTATCCACACAATTCCACTGCACACCATGCCACATATTTCCACTACACAACTTCACACCACAAAATTCCACAGCAAACTATTCCAATCCAGCACATCCCTCCCTTACAATTCCACCAACCCTGTCAACTCCCCCTACACACCCACTTACTCTCTCATCTCATCTTTCCCTCACACTGCCACTACCCCTTCTCATTTCACGGTCCCACTGCCCTCTCATCCCTGCCATACACTCCCTGTCCCCTCTCTATAGTGCCAGCTCACACATGCTGCCTTCCTGTTCCTCCTCACACTGTGCACTGGTCCGCCTCCACCTAGCCCACTCTAGGTGCCCCTCCAAGCTGTCCGCTATCTCTCTCTCTCTCTCTCTCTCTCTCTCTCTCTCTCTCTCTCTCTCATACTCTCTCTCACCCCTTTCTCTCACTCTCTCATGCAGTCTTCCCACTTATCTCATGTTCTTTACTTCAGTTCTTCAAGCACAAATTCTTTCCAGTGCCATTTCATGGGTTTCCATCCCTCAGACCACGCTCTCCGCTACGTCTTATGGTGTCTCCCGCATACACAGGTCTTCCCTCTTAATGCATCTGTAGGCTGCTCTCCTCTTCTTTCTCTCTTTCTCACACACTCTTTCTGCTCCTCTGTCTCGAGTTTATCCACCACTTCCTATACAAGCTACCTATTCCTCTCTATCTTCCTTTCTATCTATTTTCTGCAGCTCTCACTGCTATCTATTCACTATGCTACATAATTTCACTATACTAATACACTCCACACAATGCCACCCTACACAATTCCACAACTAACATTTCCAATACAACCCACATAATTCCTCTCCACACCACATAGATCCACTACACTCCAAACCAAAGCACATAGATAAAAACATTCTCATTTAAAGTGCCATTATCTCTAACTATACCAATGCAAGACCTATTGAATTGCAAATGCTTGTTTACCCTTGATTTCTCTTATGTTACTACAAACATTGCATGCAGCAAGTTAAGATCCATGCAGTCTCCCATACCTTGCAAAACACACAGGGGCTTATTTACAAGCCCCTAGTGCAGCCGGTGCGTCACGTTGCGTGATGCACCGGCTGCGCAACCTGCTGCATGATATTATCAGCGTTACAACAAACAAATGATGGACGGAATGCTGACAATGCAGACATTCTCCCCCAGTCAAGAGATCTGGGTTAAATTCATCGTTCTTTTGCCCACTACACCACCCCAGTTTAGACATGGCCATATGCAAATCAGTCTTGACCCTGTGCCTCATGGGAACAGTCCAGCCCGAACTGCCAAGCCATGTCTTCACTGGACCGGAATCAAGCATCCTAGGACCGGTTTCTGGCTATCAGCCGTCATCAGCCAGGATAGCTTGACTCCAGTGGCTTAGTGAGCACGGGTCCCATGTCTGGGAATACCCATCCCACTTAGGGCGAAAAGCGTTACAACAAACAAATGATGGACGGAATGCTGACAATGCAGACATTCTCCCCCAGTCAAGAGATCTGGGTTAAATCCATCGTTCTTTTGCCCACTACATAACCCCAGTTTAGACATGGCCATATGCAAATCAGTCTTGACCCTGTGCCTCATGGGAACAGTCCAGCCCGAACTGCCAAGCCATGTCTTCACTGGACCGGAATCAAGCATCCTAGGACCGGTTTCTGGCTATCAGCCGTCATCAGCCAGGATAGCTTGACACCAGTGGCGTAGTGAGCACACGTAAAGCCATCCTGCGTGGCTTTACATTTGCTTATAAATATCACCCCTTTTCACGCAACACTTTGCGTGATATAGGTGTTGCTGTGGGTGTTCCCACGCAGCACCCATGTCCACTGATGCATTTCCAAGTTTATGAGCAATCGTAAACCTGGAAATGCTTCAGAATGCTACGCCACCCCCAGGGGTGTCCACTCTCCATTGCAGTCAGCCTGAACTAGTGACTTTTCCCTGTCCAGCGTCACCAGGAAACCACAATTGGCCCTTTGTGCTTTAGGCACTATTTTCACTCGAAGCTTTAAAATTGCATATCTCTGGTTCTACCAATTGGATCTTTGAAGTGTGGCTCTCAAATAGTTTATTAAATTTTACTCTATTTTTCTATATTTGTGTGGGATATTTATTTATGTATTTTCTTTTTAGTACTGTTTGAAGTGCTGCATAAATACTTTACACATTCCCTCTAAATTAAGCCTGATTGATTTGTTGCAAGCTACCAGAGGGTTGAGCACATGTTCTTTTTGGGTTTCATAAGTGTTTCACCCTGACAGGAATTGTGGTTGCTGCTTGAGTACAGTTTCACCCCAACTAGCTACCCAATTTCCTACACATTCATTAAAAAAATTAATACTATACAATTATTATGTAAAAGTACAAGAACATAAAACCCATAATAAATATAAAAATTATTAAAACAAATGAATAGTTTACATAATCAATATTCTAACTAATTAACAGTAAAACAACTAATTACCTGTTAAATAATTTGCAAATAAATTAAATGACATAACTAATAATTCTGTAAAAAAACTAAATGTATCAAATGAACTATTTGTAAACAATTATAAAATCTATATTATAAAAATCTTCCCACCTTATTCCTCCTACAAACCGACAAACCTACAAATAAATTCAAATTCAAATAAAATCAAAAATATTTGTCTAAATATATTCCCAAAGCACAAATGCAATAAACTTTTCCAAAATAAATTACACATAATTAACATTAAAATATTAACAGCTCGTCAAACAAAAAGTAGCAAAGAAAAAAACTAAATAAATAATATATATATGTGTATATATATGTGTATATAGATATATATGTATGTATCTACTGGCAAGAACAGTGTAATTTTCTTGGATGTGGAGGTATTCATTAAGAACAATAAAATCTGTAGTAAAATACATCGGAAACCCACTGCCAGCAACAGTATGTTCTATGCAAACAGTGGGCACCCACAACATCTAAAGTGGAGCATACCGTAAAGACCAATGCTGCATGTAAAAGAAACTGTTCAGAAGAAGACGATGTAGAACAACAACTAGAAGAGATGAGTGCCCGCTTCTTGGAAAGAGGATACCCTCTTGAAGTAATTAGAACTGCAAGAACAAAAGCTATTCTGAAAACACGAGAATGTTTATTGACCTCTCAGCAAGAAGATCTGCCAGAACATAATGAAGACATGGAAACAACATGACGGATCATAGATTTTAACAATGAAAACAAGGAACTGAAAAAATTGTAAAAATGAACTGGAACATACTGATGCTGGATGAAACACTAAAGAAAAAAGAACCATCATGCCCCAGTATAACAAACAGGAACATTTTAACACAGTCAGTGGATTAGCAGTCTAGAAACTTGCATAAGGGTACAAACAAACAAGGGATCGTAATGAGCACCTATCACTTTAAAATGGCGAACTAGCAGGCCGGACTCTATGGTCCAGTTAAAGGCATAGCGCCGAAACGCGTAGAACGTCCACATCTCTGCACAAATGGTGAATTGGAATAAACACTGAAAAATAAATATATTGACCAGATGTGACTTTCTTCATGGTGCCGTGGTTGCCTTGCTGCATGAGGTGAAAGCGTTGGTGATTATGAAAATATATGTATGCATGTATATAAGACCACAAAGATTCTCCATACTCCGGCACTGTCGTTTCGCCGAACAGAGAGCCACGAACCACCGGAAATGTAGGCATTAAATTGTATTACTCCTCAAATGATGTATTTCGGGCACCACTTGCCCTTGATCACATATCGCAGAATGCAGTTCGACATCTTTTTTTGTATTCTGTGTGTTGAAACCACGTGATAGAACAAACATAATAAACATAGTAAAAACACTAGCACATTGCTCCGCATGTGGTTGTCTGTTTTCTTATCAATATCATTATGGCTCTTTACACCCAAATCGTTCATATACTTCACCATAAATGGTTTAAAGTGCATATTGCTACAACATAATGATAAATAATGTTACATACATGCTATAAAATGGTGTAAAAGACAATGTTTCTATAAATTTATTATTTAAAAAAACAAAAAAACAATGTAAATGCATCTTAATGATCTATATTGTTTGAATGCAATAAACTCCTAGATTTGATAGTTAAAAAACATGTTTGTCAACAAAGATAAAACCATAAAAATTCATATTATTTATGGCAGAAATCTTGCATACAAATGCATATCTTTGTAAAAAATTATGCTTATCCTTTTCTCTTTTTAAATAACTTTTTAAATAGCTCACTGGTTATTGTAAGAGCCAACTGCAAAATAAACATGGGCAAACCATCGCATGACATGAAGTAAATTTTTAACAAATGCAAATAATACGCTATGTATATTCCATCTTCAGATTGTATTATCACTACATAAATGCAGATATTGTTGGGTTAAACCATACTCAACCGAACTTCACCTATATATTGATGTAGTTCTCAATTATTGGCATAGTACAAACATCGCAGAATACATTAAAGTGCTATGTGCTAAAGTGCTACCCTTTATCATATTAAACCAATAAAGGACAAGTGCTGAAAATTAAAAAAATACCATCATTAAAATATTTAATATAAAAAAAGAATGTTCATAATGCGAGCCTAAAAAATTGGAAAGGCCGCAGTGGGTACTACCTAATATTTAGAAAGATCTAATATACAAAATCATCAAAGGGAACTCAGGTACTAATCACTGAGGTGAACTCTGCTTACTTTGTCCTACTTAATTGACTTTTTATTGAAAATGATGCTAGTCCTCCGTGTTGTTGAGGCCATATGGAAACTTGTCCAACTCTAAAATCGTTTTGGACCTCATCTGCCTTAGCATTTTTTCTCTGTCTCACCCTCTACGAAGTTTGGGAATGGCCACCACTACAAAGTATCTCAAGCAGATAAGATTGTTATTATGTTCTTGCTTGAAATGGCAAGCCACCGGATAAGTAGAATCATTGTTTACGATGGCTTGCAAGTGCTGCAAAATTCTAACATGCACCTGCAGCTTGGTGCTACCCAAATATCTTAAGCACAGGTGCATGTCAGAATGTATATATATATATATATATCCAAACCAAAACCAGCGTGTCTTCTTTCAAGCCCCGGAATACAATACAGCAACCAAGGTAATTTGCTCCAAAATTAATTTATTAGCAGATTTAGAGGACTATGATGCATTTCGGAAGGATCCACTGCCTTGATCACACATATATATATATATTGCCCCCTTGCAAAATAGAGCACCCCCTTATGCCTCTCAGGGGGGTTGCTTGGAGTTGGTAAAACTGCAAACAGGGAGAGTGGAGGCTTCACATTTTTGGTCCAAATACCAGGTGATCTATATTGTGCAGAACCTGATATTTGGGCACACTATATAAACTTGTAAAATAATTTCGTATTAGCTGAGGACCCTATTTATCCCTGACACTCGGAAGGGAGACAAAATTATCCCCATCTTCAAGAAGGGGAATGAGGATGACCCATCAATTATAGGACTATACGTTTATCAGCCAATCTGCAAAAGTCTGTACCAGACAGATACTGGCAAGTTACAAAGACTCAATGCAGTCAGGTCAGATCTTCTGCCCTTTCCTAGCAGGTGTTTGTTCTAAAGTTAGCACTGTTGACCAAGCATTTAGCCTTACTATACTGAAATGATGTGTTTATTTGGAATGAAAAGGTGTAAGTGGCATTTGTAGATCTGAGGGCTGAGTTTGATCTGGTCCATAGGGAGCTACTCTGAGAGGTACTGAGAAGTATGCAAGTACCAGAAGAATTAGCATCTATATGGTCAGTGGCGATGGGGAGTAAATGTGGAACTGACTGAGAGAATACCAATAAAAAGACGAGGAAGATAGGGTTGTGTGCTAGCTCCAACCCTCTTTTTTGATTATAGATAAATTATGTAATCCCCTTTCTGTTAGAATGCTTTGATAATTTCCATATACTTGATGCCAGCAAAATTCCAGCCCTTCTATTCGCAGATGACACCCTTCTTTTATCTAAACAAAGCAAGATTGCTGTTGATAATTGTGGCGGTTGTATATGATTGCAAATAAAAATTATTTTATGGAATACGATTATTGAGAAACCATTTAATCTAAACTGTTTAATGAAAATTTTCAGAATGAATGCCATTTTCCTTTTGGTAAAAACCAGTTCATAGAATGTATTTTTGATTGCTTATTTTTTAAGTGTAAATGCAATGTTTGCAGGTCTTACTTTCAGAAATAGTTTTGTCTGAGAAATGCATTTCAGTGCTTTACTTCAGTGGACAATATTTCATATTTATATCTTCTACACTCTCAAACAGTTACTTTGGATGCTTTTAATTTGCAGAGCCATCAGCACCCGTAAAGACCATCCATCACTGACCCCTCAAAACCCCTATACACCATCAATGCCTGCCCTCTAAACCCCTCACCATGCCTAACCTTCAATTATCCCTGAAGCCTTAAAGCCCTTGCCACCCCATAAATCCACTACCTCTGAACCATAAAATCCCTCGCTACCTGTAACTTCATCCATTCCTGAACCCTAAAAATCTCGTTCTCAACCCAGGTGCCGTCAAACCACTGTACAGAGAGTGTGGGGGAGTGTATTGCCCAGTAGCATACGGAGGCCCCGGAAAAAAAGAAGGAGGCTAGTACAACTATATAGGCCACACACCCCTTTTGGAGACAGTGAAAAGAGCAAAGAACCCAAGAGCATAACCGAGGACAGGCGTTTGGCAGGCTTGGCCGGGTTTAGTTGCCTGAAGTGGCGTAAAAAAATAAGTAAAAAATAAAAAACAGGTAGCTTCAAATTTGGGTGAAATATTCTGACAAACAATCTGTACCTTCAGGGAGGAATACGACTATTGCAATCGTCCCATACAGCCTAATATTGGGTATAAAGAAGAAAAACAAATGGAAACAAAAGGTAAAAATGAGGTCAGGGAGACCCAGAAAGCAACTGGCACACAAAACATCAAAACAAGGTACCAAGAAATCCAAGGAGATAGACGAATCGCCCAAAAAATCAGCTCAAGAAAAGACAAGCCCATTAATTCCTTTACAGTATTCTAATATTTGGAAAATTGACCCCTAACAGGAAGATCATGTTTCTAAAAGATCCAACAGCAGCTATCTTTTCAGAAACAGGACAACTAGAGGGTCTTCCGAACCCATTGACACCACAAAAACTTTTACCAATGAAGTCTAATAGCACTGAGAATAATAGCACACAGAAGGACAGTAAAATTAAAGAATATGCCACCGCTGACGATCAGCCAACTAGCAGCCGGTTAGTGATACAGGCACAAGTCAATGCTTCTGACTATCCACACTCAACACCAAAATCAATATTAAATGTAGGTTCATTTAAACAAATGTCAGAAGAAATACATTTGGAAACATCAGATAGCCCTCAGTCTCCAAATACCCAGCATAACAACTCATGGATGCACTCAATATCACTATCAAGCAATACTGACCTACTTCAGGCATTGAAAGCTAAAACTCTTAACCAATTGGAGAACGGACAGAGTAACGAAACAAGCGAAAAAGGAAAAGAACACTTGCAACCAGTAATTGAAATATCAAGTACATTGGAAGAGTCCATTCAAATTCAGAGCCAAATGAGTCATAATGCAAAGAGAAACGATCAAGATCTGATATCACAGTTGCAAACCAGCTCCATTGAAATAAGTCTTTCACGGAACAATATAACAACAGCAGATAAAGCAAAGGAACAAGATAGGAGCGGAGGAGGGCCCGCTCCTGAGACAAAAGAGGGGTACCATCAGACAGCATACATATCGCAGATAAAAGTGCTAGAAACCACAATAACAGTAATCAGTATGCAATCGGATAAGTTAGACACACAGATTGATCTGATGAACATAATAGCCTTATATATGGTAGGAATTCATACGAAATTGGAAACATTGGCGGACTTGATAATCAAGGAGCGAGAAACAAACACAGTAGCAGGCAAAGATTGCGTATGTGGTCCAATAATCGATAAGCTGAGTAATGTGCCAGCAATCCTAACAAGCATCTTAAAGGAAAGGCAAAAGACTGGCGATTGCCGATAAAAAAGTACAAACCTTACAAGCAAGTCACCAAAGTCAAACCAACAAACTTCCTTTGCTGGTCAATCAAATGCATTGATTACAACAGATTCGTTAATGACCTTGAATAGTGGGACAGGTCTCAAAAACAACATCACTAAGCACGGGAAAGAACTACCAAAGGTACTGCTCACAACAGACTGACCAAAGATCATTAATGAAGGGACAAGGATAGAAGATAAAGGCGTGGGCCAAGTAAACCCTCCTCCGGCCTTACTAGATGGTCAAGGCAATACAGAAGCATGCTTGCAAACCAAGAGACAGAGGAAACGAGCAAGGAAATCTAGAGAGAACAATCAGAATACAACAAAAGACATTAATACCAGTAGGAGATGGTTTAATTACTTTGAAACAAAAAAACTACAAACAAGTCTAGAAACGCAAAGTACGCATACAGAACAGATGATTATAGTCGAGGAAGAGCAAAAACAAGGACACCTCACCTCGTCGATTTCATTGAGTCACAGTCTACAAACAGACGAATCAATTAATATTATACAGACAAACCAAGAATCATTGCACACACAAACAGTATCTATTGACAGCAAACCATTGGAAGCAAAAATAAGAAAGCTTCAGCCGCAATACAAATGCGAACCGGGAATAAAACAGAAAACCCGACGCATAGGTCAAGAAGAACATAAAGACAGAATAATGGTAATCCAAGTAATGCAGGGAGTTGTCAGTACAACCAGAGATGACATTAACGCAGAAAACAAAGGAAGACAGAAGCAAATAAAATGCGCATCGGATCTGACTGTTGAGAAACGACCATTTGATGTTAGGAATAATACAGTGCAAACAAAGGGCAGCCTTGAGATGGAGCAAACAAGCCCACCAAAAAAAGATGCACAGAAGGAAAAGTTCACAATAAAAATAAATATGTAACTAGGTGGTAGAGCCGGGATCAATCAAAGAGAGGTATTACAACACTCAGTCCCTACAGCAATAACACCGGACAAAAATCAAGTAAACACTTGGAATAAGCAGATCATATTAACACCTCACTACAACTCTCAGGAGCAGCAAGACCTCCTCAATAGAGGAAATATACTGAGACTAATAGCTGAAATCCCTACTCTAAAGCATCTGACCACCACAGACCTATTGTCAATTTAATTCATTCCTCAAGAAGAAAAGAGTTGGACGGAAAAAACACTATCGACTTGGAAAAATGATGAAATAGTGTCTTTAATAATGAATGCCAGACAAGAGTTCAAAGGATGGGGCATTACAATGGCAAGACCAACGAAGCCACACTATCCCTCACCTCTACTAAATGTACCAAGCAGACCTAATATAGATGAACACAACATCCCAGTGTACTCAGTATTACAAAATGCAATGGGAAAAACAAGCCTCTCTGAAAAAATTAGGGACAGACAAACTCCACAACAAGTAACAGATGTTATCCTAAGACATAACCATTCTAGATTTTAGGATATCCACAGATATTGGAGAAGATGCCTCACTCACTAATAGTGACATGCTTCATCATAGGCGTCTTTCCACACCCAGGTGAGATGGTACTACCTGGGCGGACTCAACCAAAAGATGTTATGGGAGTTCTTATATAAATTTTTTCTGGTTATGCAGGGAACCAGTTTGGTAATAAATTTAAAAATACCTTCAGGCGTACCCCAATGCTTTGCTTTATTCGTGGGGTACCTGGGGTATCAAATAAAAAAATGTATGTTTTAATGGGGTTATTTTGAACTATTTGTTTCAAATGTACCCACTTTCTGATGCCAACATGTTTCGGCCAACACCATGAGCCCTTTCGGGTCTGGCCTTCTTCAGGGCTATACTGTCTAATTTATGGTTTCCCTGACTATTGTTTAACGGTGTATTTCATGTAAACAATGACTAAAATGAGGCCTATTGCACTCACCTATATTTTGTATTCCAGTAGATTATCTACTGGTTAGTGCTATTTTGCACCATGCGGGTCTCGTGACTTAAGGTGCCGTCTTGTAGTCACACATTCATCAAAGATCGGTCACCGTATCTCCACCTAGGTAGTTCACTGCCCGCCGCCGTACGTGAATGTGAACGTGAATATCACAAAATCAAAAACTATGTCAATCACGAATTGTCTGTGACATCAATATCAATTCAAGCTGGGAGAAACAAGCCTTGGAATAGTTAGTACATATAAATACCTGGGGGTATATATAGACAATCGATTAAATTTCCAATTTCAGAAACAATATCTGGAACAAAAAGGAAATCTCCTTATTTATGCATTCTGTGCCCTTGCAAAAAAACTACAGGGTCCTTCCTTTAAGCCGCTAACAACAGTGATGGCTGCGAAACTAATACCTACAGTAACTTATGCAAGCATAGCGTTAAATGGCAAGGACGCAAAACTCCTGGACTCGCTGCAAACAAAGACGTAGAAAAAGTCTTTAGTCTAACTCAGAACGCATCCCGGCTCAGGTCTGACTGGAATTCGGCCTTATCCAACAGGAGATGGGGAGAAAATATGCCGCTATCAAAACTTGGTACAAACTTTGGCAGTACCGATCCAATACCTTAAATGATGCCCTGTGGCGTGCCCAGGAAGATGATCCAAGCTCAAGTTACAGCAAATTCCTGAAAATGGCACTGAAGGAAACCAGCACAAATGAACTTTGGGCGCAGAACCCCTCCTTCCAAGTCTTCCTCAGAATGACAAATAAGGCGGCCAAGCTACAATCATCATTAGAAGATAAACGCACTTTAGCCAAAAGATCCCATGCTTGGATGGTTCTCCAATCCTACACATCACTACGACCGGCAGAATACCTCAGTACAACATATTCGCCTCACTTGAAATGGAAGTTAATGGCGATTAGATTTGGGGTATTACCAAGTTTCGCCAATCAACCTGCATGGAAGTATAAAGGCGTCAAAACATGTAGCTTATGTGGTGCAGCATGGGAAGATTTGATCCATCTCATTTGTGTCTGCCCCATCTTAAAATCGAACCGAGTATTGCTTCTAAAAAAGGCTTTTAATGACAGGGGCATTCAAACTTCCAGATCGGCCATCATCAAAGGACTTGGCACAACAGACCCTCAGTTGACCTGTAAGATGATGAAATTTGTATTAATTTATGAAAAAGCCAAATGGCCAAAGGAATCAGACACTTCCAATCCAGTAATGTCTAGCAACCCTTTTGATATTTTAAAATGCTAAAAAAAAATTATGTCATTATCTGATGAAACACTAATTCCGTCAACGATTCTATGATACAGAATCATGCTTTGTCCTTAATTGCTAACATGATAAGGATACTGTCTCTAGCTTTTAGGATAAAATAAGTAATATGCTCTTTTTTATATTTTAAATCATTTTTACAACGTTTGGAAATTGTTGAACCCTCACTTCTATCATGACATTGTTATAGTTTTTACAAACTTAAACAATAAAGTGTTGAAGTCTTTCTCAACCCCATCTCATACCCTATAAAATACCTCAGCACACCCAAACTCCACCCATCCCTGAATGCTAAGAATCCCACACACCCTTAAACACCAGCCATCCATGACCCATAAGAACTCCTCATCAACCTAAATTACTCATCTCTGAACCCTTAGATACCCTTTCTACATCAAAACTCCACCCATCCATGAATCCTAAAAATCCCTCACCACCCTAAACTCCATCCCATCCTGAACCCTAAAAATGTTTCACCACCACTGCCGCTACCCTAATTGAACCTTATAATACCTCACCAGCCCTGAACCCTGCCTATGCATGAACCCTAAAATCGCTCACACCCTTACTCTCCAACATCCCTGAAACTAAAAAACACCTCACCCACCTAAGCACCACTCATCCGTGAACCCTAAAAGCCCCTCACCATCTCTACACCCACCCATCTTTGAATCCTAACAGCCCATTTCTATCTCTGAACTCCAATTATTCCTGACACCTAAAAACGCCTCTTCACCCTACAAATTGCTCATCCCCGAACCCCAAAATCCCACAGCAGTCCTAAACTCCACCCCAGTTTAATGTAATTTTGGACCTGTACTTACAATTATCTTTCCTTTAAAATGTTTACATGAATTTTCAATTTTTTTGTTTTCCTTAAAATTGTCTTTTCTTAAAATTGTTTTTCAATGATTTGGTTTCTTCCAATGTGGTTCCTCAGTTTTTGTTTTCCATGTATTCACACACATCACATTGTGTCCCTGAATAGGAAAGGCTGTTGTGAAAGATGCTAAGATGCTAAGTATACCCTCCTTTCTCTGTGTTGCTCAAATGAGGACACAAAGCTAGCCTTTCTAGAATAATCTATGACATGATTGTGGCAGTCACAAACCCATTGCCCCAATTGTCACCATAAGCTACTACAAGTAAGAGAATCTGTGGAATAAAAGTATAAGCTTTAGCCACAAACCAGATGGTTGTGGAACAGTTTAATCTTTGAATGTCTACGTCATATACAAAAAGTAGTATTAATTCACTGCAAACCGTGTCGCACAATTTGGCTATGCCTATAGTTTTAAAAGGAAAGCGGATCATTATAAGAGAAATTTAGATTTCTGGTGGGGTACCAATGTCAGTGTAAATAAAAACTAATAAAAACGAAGAAAGGTTTATAGTGGCAGTGCACATGGAGAAAATAGTACCTATTTTTTTTACATATGATGTAATAATGGATTATTGTTTGTTTCTTTTTTGTTTCCCTCTTTTTCTTTTATGTTCATCATCAAATATTATTTATCTCCATATCTATGTTTGATTATCGTAGGTTAATGTGTCCGTTTGTTTTGATACCTTTTAATAACTAATATAAACAGCCTTGAAAAAGCCCCAGGCTTGCACGCCACTCAAGGGGCAAAACACGTGTTGCTGGTTCATCAATCTCAAAGATGCCTTAAATGTTTGATTAATACATTTCAACCACTTTATAAATGTATCAGCGGCTGGAGATTTACTATAATATTGTCTAATATTGCGATATCTGTCTACCTATATATATCATACTAAAAATAATGTAACAACTCCAGGAATTTAAACTGACCTCCTGTTTACAGACTTCATAGTTCAAGCAGACATTTCAGCTGTTTTTAAATTCTGGCCATATAATTATATTGCAGGGTCGACTTCATAGCAACCCAATTTAATAACTTCCAGAGAAGCACATTTTACAAAGAAAATTAGTATTCTCTACCAAGTTATTTAAAAAGTGCATATCTAATTTCAAACAATACTTGGTTGAAAAAAAGTAACTTTCACAATATTGCTTTGGCTAGGTTACTTGTCAAAAAAGTGAAATAAGATGATCGATTAAATTCTTCAAGCATTTTTTACATGAGTGTTCATTAAAAGGTGTGCGGGCATGGTCATATCGCATTCAGAGTTACAAATATTGCAAGGTACATTAACTACTATATTAAGAGAAATGGGAATTTCAGCAGGAATAGATACCAATTCCTATATGATTTCATTTCATTCCATGACCTTCTCCCTGGATAAATCCCAGGTGAGGCCATGTTAGCAAACGTGGACACTGCCCTGATCTGTGTCACTGCTCACCTATAAATCAGGGTAAACCGGACAGACTGGGACCCTGCGCTCATATATGATTAAGGGGCTTATTCTGAGTTTGGCGGTCCTGGGACCACCAAACCCACTGTTGTGGTCCAAACACTGCAACCTCAGCGGTTGGACCACCTGATTTTGACCCTTGCAATTGGACCACCACTAGCCCACAGGTAGCCCACGCCTCCACTGGGATCCTAGATTCCACGGTGGCCGCGGTGTTGAGTGGGTCAGGAAATGGTGACGTGCCAATGGCGGCATAGCTGAGCAGATTACAACCTGCCTTTCCACCACCTATTTCATGGTGGAAACCAGCCATGTAATGGGTGACAGAAGGGCATCAAAGGGGGCCCAAACAGGGACCCCTGGTGAATTGGCCCATGGGGGTATACGCAGGGGGTACATGTTGTGTCTCCCTTAAAGTGTACCATCATGCATGCACTGTGTGGCATGCACAACATGGTGCATGCCACAAAGTGCACCCGACGTGGCAGCAGTCTCACTGCTCAGCATGACTGCTGGCTGTTCTACTCAGCCGAAGCAAGCCTCCACAGTGGGACCACAAAAACAATACCGCCGGCCTAGCTGCGTTTTTTTTAATATGGCAGTGGAGAAACCGCAGGCTAAGTGGCATCCTACCACCAGCGGGATCGACGGTCCAGCGGTCAGACATCTGATGTCGTAATCAGCCCTTAAGCACTCTCTCGGCACATGGTTGAAACCGTGGCTCTACTTTTTGCTGCCAACGAACAAAGCCTCAGTGGTATAATTTACATACAGTTATAGCTACCCATTCATATTTTTCAACATAGGAACATCAGTATAAGAATCAGTCCTCATGAGGAAATAAAGCTGAAAAAAATCAATTATAATATAAATCACTGCTGTGTGTTTCTTTTAGGGCCCAATTAGTTTGCTCTTGTTTTAGTTTGCCTGCACGTTTTTGGCTGCTTTGCACACGTTCAATTAGTATGTTTATTTTTGTGCCACATCATTATTTTAGAAAAATACTGAACATGTTTTTGTAATTGATTCAGACACCTTGTACAAGGTCAAACAACACTGTGCCCGGTCTTTCTGTGATCGGTTAGCAAACGAAGCTTGGCTATTAGACACAACATACATTCACATCAGCTATTTTTAAAAACACACCTCGTAACATATACACCGAGACATGCCATTTGAAAACAGAGAGAAGAATTTTCGCAAAACAATGGTCCCAAGCGGAGAGAGCTGCACCAACTGAGATGTAGAGCAGCTATCTATGCATTCCAAGTATGGGGTACGCTACTAATCCCAGAGAGTTATAATATAACACTCTGTTTCCATAGTAAGGGTAGGCTGAGGCAGAGATATAATTCACCATTGTGGTACTTCCTATTTTGTTTAGTTTACTTGTCACATATCTCACTCTCTTGGGATGCATTTGTTTTCTAGTTGCAGTGCAGTTGTTTTATAATAGAGCATGATTGTTTCAATAAATAATGTAAACTGGTCTTGTGTCTTTGTTTTGTATATTATAGATATGCATGAGTGAGAAAACAAAATGTGACAATCTGTTTCTACGGTTCTCTAAGGGGACTAGAGTGTTGTGTTCTGGGGTGCTAACTTACCTATCACTCTGGGAAGGTTATGAGGGCAGGTAATACACTATGAACTAGTCTGGATTGGGGTTCATAGGTACTGATGTGGTATGGTGACTCATTCTGTACATACTAATGTTCTGTGATCCCATGCATAGTTCTGTTTACACAGAATACCTGCAACATCACCTCCTTGAAGCTGGTGTCTTTATTCCCTTTAGCACCCTTCAATGTGATTAGCTCTGTTTGCTGTTTGCAGTTTGGAGAGCACACTACCTTACCTGTTGGGCGTCCCTGGTCGATCTTCTTTGCGCCTATCTCCCCTGCCGCTGCTGCTGCATCTGCAACCTGCGCGGCCGCAGTGAGGACTACACCTCCCAGCGTCCTTCGTGGCAGGAAGCCGCTCACGCCTCTTCCGCGCCCGGAGGCGCATTTAGCCGGAGGGGAGCCCCGGTGGAGCGGGGGCTCTGTTTGCTGTTTGCAGTTTGGAGTGCACACTACCTTACCTGTTGGGTGTCCCTGGTCGATCTTCTTTGTGCCTATCTCCCCTGCCGCTGCCGCTGCATCTGCAACCTGCGCGGCCGCAGTGAGGACTACACCTCCCAGAGTCCTTCGCGGCAGGAAGCCCCTCACGCCTCTTCCGCGCCCAGAGGCGCATTTAGCCCGAGGAGAGCCCCCGCGTCGCGGGATCGCGCGCGGGTGGCGCCGGGCTAAGCCCAGGCAAAGGGCGGGCCGTCTGTGGCCGTCAGAGGCCGAAAGTGGCTGGGCTGGGCCACCCCCCTAAGATCCATCTATCAAAGGTACTGTAATATTTGTAATTGATATCCTGGTCGGGAGGATGGTGAAAAGGAAAATAAAAGGTCCCAATGTCAGTGGAGGGGGCGTAGCTACATTGGACTCACATCTGGTGAAAGTATCCAGTATGCTCAACGACGAAATTGAAAGAACAGAAAGAAGACTCTCTCTGGACATTGGGTCATCCTCCACCGTGCTCGTTCATGAAGAACCTGAGAGAATAGAGAGTCTGATGGAGCCCACAGTGCCTGATTTTCCAAGGGATATATAGAAAACGATATGAATATTCCCGATCAGTCCCCTGGAACTTCTATAACAGACTTGATAGATTACACTTCTTGTAGCATTACTCCCTCTCAAAACAAAAGACGTTGTATTAGGGCTGGAGGGGTGGGGCCACCAACTAAGGCTGTTCCTCCTAAGGGGTTAGGGCCACAAAAGCCTAGGCGGAAAATAGCCAAATTCAATACCCCTAGCCTTTCTTTGGAGGATCAAATGGATTCTATCTGGACTGTATCTAAAGGGAAATTAGACATTATCCTGGATCCGATTATAGCTAGGATATCTTCCCTAGAGGAAAAAATGATTGGTATAGAAAGGAGCTGTGGGGTGAATGGCTTATCTAATTCCCCTCTAACTCATTATGAATCACCGCCCCTGGAGCCATCGATCCAGCTTCCTACCTCAAGTACCTCAGCTATACTTCATCCTCAACCTTTGAGTCAGATTGTCACTCTAACTGAGGATGTTGACTCTAATTCAAAGGAAAAAACTTCAGGCACCAAGAGTGGTTTGAACACTAGGGCCCCACCAAAATCGGGCAAGGGGGTTACATTTCCTAATCCCATTACTAGCTCGGATGCTCGGTGTGCTCATCACCCGCCCCCTTTGGATAGAGAAGCATTCCAGCTGATTCCTGAGGCCATGCCCCTAGTACTTGTCTTAGCAAATGCCCCTTGTCTAAACCAAGGTAAAGAAGAACTTGCAAGTAATTTAATCGATAAAGTCTTCTATTGGTTATCCAATAACATGCGGATCTCCGACTGGGGAAGACAACAACTAGCCAAGGATATTATAATAGCCAGAAGGGTACCTTGGCTGGGCACGAGTAAGAAGAGATTTGGGGGTGACTGTATAGTTGTAAACTTTTCTAATCCACAAACATTGCTGATAATTCTAGCGAATCTATTCCCCCCTCAATCTAGGAGCTCGGCCATAATTCCATTAACTCTAGAATTTTTTTATGACCAATTATGGTGTAAGCAGCGTAGCTCTAGGCCTTGCCTAACGCCTATTCATACCTGCCCAATAGTGAAAGGGGGTCCACCATCTCTTTTTGCTGGAATTAACTTGAGGAATCGCTTTGGGGCATTGACTGACATGGAGGCTTGTGATTGACTGTCATAATGTTTTTAACAGCACACATAGGGAGACTCAATCGAACAATCATTTTCCACCTAATGAGGGCGACCATTCTGGTCCAACCTTACATGTACCTCGGTGGCATCAAAAAAGACCATAGAGTCCTCCCATAACAACCATCTAAAAATAACCGGGATCTGGGATCCAAGGAGCATAGAAAGCTCTTTTGTAACTCATGGCACAATCCTAAACCCTCACCCTCTTGCTGAACTAGAGATAGATCATTGTTTTGAGGGGCAAGAGGTGATTCTGGGAGGCCCAAACAATTTTATCAAATCGAACATCCCCCAATCCGGAAAGGATGGATTATCCCTAATTTCATGGAATCTTGCTGGAATTGGTAACAAGATTCCATCCTTGGAATGGTGTTCATTTATCGACCAGTATGACATCATCCTTTTTCAGGAATCCTGGTCGATAGATGCGGTTTTTCGAGTAGGCTACATTAACTTTTTTGTCCCTGCTGTTAAAAGCCTAAAAGGGCGATCTGCTGGAGGCCTGGTGATATGGATTCGCCAAGCCCTCAGTTGTAAGGCACAGAAGGTCAGAGCCATGATAAATGACATTCTGGCAGTTAGACTTGAATGGCCTGATGGCAACAAACGGGCCATTTTCAATGTCTATGCCAGAGGCCAACCAGGAGGGCGTGTTTCAGAGGTTGTTACAGCTCTTGACACTCAACTAGAGGATCTCCCTGTACAGTTTGTCCCAATAGTGGGGGGTGATTTCAACACTACCTATGAACCACTCGGTCAAGAAGATCAGGACATTTCTGCTGTAGAGGACAATAGATGGGGTATCCCTAAGATTGATCTCCCGGCCATCAAAAGATGGTCAGCTGCAGCAATTCAATTAAAATCAATGTGCCTCGAAAGAGGACTTCGAGCAGCTAATGGGAGAACCCCTTCTGATCAACATGGTGCATGCACCTTTGATAATGGGCGGAACAGCAGTCGGATTGATTACCTCCTTGTGGATATTAGATTATGGCATAGATTGGTTGATATGGGCATTAAACCACGGTTAGAAAGTGACCACAACCCTCTTTGTTCACTTTTTAATGTCCCAATGGGGGATAAAGTAGGGCCAAAAGTTGGAGTAATCTCCACTTTGGATATTGTAGCTACTAATAATCTGTGCCATGTTAAATGGGATAAAATAGCAGTGAACCCAGTTCAGATGGCTGCACTTAAGATTGAAGTCACAAAGGCACTGACGGAAATAAATACCCAAATTGACAGACAGGATTTTCCTTGTATAATGCTAGAGGCCCATAATAACTTATTCTCTTGACTCAAGATTTTTTTCCAGAAGGCCTGTCCCAGGGGAAACAGAAACTCTAAAACGATTACAGCTAAATGGTACAATAAATCCTGTAGGGATGCAAGGTCAATACTGAGTAAAGAAGTAAAGGCTAAGAACCCTACGAGAGTACGTGAGGCAAGGAGTTTTTATAGATCAGTCCAAAAGGCGGCAAAAAGACAGTGGGATGAGGATAGGTGGCAGGATCTGAAATCGGCATGTGCTTTTAAAGATTCCAAACAATTTTGGAATATCATAAAATGGGATAGGGATGGACAAGGTGACCCCCCACAAAATAATGTACCCCAGCAATCATGGTTGGAATTTTTCAAACCACAATATGCTCGCAATCAGCAGTTACCAGTTAGTAATCCCCCACCTATTACCCTTTATCAATATAATTTGTTTACAGCTGATGATGTAGACAGGGCATTAGACTGTGTTACCAGAGGCAGAGCCCCAGGTATGGATGGCATTCCAGCTGACATCTTTCTGAGTGACAGGCCCACATGGTGCAAGTATTTTGCACTTTTAGCAAACTCAGTGGCTAGGGGTGCCCCCATTCCATCTTCATGGATGGGAGCTGAGATTATCCCCGTTTTTAAAAAGGGGGCCAAATCATTACCAAATAACTATAGGCCTATCAGCCTCATAGATTCAGCCCAAAAACTGGTTGGTCGTCTGATCCAGAGTAAAATTCAAACATGGATTGATGATCAAGATATTTTATCCCCTTTTCAGGCTGGATTTCGTCCATGCACTCTAGTTCGATCGACCAAGTTTTCTTCTTCATTTTGTTATATTGGAGAAATGTGCTGATTTCTAAGGGGACACTTTATGCAGTGTTTGTAGACTTAAAGACGGCCTTTGACCTAGTCCCACGTTGTAAACTTTGGTCTGTTCTTGCCAGCCAGGGGATGCCGTCAGATCTCTTGACTTTGCTTGTCTGCCTGCATGAGAACAACTATGAGAGAATCAGATGGGGGGCCCAGGGCGAGGTCACAGAGCCATTCCCCGTTGAGCGTGGTGTTCCCCAGGGGTGTGTCCTGGCCCCCACCTTGTTTTCCCTATATATAAACGAAATAGTGGAACACCTTAGTAGCTCCCCCACTGATGCCCCCATATTGGCTGGAGCTCGAGTGCCTGTTCTCATGTTCGCGGACGACACCTTAATTGTCTCGCGAACCCCGAGCGGCCTACAGAAAGCCGTTAACGCATTTGGGGAGTTCTGCTGCCAGCGCGGCCTTGAGATCAACATCCCAAAGACAAAGTTTATGTCATTGAATCAGGCCAAATCCTTCAAGGGTAAAATCTTGCTCAACGGCACACCTCTTGAGCAGGTTGATTCCTTTGTTTATGCTACAAACGAATGTGGGATGGAACCGACATTTGGATATGGCCTTGTTAAAATTCCACCAGCTTGCAGGTGCCCTATCCCTTAAACATAGGTCCTCTTTAACTAGGCCAATTACTCCTGCCCTTGAGGTGTATAATATGAAAGTTGTTAATACAGCTCTCTATGGTTCTGAACTTTGGGGCTTTACCAATCTGAATAGTTTGGCAAGAGCAGAGAATACTTTTTTGCGTAAATTGGTATGTGTGCCCCAAAGTACTCCAACTGCTCCGCTCTTGATGGACTTGGGCAGAAAGAACATATCTGATCTAGCCAGATTGTGTCCATTGCTGTACTGGAGACGCATCTGGACGACTCCAGAATTAATGCATTATGCCCGGGGTCTGAAGGATGTGATCCAGGCTGATCAATTCCATAAGATCCAGTGGTTAAAGGAAATCAGGTCTCTTTTGCTAAAGTTAGACCTGAATATTTTATGGAATAAGCCGGCCGTATCAGCTTTCCCAACAAAGAAAGATATAAAAGGAAAATACTGGGAAATGGTCCAGACAGAATTTTATAGAATTAATTTGACATCGAATCTAACTGGTAGGTTTCTGGATCATAAATCACGCCCAAAATGTGAATCATACTGGGACATTATTGATAGGCCGCAAGATCGGAAATTATACTTTCAATTTAGAGTAGGCACCCTTCCAGTTAAGGCATTCACAAGTAATTGGTCCCAAACCAAGGATGCCGGATGTCATAACTGCTTAGATATGCCTGAATCTGTAGCACATGTGCTTTTTGTATGTCCTCTCTATGCTGCCCCCCGCCGAAGGTGGCTAAGACCCATTTGTCTCAGGTTGGCAACTCGAAAGTATAAAGAAGCATTAAGGATATTGAGTTGCGATTGTTCACCTTATATAGCAGTGGCAGTGGCAAAGTTTTTAGGTTGGTCCTGGATAATACGTAGTCGAACGCTCACCAAACCTGCTGCTAGCTAGTATTTTCCATGAGCTAAGACACTTTTTATACCCAGTGACTCTTTTAGCTGATATTATTGTTTTAATTACATTTTCGACAGTAACTAATTGGATAATGATTTAATGGTTTTTTAAAGTTTGTATATAGTCTGATATTTATTGTGTTGTATTTTATGTACTATTGTGCTTTTAAGACATACTGTCGAATAAAGCTTTTTGAAATTGAATTGATTACCAATGCAGTGACACACAATATTTCTTATACATGCAGCTTAGGAATTCATGGTATGCAGAGGGCCTAGAAGCGCTTGAACTGCCTGAATGTGCATCTCTGGAGGGTAGGCAGCCACTAGGTGAGATAGAAGAAAATGGGGTTTCCTACATCTATAAAATGATAAATAATAACATGCCTGGCTCTCCAACAAAATTGAGGGGAAAATTGGAAAAATAAGTGGGGACCAGGATGAAAAAATTGGGAAGTGGCTTTAATGCACTTTAGAGAGATGGCAATTAAACCATGACTGAGGCTCATACAGTTTAAGATTCTGCACCGGCTCCACTATGATTGAGCCTGATTCACAAGTTTGGGAGAGTGGAGTCCCCTGACTGAGATATAGGGGAAGTAGGAGTCCTTTCTCCATACGCCTTGGGACTGATCTCTCATACAACCATATTGGCAAGCAATACTGAGAGAATTGGGCAAGATCCTGGGGTGACTTTTCCAGTAGAGCCTAAATATGTTCTCCTGGGTGTACTCATGGATGTTAAGGTACCAAGAACCATGCTCCTTTTGTGTAATCTGTACCTGGTGGTGGCAAAGAAAGATGTGGCCATACACTGGGGTGTCCCTGAAATACCATCTATTCAGCAGTGGAGGGCTGGAATATGTGTGTGTGTGTGTGTGTGTATATATATATATATGAACTCACAATCCTGACTGCAAGATGTTTATCTCCAGCAAAAGCACAGGAACAGACCACCACGCAGCAAGGTATTTCTAAAGTGCTTCTTTATTCCACAAACAGCAACATGACGCGTTTCGACCGGGTTGAGACCAATCATGATCTTATATACATTTACACAACAATAAGATCCACCCAGTTTGTTTATAGAGATAAAAAACAGACTTTTGATGAATAAGCAACATGTATCCTATATTTAAATACAATATTCATAAAAAAGACATTTTCCCACAGGGTAATCGTTATTTTTGTATTTATAATTGTAAAAATAGGATAATTCACAATTTGAATAATACTGTGTGTTCAAATTACATTTTAGAAATGAAGGACAAGTGCCCATTTTAATATTAAACATTTCAATATTACCAATGTAATAAACACAAAATTCACTTATGTCTGTTAAAATAATTAAAGTGCATAGTGCAATTTTTTTTGTCTTGAACCTGGACAGAAAGTGCATAATAACCCACTAGTGCAAAAAATTATACTCATTTTGATCTCTTGCAAGTCAACTTATTGCCTTCATAAGTGACTTACTATTTCCTAAAAAATTATTTCTAATAAAATAAAATAATTGTAAACGGATGCCTAAAAACTAAATATACAATACTAATACAAACTCATGTTAGTATGCCAGGCAACAAAATATAATGTAGCAACATATCCAAAAATAAATACATATAAATAACCATATGTGCAAAAAGATTTTATGCATAGAAAGTGCAAATTGATTGTATAGATCCAAATATGTGCAAAAAACGCAGTTTCCCAATTATAAAAGGCCAAATATCTATGTAAGATCCAGATCTTTACTACAAATTTGAAACATAAATCAACATATATATATCTTTAAATATCAGGAAAAATTCAAAACAGATCCGGATCCCAATACCACACAGACACCGAATAAAAAACCAGTAAAACCAGAAATCTAGTAAAACCAGTAAAAATCTAATAAAAGTAAGGCTAAAACCCAGACGAATAAATAATTCCATATAAAAAATATATATATATATAAAATTGTTTAAGAGATACATTTGTTCTTTTCTTATTTTTTTCATTTAATGATATAGCAGCAGTGGGTCTCAAGTAGGATGACTATAGAAAATTGTACAAATCTTCCCCGGTATTGAGGCCATTTGGCATTTTCGTGTCTAACCGTAAAATGTATTGACTTTCTAATTGACGCCATTTTTTCTCTCTGTTACCTTCCCTTATTGATCTTTGGACTGCATCAATTACAAAATAACTGAGGTCATTTAAATTGTTTTGCTGTACCAATTTAAAATGACGCGCAACTGGATATGTAGAATCCGAGTTAACAATAGCACATAAATGCTGGAAAATACGGTTAAAAACCTGAAGCTTAGTGCTTCCTATGTACTGAAGGTGACACGTAAATTCCAAAACATAAACTGCATGGTCAGTCTTACATGTGAATAGTCCTTTGATTTTACAGGGAATGGAAGAAAAAGCGTCTAAAAATTCCTGTTTATTTACTCCAAATTTGCATGCTCTACAGGAACTGCACTTATAAAATCCTGTTCTGTTGGATAACCAGTGTCCCGTCTCACATACTTCTGGACTGGTTTTTACAAGAGCATCCCTCATAGAGGGTGCCCTTCTAAAGGTAATAACAGGAAGTGCTTCTAATTCTGGGGCAAGAGTAATATCAGTTTTTAAAATATATCAATTCCTATTTATAATCTTCCTGACCTGCTTCTCTTGACAACTGAAAGTAGTTATAAGCCTGACCACTGGTTTCTTAATCTCCAGGGTCTTAATAGTTTCTAATGATGTACAGTGTTCATTATGTGGCCTCAACAAATCTATATCTGGATTATGTATTTTTGAAAGGGCAGCCTGTAATCACTTATTTTGTACCCACGTGCCAAAAATCTCTGCATCAAGTCAGTTAAACAGACTGCTAGATCACTTTCATTACTGCAAATCCTCTTAATTCTTAAAAACTCCCCATAGGGGATGCTTTTAATAAGGTGTCTGGGATGCGTACTGCTTGCGTGTAATATAGAGTTCCCAGCTGTAGCCTTTCTATGTAATTTTGTATGTATGATATTATCATCCACATATATCTCTACATCCAGGAACTCAACTCTTGCATTGCTAATAGTGGCAGTGAATTCCAAATTTAAGTTGTTCTTATTGATATCTTCAACAAAACTTTGTGCCAACTCTTTTGATCTCTTCCACACCACACAAACGTCATCAATAAATTGCCACCACTTAATGACATTATTTGCAAAGACGTCTCCATGTGTGTGTTCGAGGACATGCTTCTTCCACCAGCCAACGTGTAAACACGCGTAACTGGGAGAGAAGCATGCCCCCATAGCCACACCTCTAACTGCTGGTGCACTTCCCTATTAAATAAAAACTAATTGTTTGTTAGACATATTTCTATCATTCTCACCAACATTTTGCTGTGCTGATTGTAACACACATTTCTGTTTGATAGATATATATATATATATATATATTCACAGAAAAAATCAAAGGTTACAGAGACGTTGTAGTTAGGCTGACATTTTACTCATACAAAACCAGAGAAATTCAGGCGTTATAACTGCACCCCCGCAAAGCAATGCAGATGATGTCACATATTACATCACTCTTTGTCATGTAGTTCCTAGGACCCCCCAGGACCTGCTCATTTTGGATGACCTAAACTGAGTGCTTGGTGTGCAGACAGACTCTGGACACCCCCACAGGATGAGTCAGCCGTTAGACCAGCTGGCTCTACAGTGCCCCTGTATTCTACAGCGGTGTAGGTAGTTTCTGGCAACCACTGAACCTGACTACCCTGATTCCTCAGTGTTAGAAATGGAGGTCTCTAGTTGGCAATGGTTGGCACCTTTGTCCAAGTAGGGACCCTTCTTCCTAGTCAGGGTAAGGGGGATACACTTCTAAAATAACCCCTGCTTACCCCCTTGGGAGCTTGGCATGAGCAGACAGGCTTATCTCAGAGGCAGTGTGTAAAGCGTTCGTGAACACATACCGTAATACAGTGAAAACACTACAAATGAACACCACACCACCTTAGAAAAATAAGTAATCTTTATCTAAACCAAACAAGACCCAAAACAACAAAAATTCACAATACAGTTATCAAGATATCCTTACAAATAGGTTATTCACTCAAATAAAGTCTGTAGCAACAAATAACTCCACCTGGAGTTATAATGATGTCGTGATAAATGAAAATCCCAAAGAACGGCGCCGACCGCGAAGTGCACGGAGTCAGGCGTGGAGTCAAGCAGACCCCCGAAGAACAGTACCTTGGAAACGATAAGAGCAAAGATGGTGCACGGCACTATGGAGGTGATGCTTCATTGGCACTGAGCGGCGTCGGTTCCTTACTACCCCAGGGAAGGTGAAGCCTCAGTTCCTTACTGCGGTGAAGGGGAGGTGAGATATCAGTTCCTTACTGTGTCGGGGATGTGACGTCACGGTGGTGGCGAGGTAGAGGTTCCTTATGATGGTACGGTGTCGATGGATTCGGGCATCACCCATGTCGAGTATCGGCTCCGCTTTGTTGAAGCACCGGCATCAGTGAAGTCGGGACGGTGTGTCGCGGACGTCATGAGCGGTGTCCTCATCTCCAGTGCAGGCAGCAGCCTCTGTGACATCTTCGGAGTCGATGCGGCATGGCGTCAGCAGGCTTTGGGCCTATGTTGCTAGTTGGGGCGGTGCATCATGCTCTTAATGAGCGGTGTCCATCGCTTCGGTGCAGGCTATGGCATTGCTCGCCGGCATCGGTGTTGCAATTTCCGTCTGTGGCAGCTGAAACAGCAGTTCCAGATGCAGAGAGACAGAAGTAATGAAGTCTTTGTGTCCCTGAGACTGCAGAACAGGAGGCAAGCTCAATTTCAAGCCCTTGGAGATCTTTTTCTCAAGCAGGTGAAAAAGCAAACAGCCAAGTTTTTTTCTCCTTTCCTTGGCAGCACGTAGCCACTGCAGGCGAGTCCCAGACATCAAACAGCGTAGGGGCAGCATTCCTCCTCAGCTTCTCGGGCTCCTCTCGTTGGCAGAGGTTCCTCTTGATTCTCAGAAGTGATCTAAAAGTCTGAGGTCTGGACCCCTCTTTTTATACAGTAAATGTCTTTGTTTTCCCCTGGCCCAGGGCTCTGAGCCCAGTCTAAACCAGTTCTGGGGAGAACTTTGCAAATACACAACAAATTCCATGGTCAGTGTGAGCCCTGGCTCCAGACACATGACAGGAGGGCGGAGCCATCAATGTGGCAGGAAGGCACAGCCCTATTCAGGTGCAGGTGCTACTCCTCCCACCACTCCAAATGCAGACCAGGCCTATTCAGCTAAGCGCTGACACATCCAGACTCTCTGGAGCCACTGCACATCCCCGGCCCCTGTCATTCAAAAGCCAGACATGCAATAGATAAACCTAGCAGAGGCACACTGGATGGTTAAGCAAGAAAATACCTACTTTCTAAAAGTGGTATTTTGAAACACAGATGTAAATATCACCCTCACTAAAAGATGCATTTTAACATTCTGAGTTCAGGCATATGAAACTTTATTTTCCTACCTCCCAGGGGTAGTTATGTTTATAAGATGTTATAAACAAACTCCACATTCTATCCTATGGGAACAGGTAGCCTTGCAATAGTGAAAAACGAAATTGGCAGTAATTCACTATCAGGACATGCCACACAAATCAGGGCATGTCCTACCTTTCACATACACTGCACCCTGCCCACAGGGGTATCGTGGGCCTACATTTGGGGTGACTAACATGTAAGAAAAGGGAAGGTTAGGGTTTGACAAGTGGGTGCACTTGCTAGGTCAAACTGGCATTATCAGACTGCACACAGGCTCTGCAATGGCAGGCCAGAGTTATATTTGCAGGCAGCTTATGTGGGTGGCACAACCAGTGCTGCAGGTCCACTAGCAGCATTTGATTTACAGGCCCCGGGCACACAAAGTGCAAAGTACTAGGGACTGACTAGTTAATCACATAGCCAATTATGGAAACACCAATCCATAACAACAATTTGCAGGGAGAGCATATGCACTTTAGCACTGGTCAGCAGTGGTCATAAAACCAAAAAAAACAGGTCAGAAACAGAAGGCCACAAAGCAAAGAAATCTAGGGGAGTAACCCGCTGTAAAAGCCAGGTCTAGCACTCAGGAATCGTGGAAAACAATTCGGTATCTTTCACTCAGTCGCTCGTGCTTACTTTTCTCAGAATACACATAGAATGACGATTGGAACGGTTTCAATAATTATTTATTGTTAAAGCATCAGTCTAGTCTGAAACATATTTGCTGCGACAATCAAAATACAGGAGCAGACGAATGTAATTCCTAGCACCAATATCAAAAATAGCCGATACATTTCTACCATAGTGCTAATAAGATGAATAAAAGCAGATTATATAAAACAATAGCATTGGCGTAGCCTACCTAAATGTACGTAGCCCACATATGTATGTGTATGTAAGATACTAAGATATATCCTAATTAAACCAAGAATCCCCCGGGGAAGTGCTAACCCCTCAACTGATGGTTCTGAATGAAGGACCCCGTCTCTGCGTTGAGGATGGCACCCCGTCTCGGCCCAGCCTGGAAGAAATTCTCCTCTCTGTCTGTATGGGGGAGTGAGGGTTTTATAGTAAAGTGGTCACTCTAGGGTTTCTTCTAGAATCAATATGTTTTGAAAAAATTTGCTAATCCTCTGCTAATTCTTTTCTAAACAAACATGATCATGCACAGCTGGCTGTTGGCCATGGATGAAAAAAGTGTTGACCCTTATACAGAATAAATCTGTTGTGCCTGGGGACCTGTTTATGTACGTCAGGTACAGGGATTACGATAGGGTACCAGGAGCCTGATGCCGGAGAGACAGAAAGGTAGCTACTAGGTAAAAGGTCACCTGTGTTAGGACTATTATGTTGAGTGGATGGGACAAAATGTATGTAATTGGTATGTACATAATGGGACTATCTTAAAGGACATGACATGGTCAGTGACATATTTGATGGCATCACTGACACCATCTCAAATGACATCACTAATAACATCATTCACATATTCTCTGATGCACCTACTCACACCCCAATATAACCTTTCATACACCAACTCCAAATTTCAGACTACAATTCTTGAAACCATTGACACACCAATACCAGTATGTACATACCCACTCACTGATTCATAGGTCTACACACACATCCACTCACTCACCCATGCAGCCACTCATACACCCAGTCACTCATCAATACAGCCACTGATATATCCACTCATACACCCATTGAGATACTCACACACTGTCAGTCTCCCATTGAGCTACTCACACACCCAGTCACTCACCAAAGAGTCAATCACACTGCCACTTACTTACCTATACAGTTATACACACACCGACTCACTTTTTCATACAGATACTTACACAAACTTACTGTCCTATACAGACACTGAGCCAAGCACACACTTACTCATAGAGCCACTCTCACATTGACTCACTTACACATTCACCTATATACTCCAACACTCACATATACTGCCTTTCAAATATGCAATTACTCACCCATATACCAAGGAGACATCCATTCACTCACCGACACAGTCATATGCACACTCACTCACCCATACAGCCTTTCGCAGATGCACTCATGATACCATACACCCAGGGATTCAGCCACTCACTCATCTATGCAGGGAGTCACACCCTCCCTCACTCACCCACACAGATACTCAGGCACCCATACAGGTACTGAGACAACTAATCAATAATCCATATAGACACTCATGTACCTATTCACCAACCTATGCAGCCACTTACACACCAACTGACATACTGATGCAGACATTCACACAGATTAGTCACTCACTCAGACATTCACTGAGACACATATATTCACTAACTTATACATTCAGTCACGCACCCACTAAATTATCCATACAGACACTCATACACCCAATAATTCTTCAGTACACCTTGGTTCCTGCTCCTTGCTCACGGGACAGCATGTCATGGGCAGATGCGAAGAAGCAAGTCCGTGATTCGTCATTTTATCGCCCTCTGATGGGCTTCCTTATACAATCGCTCCATGGGACTTGTAGCTCTATCAGTCAAATATTACCACAGTGGGTTCTGCCTCAAAACAACATATGTTCAAACTCTGCATTGACCCTTTAGTGCACAGCTAGTCCTTATTATGCGCAAACCTGTAACAGTCCAAATTCCATTCTGAGTGGCAGTGCTGTCTTCCTGGCCCGGACTGGACCGGATGGAAACATTTCATAGAAAAGTCGCCCACATACGAATACGCACAATTACAGGCGTACCCAACCTTGACAGAGGAATATTTTATTCAGCATACTGGCAACACAGCTGAATATTTCCACAGCCTTTCCCTACACGTTTCGGAGCTCCTTGCTCACGGGACAGCATGTCATGGGCAGATGCGAAGAAGCAAGTTTGTGATACAACGTTTTTCCCGGAAAGACAGCACCGCCATTCAGAATGGAACGTGGACTGTTGGTTTCAGATACACTGGAACCGTGTATAAGCAGGAGAGAGTATCACAACCATGACTTGATAGATGATGGATATGCGCCCCTGTACAAAAAACTATTGGTGGTGACAATGTCATCACAGGGAATCACAAATGCACCCAATGCAAGGCTTGCAATGGAGCAGTGATTACTAATAAATACACCTACCAAAGAAAGGAAATAAAACTCAGAACATTCACCAACTGTAAAACCAGTAATGTGGTGTATCTGTTGCTTTGTCCATGTGAGAAAGGCTATGTAGGTGAAACTTTTCATCAATTCTCTTCACGCTTGACGGAACATCGTTTGGCCATCAGAACCGACAAAATTATGGCCCCTATAGTCAAACACTATATGGAAAACAATCACACACCGGAAGACATCAGATGGTTAATCCTAGAAAAGATAGAGAATAAACCTGGTATGGATTCCGAGGAAGTCCACAATCGTACAGAAGTGTTTTGGATCTTCACTCTAGACACATATATCAATGGATTGAACCTGGAAATTCCGTGGGATCAAGCCATAGGGTTTAACAATGGCTAATTCCACCTGACCGCTGCGTCCCCCCCCCTTCCCCTCCTTTTAATCTTGGTCGTAGTATCCAATTATGAAACTCACATTAGGCTGACCTAAGCACAAGCATTCGGGATCAGACCCTCAAGTGGTTTGTATGACTGTTTTTAAAAAAAAACTTTTTCTTTAATTTTTTCCTTTCATCTTTATATATTTTTTAATTTTATACTAAAGTATTCCTCTTAAGAATTTTTGGGTAACCACAGCACCCCAGTTTTCATCCATGAGGGTAACTTACGTTAAATAGTGTATTTATGTATCAGCTGTTTTGACACTCCACATTTTGGTTCCCAAACATCCATTATTCCACCACTAGTAAATACGCTGAATCTAGTAACATATTACCTATATCCTCAGAATTCCATCAGCTCTTCACAAATTTACTACTAGCACAACTTCATCTAGTGTGCTCAGTTAGTCTGATTTACCCATTTCAAGATGGTGGCCATTGCGGTAGTCTATCAATACACAGGTCTCTAAGGTACCATCATACTATGTTGAAAACTAGATAACGGATTTTTGTTCCATTTAATATTATATCAGGGCCATGCGCTAATTGCCTTACGAACATATAATCTCATCATGCACACCCCCTCCTTAGATGTATTAATCATCCGTTTTAACATGGCGGCCAGCGTGCTAGTGCTCAGTACCACTGGATTCAAGGAGTAGAACACGTGATGTTCACGTGACTTCCGTTTGTCCCTTTAAAATATCGCGCGATCAATATATTTTCTTCTAGGCTTTCGGACCCCATGTGGACCGTATGATGTAACACAGCAGCGCGAGCTGAGGCAGCAGTGTTTCTCACATGCCGGTAAGAGTCTTTTAACGGGGCGCGTTCCACTTCTTAGTATCGGCACACTTTGAGACCCCTTTTTGTATAGTCTCACTGTAGCTGACCATTTTAGTCTCGCCGCAGCTGACAGTTTCCGTTGGGTCTATACGCCGGATGGCTTTCCACGTATTTAGATTCCGTTTTAATATCAGACTGGATAGTGACACCATCGGCGCTATATATGTTCTAGAAATCCACTCTTGCACAAACCCTGACGTTCACATGCGCGCTCAGTCCTTATGAGCATTATAGCATTCCGGATCTTTGCCATATATACAAACACATTGCAGGTTGCACATTCCTGCAAAAATCACTATGTGCCTAAGTATACGTAGATGTTATAAGCGCTAGAGCTTGTTAAATCTTCGCTATCATATACAATAAATGTTTAAACGTGCAAATTTACCTGCAACATTTAGCGTTATATTGATACCCTTCGACATTATTCTTTTTCTTGTTATTAGGATTACCCTCCTCTGTGCAGAATACAGTTTTAAAATCTGGGCACACAGCTCGTCGCCTCTCATTATACTCATTTATCCAGGTAGGCACGCTTTTTGACATTTTTACTTTGCACAACTTGCATTGTCATACTTCATCATTCTCAGCCTGCACTTTAGCATTTTAGAAACCTTAATATTTGCTATTTAACTTCCATTATAGGACCAGGTTGCAATTAGAAATCCTTTTAAACATTGGCACCATTTCACCATTCAGGAGCATCATTCCAGCTCCATAGTTGATATATGGTTAGGTAAGCTAACTGGTCACATTACGTTATTCTTTGCCTTTAAGCTTTGCCTCTAGCACAATCTCATATAGCATATTCATCCATGTAGGATCCCATTTTTATTATTCAACGGTATCTGCAAAGGAAGCAATAGCCCGCCTTTGAGAACACATTCTATCCTCATCAGGTGACATATCTTCACCCGGTAAGCTGCCGAGCTTAGGTCAGTTAAGTAAAGCCTATTGCTCTGCTCCACATTTCTATTTCTTTATCAGTATTGGGATGAGACATATGCCTTTAATATCTTTAATATCTTCAATGGCACTGACATTGTTCTAAGCACCTATATCGGTCTCTGTGAGGACAATAAATACACTCTTTGTGGCTTTTCTCTTGGGGAAGTTTGGTTTCCTATTTTAATCACCTATTCCCTTTCACTCTCATAGTGAGGAGTGAGACATACTTTCAGTCTTATCTGCATTATTACATTTCCCGTTGGCTACATCTTCTTTGATCTGTTGACTGGTACCTTGCACTCTAGTTTTTTTTAATGTGGGGAGACTAGTTAGTTTAATTATGTACTTGGTAGAGGCTATTTAGCCCTATTGTAAGAAGAGACACTCACTCATGTCAACCAATGTAATTTTTATTCACAGAGAAATATTTGGGAAGTGGCATTCCTGAAGAAGGCAGACCACTGCCGAAACGTGCATAGATGAATTACTGCCAAATCTCTTTTTGGTGCATTCCTTGATTGTACATCCAATTGTGATCAATGTTGGGATACTGTATCACCACCTATTTACAACTCTTATAAATCAAATGTAAAGAATGTCTCAAAGAACTCAAACATATGTGTGATCTGTATGTATGGGTATATGAATGAGTGCAGTATGCATGTAGTATGATATAGTAATTTCTCTGTCATAATAAGTTAAATATGGCATAAATGATATAGAATATATTTAATAAAACATATTTTTGTATTTTTGTTCATTGAGTGACGGTCTCCTCTATTGAAACCTCTTTCCCGATGAATTTTTAAGCATATATTAAAGTTGCCCTAGGAACTCTACAGTATGGTGCGCCCCTACCGGCCCAGGCTTAGTGTCCCACGACTCACAACTGATTGTCCATGTATGAATGTGGCTACCTATCTGGCTGACTCAATGTGCCTACTTGTGAAATTTGTAACTGCTAAAATTGTGCTACTGCTACTCAGCACTACTGTTTGTATTTTTGTGGGTACGAGGTTGTACCCGTTTTGTTGTTTGTGCATAAAACAAAATAAAAATATATTTATTTTTAAATTACATAATCCTGTTTTACCTACACAGGGAAAATAATTTTCCCTGTGGAGAATTCTTTTGATTCAGAAATGCGGTGGAAAATACTATTGGAAATACTTGTGAATACCCACAATTATGACTTTGTGGGTGTTTTTGACATTTTCAGTGGCTACACCTCTCACCCTCCTAATTGATCACAGATTTTTCTCCAACGCTCTACTATCCTAAAATTCTACTTGATCGTGTGAATCAGGATTTGAAATGTACAATTAAAATGTATTTTTCTTGGCAACTTTACTACGTATTGATGAACATAGACAATTGTTATTTGGGCCTCAAATGTACAGCTAATACTTTTCCAAGCAACTTTTTTTTGGTTGTTGCCAGCCTAAAACGTAGTGATGTTTGTTGCTTACTTCTTCTATAATTTTCTGAAACACCCACAGGCAGAACAGGTGGATATTGAGCCTTTGCATTTGCTGTAAAAACGTAATTGCCAGAACTAATCAATCAATGTTCCTGATATACAATAAGAGAGCACAATGCAAATGTCCCTGAATGCAAATGCAAACACAATAAGACCAAAGCGTGCCACAAAACAATGCTTGCTTCCACAGTCTGGAGACATGCTCCTACCCACTCTGTTCTGTTTGTGTGCAATAATACAAGGACTGGACACCATGCACAGGCCTCGTCCCATGGTTAGCATTAAATAGTGCTGCTGCTAAGTCATTTAGCAAGGCCCTCTCGATGCAACTTTCATCCACATGGCCTGCTGCAAACTAGAACCGTAACTTGACTAGCCAGTAGGTCATACCACATAACCTGGCATAACCCCAATGCCCAAAAAGGCATTCACGCGAAAATCAAGTTCACACAACTCACTATTTCCGCACAGAATAAAACATTGATACATCATTTTGTCAAAGCAAGATCTGCTCATCATCCCATTACGAAGCCTCCAAACCCAAAATGGCGGTCAAATGCAGGGTTGGAGCTGCAAATTGTGCACAATGTTTTCCAGCAACAAAATGCAAAGATTCCTAAAACAATGTGTGGGATAGATGTTGCACGTGTAAAATCTCTGTTTCAGAAACAACATTCATGTCATCTGGCTTTGTAGGTGCATCTTTCGGTGTGACGTATTCTTTAAAATTCTCCCAGTAGACTTTGGCTTCACCCAGAGGAGAATTACTTTTTCACCTCATGCTGTTGACTGTCTGGTGTATCATTCCGCCTTCCAGCAGGCACTTTCATTGGGATACACGAATGACTGTTTTATTCCTGAAAAGTACACTCAGTCATGACACTGTTGGTCACATTAAATTCTTCATCTTCTAAGCGTACTCCACACAGTGAGCAATCCTTTTTGGCTACTTTCTCCCAGCACTGTTAAACCAATGTGGCAAGCATCAATAAAATGACCTGCGTTTGAGCATGCAATGGACATAAGCACAAGGAAGTTCTGCAGGAGGACATGAGTACACTGGCGGTCTGCTGTGGGTGTTCAAATAGGCAATATATATAGCTTGTAAGAAGATGCTGGCTGCATACATTTGAGTAAATTAAATGAAGGATATAGAGGCACCATTTATAGAGGTGGGAGCACTGTTTAGAAACTCATGGTATTATTTCAAAACAATTATTGGTATAGACAATAGGTCTGGCCTTAGCTGCCAACCTTTTGGCTTTGTAACTGTTTTGTTTTGTCATGGTTTCTGGAAAACATTATTGTTGGAGAAGGAGCTGGGCTGTATTCAATTAAAAACAAAACAAAAGTGACTAAAAGCCATTCCATATTACTATTTTTTCAACCACAAAAGCACATTACCCATAGGCAGATATACATATAATAATAAATACATTTACAAATGCAGTAAAAAAGATAACAACGTTAACTGCCATCCCAACATACATTACAAGTTCAGCTCCATGGAACAGATATAGAAAAATAAATACTAAAATAGCTAATCTCAAGGTTGAGCTAAACAAAGAGCCATATCTACAGATATAACTGAGTACATACAGTATCACAAAGAGCAGGTGAAGCCTGAGTCTGGAAGAAAAGAAGACACTCCAGTAAAAACCAAACTAGGTAAAGGTAAAGGACTTTTTGTGATGTAGTCAGACATGTCCATTAGAGGTCAGAGTTTTCTGGCCTGAGCAGATTTAAGTAAGAAGACTCAGGCAATCGCTTTATCTCTAATACACCACCTATAATAAAGGTATCTAGACACAGCCCAGACAATAGCCTGTTTGGATTCCATGCACAGCAGCCATAGGGCCTCCTGATGCTGTCTGCACCTCAGTTGGTTACATATTGGGATAATCCAAGATTTTCTAGGCGTGTGTAAGAAGGACAAAAGAAAATAAATTGAGCTAGGGATTCCTTGGCCTGCTGACAGATTGGACACGGGATACTCGGGTATTGGCCAGGATTCAATTTCATTAGGAGTGACGATAAGGGTAACGTGCCAAAGTCGAATTTTAGGTACATACTCCTGGCAGGAGATGGAAAAATATAATCTAGAAAGAGCTCAAAACTTGTATTAATCTTAAAATTAAACAATTAACAACAAGAGACCCCTCTGTAACATTCTTGATTTCATCAGCATGCATGTACTCCCAAAATCTTTTCAAGAGAGGTCCTAGAGAGATACTTCATTGAGGGGCAAGAAGACCAAAATCCACCCCGACCAAGTCTGGATAGGAGATTTTTGATATTAGATAGCCATTTAATTTTGCAAAGGTGTCGTAAGAGACTACATCCTGGTAAGAGCTGTGATAAGCCTCAGAAGCAGGTGAATATTTAAGCCTTTGCCGGAATAAGAGTGGTCTGAGCTGGGCCTTGGGGGTCATAGGCTGATGGTCCAGATTATGTCAAAGTGGAACTAATGGTGTATTTTTGGGTGAATTGGTTATGGCTCTTGTGAATGTTTTCTCAGCCATCCCCAACTGGGCCAAATAGGTTTTGCCCCATAATTTGGCCCCATGCAATGCACTAACCTCAGCCTTGGCTCTGTACACCTCCAAAGCGGGAGATGTCATGTGGGCGCCAAAAATAGTCTTAAAATGGCTGCAGAGTGCTGGGTGAGATTCAGACTGCTTCTCTCAACCTGGCACTTCCAAGACATTGATTTGGTTAACATTATCCCCAAGAAAATATACTCCCATACTCTTTTATTGGTCTACCTTCCAGAGATACGTGCCCCTAAAAGACTTATGGGGGCTAATAACCATATATTGTGTCTTGGAGTGGTTGATAACTCACCATCGCTCATTGCAAAAGGCCCCAAACTTGTGCACTAGGTGCTCAAGAACACTCGGGTCTTGGATATTAAAAAGATTATCATCAGCGAATAGTAGAAGGGTAATCTTATGGCCATCTAGGTGGGGGGCATCATTTTGGACATCCTCTAAGAAATGCAACACATCATTTAAATATAAAGACAATATGGCTGGGCAAGAACACATCTGTGATGCACTCCATTTTGAATAGGCATGCATTGGGTAGGTTTCCCAGCACATCCCCATCTAATTTGGGCATATTTGTTTTCATGTAGATCATTCAGCACATCCGAAAGGTCATGTGGGACCCCTTTAAGCTTTAAGAGTCTCCCCAAGCTTACCTTGTGGAACAAGGTCAAATGCAGGCTTTAAGTCTACAAAGACCAGGTATAGGTGCCCTTTTGGAGAAAAACTGTCCTTCAATATATCAGTAGTAACCTATAAACCTGGTCTATTGCGCTGACCCCTTTACAGAAACCTACCTGCACAGGGGATAAGGCCTGGTGATCCTCAATCCAGCCTTCCAGATTCTCAAGAATTTGCCTCGATAAGACCGTTTGGGTGACATCGATCAAACTGATCGGCGGGTAGTCTAAGGTGGAGTCCAGCAATCCCTTCTTATGGATCACGATGATTTCCACTGCCTTTCAGCTATGGGGTAAGGAGGTCCCTTGGAGGATAGAGTTGAATAGAATTAAACTAAGTTGCCTAACCATCAATATCTGCTAGAAAGAGGTCACCAGAGATGCCATCCGGCCGGGCGCCATACCTCTTGCTATGGCTTTTATTGTTGTGATGGTCTCGGCGAGTTCCAACTTGAGGAGCCCAGGGGGAGCAAGATCTGGTACCTCTGGTGCAGGGGTTCTATCTCCTTCGGGCCCTGTTTGTAAAGGTTCAGTAAATGGGAGTGCCAAATCTCTGAAGTGTTAGAATCAGCCATGAGCTTAGCTTGTCGTTTGTCGCCATGGGCTATCAACTTCCAGAATTTCCTGTTGTCATTAAAGGCGGCAGCTTCAAATAGATTCTCCCATAAGAGGATTTGCCAGTCCTCAAGTGCTCTTACTTGGACCATCTTATATTCTTTCCTCTTTGCTTGTATCATGTTGGAAACCATATTGGCAAGGGCTAGGCGCAGCTCATCTTTCTTATCATTGCAGGCATCGTTATAGCAGGTATGCTCAGACTTTAGAGAAGGCTGAGTAACACTATTTTGGTGCACAAATCTCTCCCCTAGCAGCATAAAAAGGTACTCATTGAACTTTACTTTGTAAGTCTGCCATACTTCATCTATAGGATGCGCTATAACTATGTTGTGTAATTCCAGAGAGGCATCCCTAAGGCTTAAGACATGCGGTCTCTAGTGCCTATGTTCCGTACTACTTTATCCCATTTGATTCTCCACTCATCACTGGAGGGTGCCAGGTTTGTGTTTAACGAAACCAGAATGTTCACACTAAGGTCAAGCAAATCTTTTAAAGAACAATGAAGGGCGTTATGATTGCTTCCTTTCCTGCTCAATACCTCTGCTTGATTGCCCCATAAATGCAAAGAAATTAGGCTATAATCTATTCTACTTGTGTGACCTAGTTAATTAAATGTATGGGCAGCATACGGATCCAGGAATGTGTGGCCATTACATGCACTCACGCCATAAGATAGAGTGAATGACATAAGCTGATAAGCAGCGCTTGACCAACACTTCGCTGGATTGGTTTTAAGTGTATAGATTCCCCATACTTCATCTTCCTAGCTGACAGGGGAGCTAGAGCTCAAGTCCGTTGCTTCTTATGTCATGTTGAAATCACCCCATATAATGAGAGTCATGCTGGGCAAAGGTTGCCCAATGTAGGGATAAACTGCGTAGTGCCTGTCTCTCTCCCCCTCCTCCTGACACCCGATAATACACATTATATATGAAAAAGGTGCGAGCGTCAGCCCTGGTAATAGTTAAATCCAAAATGTCATGTGAGATATACGGAAGCACTGATATTTTGATGTCTAGAGCTAATTTAACCCAGATAAGGCCACCAGCACCTCTGCGCTCGAGTGGCAGGTATGTGATATATGCAATAGATCACACAACTGGGTTTTCTGGAAGATACCAAGGTCAAATATGTCAATGAAATTTCCCCAGGATGGGTGGCCTAGCTTGGTTTTAATAACCGCTATGTTCCACTACAAAATAATCATAAGGGGTTTGTTTCTGGTGTGGGGCTCAACATCTATGGCTTTTGGTGTAATACAACTTTGAAAGGGGACCACAGATGTAGAGTCACTCCTAAATTCTAATCTCTCCCCCTCCAGTAAATGGTCCCTGGCACTGTTTATGGGAGTCTGGAGCAAACTGTCCAGTCAATCTATCATGGAAGTCCCCAGGTCCACCACCTCCTCTCGAAGTGTTTCCTTTCTTTTAGTTGGTATGTCAGAGGGAGGTGGGGGTTGCAATTTGAGCCTACATACTGAGCTACAAGATAGGCCCGACACAGACCCATATTAATCAAACCGTCTACCAGCACTTTTGCCCTCAGCTATAGCCTGATGTAATCAAAGGGCCCAAAAGTTTTAGAGGATCAGAAAAATGCCTTGCATGCAACAGGTCAGAGCGGATGATAGAGAACCATTCAAAGACTGACCATATATTAAATATACCTTTATTTATCAAGGATTCTTAATTTTCATATGCTTTGATACTTAGCATGGGAACTTTAACCAGGTATAAAAAATTTCCTGGTGGATGACAGGTTTCTGAATTGGTTCTGGGCCTTTGACAGACCCCCAATGGACCAGAGTTATAATATGACTTTCTACCCAACTGGGTATGCGCAGGGGCTGCCGATCGGGGGGGGGGATAGCTAGATGGCGGGCACACATGACCAATCAGTGGAAAAGCTTTAAAAGAGAGTTAGGTAGAGCAAGAGACTTTGTGGATCACAACTCTTTGAATTTTCTTGATATTTCTTTTATTTATTAGAGAGGTGGATGTAGGACGTGTTGCCCCACGATTTGAGTCAAGAGCACCAGACAGCCTAGCATAAGATCTAACACAAAGAGATGATGAACGGAGTGCTGAAACTTTTCAAACACTCACCCCCGGTTACAGATCTGTGTTGAATCCATCATCATTTAGGCGCAGATCTCTGTACTGGGGTGAATGTATGACATTGTTCTGCATTCTGTCCATCAATTGTTGTTTTTGCGTTTTAGCATAAGATCTAAGCTCACCAATTTCCATCATTAATGAGGCCACTTTGGACCTCAGTTCAGCCACTTCTACCTGAAGATTTTGTATCAAGAGGGCTAGATCAGCCAGACCCAATTATTTAACACTATATCAGTGTTCGTGGAAGGTAAGTGCAGTGGGGGGAAGGGAGGCTCTAGTGGAACCACTTGGCCTACTGGAGGGCCCAGGACTGGGCTATGACTTGCAAAAGGTGAAAATCTATTAGCGCATGTTATCAATGGAGACAATGGTGTTGAAACATAATCAGTAAATATGGGTTCTAGCATGGTGTTACAACGCTCAGTATCGTGTATATCTTCCTTAGATTTAGATGAGTGAGAAACAAGTTTGCCTGGGCTAGCGGGGCCTGAGTAGTATTAACTTTTCTTTTCTTCAAGAAGATAGATGGGAGCTTCTTCGGGCTGTTCCTGGCTCTGCATTACTAGTGTCTCCTCCTCCTTAAAGGTTTTCAACATCCTCAATTAGGTTGTCTATATCCTTGAGTCAGGACGTTTACTGATCCCCCGGGTTGGGAGGTCCCAGCAGCTTTAGGATTTCTTACCCTTTTACCCTGTAAGATATCTGTTTCTTTGTGTTTCCCCATGTAAGTAAGAGTAGCCGACCAAGTGAGCGCTAATGTTACACACAAATACCGGGGGGGTGGGGGGGGTTTAACACAATATTTGCTACTCTTAGATGTTAAACCCACTGGCACGTACAAATCGTGTATACAAGAAACAGAACTCCCACTTCCAGCTTAACTTTAGACCCACAAAGAGATCCCTAACCAGAAAGGGCAACAGTCATAGATTTGGGTTGCTGGCAGTAGAACCCTGAAAAGACAGGAACTCTTACCCCAGCATAGCCCAGACCTCAGAGCGAAAGCCCGGAGGGGTGTGGTCTGCACTGTCTCCTCCTGACTCTGTTGGGTGCAGGACTGACCTGCCCTTGGCCTGGGCTTTGCCTGGTGCGCCCCGTGAGGCAGGAGTGCTATTGGTGCTATGAGCGCACTGCGAGGCCACACCCGCTGCAGTCACCACACTGCACACGCACCTCATGGCACTGTGGCAATGGGGTATGGAGTCCCCTGGCTTACTGCTGGATATTCGGGCCAAGTACCCCTTTGGGAGTCACCAATGTATCCCATGAGGAAGGAGTGCTGTTGGCGCATTACGTGCCCTGCAAAGCCCTGCCCCCTCCGATCACCACACTGCATACACATCTCCTGGTGCTGTGTTAACTGGGGGATGGAGTCTCCTGGCTTGCTGCTGGACATTCGGTGCCAAGTACCCCTTTGGCAGTCACCAATGTACCCCACGAGGCAGGAGTGCCGTTGGCGCTATGAGTGCATTGCGAGGGCCTGCCCCCTGTGGTCACCACACTGTACACACACAAAAGCACAATATAATTTTTGGGGCTCAAAAAGCACAAATTGCCATAGTAGTTGCTGGCATTTAAGGGAACTGCCTTGTGTATGGATGTGCTCCAAGAGAAAGCTCAAAATGTTGTGACTCCTGCTGAGGTTAGCCAATGGCTGAAGTGGGCTAACCCAACCTATAGTCTGTAGCATGTGGAAGGATAATGTGAATGATACAACAACAAGTCAATTGATGAAGAGGGCTGTCTGAAGGCCCCTATAACTAAGAATATTATCCATATACTTGTATTAAAATCAAAAGGTCCTTGCTAAGGCCAGAGCTAAAGCACCTCTGACCACCTTTGAAACCTTACATCTTCATGAATGACGCTCTGCTGTTTATGTTAACCTGCGCTCTAAAGCTGAGGAATAGATGCACTAACACATATAAATCATATATTTCTTCTTAACTTACTCAAGATGTGTTCACTCTGCATTAGGAATGTCCTCAACATTAATAGCTGGATAACTGTTGTACCATCTGGTTTCGCTCGACCTATCCAATTTTCACCTATGGATCTTCATTTATAAAATAACGAGAGCACAGTTTGAATTTAAAAAGGAGGGAATAAGTCATCTGGTGGGTATTGTGATGTTGTACAAAAGGGGGTGGTGATGGACGGAGCATCAGAACCAATCACACACTCACACCCAGTCAACAGATCTGGGTTTGATCCATCACCGTTCTTTAGCCCACTCTGCCACCCCAGTTCAGACATGGCCATATGCAAATCAGTCTGACCCTGTGCCTCATGGGAACAGTCCAGCCCGAACTGCCAAGCCATGCCTTCCCTGGACCGGAAACAAGCTTCCTAGGACCGGTTTCTGGCATTTCAGCCGTCTTCAGCCAGGCTTGCTTGAATCCAGTGGCAAAGTGAGCAAGGGACTCACGTCTGAGCATACCCTGCCAACTCATGGCGAACAAAGCGGTACAAAAGGGGGTGGTGATGGACTGAGCATCAGAACCAATCAAACACTCACACCCAGTCAACAGATCTGGGTTTGATCAATCACCGTTCTTTAGCCCACTCTGCCACCCCAGTTCAGACATGGCCATATGCAAATCAGTCTGACCCTGCTAATCCACCTCAAGTAAGAAGGTCAATATTCTTGTCAGGTACCCCGGTAGCTACGGCTAGAGCAGACAGGATTAATTTGAGAAAATACGTTCAGCATTTAGAAGTTCAAAAACTGTTAAAAAGTTGAAACACAACACAATAAGAATCCTACTCCAATTTATAAATATATTGAATAATTTAATTAAATGACAACAAAATGCCAACATTTTAATAAGGGGAACCTGAGATATGATTTTTTAAAATTTTAAATGAAATAGCACCAAAAAGCTTTCACTTTCACATCCATTTGGTTGTGCCTTCACCTCGACCTAGGAACGATTTAATGCCCATCGTGATGGAGCCTTGGTCGGACACAGACACTAGGTTCAACTCATTAGAAGTTTTACATTCTAACTCTCTCAAATGAAAGTCAAAAATCTTCAGTGGGGCATTGCAGCAGGCTGTGGCTAAGAAGAGCTACACAAGGTCAGGTAGCTGTCAGACGAGCTCCCATTAAAACTTAACTTTTGACGGGAAAGCTCAGAGCGGGAGGAATTCAAAATTCACACCCAAGAAAGGTCCATCATCTTCTGTGATTGGACTTAGTCACGTTTTTTGGAGTTCAGATTCCTCCAGCAGAGCAAGGCTGCAAGCTGTAGCTGAACAGGGCTCCAGGAGGGCTGATACGTTTTCAATGGCATCCTGCTGAAACGGATTTGCAGGTGCTGAAAACCTCCAGGCAGGAGCACCTTTGTCAGATTGATTTAGCAGAATTTTCTCAATTGTCTAGAGGCCTTTAGAGATAAAAAGCTTCTAAGTAACAAGTTTTTCAAGATTTTAAGAGGAGTACACTTTGGAACAGTCAATGGTCCCGGGACTTCAGAACCAACACTCAGTGGCCAAAACGTACTCCAGCAGGGGGCAGGTCCAGTTGGAACTGGTCAGCTGGGCTCTGCAAGAAAAGGGCTTCTTGCCGCTCATTGTATCACTGTAGCTTGACAGGAGGTCAGCCAATGGATCCTTGCAGTCTACGTTTTTGTCCTGGGTACAAATGGGAGCATGTTCAGCCCTTCAGGTCTCCTCACAGGACTCAAACAGCAGGTGCAGTACATCTTCTGTTGTTGGCACAAGTACAGAGTTATGTTATGTATATTTGTAGAGAGCAGTATCACCCATAAGGTAACCAGGCGCTAAGCAGGTGTGTGTGCCTAGTTTTTCCTAGGGTGGGGTGTGACTTGCAAAGGTAGGACTTCAATTTCTTACGGAACTCCAGAAGAGAGGAGGGGGCTCTGATGTGTAATAGGAGGTCATTCCACTCTTTACAAGTGTATATTAATAAAGCCTTGCCTTTGGATCTGTTTCTGTGTATTAGTTTGGTTGTGTGCGAGTAGGGGTCTGGCAGATTGGAGGTGTTTGGGAGATGGTAAAATAAGATGAAATTGTTCATGGAGAAGTGTGGCTCAATGGTGGAGAAGTGTGGCTCAATGATTAGAGCGGCAGACCCTGATGCAGAGGTCTAGCCCGGGACCAGGGTTCAATTCCCCGCCTCGGCGGGTCTTGGGCTCGAAAATTCCACGGACCTGATAATTCTCGCCTCGGTGCCATTCCAATCATGGAGTCCCACTCTGCAACTCTGGGCAATAGCTAGCTTAATCTCCACAACGGCCCACACAACGCTAAGGATGCCTGGCCTCCACCTTGGGGGTGCCCAGGAGTGGACGCCTCACAGGGAAAGCCAGGATGGGTTCCACAGCGGTATTCGTACAAGCGCCTTGAGACCCTTGCGGGTGAGTAGTGCGCTATACAAGTATCAATTTAATTAATGTAGGTGGGGTGTGTGTTATGTAATGTGTGAGTGTGGAATTTGAACTGTGCATGTCTGTACTTCAGGAGCCAGTGATGTCCCCTGAGGTTTGGTGTGATGTGCTCTATGTGGGGGTTCAGGATGAATCTGACTGCCAAGTTCTGTATGGTTTGTATACGTCTAGTGAGTTGCTTGGTGATTGTGAAGTAGAGAGAGTGTCTGTATTCCAGCTAGCTTGTGACAAGTGCTTGGTTGGTTGTTATAATGATGCACAGGAGTCATATGAAGTCTTTCCTCTGCATCTTCAGGGTGTGGAAGCTGGTTGCTGTGACTGCATTGACTTGTACGGTTATGTCCTGTTTGCTGTCAATGATGATCCAGAGGTTCCTGGCATGAGTGGTGGGTGTGGATGTGAGTCCCAAGTCAGCTGGCCACCAGATGGACTCCCAAGCCAAGGAGTTCTTGTAGAAAATGAATACTTCTTTCTTGTTGCTGTTCAGCTTGGGCCAGTTGGACAGTTTGACATTAAGTGACCTTGGTCATGCAGGCAGTTAAATTGGTGCTTGTGTTGTCTCTGAGGAAAAGTATGAGTGGATGTTGAGGTTGACAGCACTGATAAAACTGGCCAGAGGGATCATTTATGCATTGAAGTGAATAGGGCTGAGGGACAAACCTTGAGGCACTCCACAGATGGGTTTACAGGCTTCAAGTGGCATGGTGCCTAACTGGCAGCTTTAGTTCTATCTGTCAAAAAGGAGCAGACCCTTGGATGCCGATCTCATGTAGGCTTCTGCAGAGGATAAGGTGGGAGACTGTGACAAATGCTGCTGGGAGACCTATGAAGGCCACCATTTCACCTCTGTCCAGGATCATGCGGTTGGCATCTGTTGTGGCAATAAGTGCTGATCCTGTACTGTCATTTGGTCTGAAGACAGACCGTGTAGAGTCAAGGAGATGGTAGTTCCTGAGGTGGTTGGTGAGGCATCTGTGGATGGGTTTCTCTAAAACATGGGCCAGGTATGCTGGTGGGAGATTGTTCTGTAGTAGGCCAGATTGGTTGGGTCTGTGAATGGAATTGTGAGCAGGGGAGTGGAAGTGGCATATTTTCAAACTTCCAGGAAGGTGACAGAGGAGGCGGAGGTGTTGAGGATGTGTGTTAGAGCTCAGTTGATAGGTAGGAGTCCTTTGGTAAGGGTGGTGGTGGGTGCAGAAGTCTAACAGGTCCTGCAGAGGATGGGCATTATGATAGTGGCAGCCTCATTCGTAAAGAAGAATGACAAATGTCCTGAAGAAGGTTCCCAGAGCTGCCCATTTATGCCTGGGACTAGCTTGTGGGTGGGGAAGACCCCTGGCCTATCCCAGCAAAATAGTGAAAAGTTCCCATGGGCAACCCTGCCTTTTTGTGTAGCAGTTCCAGTTTACCTTACAGTAAACAATCTCTCACTGCACTGTTGTATCTTAATCCAACATGGTAGCACTCTTCTCCCTCTGTGCAGATCCTGTGTAACCACCTACGGGGTGTGGACAGGAAATTAAGCATCTACTCCTCTGTAGTAATTTTAAACCAGTTCTGGGGGAAGCTCCTTTACCACTGGAATTGGTGCCTGTCTGACTGGGGGAACAAAGAAGGGCCCTGTACAGGTGTAGCTGACGATTGCCATTGACAGGGTAGGTCTTTTTGAAGTTAATCAAGTTCCTGGTGACGAGCCAGGTGGTCATCCTGCCAGTGGAACAGAAACACCTGCCCGCACCCAAGGCCTCTGTCCTACTCTGGGAGAATGTCTAAAATTGAAAAGACCCTCTGGTTTGTGTGAGAGTAAAATTACCCCTTCCTTCCAGTTCTTTAAGGACACAGATCCCAGTCCTAAACGTTTGTGTGATCCCTTAATACATTCTGAGTGGTGTAGTGTTGCTGTTCTTACATTGAACTAATTAGTCCCACACCTGTAAACTATGATTTGTAGGTGCACATTTCAGGACTGCGAAAATTGAAAACACAGCTGGTTCTGGAATATCAAAAACCTTAAACTTTTCATCAAAGACTGGAATATTTTCACAGCATTATTACATTTATAATATAGAAATAGAAAGACAGGCACACAGAATGTGGTGGATCGATATACATACAGATAGAGAGGTGCTACTGATGGAAAGGTGGATGGACTGATGGGCAGGTGGATGAAGTATTGTTAGATGAATAGACGGATGGACATAAAGATGAATGGATGAGTCCATGGAGAGTTCAAGTGACAGACAGTGGGTTATAGATAAATCGATTGATGATCAAACACATTGATGACATTTTAGGGAGTTCTGGGATGCTGTAGTGCACACAGTGTAGAGGGAGGTGGAGAAAAGTTTTACAGTATGGAATCTAAGGTCACAAATTATTTTGAATGTGTACCGACGGCAGAATGCAAAAATGGGTGCATTCTGGACATTTTGCACAGTATTGATTGTTTGGCCTAAGCCGCAATCAAGATAATTTACATGGTTACATAATGTATTAGAAAAACATATAATGAATAATGAATCCCTGGTTTTTCTAATGTGTGAAGATATAAGAAATGAAGCTTCAGTATCATTTTTGTGTATACTCAAAACCATAATTATACCCACTTGACTAACTCCCAGCACTGTCATTAAGGAAAACTGGAGTGGCACTTAAAGCCCAAAAAAATCGAGTTCAGTTGCAAAATGCCAACAAGCCACGCAGAGTATTGGACTACCTGAAAGAGTATGAAATTACCTCACACAAATGCAGATGCCAAGGTACCTAGTCTTTTGAAATTTGTAGATAATGGATGCACCATCAAAAGTTATACAATTTAATCCTTGTGAAATAAGAACCAAGAATGAATTCCTCTGAAATATAGGAGACAGTTTCGAAATGTATTCACCCGAATGAAGGTATGTGTTAGGTTTATTGGGTGTGGGTATGTGAGGGGTGGAAGTTGTGGGTATGTGGGGGAAAGTTGGGGGATATAGGTATCTATGCATATATGAATGTTTTGAAACAGCGGGAGAGAATGTGTGCACACAGAAATGTGTTGCTTAGCAACGTCAACACAGGTTAACACCAAAACACTTTAAAGTTCCTTTCTTGGTTATTATAGAACCATGCCTCAGTAACTACGCATCTTAAACTGATTACTATAAATCTGAAGGCTGCAGTGAGCAGCTAAACTTCTTTATGCAAATACTGAAGGCTAACTCAATAATCTAATACCATTTATACAGTTGATTTACACATGCAAATAGTCTTTTTCACAAGTTGAAAACCACTTTTTAGAATTAACAAAACTACAGGGTTGGTAGGGGCAAGCACAATGAGAGGTTCCTGTGCCCCGGTTATATAACAAAACCCCAGCAACACATTCAATAAAATCAATGTCCTGTAAGTGTTTTTACTTTAAAAAAGAAAAAAAAGTACTGTAATTCAAGTACCTCCTAATTCGACACATGAAAATTTTAAAAAAATCATTGTTATAGTATGGGGAAAAACAGAGAACTCCACCGAAGTGGTTGAACAAGAATCAACAGTACAAAACCATTAGCTGCTATGTTAATCGGTTGGACACCTACCCGCTATCGCAGTGGTCAGGTGACCGCCCAATAAGCAGGCGGCGGCCCGACCGCCATATCAGGAAGCAACCGCCGGGCTGGAGGTGGCAACGTGCTCCTTTTCATGGTGGCTTGTGCTGCAGTCCAGGGAAAGGGCTGCAGCACAAGCCGCCGTGAAAAGGAGCACTTCTTGCACGTCCATGGACTGTGTGTCATGCACCATTTGGTGCAGGACACACAGTGCATGGAGGTGAGTGTGGGCACTACATGCGCCCCCAGGGCCACTTTGCAGTGGCCCACAAGAGGCAGGGCCCTGTTTGGGTCCCAAATATCCCTTTCTGATAGCCTGTCCATGGCAGTGTTCCTGCCATAAATAGGCTGTCAGAAAGGGCTATCCAAATCCTGATGGCAGAGCCTGGATCAGAGATGCTGCCATTAAGGGACTCTGCCTGTTGCCCTGTCGAGATTTGAGATCCTGGCAGAGGCGGCGGTGTGGACTACGACCGTATAGGGCCTGACTGCCAGCATCATAATGAGGTGGCCGGACTGACCAGCAGCGGATGCTCTTTGGCGAACAGTGAAACACACCAATCATGCACACTTCACATAATCATACTGCATCATCAGAGCATAAATGTTACAAACACAAATCTTTATAGCACTAAATCTTATTTAAAAATTAAATAACAATATATAAAAATATGTTTAAGAATTTCTGTTAAAAAAGGAAATTCCTAAAGATTTCATATACAAACTGATAAACATGACAACACAATTAGAAAGATTATAACGAACAAATATACAATTACATGGTACATAAGTACATAGGCGTGAGAAAACAATAGACACACAAAAATGTTCTCGTCACTGTATATAGCCACCAAAACCATTGAATTATCTGTCAAGGTAGAATGTTTTATATGTTTTCACACCCTTGTAGATACCCCTAGTAATCTAGTGTATATACATATAAAGGCATCAAGGAGTTTTGGTGGGTATCAGACGGATAAAAAAAACACCTTCCTCAGGATTGTAGATGGCTCCCAGCTATCAATTGAATAATCTAAAACACACATATATACATACAAAAAGATGCAAGAGATAAACATAAGATATAAAAACATTAATGCATACCCATTTATAACATAAGCACTTTTTTATCATTTATAACCTGATGATACAGACACACTACGCACAATGCTGAATCATACTTCCACATTCAAACTCCCATCATAAAAACTCCCAAAATAAAATACCTTTCTAGATTATTTCTGACGTTTGGCCATGCTCCATAGAGGGTGCCAGGGCGTCGACCCACTACCTGGCTCTGCCACTAATTGCTTAGAATGTACAGCTTTTACATGAAAACAAATGATCTCATAGATTGTTTATTTACATGTAAAAGCTGTCATATCGCATTGCCAGCAGGTGAGGACTCCACTGACTGTATTGCGCATGTCAGGCGGGGGCTGATACAGCCCAGCCTCTCACAGTCACAATACATATCTGACATGCTGCACTAGCGTAAGGCAGTGCAGCACGCCAGATAATGGAGATGCAGGGCTTGCCAATCATGCTCCCTCTTATCGAAGTCGGAATAGAGAAATAAGGTGTACCTCGGTTCTTCCTACTTTATTCCAACTTCTGATCCGATGAAAACTCGTGGGCCGGCCTCTGTTGTCCTATTCGAAGTTAGGAGATGGAGGAGTCTGGAACCATGGGCCTGACCTGCCCGTCAGATTAAGCAAGTATGTTTTGTTTCTCGTCCTCCAAATGTTGTGTATTTGTCTTTATGCCAGGAGTGCATGTGTATGTCTGTGTGAATGTCTTTGTAAGTGTCTGTGTGTATATATGCTTGTATGAGTGAGTTATTGTTAAAATGTGTGCATGCACAATTTGGAAGAGCTTGTTTGGTGGGAGGTATTAGGTCCGGGGGTTGACAGCGTTGGGAGCCGGAGTCATAGAGTTGATGGTACTGTTAATAAACTGGGTGTTTTTTATACAGTTAGTTAAGTGAGAAAAGCAAACATGTTGCTGCAGAAGCATTACTATTTATACCAGATTTCGGACTGCTACTAGGGAGAATTGGTTCGCTTGAAGAGAGAGACCTGCCTTCTTTCCTGTACCTGTACCACAGTAAACGTATATCAAATGAAAATAGAGACTTTGGCCAATACACCATTAGATAATTATGTTTACGAGGAAAGGGGACAAACTTAGACCCAGGTTTATTTGTCAGATCAGGAGATGATGTTTTGAGAACTACATGCAAACCATGTCTAATTGTTTTGGAGAGTTTTGACATGTGGAAGAAGTGGAGGAAAGGAATATTGAAATATGAAATCTGTGTAGAGGCCCTGTTAAGGAAGCTGTGGGGATCCTTCGTTATAACACTAGCTAAATGTTAAGCAAACCACAGAAGCATATAGGCTGTTGGTTATGAAGTTGGACTGCGCGTAAGGGATATCTTATAGAAATATTTACGCTGTGACATTTTCTTTCTAATCCCTTGCTCCTACGTAAAGCCTATCGTAGATTTCCTTCTTCCCAGCCCATCACTACATGACCTTTGTGTGGTCTCACTCTGACATATGAATTCCCCGCAGCCATTTTAGGTTATCTGGCATGTTTAGCCCCATGTAATCTTACCAATCAGCTGGACAGGCACCAAGGGTTCAGGACTAGGTATCTCAGCAATATTTAACCTTCAATGGACTGCTCCCTGTTTTTTTGTTCTTAACCAGAGAACATGTGCACCACACTCTTGAATATGATGATACTCCAGTAAGTGGAGTCAGGTTGGTTGATATTTAATGTACTGCTCACTTGTCTCCTATGACTGTGTCCGTGTCGTTCTCCATGTTCCCTTCCATACATCCTCCTGTATATCTTTTCTTTTGCCATTCTCTCCATCTTGTTTTTCCACTGTGTCACTTTTTGTTCTCTCTTATATATTTCTCATCTCATCACTGTTTGTCTTCATTTCAATGTCTCCCCTTTCTATTTCTTTCACTGCTTGCTGCCTATTCTGTGGTCATTGTTTCTGTTCACTATGGTGCTTTTAGCTTTTTTATATACTGAGTTTTCTCTACTCTCTACGTTTGTCCACATCTTTCATGCCTCTCATTCAGTAATTTGAATGCACACTCCATCTTTGTACTGTGACACACCGCCCTCTTCTTTCTCCAAGGAACATTCTCGCCCTTTTCCTACCACCATTAACTGCGTGTCCTTTTGCCCATTTTTACCCTGTCATATCTTCCATATTTCTCTGGTGTACGCTCCATGGAAGGGGTCCTGTACTTTGGTGTATGGATTTGTGCATCACAACTTTAAATGTTCACCATCATCGTAATCAGGCCCTCAGTGTCTAGCAAACTGGTTATTCCCACCATAGTGTAAAATTAAAATAAAACACAAGCACATAGCACTTGAAATTGTTTTAGTTGCCGGATATTCAACTAAATCCCCCGTCACTACTGGCACTATCACTGCAGCAGTGAAAACCAAAGCACTGCTCTGAGGATTTTAATTGTTCCATTGGGTGATATCAAAATATTTCCTGCTTATGAATCGTGTTCAGCTGTGTCTCTCCTTGCCTCTTTCTATGAGTACTCTTCTCTGGATAAAAAATAACATTTCGGTTATACGGAGTAAAAATATGGGAGTGGACAGGAGAAGGACAGAGAGGTAAAGAGAACAGAATAGCCAGAGAGATGAAGTAGTGTTTAAAGGGAGCTATGAGGAAGCAAGATAGGTAAAGTTGTTAGTGACATAAGGTTAAGAGAATTATAGTTAGCTCTGTAACTGTAACTTCTGCCCAAAGATAACTATAACTTGAACACCAACCATGCACAATTTGTTCATCAATAACTTAATTGCAAAGGTTCCAGCCTGGGCCAGACTGGGAACTGAAAGTAGCCCTGGCAAATTTTGCCAGGCCAGCCCCCGTCCGGCAAGTAGCGAGCGAGCGCAGCAAGCAAGCCTGACCACTACTAGGGGGGTATGGGGGGCTTCTCCCCCCAAGAAAAGTTTGGAAAAAGACAGACCAAAATGGTGCATTTTACAGCACATTTTTCATTACAAAGCACATGGAGGGGCCCCCATCAGGCCACCTCGCTCTCACTCACAAACTGGCCTGGCTGCATAGATCGTAATGCAGTAGGTTTTGCCTTTTCTAAGCATTTTAAATAACGTGCTGCTATGAACTAATTTAAAGGTAATCAATGTATCGACCTCAGAAGGCTGAATGGCTGAATTGGCTTTGCCAAGATTCGTACTTCAGATATAAGCCTTGTGTTGTGGGCTTTTCTAGCCAAGACACATTGTGGCTTCTCGCTTCTCCTTCCTCAATCATTTATTCTCTTACCACCATCTTTCCCTATTTCTTCGCTTCCGTTGTTGTTCCCTCCCTTTCTCACTGGTTTCCTTCATTTGTCAGTCTTCATTCTCTTGCAAACTCCATTCCTTCTGTCTGTCCTAGGCAGTTTCCTAGCTCTTCTCTCTCCGCGCCTATTCTTCCTTTCTCCTCTCTCATCCCCTTCTCCTGTCAACCCTCCGGACAACCCCTTGCCCTTCATTCTCATGCTTCATTTATCTTTCTCTTCTAGAAGTCTTTCCTCACTTTCTCTCTCCCTCCTTCTTTACTTATCCCTTCCTCCTTTCCTCCCACCTTCATCTCTTCATCCCTTGCATCTTTTCCTCCCTCCCTTCCATTATTGCTGGTGTCTCCACTGCCCCTTTACCTTAACATGTCTGCGGTGGTGAGGAGAATATTGCCAGCACCCCACCGCCCCCAATCTGCCCCCGGGTCCGACTCTGATTCACTTTCAAAACAGTTGCTGGCAATCATCTCCTCATGGTTGTCTCCACTGCGCTGCGCAGAAGTAGAACCGGGCCCGGGCCGGGCCCTCTATTAATTTACCTCGGCTGAGGCTCTTTCTACTTTAATTGTGGCCCGGACCCGCGGCTACTTTATGCAGTTGCCCTGCCCTGCTCGCCTCGCACCGCCACGTCACGCGTGGCTGCAATAATTCAGACATTTTAATCATGTTGATTGTCACGGTCACAATGACAATGATCATGATTAAAATATTTGATTTGTTGCAGCCACTGCCAGCCATGGCCTGCGACGGTGCGCAAGCCACCTCGCTCCACCGCTCTCACAAACTTGAGCTAGGCCTGACTGGAGCAAATAATCTACTGTGCAGAACCGGGCTGGGTCTCTATATTTGCTTTTAATCCTAGCCCAGCCGCCCACCCACTTCACTGCCCATGATGATGCCATCATGCAACCCAGAGTCTGGACGGATAGACTCACCTGCGGCCGCATGGTGTTCCAGGCCTGCCTGGGTGCCTCTCAGTCAGGGCCTCCTTGCCTCACCATTCACTCATGCGCACTTTTAATTGCGCGAGGGCGAGCCACAATGCGCTTGCCAATTGGACACCAGCAGGCAGCCCCACACTAAGGGTGAAGTCAAGAGTAAGACAACGCAGACGCGGAGAGTGGACTAGGAGACATCTGCGCGTTGTGCACCGGCACCATTAGCCTGCCATTTTACTCATTACCTGCCTTCCTCTTCCTGCACAGGGTGCACAGTGCACTGTCCTGACCCCAATGGCAGTTGTGTTTTTTTCCCGCAACGAGTGGAACAGAGCGGTGCGTAGGTCAGACAGAAAGGCTTCTGTCTACAGTACAGTCTGACTCTGACTCATGGACCGAAATCGGCCCCAGCAAAACCGGCCCCCTCTGAAAAAAACGTCCCCCACCCAGCCTACAGGGGGATTGCCCGGTGCCTGGAATCACCAGTCCGGCCCTGGTTCCAGTGATATTATTAATGGTGTCATGGAAAATGACATGAGTGATGTGTTATGTGGGATATTAGCAGTGCTTACGAGAGCACGAGTTATAGTTACTTTAGGGCCCGAGTTATTGATTCTAGAGCTAACTATAATTAGTGAATTGCAGTGGTTTTGCATGTTTAAAATGTTGCATTGTCACTTAAATTCCCAACTAACTATAATGTTACTTTAACCTTTATTTTTTCAGTGAATTTCTAAGGTTTTTTTATAATGCAAAGTAAGATATTATTAACATAACTAACTACAACGTCACTTTAACCTTTGGTTTTTTGACCAAAACCAAAAAATATGTAAATAGCCCTCACAGGGCACTATGGGGTGCTACATGGAAGAGCAGTGAATAATACATGAGCGGCAGTGTCTGCTCATTTATTATTCACGTTTCCAATTTGTCCTTTTTTGAAAATCTATTGTGGGTGTCTAGGTCACACCCATGAAGAGTACTGTCAACTGTTTTTTTATAGTGGGCCACACGGGGAGCTCCAGGGCTCCCTTTGAACCACCGACTCCTTGTCGGTGCCACAATTTGACAGGCTGCGCAGGGGTGAGTCTTCAAAACAAATAATCAATATCTAATAAGGAGTGCCTGCCCGGGCCACTTCAGAGCAGTTTTATTGTTGGGAGCTACGGGGGGAGCCCCGGGGCACAAGTAGTGCCACCAACTCTCTGCTTCTGCAGGAGCCGGCAGCATCTTTTTTTTTATTAAGTGGGGTGCCCAGGTGCCCACTTGGGGCACTCCACAACTTTTTCTCAGATGGGCTGCAGGGGAGGCCCAGGGCCCCTGCAGCCACACCAGCTTCCCTGCTTGTACCCATCACAGTTGCAGTGGGAGCCTGCGTTGCTTGAGTCCCACAGACGCAGTTTTCTTTTGCTTACACTGTGCCTGAGCCAGCCCAGGGGTCACTGAGGCCATTCTGTGGCTCAGAGAGGAGGACTGTGTGGCTGACTTCCCAATAGTTAACGGTCGCCGACCTCCGGGCACTGGCCCTCCCCAGGTGGTGTCTTTTAGAAAGGCAACACTTTTGAAAATTAAATCAAATGTTGCCTCAGAAATGTGACAAAACGAAAAAAAAAACATGTTTTTGGCCCTAATAACAGGCCTCGTGGATCAGGGTATCCATACCTAGCCCTCATTTCCACTTTTTTGCTTTTTTTGGTGACTCAAATTGATCCCTGAGTCCTAAGATGGCTGCTGCTACATCGTTGCTTATGTGGTGGCAGCCAATCAGATTTCAGAAGGACATCTTTCAGGTCCACGGAGCCTACCTACACTGCATGATATATACAACATTTTTGAGCATTTGAGGACTAATTGCTCACAAACTACTGAATGGATTTACACCAATCACGAAAGCACTCTCTCTGAACCAAGATCTAGCTTTCTGCCAAGTTGTGTGTAAATCAGTTCAGGGGTTAGGGTTGTAGCTGTCTCTAAAGATTGTACAGAAACATGAATGGGGAAACTGCTGTTTCTCAGCCCCTACTTGATGGATCCCCCTAACATTTTGCATGCGCAAACAAGTCAATAGGTAGCACTCTTTTGGAAACTTTAATGGAGGTTCATCAAATGGCACACACCTACTTAATCATCCATCCTGACTCTTATACACCCATTCATTCTTCAATACACCTTGACATATATATATAAAACATATTTATATTTTATAGAAACACACATTCACTGGATGATGTCATCAGTGATGTCACTGACCATGTCATGAATGATGTAATATGTGACGTCATCAGCAGTGCATTGCGGGGGCGCGAGTTATAGTTAGCTCAACTAACTATAACAGGGGAATTTCTATGGTTTTCTATGAGTGAAATGTCCAACTAACTATAACATCCCTGAAACCTATGGTTTTTTCAGTGAATTTCAAAGGTTTTTTAAATGCTAATTTCTAATTATAATGTTCATTAAACCTATCTTTTTTTCTGTGTTATTTAATTATCAACCCATTTTCAACTTGGTGTAAAATGCAAATCTCACCACTCTTCCATCGATACCTTACGCCAACAAAATCGCCACAAACGAGAGCCACAACTAACGCTAATGAAATGCAAAGTAGGCGTTCCCGTGCAAAAAAAAACACGAAAACACTTCTTCCCCATATTTTCAACGACCAGCCAAATCTGCAATGTGATCCAAAAAGCAGGCGATAACCCGAGTTAGCAGTAACAAATTAACATCAACCTGTAACTGGTGTAAGGAGTATGACTATCTACTCCGTTAATTGGACCCTTCTCACAGCCACATCTAAAGACCAACACATGATAGAGCTACTGATCATGCAGGTCCAACACGCAACAAGACCACAACACCCAGCGCCACCACCACCAGAACCTCCCCCCGCACCATCCCCCCTACTAGCACCAAGACAGCGCAAAACAGGACAACGACTTCCCAAAACACCATGGCCCTCAGCCAAACAATAGCTGAATGTTGGGAGATGTGGCAATCAACTATATATGAAGATGGCAAGTCACCAATCAACAATAAAACACAGAATGCGAAGTGTAACGTTGATGTATTGCACAGTCCTCACTATGCAAAGCACAAACCTCTGCATGTGGAGATATACTATTGATACTTGTAGTGTAGTGCAGAGTGGATGCAACTATGTTACCTCAGACAGTGGGGAAGATCTCGGTCATGTAGCTGTGTTGGCCCCCCCTGGAAGCGGAGTGGGCTGCTCCAACGTACGCCACTCCAGCTTAGGAGGATGAATAAAAAGGCCAGGTCCTAGGCGTGGTTCACTTGAGGGAAGACTGAGTCTGTCACAGCGCCAGCCCTCACCCTGGCACGTGGCTGCCGCCATAACCGCGGGCCGCCTCGACACAGGCCCCCTGCGAACCCAGCGGCACAGCACCGCAGACTTATGTCTGTACCGACTACTGCCTTCGATCTACACTGCGGACAGCAGTGCTCACAATTCTGATGCAGTGGCGATTGCAGATGTCGCAGTCCAGACCACGCATCATCGCACGGTGCACACACGCTGTGTGCTTCAGGTGCTACTAACTCACTGCACCATAAATCATCGCCACATGGCTGTGCGCCCATCCTGACCGCTGACTCCGCCCTACACTGGGGTTACACAGTTCACAATTCAAGATTAGTAGAGACGCAAATTGTGTAAGAGACTATAATGTGTTAAGAAGACCAAATGCTCCCAATCTGTGCAGCTCAAGTCAACGTCACCTGCCTGTGGGCCTTTGCTGACTGCTGTCTCCGGCCTCCAGTGTCGAAGACCGGCGACACGTGGTGCCAACTATCCCTGTTCAACACAAGCCGATCCCACATGTGAAACTGTGTCCTGAGTCCTGAATGACAGTGACCACAGCACCAGACTCCATTCGATCAGTGAGGGGTATTTCCATATGGAAGGCCAGCGACACGTGGTGCCACTGAACCTGCACTACGCAGGCCAGTGGGGCCACCAAGGTATGCACGTGGCTGTGGGCCCTTGCTCACCACTACCTGTGGCCTACACTGGAAGACCTGCGACAAAAGGCTGCCACTAACCGTCTTCAACACAAGCCGATCCCACATGTGGAACTGTGTCCTAAGTCCTGAATGGTAGTGACCCCAACTCCGTGAGACAACCACAACACCAGACTCCCTTCAATCAGTGAGGCATATTTCCATATGCAACGGCGGCGACACGTGGTGCCACTAACCCAGCCGCGGCCCGTGGAGGGAGTTCCGTGGGGCGGTAAGGCGGGGCGGGGGAGGGGCAGGGTAGGGGGTTCTAAAAACCGGAATATGGATAATTACAGGTAAGTAAACAATTAAATAAATAAAACGAATTTCGTAGCGCGCGCTGCATCGCATGCGATTCAGCGCGCGCTATGAAATTCGTTTTATTTATTTAATTGTTTACTTACCTGTAATTATCCATATTCCGGTTTTTAGAACCCCCCACCCTGCCCCTCCCCCGCCCGCCATACCGCCCCACGGAACTCCCTCCACGGGCCGCGGCTGCACTAACCCTGTTCAACACAAGCAGAACAATCCCACATGTGGAACTGTGTCCTGAGCCCTGAATGGCAGTGACCCCAAGTCCATGGCAGCAACCACAGCAGCATACTCCCACTGATTAGTTAGGCGTATTTCCATATACAACGGCAGCGACACGTGGTGCCAATAACTCTGTTCAAAACAAGCCGATCCCACATATGAACAATGAAAACAATTTCTTCATTCATTAACTACAGAGTCCACTAGGCAAGTAACTATTACAGGCCTCAAATCTACATAATATCCTTTTAGTATCCTTTCTTCTTGAACCTTTTTTATATCAGTTATAGCTTTAGTGCAATGACCAAATTCATTTTCAAGTACAAACGAACACTCGGCAGTCTACACTGCGGGCAGCAGACCTCGCAATTTGAATTTTGGACACGTGGTGCCAACTAACACTGTGCAACACAAGCCGATCCCACATGTGTAACTGTGTCCTGAGTCCTGAATGGCAGTGACCCCAAGTCCATGGCAGTGACCACAGCACCAGACTCACTTAGATCAGTGAGGCATATTTTGATATGTAAGGCTTGCAACAGGTAGTCCCACTAACCTTCTTTAACACAAGCCGATCCCACATGTGTAACTGTGTCCTGAGTCCTAAATGGCAGTGACCCCAAGTCCGTGGCAGCGACCACAGCAGCATACTCTCTTTGATCAGTTAGACATATTTCCAAATGCAAGGCCGGCGACACGTAGTCCCACTAACCCTCTTTAACACAAGCCGATCCCACATGTGTAACTGTGTCCTGAGTCCTGAATAGCAGTCACCCCAAGTCTGTGGCAGCGACCACAGCACCAGACTCCCTCTCATCAGTGAGGCATACTTCCATATGCAAGGACAACAGCACGTGGTGCCACAAACCCTGTTCAACACAAACCAATCCCACATGTGTAACTGTGTCCATAGTCCTGAATGTCAGTGACCCGAACTTCGTACCAGCGACCACAGCACCACTCTCCCTTCGATTAGTGAGGGGTATTTGCATATGGAAGGCCGGCAACACGTGGTGCCACTGAACCTCCACTACGCAGGCCGGTGGGGCCACCAACGTATGCACGTGGCTGTGGACACTTGCTCACCACTACCTTTGGCCTACACTACGGTCAGCACGTCTCACAATTCAGATAGAGTCCTGTAGCCAAGACACATTGCTTCCAGTGCGGCCTGTCCACGCCAAGCATCATCACAGACTCATTCAGGCTCAATGCTTCTGGTGCCACTAACCCTCTTTAACACAAGCCGATCCCACATGTGTAACTGTGTCCTGAGTCCTGAATGGCAGTGATCCCAAGTCCGTGGCACCGACCACAGCACCACACTCCCTTCGATCAGTGAGGCATATTTCGATATGCAGGGCTGGCGACACGTAGTCCCACTAACCCTCTTTAACACAAGCCGATCCCACATGTGTAACTGTGTTCTGAATGGCAGTGACCCCAACTTCGTGGCAGCGACCACAGTACCAGACTCCCTTCAGTCTTATTTGTTGTTCTTTTCTTTAAATATTTTTTTTTTACATGTAAACCTACACATGACTAAGATTCTTCTTTGTCCAACCGCACAGGGACACTTCCAGGCCCAAGAAGGTTGTTGGGGGTATGATGGTAATGTGGGAAGAGGGTGCGATACCTGCTGATGTGGGGAGAGGCCGCGTCAAAGGGGTATCTATCACAGAAAGAACTCCGATATGTTTTCACAAATGCCTCGGACAAATGCCAGCTGACGGACTGAATCACAAAATGTTTTTTCAATGCTTATGTAGTGTGAGTTATAAACAGTTCGCACCCAGGCTCGCAGAGGGCCAGCTGCGGCCCATCCGCTCGACTCACAGACGCAGTACTATGAGCCGTGCATGTCATTGTAGCTATCCCTGACCTGTTCTGTCGTACGCCACGCCACTGCGATTACGTTCTGATGTTGGCCCCACATAGCTACCTGTCGCAGGCGTACTCGCTGTTGGTGTGCAGGTCAGTGGTCTAGTTCTCAACATCTCACGGCCACTCCCTCAGGGCAGGTTTGCACACACACCACACCCATTCGGCACATACGTCACAGGCCATGTGACCACGCAAATAAAATAGATCGACAATGTCACATCCTTTATTGCCGGTGCTGACTAGATGGCGGACGCTCCACGTGTCTCAACCATAAAGAGTCTTTGAAAAGTTGCGCAGAAGGTTAGTCGCACCCTGATCTGTAGAGCCGTCAGGGGCCTACCACCCCCTTGGCACATACTTCAGATGCACAGGGTTAGTACCACCCGAAGCTCATATGGCCATCAGGGGCCTACCACCACGTTGCACACACTTGAGTTCCACAGGCTTAGCGGCCCCAAAAGCTGATGTGGTCTCCGCCATTGATGACTCAGGATTCAGCGACGTGTGAGATCTGCCGGGACGTGGAGAAGCTGATGTGGTCTCTGCCATTCAGGACTCAGTGACATATCTGGGATGCGTGGAGTTTTGATGGGCACGTGGAGTGCCCACTGCTGCGCACTAAGTATTTGCTCATGGATGCACAGAGACTGCAGTGTCTCTCTCTCTCTCTCTCTCTCTCTCTCTCTGTCTCTCTCTCTGTCTCTCTCTCTCTCTCTCTCTCTATCTCTCTCTCTCTCTCTCTCTCTCTCTCTCTCTCTCTCTCCCTTTCTTTCCTTCCCTCTCTTTTTCTCTCTCTCTCTCTCTCTCTCTCTCTCTCTCCCTTTCTTTCCTTCCCTCTCTTTCTCTCTCTCTCTCTCTCTCTCTCTCTCTCTCTCCCTTTCTTTCCTTCCCTCTCTCTCTCTCTCTCTCTCTCTCTCTCTCTCTCTCTCTCTCTCTCTCTCTCTCTCCCTTTCTTTCCTTCCCTCTCTTTTTCTCTCTGGCTTTTTTTTCCTTCTCTGTTTCTGTGTCTCTCTCCTTTGATATGCCCATTAGACACGTCCTTATTTTGTGCTTTATTTTCCAGGCTCTGTCGTTGATATCCATGGTCCCCAGAGGAGTGTTCCACCTTGTTGTTTTCTCTTATTTTTGTTAAATTTTGTTTTAGTTTATCATTCATATATATAGGCTAATAAAAAAATAAAGTTTGAAAATAGTTTTTCGTTTACATATATATTTATAAATAAATAAAGTTTGAAAATAGTTTTTCGTTTATCGTTTACATATATATTTATAAAACAATAAAGTTTAAAAAAAAAAAATTATAACGTTTTTGGTTGTTCTCTTCACTGCTGTGTGACTCTTTCTTGTTCTTATTACTGTTATTTGATGGAGTCCACCATGGTGTTAAATTTTGGGGCACTTATCGCAGGAATACTTCTGAATAGTGTGTTAGATTTATCTCAACTTTACTTCCATTAAAGTGCTGATAATGAAATGCAGACTAGCCGCTCCCGTACAAAAACACACGAGGTGCACCTTTGCGATTTATTCTAAATACTAAAATCCTGTATTGAATTGCACTGAGGTAGTGGCTGCACTTACAGTGTACACACAAAATCAATTAAGGAATCTCATTGTATTTATATTGATGGGGAATAGTGCGGCACATGCTGGATCTTGACGAGATACACTGCTCAGTTCGTATATTGTTCTGCACACAAAAAAAATCACATCACAACTTTCACACCAACTGCAATGCGAAACAAATTCCGGCGATAAGCCACGTTAGCACCAGGAATTTAATACCTGCTTTCTGCTGGTGTTAAGCAGGACGACTACCTGCACCATGAAATGGAACACAGCCAAGAGCCTCACCAGAACACCCACAGGTGCAATAGAGTCAATGAGCATGATACAGGGATACCCATGAGGGCCACAAGACTCATCACAACAACTCCAGGACCGCCAAAGCCCCCCAAACCCGCATCTGAGTAAGTGTGTCCCTGTGGTCATTGACTTAGCATGATAGGCATGAGCCCTGCAACATCACAGTCTGCTGTCACCTCAGCGTTGGCAGTGAGCCTGGACATGTAGCTATGCACCATCCTCCTGCATGCACAACCGGCGTGTGCTGGTCCGGAGTACACAGGACAGCGCAGGGGTGTGCCTATTCGGCAAGGGGAACGGGGTGTCTCGGACATGTCCGTGTACAAGAAGTGTGGTAAGTGTGTCTGTTGCAATGTAAAAGTTTGTCTCTGTGTTCTGGTGTGGCCTGCCACAAAGGCCGCAGCACTCGATGTTGTAAAGTGGCATGCACCACCTCCAAACGGCACTGTGATGGTGTAGTTTGAATGTAGCAGGACATGCGCGAATAGGCATTACAATGGTGTGCCGTACGAGTGCACGAGATACAACAGTGCACCGTAGGAAAGTGTGGGGGCTCGTGGGAGGGAGGAGCAGCTGTTTGGCAACGTAACACACAGTAAACTTGCCCATGTGCCACGTGCTAGGCATCTCATCCATGATGACCACGGTTGCAGACATCTCACAACACCAACGACCGGCCTTTGTACACATCCTGTATGAATGCAGCATGGTATTCACTTCTATGCTCGTTCAGTGGTGTGATGTTGGCGGGTTGTGTGACTTGTGCTCCTTGTTGGTGTGTTTCATTTTGGCCATTGTTTATCTATACTTGTGCTGAACTTAATTCTGCATGTGTGCCACTCTGCCCATCTCCCCTGTCCCCCTACTCCCTGCTTCTTCCTCTTCCTGGTGCTGTTGTGTCTATAATTTTGTTCCATTCCAGATAGGAGGACGACTGGGGTAGGTGGTTAAGAGGCCACGCCGGAGCTAAACTGTAAGTAAAACGCATGTATAGGTGCTGAGGAGAGCGGCCTTTTACTCAAACAAAGTTTATATGACAGCTCAGACGAGTTTTGGAATTATTACGAGTAAGGTTTACTAGCAGTTGCCTGTCATTTATTCCTTCTTTACAGCACTAGAAGGTGTGTACGCTCGTCCCCTAATCTATGGAGCATTATTCTCCCCGTTTTTAGGTGAGTGTTGTAACATACTAGTGTACGAACCCTAATGATATAGACCGACTCACTGTATACCGCATGAGGACTTGTACATCTGTTTTGATCTCTACCACGGTTAGTGCCTGGACTAATGGGCGACTCCGATCGGCGACGGGCTGTCTCCATTCCAGGTCTCTTTCCCTGGCCCAGGCGCCCGGCAGCTTATCGTTGAGACCCCATCACGCCACCACCCTTGAGTGGAGGTGATATCCCTTTTGAATGATTTTACTATGTACTCGTTTTAGAATCCCTTGGACAGGTGAACATTCTTTAATATGCAGGATGTTCTCCTTTCTCTTTCTCTTTATGTTTACCTAGGCTTTTATCCTGGAGCGACTTGACTCTCACACAGAGAGCAGCACTATCTTGACCTGTACGCCCGGATAGTAACTGTGGGTAGTATCCCTCAGTCCACATTCACTATTATTCTTTTTTGGTCCTGAGGAAGCGCCAAGGATCCTTTTTTGGACCATTGGGGCGCGAAACATGTCGACCACATGACCACACACTAGTTACCTAATGGCACATTATTTCCAATAAGGTAACACCCAACCTACGGGTTTTTTAGTATGTCAAGGGTGCTATTTACATTAAACCTTATTATTTCAGTAACCCTTAGACATTTTTAGGCTACCTCGTCACTGACACACCCCATCACCACATATCTTTTTATTAGGACCCAAACCACACACCCGCATGCACCAAACGGCGTTTTCTCTAAAAGATCTCCGCTAAAGTGACCCTTCGGGGGACCCGTAGGGCATTGCAGCGCCGGCCCGACGAGGAGCAAACGCCCAATGATGAAGCATGACATCCTTCGGGGTGTGTGAGGGCAACAAGAGAAACTAAGGTATGCCCTCCCTCCTGATCTAAACTTGTTTGGGCCTAATACTAGCCTAGGCCTTTCCTTTTTCTTATCTCTTTCCGAACTGGTCTCTTTTGCCCTTTCCCTCTTTAGGAACAGTGTCTCCATTCGAATATTATAGATATAACACGGAGCACAGACACTGGACCATAACTAGCTCCCGGTCCCCCCCCCTTCTCTTTGATGTACAGATATAATTTTGTTGCTCCACACATAAACACATGTAAAGAACAAATTAGAATAGTTCCTTGATTCTTTTAGGTTTCAAAACTTCTCTCTATTGGTTTCTTTTTAATTTTCCATATAAACCGTTTTTTAAATATTCAACAACACTTGGAAGTCAGGAGTGCAACGTATTCTATCACCACACTTTCTAGAAAATTCTACAACACGTGCAGGTTAAAAGTAATTGTTTTTTAAACTTAACGATATTTTTTTGCAACATTTTCTCGAACATTTAACGGCATGTGCAGGTTAAAAGTTCACGATTGTTTTAAGTTTGAACAGTGCCTTCCAAATGCAAGTAGCAGCTGCGGTTCAGTTGAGCAAATGTTATCCTATGATATGTACTCCACTTTCAAACTGCTTTTTCTTAACCAATCAAAAAGATGCATTTCCACAAAACGACTGTGCACCCCACTTTTAAAAAAAGAATGCTTTTCATCTCCCAATCACGTATAGTTTTCTATGGCAAGAAAAAAGTACTTCCCCATCTTTAAACATATCTCTCATTCTACCAAGGAACTGCATGAACTACAGACATCTTTCCATACCTTCCTGACATACCTTCAAAATGCTAGTGTGGATCGTAGGACATAGCTATATTTTCAGGTGCAAGAGGTATGCAGAACACAGACGTATTGACTTAGACCTAGGCTTACAAAATGTGGACATTAAATGGTTTACACAGAGAAGATTGAAGTGGCACCAATTGCTACCTTTGGTTAAAACCTCTTTGCATCTTCCACACCCTGACCTCATGATTGTGCATTGTGGTGGAAATGACTTAGGCACATTGACTGGGGTAGGTTTGGAAATGCTTATGAAGGACACCTTTGGACACCTCAGCTCAGCACCATGTGACTCTGGGCAATAGCTCACTTAATAGCTCACATAATTTCCACGCCGGCCTCGAGGGCCTTCAGACCCATGGGGTGAGTAGTTTGCGCTTTACAAATACCGTATTGATTTGATACGCACACATTTACCTTCGCACTCCCTGTATAACACCCCCTAAGCACCATACACAAGTTACAATATTCGAAACAAAAGTTCCTCCGAGTAGGTATAACTACATGCTGACACTACTTGACAGATGTTACACAGCGGCCAGAGCACATGACTTCTCAGCATATGACACACAGTTTGGACTCACGCTTTCATCCCCGAGTCCGGCAGCACCTCAGCTTAGCACCATGAGACTCTAGACAGTACCTCACATATTTTCCATACCTCAGGACTTTCAAACCAGTAGGAGTCAATAGTGCGTCCTAGTAGGTATAAACACATGCTGACACCACTTCCACAGGTGTGCTGCAGAGGCCAGGGCACATGACTTCACACCATAAGAGACACAGTTTAGGCTCACGCTTTCATCCCCGACTCCCGCAGCAGCTCACCTTAGCAGCATCAGACTATGCAATACCTCACTTAATTTCCATACCCAGCACTTTCAGACCAGTAGGTATGAGTAGTTTGCTTCGCACCCCCTCTATAGCACACTAAAAACACACCACAGAGGTTACAGTGCTCCTAACCTCCTCTTTCCTACTTTTTTCACCCTTTTTTCCCCTTACTTGCTTTGACAGAATCACAAAATGGCGGCCAACACTTCCTAGTTGCAACCGCTCGCAGCCAATAAGCAGCAAGCTCGTGCTCTTAATGCCTCAGCCAATCAGATGACAGAATTCCCAAATATCGATACCTGTACATTTTGATATTTCTCAAAAACTACTGAACGGATTTACACCAAATAAACAAAAGCGTGCTTTCTAGACCAAGACCCTTCTACCTGCCAAATTTGGGGTAATTCCGTTTGACCTGTAGCCTTGTCTAAAGTTTCCTATGGAAATTAACATGGAGAAAACATGTTTTGGGACCCCCTTTTTTCTCGGCCCCCCCTTGACGAATCATCCCCAAACTTTTCACATAGGAGATGATATGAGCAAAGAATTAATTTGGAAAATCTCATGAAGATTCATCAAACGACGCCAAAGTTATAAGCAAAACAAGGAATGCTCTTCCTAGGGAAACTTGGTCCTAACTATGACTTTCTACTGGCGACCGCCAGTAGGTAATATATAAATATATATATATATATATATATATATATATATATATATATATATATATATATATATATATATATATATATATATATATATATATATATATATATATATATATATATATATATATATATATATATATATATATATATATATATATATATATATATATATTCACTGAAAAAACCATAGGTTTCACACACGTTATAGTTAGGAATTAGCATTTAAAAAACCTTAGAAATTCAGTGAAAAAACCATAGGTTTCACACATGTTATAGTTAGCTGGACATTTTACTCGTAAAAAACCAATGAAATTGCCCCGTTATAGTTAGTTCAGCTAACTATAACTCGCGCGCCCGCAATGCACTGCTGATGACGTCACATATTACATCACTCATGACATGGTCAGTGACATCACTCATGACATCACTGATGACATCTCAAATGACATCACTGATGACCTCACTGATGACATCATCCAGTGAATGTGTGTTTTTCTGAAAATTAAATATGTTTTATATATGTATATCTCAAGGTCAATGGAAGAATAAATGGGTATATAAGTGTCTAAATGGATGATTTGTTTTTGAAAAATTGATTGTGTAACTGACTGATTAAGTGTATCTCTCACTTTGTGTATAAGTGGCTGCATGGGTTGGTGAGTAGCTACATGGGTGTCTATATAGGTTATTAGTTGTTTTTTTGAGTATCAGTCTGAGTGTCTGTATGGTACGGTGGGGGGTATTACGTAGTGCATAGATGCATGAATGAGTGACTCACTGTTTGTATGTGTTGAAGACAGCATGTGTGCAGGACTGTATGGGTGGATGAGTGTGTGTATGGGTGTGTTAGTGAGTGAATGACTGTCTCAATAGTGTCTTCAGGAGTAACTACATATGTTTTAAACTAGTATATGTGACTATTGGTGTATATATGTGAGTATATGTGAGAGGGAGAGATTGAAAGAGTTCCTGTATGAATAAGTATGTGTTTCTATAAGTGATTGTTTAAAAGACTAAGTATGTGTAAGTTTCCGTAGAAGTAAGTATGGTGGTGTGTGTATTACTGTATATGCAAGTAAATGTATGTTTTATTCTTTATTAGCATGAGTGACTATGTGTGTGAGTAACTCTATGGATGAGTGGCATTGTGTAACAGGATGTATAGATGTATGAGTACATATGATGAGTGAGTACATGTATGAGTGACTGTATAGGACTGTTGGTGAATGAGTGGATGTGTATGTGGATCTTAGAATTACTGAAGAGGTTGTTGTAACTGGTATTGGTATGTCCATTGTTTTGAAATTTTTAGTCTCTATTTTTGAATGTGTGTATCAAAGCTTATATTAAGGTGAGAGGAGGTCTGCCACTCTATCACAAGGATGATGTCATCAGTGAGGTCATCAGTGATGTCATTTGAGATGTCATCAGTGATGTCATGAGTGATGTCACTGACCATGTCATGAGTGATGTAATATGTGACGTCATCAGCAGTGCATTGCGGGCGCGCGAGTTATAGTTAGCTGAACTAACTATAACGGGGCAATTTCATTGGTTTTTTACGAGTAAAATGTCCAGCTAACTATAACATGTGTGAAACCTATGGTTTTTTCACTGAATTTTTAAGGTTTTTTAAATGCTAATTCCTAACTATAACGTGTGTGAAACCTATGGTTTTTTCAGTGAATTTCTAAGGTTTTTTAAATGCTAATTCCTAACTATAACGTGTGTGAAACCCATGGTTTTTTCAGTGAATTTGCAAGGTTTTTTAAATGCTAATTTTTTTTTTTTTTTCTTCATTTTTTTCAAACATATTTTTAATTTAATTTTTTACCTTTTATAAAGACTATGCTTAATTTTTTAAAATCATTAAATATTTATTTTATATAAATTTTTTAAAATAAACAAGTAAAATTTATTTCTAGATTATTTTTTTTTTTTTTTTTTTTTTTTTTATAGTACGCGTACCGTAAGCTCACGGTAAGCGTACGGTTTACGCAACGTCCGTAATCTATCTACCCTGCTTGCGTATAGTTACGTACTTTGCGTAGCGCGCGTACTGCGCGTGGGACGCGTGCGCGCTTACGCAACACGCGCACGTTACGCGGAAGTGCCGGGAAATGACTGTTATGCGCATGCGCGCAAGCGCGTGTCTTTTTTACGCGCACGCGTACTTTTTGCCGTAAGCGCACCGTAAGCGTACCGTAAGCGTACGGTAGGTCATGTGATCATGAAACACAACTTTTGATTGGTGGAAACTACTTTCAGTTCTAGAACTCTCCTACACCACACCCATTCCCCTCATTTCTGCTTGTGATCCCTTGGAAGAAGGAGCTGGTTTGTCTTTGGGATACGATGGCAGAACAGCAGAGCCCTTCTGAGAGTGAGGCTAGCACCAGCAGCACTGTCTTGAGGCAGAGAGCGAGGAAAGTAAAGCCTTCTTATGTTTGGGATTATTTTACTTTTCCAGAAGGCCAGCAAAAGGTGAATGCACCCTTAGTTACTTGCAAGCTGTGTAAGCGTGTACTTTCTAGAGGTAATCCTGACAGGAAGTATTCCTTTGGGAATCACACCATGATGAGGCACCTCCAGGATGTACACAGAAGGACACATGGTCATCTTTTTGGAGGTAACTCTTCAGAAAGACGAGCCAGTACATCCACAGCAGCTCAGCCTGGACCATCATCTGCAGGGCTGACTCCTTCTTCTGCAGGTCAGGTGAGCCCTTCATCTGTGGGGGGAGAATCTCCTTTTGCTGGCCCTCTGGAAATTAATCCTCGGTTTGCGAGGGTTGAAGTACGGTGCGCCACTTGTCACGATCTAATTACTTATAGGGAGACCAGTGTTTCCCTGGTGAACAGTAAAATAGATCAGCACACTTGTCGTACTGTCTAATATTCCCAATCTTTCTTTCCTCTGTCCCTGCATGAACACAACGGTTCTTTTAAGAGCCAACCTTATCTTTCATCTTTTTTTTACATGTTTTTAAAAACTTTTTTTATTTTTTTTTTACCGTACGCGTACGGTACGCGTAATTTTTTTTTTTTTTTTAAAAAAAACTAAAAATAATTTATCACATTACAAGGTCTTTGAGAGACTACAATTATTACTATTGACTTACCATACTCACTCAAAGAAATATTTATTCATTTGTTTTTTTAAAAAATAGTTTTTAAAATGGTTGTAGTTTTCGAAAATTTTCTATATCGATCTGGAAAAAAAGAAAAAAGTATTAATATTTTTATAATACAGTACACATATTTACATTTTTTACCAAAAAATAATTTTTGCCTTATTTTTGCTGTTTTCAGAATATATTGCATTTCACTATAAATTGTGAAAGCAATTGCATTCATCATTTTACAGCGGGCAAAAAAAATTAACAATCTCAAAGATTGTATTAAAAAAGCCCAGAATCTCTTCTCATTTAAACTTATCATTACAGAAATGCATATTAGTCTAAAAAAATGTCATCTAAAAACAATACTTTTTTCTTTAAAATACCGTCTGATATTTTTGTTTCAGAAGTACATTCACAATATTATATCTCAAATAACTCCAAAATACATCTGATTTTATTTCCTTTAGGCCAAATAGTATTTTTTATTCTTTCCCTGGAATAAATTTCCAAGGGAAAACCATTAAAATTCTAAAGTTTAATCTGTCCAGATCTCACCGATTCTCTGTAACATTTTGGTTCACGAAAATTTCTTGAATAATTTATTTAGTCCACAATAGAATTGCTTACTTTTCCACATGGCCAAATAGTAATTTTTTAAATCATTTTTGAAAAAATTTCCAATGGCAGTCCAATAACATTCCAAAATTTAAAATGTGCAGAAGTTACCGATAAGCTCTAAATTATTGGTTTTTCAAAATTGCATTAAAAATTTAAAAAGTCCACATTACAATTGGTTATCTTTCCTTTAGGCCAAATGATAATTTTAAAAATCTTTTTTCTACAAAATTGCAATGGTAATCCTGTAAAATGGTAAAATTATTTTGTCCAGATCTTGCCAAGTCTCTCTAAAATTTAGGTTTCAGGAAGATTAGATAGGAATTTGCTAAATCAAAAGGCAAACGTTGTTTGAAAATCAATTGGGAATCATTACACAGTGTCCATCCTTTTTCACATTTTAGATAAACTGTGTAATGTCCAGAAGTAACAGTAGGTCCATCATGGAAAATTATTGCAACAGTTACAAAAGTTTTTCCTGAAATTGATAATTGCTGTCCTGTAAACTTCTTTATTAAAGTATCCAATTTTGATCCATCAGCTCTACATCGTTGCATCATTAAAATTACATACTGTCCGTATTCCCTTAAAATTAATGTTGATAACATGTCAGAATTACACTCACCACATTTCATGCTATGATTAGCATCTTTAACTAAGTTTGCAAAAGTGACTGTTTTACTCTCTGGCAATGTCAAATAAATAAACCTTTCATTATCAACAATAGAACCACTTATATTATAACAATTATCACAACTATGTTCCCATTTATAAGAGAGACCAAAAAAAATGTCAATGGGAACTCCTTCTTCTTCCACTACCTGAAGAAAATACATCAAAAATTCGTGAGCATCTTGCTGTTCATTTTGAGAAAACTGTGTTCGTCCTGAACATACATCTAAAAGTTTTCTAATATCAGTAGCACTTTCTATTTGAGTTTTATCTTTACTCAGCTTTTGAAAAAGGAGACTGAGCTCTGAACAGAATCTTTTTCCCTGATTTATTATTATCTGCTCTTGCAAACTTTCCAGATAAAATGCAACATTCAGCACTACATTTGCGTAGCAGTTGACACCAGAGCTATTTTCAAAATGACATCCTACAACCTGTTCTTCATTTTCCTTATTCTTTCTGCTTGCAATTACATCACTCCTCTTTTTTTTCCTCCTCTCTACATCTTCATTACAGATATTCTCATTTCTCCTTTTACGAGAAACTACACGTTTCTCCAACACAGGATACTGACCTAAATGAGGAGCATAGCTTCTTCTTAATCTATTATACTCCTTTACACAGTTTGTATCAGCACTAACTTTTGAGTCATCGAAGTCTATCATGAATAAACCTGATAATGTTTTGACTCGTGACAAAGCAACATATGCCATACCTTCTTTGAACACACTAGATCCAATGTTCACAAATGCACAATCTACAGTCAATCCTTGAGACTTGTGAATAGTTACAGCATATGCTAGTGAAAACGGAAACTGCTTCCTACGTACATATAAGTCTTTCACAAGCATGAAACGAACTGAACAACGACAAATGTCTTTAACTTCCTCTATCTGATCAAATTTTATTTTTAACCATTCAATTCCATCTTTTTTCTGATAATTAATAAAACCCACAACTCTTCCCATCGCTCCATTTACTAAGCCTTTTTCAACATCCAAATTTCTCCTTAAAAACACTCTACAGTTCATGCAAACATATAGATTTTTTTCTAATCCTGCTGTTTTGGAGATGTTCTTCTCTAGTGAGTCCAATTTATTTTTCAGTTTGCCTGTTACTGTGACAGTAATTCTTCCATCCTCAATTTTGTCCACTGCTTCCAATTTCCTGATCTCTTCCTTTTCCAATTTCAAAAGCTCCTCATTAAATATTGAGCATTCACGTAGAGTTGGCATTAAGCAGATGACACTTTTGTTTTCTGCAATATTCTTGTATATTTTCTCTGCAACTATTTCTTCATTTGGAAATAAGTTATGTAACAGCCGACTCTGTAATGCTTTTTTCCCAACTTCTGTGAGTAGTCCAATCCTGATATCTTTCAGAATACTTCCATATTCTTCATCGTTTGCTTGCCTCATATTAGTTGTAAGTTCCTTGTACTCAAAGAAGGACCAAATATTTGTATTTCCAATGCTTCCCAATGACTTCTTCGTGTCTTCATGTGTCACAGTATTAAACACTGGTTGTCCTTTAACCGGAGTAAGTTGCAAAAGATCCCCAAAAACTATGACGTGTTTTCCACCAAATAACACGTCATAGTCTGTCTTCAAAATTTGCTGCATTCTTAAATGCACAAAGGCAAGCATTAAGTTTGATACCATGCTCACCTCATCAATAATGAGAACTTGCATCTTCTTCAATACTCTTGAAACTTCCAAGCATGCTTCTCCAGTTAGCTTGTTGAATTGTATTTTGTTCTCATGCTCCACTGGTAACATTAGCAAACGATGTAAGGTGATTCCTTTTATGTTATATGCTGCTAACCCAGTTGGAGCAGTAACCACACAAGACAAAGTAGAATCCGTTTTTTGCTTTAGGTAGCTTCTGATGACTTTAATTAGGAAACTTTTTCCAGTGCCAGCTTGTCCGCTTACATACATCCTGATTGGATGAAATGATGTGCATGAGCACTCTTTTTTTTCATGTAGAAATCCGTGATCAATTTTGTTTTTGATCTCTTCATAAATTTGTTGCTGCTCTTGATTCAGTTGTCTTTCCAAATTTTCTAAGTCTATAAATTCTTCTTGAGCTTGATTCATAGCCGTTTCCACTTCATTCATGGCTATTGATGCTTCATTTTCAACGATTGGTTGTCCTAGGGGATCTTGACTGTATGTTCCTGAACTTTGGCTGTCCTGAGAACTGTCTCTAGCTATTTCTGCTGCAATTGTAGTTTCCTGTTCAATTTCTTCATTTAACATTTGCAGATAAGTTGAGAATGTACTGCATTGTATGCTGTCTTTGCAAGCATTAAAAGAATCTTCATAGCTCTGGAATTCTCCCAGTAGTTCATCCTCTGAACGCCATGGTTTAAACAACTGTAAAAGAGCCAAGTAGTAAAATTCTTTCTTGTCGGTAGTGTCGCAACTCAGCTTCCGGTGATTTATCAAACTTCCTTTGGTTTGCTTCACCAAACATCCTTCTTCACCAACGACTTTATATTTTCCATTATTGATGTCTTCTACAGCTTTCCGTGAATAAATGTAGTTCTGCAGCACTTCATAGAGACACATGTTCTCCAGATGATGACTTCTCTTGGGATAATATGTGTCCAACATGTTTGTTTTCAATATATCTGTACTTTCAGGTTCGAACTGTGCCAAATATTCAATTTCTCCAACAGATTTCAGTACCCGATTTCTCATTGCTGCAAGGCCTAAACTTGCCCAAATTATTCTTCTTGACTTCGAGTAGAGACTTGCAGAAGATAATCTATCTGAACATTCGTAGGATCCAATTTCTCGATGCGATAACATCTTCAAACTGAAACTGTACAGCTTCTTACTGACAGTCTTCTCGTGAGAAATCTCTTCCCACATTTCCTTCAATTCTGTTTTTTCTGATTTCGTAATGTAAGACGTTACATATCGAGCAACAGCAATGGAATTGTCAGCAACATACTGTATATCCATGTTAGCGTTCCACATGGATAAAATGACTGGGTTGTAGTCATTTATATTTTTTGATTCTTCTTTTCTTTTAAGGTTGTAGGTATTCTTAGGTGATTTTCTTGTGATAGTATGTCTCACAGCTGACATAAAACTGTTGACTCTTCCATTTGTAAGAACAGGTCTAGGAAATCCAAATCGACATTTAGTGTAGTATTTTTCTTTGCTCTTGTATTTCCGTCGACAGTATTTTCCACACCGATGACTTTGGAAACGTAGAACTTGCTCCTTTAACTTTTTTTCTTCTGTGCTTTTAGGTATAGCACATGTTGCATATTCTTCAATGTAAGATAACACTGCTTCATCAGTATCTGTTCCAAACTTTGGGGCATCCTTGATCCACAGCAGCATATGAATATGAGGAGCACCTCTTGCCTGGTACTCTTTTCTCCAAAAGAAATCCACTACTTCTCCAAGGGGTGGATTTTTTTTATTGCAGATGAAGGACATCATAGCCTCAAATCTATGATTGAAATATCTGCAAACATTAACCGGATCCAATGAGCACAGTTCTCCTGCTGTCTTGTATTCGATGTTTTCAATGTTTGAATTGGCCTCTCGTAGAAAATCCAGTAAATCATCCCAAGCGTACTCGGCGCAGCTTAGGGTAAGGAACCATGTTGGTGTTCCTAAATTGCGTAACATGCATTTTAGTTCACCATGGCGTCGGTACCAATATTCATTTGTCCCACGCTGACAAGCCATCAGATTGATCAGTTGTGTTTCCAAATGATCATCTCGGTGCTGCACTTTCTCCATAAAATCCTTAGCAGACACATTTTGTAAATGTACTCCACTTTTTAAAATGTGATTTACTGCATAAGACAGTGCAGACAAGTCGCTTTCAAATAAAAGATGGAACAAATAAGGGATACTTTGTCGAAATCTGGGATCTTCAGCATATAGTCTTGTAGTCCGATACTCTGAAGCTGGAATCTGTTCTGGACGTTCATCGTATCGTCCTCCTTTTCCTTTAGGAAACAGCTGGGGAAAACATCGAGCTTCCAAGCTCTCCTCCCATACACTCACGGGATTTCCTTTTGCTTTCTTCATCTGAAAGAGATCAATATTGTCTCCCATAACTTCTTTCGAATGGAGAGGATGTATGCTAAAATGTTCATAAATTTCTTCTTCCTTTGACTTGTCCACTTTTTCAATTTGTCCACTTGGTGTTTCTGTATCTCCTTGTAAATCTTCTTCTTCTTCTTCTTCTACTATATAAATTGATTCATACCATTTGTTATTTTTTTTCAAATACAAATTTGCTCTTTGTACTTTCCGCACATCTACCAGCTCCTGCCAAATCTTCTTATTCTTTGTAGGTACACCATTAACCAGAATAATTAATGGTTCAGTTTCCAAAGTATCCGCATCAATAGTTTCCATATTTTTTTTCAAATCCAAGGGCAAATACACCACTCTACCTTTTAAACCTCTCAGTAAATCTGAAGGAGGTAATTTACCAGTTTTGGGCTCCATACGTACTATGGTCTGGAACGGATGAACACATTGAATGAGTATAGACTCATATGTATTTAATTCAGAAAGTTCAGCAGGAATAGCATCCAATTCTAAATTATTATGTACAGCTCTGGTCGGCATTCTATTTTCCTCTAACTTGTTGTAGCAGTATTTACAAATACGCTGATCTTCACCCAATTCAAAACAATTTTCAAGAAATATATATGTTGCAAAATCCATCCACTTATAATTATCTTCATTTTCACTCTTTCTGTAGAGATCAACATTCCTAGTTTGTTTTCTATAATGAGTTCTGCGGCAACAAATACAAGTAACATTTGGTCTTTCATTAGAGACTATTGCAAATTTTGTTATGTGATCATTAAATGTCTTACTTACACAAGGTTCTACATTCTCTTCCACTTCTGCCTCATTTACTGTGTCCTTCTCTGCACTGTTTTGTTCAGGACCAAAGTAACAAAACTGAATTTCATCAACAACCTTCTCTACATCTGATACCGTTCCTCGGAACAGAGCCCTATTCAATTCATTTAACTTTATTGCTGGACTTTTGGCAAAATACAACCGTCTCACAAACTTTCTCATTTCAGTATGATGAACAGCCAGCATCCTAAAATGATGGAAAACACTATTGCACACTTTTCTAGATAGACAAGCAAGAGAATGACCCTGCAAACCAGTATTCTCTCTCACTCTGCATGGATCCAGACTTTGAAGCACCTTAATCTTTTGTTTTACACTTTTTTTACTATATTCTCTTAGAAACTCTCGAAATCTGTCAATAGATTCCTGACGCACAGTGCAAATACTACTACAATTCCAAGTGTACACTGGGGCTTTAGGACGTCTCCCCATTGCCTCATCTGCCATCACTTGTACCTCATCTCTTGGAACCATTATCTCCTTCTCCATTATGCAACCATTTTTTACTTCGTATGAACGACCTCTGGTGTCAACTGCATGCAGCAAACTATTACTTTGAAAATAGCTCTCTTCATTAAAAAAAGGTTCACTACTTGAGCTATGCATCCACTTTCCTAAAAACACTTTACAAAAATTTGTTCTGTTCACTACTCTTTTGCTTTTGCTTTGTGATTTCAGTACATTAACCATTTTATCTAATGTACGCATCCTATTCAAAATTAATATGAATAGTTTCCTTTTTAATTCTAATGCTTTTGCTGCAATGGCTTCAATTTCTTTTTTTCTCTTGTAATATTTAGCCTTTTGCTTATATTTCTTTATATCCTTTATCAAATTGGACATAACTCTTCTCTGAAACATTTTTCTACGTATCTCTTTAAATGCTGTTTTTCTGTTTATGTTAAACTTTTCAATTGCAGAAGGTATATTTGCATTAACTAAATCCTCAATTTTTTGCTGTTCTGTAGGTTTTTTTACATTTTTCCGACAACAGACATTTTGTACATTTTTCTTTGTTTTGAATAATTTGTTTATAAATTGTTTTTTTTGCTTACCAGAAGATTTTTTCTTTTTCCCTACATCAGCATCTTCTACTAACTTTGGTCCTCCAGTTGTCTTCAAATATAGTTTTTTTTTTAGCGTTTTTTGAACTCGAGATTTTGTAGGCATCTTAAATTTTGTTCACTGTTCTTCAGCAATACCTGCAAAAAAACTAAAAAAAAATCCTTTATTGTATTTAAATATATTACTACATTTCTTTTCACAATAGTCACAAAACGAAATTTCTTTGCCAATTTGAATGCACACAAACTCCTCTTTTTTTTTGGGCAAGTGAAAATCTGTATAACAAACTGTCACATTATGAAACCAAGCTGTTTTTTTTTCAGACCACCACCGTGTGTATTCTCTGTGACTGCCTACACTCCAGCAGGGGCAACCAGCCTTAGTGATGCTGAATGTATTTGCATTACAGACTTAAACCTGAAAACCCCACTCGCTTCTAATTACTGTGCATGACTATACATGGCAAGCACATGGGTGTGTGCTAAACCTCTGCTTCTTCCCCCAAAAATTCGCTCCTCTTTTCCATCTACTGCAACTGTGAAATCACCAGAGCAAGACGCAATACATTTCTGCCTATAATTCTTCTATGCACACAGAGTCATGTTTTCACATTAGTGCCAAAACGAAATTTCTTTGCCAATTTGAAAGCACACTTACTGCTCTTTTTTTTTCGGGCCAAGTGAAAATCTCTTTTTACACTTTGAAATCACTTTTACAGACTGACACATTCTGAAACCTTTTTTTTTAAATTTATTTAAATGCACATGTCCAAGCTGTTTTTTTTTCAGACCACCACCGTGTGTATTCTCTGTGACTGCCTACACTCCAGCAGGGGCAACCAGCCTTAGTGATGCTGAATGTATTTGCATTACAGACTTAAACCTGAAAACCCCACTCGCTTCTAATTACTGTGCATGACTATACATGGCAAGCACATGGGTGTGTGCTAAACCTCTGCTTCTTCCCCCAAAAATTCGCTCCTCTTTTCCATCTACTGCAACTGTGAAATCACCAGAGCAAGACGCAATACATTTCTGCCTATAATTCTTCTATGCACACAGAGTCATGTTTTCACATTAGTGCCAAAACGAAATTTCTTTGCCAATTTGAAAGCACACTTACTGCTCTTTTTTTTTCGGGCCAAGTGAAAATCTCTTTTTACACTTTGAAATCACTTTTACAGACTGACACATTCTGAAACCTTTTTTTTAAATATATTTAAATGCACATGTCCAAGCTGTTTTTTTTTCAGACCACCACCGTGTGTATTCTCTGTGACTGCCTACACTCCAGCAGGGGCAACCAGCCTTAGTGATGCTGAATGTATTTGCATTACAGACTTAAACCTGAAAACCCCACTCGCTTCTAATTACTGTGCATGACTATACATGGCAAGCACATGGGTGTGTGCTAAACCTCTGCTTCTTCCCCCAAAAATTCGCTCCTCTTTTCCATCTACTGCAACTGTGAAATCACCAGAGCAAGACGCAATACATTTCTGCCTATAATTCTTCTATGCACACAGAGTCATGTTTTCACATTAGTGCCAAAACGAAATTTCTTTGCCAATTTGAAAGCACACTTACTGCTCTTTTTTTTTCGGGGGCAAGTGTATATCTCTTTTTTCAATTTGAAATCACTTTTACAGACTGACACATTATGTAACTACAACAAAAACAATTCCCATTTCTATTATTCATTTCTTAAGTTACCACATACATCCCCTCTCAAACTGTAAACTCACCTTTTAAATTAGTTAGTTGTGAAAGAAATGTGGCACTCAAACAGCAGATTATCAGAGCCAGGATCTCTGTTGTGTTCACCTCTCTCCTCTCAGCAGAACCAGATAATGGCAAACTTTCCCTCTATTTTTCCACACATATACATGTAAGTTTCAAATCTCAGTGCTTCCCCCTTTTTTTTCACATGTAATCACACATTTCTATTGGTTGAAAACCAACCCTTTTCCAACAGTACCCTTCCCCCAACTTGACTTCTGCCTAGTACCCTTCCCCCAACTTGACTTCTGCCTGCTACCATAGCAACAGCTCATGGAACACTGCTGTGTGCAGTTAGGTCAGAAGTTCGACACACAATGTTTCAATTCCACAGAGCAAGAGTGCTTGACTTTTCAAACCTAACAGCAAATCCAAAGTACTGTTCTTTGGTTACACATTTTTTTGTACCAATAAAAAACATGTTTCTATTAATTTTCACATACAGCCTAGTTTTTATTCTGGAATGGTATGAAACAGCCAATCAGTTCTTTTTGTTTTAAAAAAATATGTATGCCTCCATTTCCAAACTGTCTTTCTTTTCATATTGCCATTCTACTGAAAGACACCTCCTGAGTGCATCCAGTTCTCCTTTGAAGATGTTCACAGTGTGGATTGTAGGGCACAGCTATGTCTTCTGGAGTGAAAAGTTTGCAGAGAAAACAGATATGGTGAGAGACCTTGCTTTGCCAAATGTAGACATTAAATGGATTGGTCAGAGAGGGTTAAAGTGGCACCAATTGATGCCATTGGTGAAATCCTTCATTCAAATCCAACACCCTGACCTCATAATAGTGCACTGTGGTGGCAATGACCTAGGCACTTTGACTGGGGTAGGTCTGGAAATGCTTATGAAGGACACCTTTGCACAACTGTTTACACTTTTCCCTAAAACTGCCTTTGTGTTTTCCAACATATGCCAAAGGCAAAAATGGAACTGGTCCAATCATTTCTGTCCACAGATTGACAAAGCAAGAAAGCACGTCAACAAATCTGTTTCTGCTTTCCTCCGTGACTATGGTATGGGTGCCATTTACCACAACAACTTGCGTTACAACATGCAAGACATTTATAGAGGAGATGGTGTGCACTTCAATGATGAAGGGAACAGAGTCTTCCTCTTGAACCTTAGACTCTGCATCGGTACTTACTTGTAGGTACCACTAAAAAAATGACTCCATAAACACAACAGCTCTTTTTAGAGCTCCCTAATTTCTAAACTCTTAAATCTGATTTTCATTTATTTTTTATTTATTTTTTTTACCGTACGCTTACCGTAAGCGTACCCCGTGATTTTTTTTAAAATCAATTAATGTTTTTTTTGTACTTTTCTGTCCTTCTTTGACCCCCTTACAAATGTTAGGGGGTCTGTAACTCTCCTCATTGCCCCCTTTTCTTCTTTTCACTCTTTTTTTTTTCAGAGTGAAACAGAAAATGGCGGCCGCCGCTTCCTGGTTTCGTCCGATTCGAATGTTTACTAAGATCTAAGAGCCAATCAGAATCGCGCTCGCGCACGCCACCGTACGCTTACCGTAAGCGTACCCCGTGTTTTTAAAAAAAATCAATTAATGTTTTTTTTGTACTTTTCTGTCCTTCTTTGACCCCCTTACAAATGTTAGGGGGTCTGTAACTCTCCTCATTGCCCCCTTTTCTTCTTTTCACTCTTTTTTTTTTCAGAGTGAAACAGAAAATGGCGGCCGCCGCTTCCTGGTTTCGGCTGATTCGAATGTTTACTAAGATCTAAGAGCCAATCAGAATCGCGCTCGCGCACGCCACCGTACGCTTACCGTAAGCGTACGGTAAGCGTACCGTAAGCTGGCTCAGATATATATATTGATTTAAAGGCTATTTTCTCAGAATCTACTGAACAAATTTACACCAAACCTACAAAAGGCACTTCCTTGACCTAGGGACTACCTCTCTGCCAAATTTTGAGTAATTCTGTTCAGCCGTTCGGGCTGTAGCTCGTTCTAAAGGTCCTATGGAAAAATGCATGGGAAAAACGCGTTTTGGGTCCCCCCTTTTATCTCAGCCCCCGCTTGACGGATCCCCCCGAGACTTTCAGGGTAGGAGCGGAGCGTAGCGCCCCACCTATTTTGAGAAATTCGCGAGGATTCATCGACCGGCGCCAAAGTTATTCAAAATAGAATGTTGAGGTTTTCCTATGGAAACGTGGTCCTAACTATAACTACCTACTGGCGACCGCCAGTAGGTAATATATATATATATATTACCTACTGGCAGTCGCCAGTAGGTAGTTATAGTTAGGACCTATTTTCCATACGAAATCCACAACATTCTATTTGGAATAACGTTGGCGCCGATTGACGGATCTTCGCGAAATTTTCCAAACTTTAGGCCAGCTCCGGTCCGCTCCTATCCTGAAAATTTCACGGTGATTCGTCAAGTGGGGGCCGAGAAAATAGGGGGGTCCCAAAACGCGTTTTCCCAATGCATTTTCCCATAGGACCTGTTGACGCAGCTACAGCCCGAACTGCTGAATGGATTTAGACCAAATTTGGCAGAGAGGTAGTCCTCAGTTCAGACTCGTGCCTTTTGCTTAAATTGTGTAAATCCGTTCAGTAGAGAGTTAAAAAGATAGATATATCTGGGCGGAGCCTAACCACACATCTCATCGTGAGATCTAATTGGCTGTCAGTACTTCATCCAAGAAGTGTTGGCAGCCATCTTGGGACCAATATACATGATAGCACCTCATTAAAAAGCATTTCAGTTAATAGAAGGTTTTAAGACTTTAGTTACATTATAAATCATTTGTTGATGGTACCATACTCATTTTAGGAATTGTGGTGTGCTCTAAGGTGATTTTACCATGTGAAAAAGCCTTCTGCTGTGATATCATGAATCATGTTTGAATCATGTTTGAGAGAAAACTATTTTCTCATGCTTTTCCCACAGAGGTTTGGAAGGTGATCTATAAGCTAAACTGAGAGCATATTTTCTGTAAATTCACATTATCTTTCTCAGTCATGTGAGAATGACGTCTGACATTCTCAGTAAAACATGTACATCCAACAAGTGCAGAGACTGTCAGTTGATTCCTTTGTGTTCTACTGCAGCTTCCCAGAGTGTTCTAAAGAACAACTAGAGCGCTAACAGTCCTACTTATGACAAACGTATGGCACACCTGAAGCCATCTTGGTTGGAATAAAGTGGTAATTCTTAAAACATTTAATTTAAAAAGGAACAAAATGAGGGGGTTAATTTTGCCATAGAAAGTATGATTAGTGCTGCAGAAAGAAAAATTAGGGCACATTTTGAGTGACTTCTCAAATCCTCTTCTATTTCATTAAAAACTTCTGACATGCAGACTGAAACATGCACTTTCAATACCAGCAGCAGACTTCCCCGGTGAGCAGTAGCTTTACTACAGTGATCTAATGAGCAACTAGAGTGCTAACGTTCAGAATTTATGGCAAATGTGTGACACATCTGAATGTCTTCTTGATGGAACCAAAGTAAAAAACTGAAAGTATTTCCTACTGAGGAGAAAGCAGTAAAGGAGGAAATTAGGAAACTTCATAACAAATAAATCTCCCGAGATGGCCACCAGAGACAAAAGAGCCCAAATGTAGCCCAAATATCACCCAGATGTAGCCCAAGTATAGCCCAATGACAGAATGTCCCAGAATGCTCTTAAGAACAACTAGAGCGCTTACTGTCTTAATTATGACAAAAGTATGGCACACCTGAAGCCATCCTGATTGGAATAAACTGGTAACACTTAAAACATTTAATTTAAAAAGGAACACAATGAGGGGGTTCATTTTGACATAGAAATTATGATTAGTGCTGAAGAAAGAAAAATTAGGGCACATTTTGAGTGACTTCTCAAATCCTCTTCTATTACATTAAAAAATTCTGATATGCAGACTAAAACTTGCACTTTTAATACCAGCAGCAGACTTCCGTGGTGAGCAGTAGCTTTACTACAGTGATCTAATGAGCAACTAGAGTGCTAACATTCAGAATTTATGGCAAATGTGTGACATATCTGAATACCTTCTTGATGGAATCAAAGTAAAAAACTGAAAGCATTTCCTACTGAGGAGACTGCAGTAAATGAGGAAATTAGGAAATTTCATAACAAATAAATCTCCCAAGATGGCCACCAGAGACAAAAGAGCCCAAATGCAGCACAAATATCACCCAGTTGTAGCCCTCATGTAGCCCAATGACAGAAGTGTGCAAAACACTTATTTTTTGTGTATTTGCAGTTTTATATATTGCAGACTTGTCAGGTATTGGAGTGCTTTACATGAGCATTGGTTACATCACACAAGATCAACTTCATTTTGGTTGTAGACATGGGGAGATTAAGTGATTTGACCAGAATCACAGAATGTTGAGCTGAAGCAGAAACTCCAACCTGGTTCCCCAGTTGCAAAGTCTGCAGCTCTGAAAGTAACACCACATCCTCTCCCCTAAGTGCAACATTTAATCAAGTGGGAACTGGATAAAAAAACATAAAGATTACAAATAATTTAAAAGTTCTTTGTCGCTATTTGAAAACTCAGAAAATATGTCCTTATTTTAGTCTTTTAGAGCACTAACCCTAATTTTAATGCCAATAAGACCCTCTCATATATGTAATTTCTAAAGGAAATGCTCTAGGTATTACAGTTTTGATTACATCAAGATGACGTCAGGCGTTCCACACTTTTGTAATAAATATAGAATGTTAGCAATCTAGTTGTTCATTGGGATACTGTTGAGAGGCAGAGGCCAGGGACACGGACTCTGAAAATGGAAGGCAGCCAGGAGAGTGCAGAGGCAACAATTTGACCACACTGGGCAGGCAGGAAGGGCAGTGGCAGCACAACAGACTATGGAGGGCAGTGGAAAGGGGGGCAGGGGCAACAAACCAACAATACAGGACTGGCAAGAGAGGCTGTGACAATATAATAGACCATTGTGGGCAGAAGGAAGAGGCAGTGGTAGTACAACCATACATGCCAACAGACCCGTTTCAGCCAGGAAACGTCCAATGTTTTTAAGCTCAAATGGGCTTTATTTGATCTGTCTCCTGTCTAAAATCTCCTCTTTTGCAATGTAACTCAAAGGGGAAAATCAATACCCCAGTTGTGTTTCAAAATCTCCCTCTTACCAAGTTCAAAATGCTCGCAAGTATGGTACATTGGATCATGGTAGGCAGGAGGAATTGGGGTAGGGACATGGACTCGGATAACAGAGGACAGGAGGGACATGGAGAGGTGCACCAAACTGACCCTAAAGGGTAGGTATCAGGGTTTGCAGCAGCACAATACACCACACAGGGTATGCGTGACGGGAGTGCAGCACAACAATCCATAGAAAGCAATAGGGAGGGGACAGGACCATGCACATGGACAACAGAGAACAGAGGAGAAAGAGGCAATGGTAGCTAGCTGACCATAATGGACAGACAGGAGAGAAAGCTGCAGCATAACAGACCATAAAGGGCAGGAGGGACGGATCAGGGGCATTACAATGGAACAGACAAGCCAGGAGGGTGGGAATAGGGGTCTGCACATGGAAACAGAGGGCTGGGGGAAAGGGGGCAGGGCAGGAGCAGCAAGCTGACCATGGAGATCAGGCAGGATGGGCACTAGAAACAAGACACACCATGGAGGGAATGTGGGAGGGGGTCAGGGGCAGCTAGCTGACCACACAAGGAAGGTGTGAGGGGCCAATGCAGCACAGAAGACCTTGCATGGCAAGCGGGAGGGTTAGTGGCAGCACAATGGCTATGATGGGCAAGAAGGAGGATGCAGGGGCATGCAAAAAGGACCATGGAGGATAGAAGGGAGGGTCAGGACCTGGGCACAGACAAGAGAGTTCAGGGGAAGGGGCCTCACAACAGACTGCGTGCGTATAGGACTGTTGGTGAATGAGTGGATGTGTATGTGGATCTTAGAATTACTGAATAGGTTGTTGTAACTGGTATTGGTATGTCCATTGTTTTGAAAATGTTAGTTTCTATTTTTGAATGTGTGTATCAAAGGTTATATTAGGGGGAGAGGAGGTCTGCCACTCTATCACAAGGGTGATGTCATCAGTGATGTCATTTGAGATGTCATCAGTGATGTCATGAGTGATGTCACTGACCATGTCATGAGTGATGTAATATGTGACGTCATCAGCAGTGCATTGCGGGCGCGCGAGTTATAGTTAGCTGAACTAAGTATAACGGGGGAATTTCAATGGTTTTGTACGAGTGAAAAGTCCAGCTAACTATAACGCCCCTGAAACCTATGGTTTTTTCATTGCATTTTTAAGGTTTTTTTAAATGCTAATTCCTAACTATAACGTGCCTGAAACCTATGGTGTTTTCAGTGAATTTCAAAGGTTTTTTAAATGCTAATTTCTAACTACGCCTACAGAGATAGGACATGTGAAGAAAGAAGAAAAAACGCACAGAAAGCAAAAAAAGAAATGCAGAAAGAAGCAACAAAAGGTTTTTTCAGTGTATATATATATATATATATATATATATATATATATATATATATACATAACGCTTCATTGCCAGTCCCTCCAATTGAGAAGCACTCGAATGCACACTAAATGTGGCAAGCCTTTATTTCAGGATACAAGTAAGTTCAGTTTGTGGTATCAATCACACAGCCAGCATGCGATTCGCCATCATAGGACATCATATTCCTAAGTATTGCTTCAAACACTCTGGCACATCCTCTCATATCCACCTATAGCCATCATTTCCTAACCACAAAAATGGTATGCCTAGCCCCAATTATAATATGCAAAGCATGGCCTCATATGAAGATATACAGCCCCAAAGGCCAAGGCAGAACTACCATATGGTAAGGGAAACAAAGCCAAAATACGCCCGTGGCTATCCCCACATGCTTGTCTCGTAAGAGCATCGTTACAATTCAACAGAAGCTCTCCATGGGCAGTACACAAGTGCAGTCTCTCCTGAGCAGAAGCAATCTATACACAGACTGAACAAACCCTGCATCACAAATTCAGACATTACTTATATACACAGATTCCAATATGTGCCCCTTTTTCTGTCACAATTGCCCGGACATCTATTCTGGGAAGAAGAAGTTTAGTTGTTAAATTATTCATGTAACATATACCTAGCTAATGAATGATAACCATAATGGTTGTGTTTGATATACAGTAAAATAATGCCATATAGTCCCAGGAGTGTTTGATCTATTTCAGATTTTATAGGACAACCTACGACCTGATAACGGAATTACATTTAGATGAATTCATTCTAGTTTTTGTAGTTATCATAAAAACATGGGCCCAATGTGGCCTGCCTGGAGCTGTGTTGGACACATCCATCTGTACCAAATATGTTAGCCAAGTATGCAGCACATACCACAAACCAAGTTGCTTCTTGGAACTTTATTAATAGGTGTTATTCACAGAACACATTTAATTATTTTTAAAATCTGTGCGTACTTAGATGCTACTTGCTTGTTTGAACCTTGTGCACAACAAAGCATGTCTCTCATTTTTGCATTTCCTGTGTATGGGAATGCAGCTCTCTGGCTTCTGCAATCATTAAGCCATATTTCATGTGTGCACATGCACTGCCCATGTCTCATATGTGTGCCCATAGATCATTCTCCCGTGTGCACCAAGCTACATCTTGACTGTGTGCACCTAACCTCTTCTCACCTGCATACACCTTGGCCCTTTTACCTGTGTGCAGCCATTCAAATCACCTGCATCCACTAATACCTCTTACTAATATGCACCTTATGTTCCTGCATTCATTTGCACCTTCCCTTCCGTACACTACTTGCTCTCACATTTGTGCATTTAGCCCCAGTTGCCTGTTTGCACACTGGCAACCTCAGCTACTTGAGATTTCTGGGGTCATCTAGGCCCATCTCTCATTTAGCCCCATTTCTCCTCTGTGCACGTAACACCACTGTCACCAGCACGAACGTTACTTCATTCACTATTGTACCCCTAACCTTTCAAAATACAATACGTTTTTGACATTTTGTTGAAGAAAGCTGGAACAGTACTACCAGGCAATTGCCAAACATGTTTAATGCATCTTTCTTTTCAGACTATTTAAAAAGAAATGTCTTTATTGATTTTTAAACACCATACCTAAATGGTGTGCAAGAGGCATGAATAGGCACAGTTGCATTTCATGTAACTTCAGCAGCCCAGTACATACAAGAACTACGACAATGTAAGCGAGTGATAACAAAGTACAAGCATACAAAAGAATGGCGCGAGTCGTAGCAGCGAAATGCAGGGACATTTTAAGTAGCTGCTATGTGCCCTGCCCACCAGCAGGGTAGATAGGAAAGTATAACGATAGAACCAACACTACAACTATGGTAACTACTGATTGGAGGTAACATGAGGTGGACTGTATCAGGGGGGAGAGTGTGTAGGAGAATTGTAGTTTGTATCAGCGACATGTGGTCATCGGGGTGAGCGGGAGATGGGGTGAAGAAAAGAAGAGTAAGGCGCAAGTGCCTTGCGATGACATGTAGGGGTGTTGCGTTGGTTGTGTTATTAAATCAGGAGCCTGTTGTGTCTGCTATCTGCACCACTCACCATGTCTCCACATCTAGCAGCGCTCTAGGAAGGATGTGGCCTAATGGCGAGAGCGGTCGACCTCGAAGCTGTGGAACCGTGTTCAAATCCGGCGGGACGCTCAACATCCTGTGATTCTGGGCAAATCACTTAATCTCCCCCTGCCTAAGAAAATTAATGTGTCCTTTGCAACATAACTGGTACTCATGTAAAGCGCTCTGATGCCTTCAGGTCGAGTTCTCGCTATATAAAAACTTCAACAACAACAAGCATTTGCAATGCAATAGGTCTTGCAAGTTTAAGCTATTGGCATTGTAAATAATTGTTGGCAGATGTTTATTGGGAGATACAGAGAGCCGTCCCTGGTATGGCTTAGGCACAGGTGGTAACTGACAATCTCAGAACATTGAACATCAGAAGTCTGCCAACACTCTGGATGACATATGTGAGTTCTGACAGTCATCTAATCATATGACATCACCACACAATGCCTTTTATTTATGTTTCAAAAACCAAAAGATAAATAAAAGCCACCGTCATTTACAATACCAATAGCTGAAAGTCGCGTAAATGCGAGAACTGTTGCATTGCAAATGCTTGTTATTAGATTGTTCTCGGTGTCCAAACTGAAACCCCATACAGCTGTGGCCTCTTTCTTTATTGGGGTCGTCAGTACCGAATGGAGATTCGAAAGAATGCAAGGGGTTGAATGTTAGTTTACTAGAGTGGTAAGTGAACATCATGATTTATGTGACGAAGTTATGGAAACAAGCACAGCACTTTGATGCAAGTTGGCGCTTGGTACCATACTCGATGACAAAGATAATTAACGACTGAGCAGCCTCGTGTGTGGGCTTTATCTGTATGGCTGCAATCGTATGAGCAACGTCTGTCTATTTATGGGCTTCTCTAGAAGCTTGTTACCTTAAAAAATTCGTGTTTTTACAAATGTGTAAAGTAGATTTGTGTAACAGTGGATGACAAGTAGGGGCCTTCATTGCCAATAAAGGTAGGAAGGTTTCAGGCTGATGGGGTGAATTTGGGGACTGGATTCAGTTGCATTTCAGAGTAAAGCTCCCTGGAGCAAAGGCATGCTCTGGGCTCATATTTATTCCTTTATTTAAACACTGAATGCAAACTTAGTTAATGCCCCGGTTTCCTGCCAGTAATTTTAATTGGTTGAGTTCTACTCCTGCTTCTCACAGTCCTTCCATTTGAGGTTAGCCCTCCCAAAGACAGTCATCTAGCACTAGCAAGCAAAGCCTTACGATCTAGTAAGCTTGCAAGCAAAGTCCCCCCTCTACTGCAGTCTAACCTTTAAGTGAAGTTTACATATAACCAGCCGCGGTCCATGCAGGTAACAAAGATGGGACGGTGGGGCTGGGTAAGGGGGGAGTTCAAGGGATGATGCTGAGGGAAAATTAACTAAATAATTAATTTTCCCTCTGCATTGTACCTCGAAATACCCTCATACCTGGCCCCACCGCCCCACCGCTGTTACCTGCACGGACCGCGGCTGCATATAACAGACCTATCCTGCAAATCAAATAGCAAGCTTCATACAAAATAGAAACATCGCAAAGGTCACCCGCTTCCTCAAGGAGGTTAGTTTGGGGGCAGAGCGGCAATGTGGAAGAGCAGATCTCGGAGTAATGAAAATGACTAAGTAATTGGAGCATCGTACTCTCATCCCTCTTCCTCATTACAGCCCTTAAATAGGGTGTTAAAAGCAAGTATGTGCAATAGCATGCAATCATGTTACAGCCGTTTAATGAAGGACAAAAATCAACATCAAAACCACAGAGTACAAATCAATGAACTGTCCTAGCAGATAAGCCAACTCTAAGGTAGATGCACCAAAGGGTGAAAGAGAAACATCCAAGTGGAAGCAAAGGTATTTGGAGCACCCCAAGTAGCTGGCCAACAAATACCAACAAGAAAACTCATTTACATTCATCCAATAAGGTAGTCACCCCTTTATTGGATTTACTCCAGTCACTGATGGCGAACACAGAATGTTTACCTCTTAAACGATCATTTCCAAGGACGCAAACATTCCATGCGACATGCAGAAAGCCTCCATACAAGCCAAGCAAACATGTAATGCTCATCCCACAGCAAGGGTTATCCAAAAACATATTGGGGCAGGTGGAAATGGCACAGAACCTTATGTCTGAAGACTGGTGAGGGTCACAAAAACACATCCCAAAGAACCAATCTAAGTTAAGTTCCTTGCAGCTAAATGCCACAATTTTCACCAACATCTAGATCTGAATCTTCATCAAGGATCTGATTGGCAGATAATCTAGCAGCCACTGATCAAACATGGACTGAACAGTGAATTCAATCAGACTCCAGAATTTGCTCTGCAATCATTAACACCAATGATTGGTCGGCATGTATAGGTGCGTACAATAGGAGCAGTACTCCTAACAAGAGGATCAGCTTAAATCCCCCTGAGGAAGTAGCAAGGAGAGAAAAAGAACAATCCCTTAGATGACATTTCTTTAAATGCCATATGTTTCAACTATGTTGCTGTGCTCCCTTCAGAGAATAGGAACTTCCACACGAGGACAAACATGACAAGACTAAGAAGATGATATTCTCCTCCCACCACAGCTATAGTATGATAAAGAATATGAATTACAAAAAAGCACCACCAGTGCCAAACGTAAACTCACCCTCATCTTGCAGCCTGAAACACCGATACTGCAGCTTTAATCACTAAGAAACAAGAAGTGACTGGCTAAATCCTGCTGAAGTAAGGGTCAGAATCAGAAGACACTTTGTTATTCTAAGAAATGTGTTAGAAAAGGGGTCTCTAGTTGGCAGTTTGCACTCTGTCCACGTAGGAACCCTCACTATAGTCAGGGTAAGGGAATCATACAGGTAATATAACTCCTGCTCACCCCCTTAGTAGCTTGGCATGAGCAGTGAGGCCTATCTCCGTGGCAATGTATAAAGCATTTGTACATACATACACAGTAACACAGTGAAAACACTACAAAATGAGTCCAAGCCAGTTTAGAAAAGTAGCCTATATATTTATCTGAATAAAGCAAGACCAAATTGTCAAAAATCCAACATACACAAGTAGAGATATCGCTTTTCAAAGGTTAAATCAGTTCAGTTCATAGAAATCTATGGATGCATCACTCCAAGCAGAAAGTACCTTGGATGCGTCAAAGTTCAAAGACGAAACAGGCGCAGGGGAGGTGAGGCACTGGAAAAGCAAAGCGATGCATCAGTTCCTTACTCCCAGGGGAAGTGATGTGTTGGTTCCCTACTGTCAGGGAAGGCAATGCGTCAGTTCCTTACAGGAAGGGGAGGTGATGTGTTGATCTCCAGACACGCAGCCTCTGTTCTTTACTGCTGGGCAATGTCGATGAAGAAATCATCACACACAAGCCCTTGGAGAACCTCGGATGCAGGATGCAGAAGGCAAAGTCCAGTCCTTTCACTCCCTCCCAAAACAGAAGCAGCAAGCAACAGGCCAGCAGAGTGTCAGTCCCTCCTACAGGATCCAGCTCTTCTTCCTTGCAGAATGCCCTTTAGTCTAAAAGAGCTGATTTGTGGCAAACGTCAAAGGACAATCTTTATAGTTCACAAGACCCTGCCTTTCCCTGACCTGGCTCCAGACTCACTACAGGGGATGGAGACAGCTTTGTGTGAGGACAGGTACAGCCTTATTCAGGTGTCAGTGACAACTCCCCCCACCCCTCTAGCACAGGAAGGGCCATTAGCCTGGTAATGGCCCATCAGGATATGCAGGGCACAGCTCAGCTCCCTTTCTGTGACTGTTTAGAGTGAATGCACAAGAGCACAACTGTCAGCCAACCCAGACTGAGATTCTACAGACAGGCAGAGGCACAGAATGGTTAAGCAAGAAAATGCCCACTTTCTAAAAGTGGGATTTTCAAACACAAGATTTTAAAATCCATCTTCACCATAAGATGTACTTTTAAATTGCGTGTACAAAGATCCCAAACTCCAAATCTCTGTCTGCTCTTAATGGGAAATGACACTTAAAAGATATTTCAAGGGAATCCCTATGTTACCCTATGAGAGTGATGGTCCTTGCAATAGTGAAAAATGAAATTAGCAGTATTAAACTATCAGGACATATAAAACACAACAGCACTTTTAAATATACTGCACCCTGCTCAGGGAGCTGCCTTGGGCCTACCTTAGGGATGACTTACACATAGCAAAAAGGAATGTTTGGGCCTGGCAAATGAGTGTACTTGCCAGGTCGAAAGGGCAGTTTTAAAGCTGCACACACAGACACTTCAGTGGTAGGTCTAAGACAGGTTTGCAGGGCTACTCATGTGGGTGGCAAAATCAGTTCTGAGGGCCCACTAGTAGCATTTGATTTACAGGCTGTAGCGCAACTTGCGCACTTTACTAGGGACTTACTAGTAAATCAAATATGCCAATTATGGATAAACCAATCACCAGTACAATTTACACGGGGAGTAGTTGCACTTTAGCACTGGTCAGCAGTGGTAAATTGCCCAGAGTCCTAAAACCAGCAAAAACAAAATGCAGCACACCATCAAGAACACGGGGTCAGAAGCAAAAAGACAGGGGAGATCACACCAAAGATGCCAGGTCTAACATCAGCACTTCTGCTACAACCTTTTATACCCTGTTGTGTGATGAAGAGCCAACAAGGGGAAAGCATGAATGTAACTAAAGGAAGAATGGACTGGAACAGCACAGTGACTAACTTTGCAGCCTACATCTACAAGTCCATTCACCCATTTAATTTCACACTGCGCAAGCTTCCATAATTCAGGGGTGGTGGTTTGACAGAATCCAACACAATTTGTGATAAGTGGAGAAAAAGTAACTGCATTAGAGTTGGCAGCCACCTATCTGCGCAGGTGCAGCCAGACAGATCCTCAGTGGGGCTAGTAAAAATCAAAAGTAGCTGCTGTAGGAATGGACATATATTGTGTGGTGTTCCCCCATTTTTGCCATGATTGCTTTGCTGGCTGTAGAACCAGCGATGAAAGGCTTGTTCTGCCCCTTTCAACTTTATGAATTTGGCATACACCTGACCGGTATATTTAACTTGCATAAATGACCCTAGCATATGGTGCAAAATATGGTCAGAGCCTCTATAGTAAATGTCACAAGTGCACTGCAGCACCCATTACAGTGATGGTGTAAAACATGGCCTGCCATTGTAGCTTGACTGTGGCAATTCAAACACTGCAATTTGACATTACAGCACCAAATCCTATTAAGTGTCCAATCCTGATTGACATCTCTGCATGGTTTACATATGAGTTTTGGGACTCACCTGAAAGGCCCAAAACAGGATGCCAAGATAGTTCTTGTGTATCTCCTGTCTGGTTGCAGAAGGACACATAACACTAGGAGCACACTTGAAATTAAAGGATTCTTGTGTTTCCACTGTCTAGATGCTGGAAACCCTACTTTTGTTCTACCAGGCTTCTGTCTCTAGGTTTATCGTGGGTACATTGGCTACCCCAAACTCGATTAATATTACATTTGGGAATACCTGGGATCACCAAGTTACAGTTCCCACACACCCAGCCCTCAAAACCTAAGTCTAGTGTGACCAAAGACTTTTGCCAAATTCGAAAATGACCAAAGTGAGTAGGGTTGGCCCTGGAAGATGTTACCCCTCTGGTTAGGGTGTGGCCATGGGTCAGTCCCCCCACTGGCTTGTGCCACATTTTCTAGGCACCCACATCAGAACTCTTCTGGACGAGAGAAAGATCAGAAGAGGACTGAACCTGCTGTCCGCAACTTGAGAAGAGCTCTGAAGGATCGGACCTGCTCTTTCTTGTACACAGGACAAGCACATGGAATTTGAGGGTCATAAAACAGACCTCCTGTTAATGCTACAGGGATACAGCAAGCTATAAACTGCCTTTGCTGCAACTGCCCAGCTGACCAGTGGCATCTTGACCTGGACTGGACTGGCCACTGCCTCCACTGAGGCCCTGGGGACTTTAAAAGAATAATCCTGTGATGGATTGAGAATTAAAGGACCAAGTTAGATGGTAAAATCTATGACCAGGATGAAACAGTTTGATGAGTCTTGGTCTGCTTCAAATTGTGCCAAGATCCCGGGCTGCTGTGACCATTGACTATCATTGGCACTTTATGGCGCTCTTCCTACTTAAAACTTTAGAAATTCATATCTCCGGTTCCCCTTATTGAGTTTTTGTTATTTTGGTGACATTCCATTTATTAAAATGTACTCTTTTTTCTAATTTAGTTTGCGATTTTTATTGTTTTATATTAGGACTTTATTACTGTTTTGGTAATGCATACACACTGTTCATATTGCCCTAAGTTAAACCAGTCTTCTTTTTGCAAATAGCTACCAAGGGGTGTGAGTTCAGGTTAATTTAGGGATTAGAGGGTTTACCCTGAAAAAGGTTGTGATTATTCCTTGAGATGAGTGGGCACCCTCCACCCCAAATATTAATCCCATTCTTACAGTTAACCTATGGCTATATCTCTTATAGGTTAGATGCCTGTAAGTTGGAAAAACTAAAAAGGGGTTTTATACTAGAGGATTTAAATCTCATACATAAGGTCTGTGATGAGCAAGAGAGATGAGGAGTAATCATCTTTGAGATATACCGCTGCATGCTAAGGGCACGTGCAGCAGGCCTCAGTAAACAGATTTGATTGCCCTTGGTGGGAATCAGATGCCCGTGGCCAAGTTTTAGGTCTGATTATAAAAACAGACACAAAATGATGAGGGATAAAACTGTTGAAGCAGACTTTCTATGTTGAGAAGGGTTCCACCTCTTCCATGGCACAGCCAGATCTCTTGGTGACGACACCAAGTGGGTCATTAGGATGGAGGGCGGACTTTAGTCTGCCCGCCACCCTAGCGGTAATGGGACCGCCCACCTGCCATGCGGTGGTACCGCCACCCTAATTATGATGCGACCGCCACCGCGACTGTCGCATCTGGCGATTTAACATTGTGGCAGATGCTGCTGTCTGCAGCACCCGCCACAATGTGAAATGGCAATGTTGTGCATTTCCCTGCACAACGTGGCAGGCAACGTGCTGTGGTAAATAATTTAATTACCGGGACTTAATTTGATACAGAAACATAATAAAAATAGCTCAATAAATAAGAGGCAGAATCCGTGGTATTAGAGGTTCGGAATGGGCTTTATTCCAATGGACGATTCGAATCGGTTGCTCCAAGTTCCATCACCACGAAGGTTCAGGAAGTGAAGTACATACATTATTGATAATTAATCACTTTTATACAATAGGCATTACAGTGAAGCAAATGCAAGAGGCGTAACAATTGATAGTGTAGATAAAACATACATACGTAGCAAAAATAGGCGTAACTGGGTGTGACTAAAGAACGTCATTAAGTGTGATGTCATAATAGGGTGGTTCCATGAAAGAATTTCGCAACGTTAGCAGAATTACTCGGCAGAAATGCGCGCGCAGCAGCATGATGTGTGATTGACGTGCAACTAGGGGGTGAAGGGGACTTGACATTTAGCTCTACATGTGGCGACAGATGTCTGGAGGGTCAAGTCAACCTAATCCCCAAATCATATCTAACATCCTATGTTTAAAGAACTATGTTATCCAAAAGAGAGGTCTCTTAGAGTAGAATCTTATTCTATACTGCCTATACTGACTGTTAGTGCGTGTACAAGCGTCTAAGTGTCTACACTAGATGCGAGGGCAGAAGTCTTCCATAATAATAAGGCTATGAATTACTTGCATAAAGACAGAGAAGCCGGGCCTTTGCTCGGTAGCTGGAAGAATGTTTACTTAAACTACTAGACAGGAATGCATTGGGCAGGGAGCGGAGCAGATAATTTCGAAGGTGAAATACAGTTTCTTGGCAGGCAACAGGCTGATGTCAGGCATCGTGAGCCGCGCAGGGAATGAGACAAAGTTCATGGTCACAGATGCAGGCTCAGACTGGAGCTTCAGAGGCAGAAAGCAAGAAAAGCTTGATGACAGAATCAGGGCCTACTTGCCTGGACTGTAAAATGGCATAAGTGAACCATATAAAGCCGGTGGCCTTTCATACTTAGGAATGGAATATCCAGCCTATTCATGGCGGATCTGAAAGAGGACATGTTGACGGTGGACGCACATGAGTTTGCGTCTTCATAACTGGAACTGGAGGGAACATACATGTACTTGTGATTCATACATGAAACCGTTGGGGTCCAAGATAGGGGACATAACTGATCAGAAAAATCCATATTTCCACAGTCCCTCCTTGTCCCCTACTTGCCCGTCAAGAGATATCAATCTTCATCAATCCATTGATCTGTTCATATAGCATCATTTGTTCTTCTTTTTTCTTCTGGGACGAATGAAATCTTGGTGATGGAATACACGATGTGGCACACAGACCACAAATCGCTGGTCCACATTGTAGGCATAGACAGCAACTGAATAGTATGAGAAAGCCAATACCTAGGAAGGATAGGACCTTCCATCCAAAGGTAGATAATACACTCCAAAACCAACCGGACCAAGTCCAGGTGCCTGGATTCTGGTGTATCTGGCTTACAATCTTATGAAGGCGAGTTATGGCTTTATATACAGATGGCGAATTTTCTGGTATGAAAATGCAACAACTTGATCCGATGACCCTACAAGCTCCGCCCCTATCGGCCAGGATGACGTCAAGGACAAGACGATTCTGAAGCACAACAATCCGCATAGCAGACTGTTCTTCTGTTAAATTGCCTAAGGCGGAAATAGTTTCGTTCACTACTGCTTCAAGGGTTCTAGTTAATCTACGTATCAACTTACTATTAGTAACGGTACCTATATAGGGAAAGAGACCTTTATTGAAATCTGTGTATTTTTCCCATGCTGTTTCAGTGTAATCGACTATTGGGAGATCTCTCCTTTCTCTATTGTGTACTAAATGAGTATTTCTGTGATAATCGGGAGGAGCTAGGAAAACAGGTGGCAAAAGGAATCCAATGTAGCAGGTACCATCCCAATTTAGAGGCAAACGTACATATGCCGTCTGACCACATATAAAATAGGAATGGCGGGAAGCTCTAAATGTCGACTTGCCTTGATCACTGAATTCTATTACAGTGGTGCATCTACTATGGCCCATATGTATGGAACCATTCTTTCTTACACATAATTCACCTTTTACTGGAAATACTGACATGGCGGGCAAAATTGGAGTAGCTTCGGATTCGATATTTAGGATCATAAGATTAGGCGTAAAATTACCTAATCCATAAACTTCATTTTCTAGATCAGTTCCTGTTCTCTTGGGAAGTCCCTCCTTGTTAGGGTAGCAGACTTTAAGTAAAACTAAGTTTAAATTTCCCCATACCCAGTTGTCTTGATAAACTGCAGAATTTGAATCTAGGGAATTAATTAAACTAAACCATGCTCCACAGGAGCCGTTGTGTGTGAATGGGTATGGAAAAAGAGGTAGAATTCCTTTATAATTCTGATAGGGAGGGAGTCGGCCACATATCCAACAATTTGTAGCATTGCTAACCTGATGGGAATGATGTAACATACTAATAAACGTATTATTGCGCAGCGCAAATCTATAAGACAACTCATGCGGAGGTAATTCACTAAAAGAATGTTCAGCAGTAATATTATAAACATGTCTAGAAATAGGATAATATATGTGCAACAATATACTTGCAGTAATTATTAAAAGACTTAAGAAAAACAAAATTAATAACGTCACTGTGCAATGACTATGCAGTGATTTACAGTACGCATGTCGTTTCAACATTTTTCGGGTTTTTTCTCTATTCAGGTCTAAGGGATACATGTCAGAGACAAATTCAACTGCTTCACCTTGGAGAGGACTTAAACAATCAAATTGCCTGACTGGTTAGACCTGAGTTTTAGTTTATATTGTTCGTGATTACTCATTTCAACCAAAGGAAGCTTTGAGTCAATGGGTGAAGACACACGAGGTGTGGTATTTACATCCGATGGTAGTCCATGAAATTTCTTGATATGACTTGAATGTACCCAGCCTTTCCTGCCTTCGATCTTCACGGCTGTCCTTGTGGTGAGCAAGACCAGTTGCGGCGACCTCCACCTAGGATCCAGCTGAGTCTTTCGATCAAAGTTCCTCACCAAGACCAGGTCCCCCGGAACTACGTCATGGGGTTTCACCTCAGTGTTGTCAGGAAAAGCTGCAGCTACCTGTGAACGACAAGATTGTAGTGCAGACATCAAGGAAGCCAAATAATCTGTCAGCATATTACAGTCAATATCAGTTATTTTACGTGGTATAGGCGTCCCCCACATATTTGGTGGTCTGCCAAAGATCACCTCATACGGGGATAGCCCTGTTCGAGAGTGTGCTACCATTCTCATGTAAAAGAGTGCAACTGGTAATGCTACTACCCAGTCGACACCTTTCTCTCTGCATATTTTGGACAATCTAATTTTCAGGGTCTGATTATGTCTTTCTACGAGACCTGCTGCCTCGGGGTGTCGGACACAGTGAAATTTCCACTGATAACCTAACAAAAGTGAAACGTGTTTCATTAGTTCGGATGAGAACGGCTGGCCGTTATCTGAGTAGACAACACGTGGTAAACCGTATCGTGGGAAGAATTCTCGAACTAACTGTTTGGCAGTAGTCGGGGCAGTGTAATCTGAAACCGGGTATGCCTCTGTCCAACGGGAAAGAGCACAGACAACTACGAGAACATATTTGAATCCTCGACATCGTTCCATCTGGATATAATCCATCTGGAGGACTTCAAAAGGGTGATCAGGAGGCTGAAATCCACCCTGTTCTACGGGAATGCTTTTTCCTGGGTTGAACTGACAACAGATCATACAGGTACGAACTTTTTGTTTGGCTGCTGCTCGTAAATGTTTGTTGAACCAAATGTGTTGAATGCTGTCTAGCATAGCTTTTTCTCCTAGATGCGCTGGACTATGTACAGTGTTAATAATGACTTGGACCATTGAATCAGGAAGGAACCACACAGATTTTTCCTTCGTCATCCATCCTTGATCCGTTTGGATCCCTCCTAATTCAGTCCATTTCTTTATTTCGTCTGGAGTAGCATGTGTCTGTATGTCAATTACATCAAGAGTGGGATCCTTAACCGTCATACAATGTGTTGGCGTCGGGACTATTGTCTTTGTCATGTCGGATGTTTGAGTTTGAGCAGTCTGTTTAGCTGTTCTGTCAGCTAGATCATTGCCTTGAGAAATGATATCAGTAACTTTCGTATGAGCTTTACATTTCATAATTGATATTGCAGTGGGTAGATGTATTGCATCTAATAAGGCATGAATGATGGGTCCGTGCTGAATGTGGGCACCGTGAGAAGTTAAATAACCTCTCTCTCGCCACAGCACGCCGAAGTCATGTACAACTCCGAATGCATAACGTGAATCAGTGTATATGTTGACTCTTTTATTTGTGGCTTGAATACAGGCTTGTGTCAGAGCTCTGCTGCTTGAGCGGACAAGGTATTTATGCAATTTGTTTCAATGATTTCAGTGTCTGTTGTGACTGCGTAAGCGGCCACTAACTCTCCTGTACTTGTTCTCATACATGAACCATCTACATACAACGTTAGGTCTGGGTCTGACAATGGGACATCTGTCAAGTCTTGTCTGGGTTTCGTCGTGATTGTAATAACTTCAATACAGTCATGAGCTAGTGGGTCTGTTCCGATTACGGGTAAAAGTGTGGCAGGATTCAATGTGTTACAACGTCTGATTTCTATATGTGGCTGGAACAATGTTAATTCATACCCTGTAAGTCGCGCTATAGTCAAATGTTGTGTTTGCGTTCGATTCACAAGAACCTCTACTGCATGTGGTACTTGAACTGTCAATGGATGTCCTAACACTATGGCATCGCTTTGTCTGATTGCTAAAGCTGTTGCTGCCACTGATTTCAGGCATGCAGGCAAAGCCTGAGCTACGGGATCTAATGTACTAGAAAAATAAGCACATGGTTTGTGGGATCCTGCCTGTTCCTGTGTGAGTACTGACAAGGCAGTACCTTCGCGTTCTGTAACAAAGAGTGTAAACTGTTTATTGTAACATGGTGTTGCTAAAACCGGTGCTTGGCATAAGGCTTTCTTTAGGCTTTCAAAAGCTTGTGCATGTTCCTGAGTCCAAGGGAGAACAGTCGATGTGGCTGCCTCCTGTGTTGTCAATTGAATGAGTGGTTTTGCTAGAAATGCATACTGAGGGATCCACTGCCTACAATATAAAGTGAGGCCTATAAAAGCCCGCACCTCCTTTTGTTTCTTGGGTATTGGCATGTTAGCTATTAACTGAATGCGGTCGGGTGTAAGCTGCCTTCCCTCCTTGGACAGCGAGTGTCCAAGATAAACAACTCGCTGGACACAGAATTGCAGCTTAGAAGGGGACACCTTGTGCCCTTTTTCGGCTAGAAATTGTAAAACTGTCAGTGATGCTTTCTCACATTCAGGTTCGCTTCTAGCGGTGATCAGCAGATCATCGACATATTGAAGCAGGGCAGTGTTTACTGGCATGTGGATACTGTCGAGTTCTCGTTTCAGTGCTTGGCTATAGATGCTGGGGCTTTCTGTAAATCCTTGAGGTGCGCGTGTGAATTTAAAGCTACGTCCATTTAAACTAAATCCGAACAAGTATTGGCTTTCCGGATCTATAGGGACGCTGAAAAAGGCATTCTTGAGATCAATTACAGTAAAGAATGTTGCTTCAGAATCAATAGCTGTCAGTAATGACGAGATATCTGGGACCACAGGGAATTGTGGCACAATGCATTTGTTCAATTCGCGCAGATCAATAACCAATCGATATACTGGCGGGGCCTTTGGATCTGTTCGTTTAAGAATCGGAATTATCGGGGAATTACATACATTGGAGTCTGTTTCCACAACCACTCCTTGGGCAATGAGCTCGTCAATGATTTGTAGTAAAGCCACTACAGCATCTGGTGGTAACTTGTATTGTCGCATTCGTGGTAATACCACTCCTGCCCTTAGTGTAACTCGATATGGTGTAATATTCATGCAACCAACATCAGTAGGGCCTTGTGCCCATAAATGTGTAGGTAAAGTCTGCAGTCGGGGATCCATGTCTCGAGACACATAGTGACCTTTGAAATCACGTAAAAACAATCTTACTCCTTCCGGAGAACAACATATTATAGCTCCTAGAGCTTTCAGTGTTTTTATACCTAACAAGTTTTCTGGACATGATTTAGTAAGCAATAAATCTGTAGTTCGGGTCAAAGGTCCTATCGTAAGTGGAAGAGGCTGTGATACTTCATTAACAATAGGTTTTCCTGAAAAACCAAGGGAAATATTCTGTGAGCCTGAGAGGGGTGCCCCTGGAACTTCACTGTGTTTTATTGTTGTTCGACTTGCCCCTGTATCAAGTAAAAATTTTCTATCTTGGCCTAATAATTCACTATGTACATAAGGTCCTTCTTGGTCTACAGGGACCTCGATAAGGGGTAAGTCAACTTCCCTCTCTAGGCTGGTTCATGCGTATCGTTGATAATCAGGATAGTCGTACTGTGCGGTCTGGTACAGCTGTCGTGTCGTGGTTTGTGTGGCAGCAACCGGCAGCGCTGGTGCAGCTGGCACAAACTGTATAGACTGTTGTGGAGCTGGCATGGACTGTGCATGCTGCGGGGCTCCTTGTTCATTCTGATCCTGTCTAGGTGGGCGTGGTCTTTCCTGTGTTTTACCTGTGGCGATATTACGCTTCAGGACTGGGCAATCGTGTATGTAATGTCCTGGCTGTTTACAATAGTTGCATGTCCCTTTTACAGATCCTGCTGACTCACCGGAATGTGTCGTACCCTTTTTATGTCCTTCAGCTGGAACTGTCTGAGAGACTAGCATTTTCATTTTCGTGTCTTTCATGCGTCTTTGTTCATGTTCTTGTTCCTCTCTAATTCTGTTGTAATGGTACTGTAACATTTGTAACATTTGTGATGGGGTATTACCTTGCCAGGTACTCTCGAATTTTAATACTCTATTCTTCACTTGGGGCAAGGAATTTTCAACTAATTTTGTCACAAACAGATGTGGGTATGATTCGCTACTTGCTTTTATGCCACTATTTATACCAAAACATTTTTCAAATCGGGCATAGAAATCACTAGTGTCTTCATCTTGCTTTTGTTTACAAGCTGAGATTGCACCCCAGTCTTCCTTTTTTGTAGTTAATAAACGCGGCAGTACCTGTACTAGTAAACCTGGTAGTGCTTTAGTTTTGTCCCCAAGCCCCGAACCTGGACCTCGGGCCTTTTCTTCATTTTCTAATGCTGTCCAGTCTATCTTTTGGTCTCCCACCTCCCACTCTTTTTCCTTGAGTTTTTCATAAATGCCAGCAGGCATTAATACCTTTAATATTGTCATAATGTCGGGATAGGTATACTCTCCCATGAGTAACATGTCTTTAATTTCTCGGTGGAAACCCGCTGGGTCTTTGTCATGACTGGGTACCACTTTCTTCATTTCTAACAATTCTATTTTCGATATGGGCGTATATACAAATACACGTTTAAACTGATTGTCCTCGCCCTTTATTGGGTGTACTTCTCGTAAGGGATTCTGTCTGTCCATGTAATACATCGGTCTTTCCTTGATGGGCAGTGAGACATGTTCTGGGCATACAAAAAGAATGTACTGCTTTCTTGATTCTAGTATTTCTTTAATTAGCTTAGTACCTGAACCTCTCCATCTATTCGTGAGTAATTCAGTCAATATATCAGGTAAGGGACCAGGATCTGAATGTTGGCTTTTATATAGTATAAGAAGTTGTTGAATCATATAAATCCCAGCTAAACGCTGTTCATCTGGGGTGAGGTTCAAAAATGTGTGTGCTACTGTATCATCACCATATTTTCCGGGAATGCCAACCCAATGAACGGCTGACCTGGCTAATTCTTGTTCATCCATAGAATCGAGTAAATGATAACCCCTTCGTTCTCGCAGTAATTTGTCAGCGGCTTGGAACGAATGCTCGGGGGACCTTATATTTATTATAGGTGTTTGGACATTCCTGTTATTATCTGGACATATCGGACGTATCGGGTCAGTAAAACATCTAGTACTATTACAAGATCTTCCTCTACCTACATAGGCTATGGTTTCTGACTGTCCTGTGGACAGTCCTGATCCTTCCTCCTCGCTTTGTTCGAACTGGTCTACCGCTAATCTCTCTTCGTGTAGGCGTTCTATTTCTTTACGGATCTTTCTGCACATGGCTATTATACATTTTTGCCTATCATGTCTCCCTTCTGATATATTCTGGCTCCATCTGGTAAGAGTTTCCATTGTTTCCGGGTCTACCCCCGGTCGGTCTTGATTTCTGATCACACAATTTATGAGGAAACGTAACAGTTCCCCCTGTATCTCCACTTTCTGGTATTCCATAGCTCTGTTAATACATTCAGAATCTCGCCCTGTTTGGACAAAATGGTATATATTATCTAGATGCACAGTCATTCCTGGTAACTTCCCTAAATACACCGCGGCTCGTCTGATACGTAATGATGCCATGATCATTTCGTCCTCTTTGCCGGGCACAGGGTCATATCTACAATCTATAAGAAGTTCCTTAAGCGTGCGGGCATTTATGAGTTTGGGGGTACGTGGATGTGCTGACTCTTGAAAGGTAAGTTTATTTACTCTGGGTGGCGTAGAAAAAATGTTGGTAGCACCTCCGGTAGCCCCGTCTGGGGTATCGGGCGTGAAAGGATTCGTAGAACGCGATACAGCAACTATAGGTGTGGACACAGCTATAGAAGTAGCTGTAGGAACAGATGTGGAAACAGATGTGCTTGCCGGAACTTGTGTCAGGATTTGTTATTGTAGAGATACAGATACAGGATCTTGGCGTTGAACCTCCCCGGCCGACGGTCTATGTGGGGCGGGGTTAGCATACTCGGGAGCTGCGTCATCTAAATATGAGGAAAGAAAAACATCTTCTGCGGTTCTAGGATGCCCCTTAGGATGTACTTTTATTGGAAATAATGGGGGTGGCAAGTCTTTTGGTATCCCCGGAGTAGCCTTAGGTAATCCCTCGGCCAGAAGGGGATACATACCCTTCATAAGGGCATTTCTTTGTCTGTCTACTTGTTCTGATTTCACTCGTGTACCTTCTTTAATTAATAGATTTTCTCGGACTTTATTTGAATTCTCTTTATTTTTCTCTTCCTGTCGGAGTGCTTTTTCTGTACGTCTATGAGATTCTTTGCGCCATAACTCAACAGCGTCTTTCTGTGACTGTCTGGCTTTCCTTTTCCATAACTCTTCCTCTACTTTCATGATGCACTCTGCATCCCAGGTCCCAGCTGCGGGCCACCTCTGACTTTCTGGTAATTCCTTGGTGTAGTCTACCCACAAATCAAGAAATAGTATAGCGTCTAAGCCGTGCTTATGATACATGAAGTACCCTGGAGTGTCCCTAGGAGGAATAGGAACAGCTTCTTCGAGTACCCCTTTTCTAGTTGTGAACTGTCTTAATTTCGAAAAGAGCGGCATATTGAGAACTGGTCTGATACTTGATCTTGAACAAACTTAATACAATAAACACAGTGATGAACAGTCATTCACACCACAATATGCAGAACGTATTAAAAACATTTAACATTTAACATTTAACTGAGCAACGATGATGATGATGATCTAAGGAAAACTTAATCACTAAAACATAATACTCGGCATTAACTGAATTATTCTGAATTTATATACTTGATATACTAGATATACTGCTAAACAGTACAGATACACTGCTAAAACAGTGCAGACCGGATTTGTGTACCCAAACCCGTCTTGACCGGCACAACCTATGTGCACGTCAGAACGCCTCCCCAGTAATGGTACTCACCGGGTAGCTCGGAACGGAAGGCCTCGGAACGGAACTGAACTGAACTGGACCGGACTGGACTCGACTCGAAAACTTCGGACACTTCGGGACTTGGTGGGCCTCTGTATACCTCGGATCTTGCTCTCTCAGCTAGGCTCTGGTCGGGATACTTCGCACTTCTCACCGCCTCGTCTGGGTGTTGATCGCAGCCTCAGTCGCCCCCGCTTGACCGGAGGGAGATACAGGAAATCCTGCTGGTACGCGTTGTTGTCCGTCCAGCTGTGGCAGGAGACCGGGCCTGCAACGCACCGCCGGCGCGTGAGATGAGAAAGTGTCCCTGTTCGGGCGCCATTCATGTGGTAAATAATTTAATTACCGGGACTTAATTTGATACAGAAACATAATAAAAATAGCTCAATAAATAAGAGGCAGAATCCGTGGTATTAGAGGTTCGGAATGGGCTTTATTCCAATGGACGATTCGAATCGGTTGCTCCAAGTTCCATCACCACGAAGGTTCAGGAAGTGAAGTACATACATTATTGATAATTAATCACTTTTATACAATAGGCATTACAGTGAAGCAAATGCAAGAGGCGTAACAATTGATAGTGTAGATAAAACATACATACGTAGCAAAAATAGGCGTAACTGGGTGTGACTAAAGAACGTCATTAAGTGTGATGTCATAATAGGGTGGTTCCATGAAAGAATTTCGCAACGTTAGCAGAATTACTCGGCAGAAATGCGCGCGCAGCAGCATGACGTGTGATTGACGTGCAACTAGGGGGTGAAGGGGACTTGACATTTAGCTCTACATGTGGCGACAGATGTCTGGAGGGTCAAGTCAACCTAATCCCCAAATCATATCTAACATCCTATGTTTAAAGAACTATGTTATCCAAAAGAGAGGTCTCTTAGAGTAGAATCTTATTCTATACTGCCTATACTGACTGTTAGTGCGTGTACAAGCGTCTAAGTGTCTACACTAGATGCGAGGGCAGAAGTCTTCCATAATAATAAGGCTATGAATTACTTGCATAAAGACAGAGAAGCCGGGCCTTTGCTCGGTAGCTGGAAGAATGTTTACTTAAACTACTAGACAGGAATGCATTGGGCAGGGAGCGGAGCAGATAATTTCGAAGGTGAAATACAGTTTCTTGGCAGGCAACAGGCTGATGTCAGGCATCGTGAGCCGCGCAGGGAATGAGACAAAGTTCATGGTCACAGATGCAGGCTCAGACTGGAGCTTCAGAGGCAGAAAGCAAGAAAAGCTTGATGACAGAATCAGGGCCTACTTGCCTGGACTGTAAAATGGCATAAGTGAACCATATAAAGCCGGTGGCCTTTCATACTTAGGAATGGAATATCCAGCCTATTCATGGCGGATCTGAAAGAGGACATGTTGACGGTGGACGCACATGAGTTTGCGTCTTCATAACTGGAACTGGAGGGAACATACATGTACTTGTGATTCATACATGAAACCGTTGGGGTCCAAGATAGGGGACATAACTGATCAGAAAAATCCATATTTCCCCTTCACCCCCTAGTTGCAAGAGGTGCATGGAAATGTTGGGGGGTACCATGGGTACCCCCCAGTGCACAGCTGACCCCCCCCCCCGCAACGGTCCCTCAAATCCAGTCGCCACCTGCCTTTTTGTGGTGGAGAATCCGCTGCAAAAAGACAGGCGAGAGGCCCATTGTAATCACTACCGCCGCAATGATTGCTTGGTTCCAGGTTCCGCAAGGTGGGCAGAAAAGGACCACCTTGCGGAACCATGGTGGTCAGTTTTTCCGACTGCCGCGGAACAATAGTGATTCCCACCGCCATGATAATATGGCGGTGGGTAAATCACCTTTTGATGGCGGGTGGATCGCCACCACCGGCCCGGCAGTGGCGATCTGCCCACCATCGTAATCAGCCCCCAAGTACACATAATGATGGAGAATTACGAAGCCTGCTGGTCCGATTCTGATATGGTGGTGCACGAAAACTCCTTACCTTTATTTAATCCTACCTATTGACCCTGTCTCCTGTGCTGCATTTTCTTCCTAGCATGAGAAATTGATATTTATAATTTCATTCACATCCCACCTGAAATTATTGTAAACACATATTCTAGTACTGTATTTCCAATCTGATAATTATCACACTGTCTACCGAATTGTATTATTTGGAAAATATACAAAAATCTCTAGATTTTAGTTTGTAAGTATAAGATGTTATAAAGCATGATGCAAAACATGTACATATGAATCACAGTCTAAAATTGCGATTCAATATTGCAATGGTAGTTCTATTCCTTTCGATGTAATTGTATGCTGTCTCCAGTGACCCTATTTGTTTTCATATAGCAAAAAAATAAGTAGATGTTTATTATGAGAATCTTTGTGAACACAGACAAAACAATCAAAGATCTCAATCTCTGCAAGTCGAAATTGAGCACATGAGATCTGCCATCTTCGAAAATACTTTTACTGTCTGAGAGTGGGTGGGGCCTTGTGGGGCGAGGATTTGAGCCCACACCCAGGCCAACCATACATGTTTGGGGACTAAAATCCAGAACAGCTCGAGCCAAATCTCCCACAAAACCAAAGAAGAAAGACTTCGGAGGCTGTCGCCAGCGTCCTAAGGAGGTTGCAAACCCCCTAAACAAAATGAGTTGCCAAACACAAGCTGGAATTGCTCTCTCTGCAGGGATGTCCATCTCACTTAACACTACTGTGTGATATCGACTTTTCACTAGGAAAACGTGTGAAGAGAGCTGATTGTGTGGCACCCCAACTGTTATTTTGTATTATTCTACCCTCCGTCATCTTTTTTCAAGGCTTCTATTGAAATTAAGTCTTATTACTATTCAGAACTTAAATGCAAGACAGAAAAAAGACCAGCCGATATGCAGTGGGTAACAGAAGTACATGTCTTCAATTAATTTTTAGAATCTTCCTATTTTCAGCTCAGCAGGGCAAATTCTCAACAGAGGAGAACATAATTTGCCACACATGAGAATACTGTCAAAGGCAATGACCCTTTCATGAACTGGCAGGTGAAACACGCATTTTATTTTTTACGTGTTATTGGAGAAAATTAGTTTGTATTGTAACAAAACATTACTTTCATGTTTCTCAAACAGCATTGACCCTCGTGTGGACCCAATGCACCCCTGAAATGATTAGTGAGGGGGCAGGGTGAACAGATTTAGGACATCGACATGCCACAACATTGCACAAACATAGAAAAGGGATTACGACTTTGCTTCCCGTGAGGGCACTCAAGGACTTAGACAATGAAGCACTAAAGGGGAAATAAACATTTATGCACATTATCATCTTATTCAACTAACTTTTGCTCGGCTAGGGGCTGCTAACTCATTTTAAACTGAAGCACATGCACACTTACCACCTTCCTTGTTCAGGCCACTCTCTCTGAAAATCTGCTCATGTGCTAACTTTAGTGGAATTTGCTGGGAAAAATAGGGAAAATGCGGGACTGTCCCAGCAAATCCAGGATGTTTGGTCACACAAGTGAAGGGTTTTGCAGGCACTCAACTTGGTTGTGCTGTCCCAGATCCTTGCATCACCCTGCACCAGTTGACTTTTGGTATTCTTTGGGACAAGCCCATTTCCAGGTGAGGCAGTCTGCAACTTGAGGAACATCTGAATGACATGATCCATTTGCTAAGGGTATCCTCCTCCCTCTACAAGGGATAAAAGTATACATTTGGTGCATCTCCTGGAAGGCTCTGTCCCTGCACATGATTCATAATGAAAAAACCCATACTAATGCGGATTCACTCATTCGCAATTGAGAATATCTACCTGCTAATAAGGGAATCTACTGCAGGGCGTGTGCTGTAGAAAGACCTCCACCAAAGCATTCCATGTTGCACAATGGGCAATGAGGCTGGAATTTGAAAAAAATACGTTTATAACAAGTTTTCAAATCTAGGACCAGATTCTCAAAGGGCCTCTGCACTTGTGGCGGAGGCCCCACAGTCCTGGAGGGGGCTGGACTCTTGGCGGATGTCCTGCACTCGCGGCTGGACCCCTGCAGTGCAAGCTCTCTTGTGCAAGAACTGCTCCAAGTACAGGGCCTTACCCACGAGAGCACAGCCCTTTGTGATTTTGTCCCCTAGTGATTACGAATCAGCGGCGTTATGCCACTTAATGCCGTGTTGTAAATAATGAACCTATTCATGCAGCACTGAACGTGAAAGGAGAGTGCAATGGGTGTTTCAGTGGGAGTTCTGCCGCAGCGCCAATTGCTTTCTGAAGCTGCCCAATATATATAAGGTCTGGGGTAGCGCCAAAAATAAGACCAGGAAAACCTGTTCTTAAACAGGCAATACGAGGAGAAATATTTTATTTCTCCTCCTATATTGCTCTTTCCACTTGTGCTGCATTCTGAAGAACAGGTGAATAGAGGAAATCGCCTCTTAGTATTGTTTCTAGGCAGTAAGGCGTCCCTTCCTGAACATAAGCAATTGCCCCTGCAGCACAGGCACACTAGAAAAATGGAGCTAGGGTGCCTGCGCTGGCCTTAAGCAGCATTTTTAGCACCAGCGATAGTGGAAATGTAGGGGTGTGCCGTATTTTTCTAAATACAGCGCCTCCCTGCATTTTAAAACAGTCGTAGCGTACCGCTAGCAATTTTGGAGTAACACTGCGCTCTGCCAGTCTATTCTAAATATTGTTTATTGCCTCACAATGACAGTTCATGAAAGCCTACTATTCCATGATGGATTTTTTACATTGCTCCATGGACGAAGCGGTATGCCATATTGCTGTAAGCTACCTTAATAACATTCATAACCTGGCCTGTGTGATTGTAACAACTAAGCCAACCAGCGGGCTACAAAAAGTATTCCCGATCCACTAGGGTGGCTTTATGTCATTCCTCCCATCCTCCTTATAAGTTGTTATTTGGGAAGAGCAGCAACCGCTGTTTGTGTGGCTTCCTAGGGACTGTAGTCTGAAATATCAAAAAAGGGATATTGGCATGATTGATATCTTCTACCGGCATTTGATTTGAATGCTATGGGGTGTGAAAATCGGGTATGTAAGATTTACACTTTTTGTCTTTATGCGTATGTAGCTGTGCTCAGTTTTTCTATTCTTATTGCACCAAAATGTTCTTTTTATTTTATTTTTCTATTCCTACGTTCTGCAGTCTGGAAGCTTTGACATTCATTAAAAATGTGCAAAGTAACAAAATCTTCCAAATAAATTAGCACCGAGGGATGGACTGGTAATCAAAGCAAAATGTCACGACAAGTTCACTGATGTCCTCGAAATCTAGGAAAATCATAAAATAAGCAAATCAGTACATTATATTAGACCTCAGGGATCCATCAGCATTCATAACAAAATGTCAAGTGGTGCTAAAAGATGACTTGAAAATCAAATGTTTTCTTGCAGACAGAATATATTTAGTATCTTCTTCTCATTTCTTTCTTATTGATTTTCCGGTGTATTTGGTAACAGAAAACAGACTGTTCATTGTAGGTAGCAGGATAATTCGCAAATTAAAACCTAGCAATCAACAACTCAGAGAGATGCAAACATACTATATTAAAATTATAAGTCAACCGGAACCTGAATGTGAACTCCCTTTTTTGGATTTAAGTTTAGAAAGTCCTTTCCCAAGGGTCCTTGGATTGGCAGATTGTGAGGATTGTGGTGCTGCAGGATAGTAGGATCTGCTTTCATGGCTAACCCCACTTTTTGCTGGTGTTATTCTGTTTTATGACTAGTCTGACTGGGATCCTGGTAATCAGGACCCCAATCACTCCACTCTCTTCCTAAATTTGACAATGGTAAGTACTTTGGGACCTCCACAATTCGCTACTTGTATACCCTTGTAAGTCTACTAAGGTACCCAGGGCACAGGTAAACAAGGGGTCTCCAATTGGCTGCAGCATGTATTATGCCATCCATGAGAGACCACTAAAACTGTGACTACAAGCTTGCCATTGCAACCTGTATGAGTGGGTGTTTGCACCCCTCACAAAATATATAGGTTTCCTTATATCTGAGGTTCCTACACTTAAAACCTATAAGTCACCCTTGTGGCAGGCTCTTCAGTCCTGAGGGCAGGGTGCTTGGTTACAAGTTAGAGGATGTCCCTGCATGAGCAGGACACCCCCACAAACCCCAGAGTCGATTCGCCAAGCTTTGTAAGTGCGGTCAGCCATTTAATACATATAGTGGACATCAAGTAATTTACGAGATGTCTAATTGTATGTTGGCTGCACCGAAACCAGTCATGTTTGGTATCAAACATGTTGGAATCCTACCCCAACACCAATTCCAGTGTTGGATGTAGGATCCCATGTGCTGGGGGGCTCCCCTAGGGTGCCCTCCTGTATTACCGGTACCACCCTTTCAGGGTCTAACAGCAAGCAAGGGCTCCTGCTGACCACAGACACGTTTCTGCACTCCTGCTGTGGAGCTGAACTCAAGCAGGGGAAGGCAGAACAATAGGTTTCCTGTCACAGGGAGGTGTTACCACCTCCCAGACTAGACTTAGGGGTCTATTACGATGGCGGAATGCGGGACTGTCCGCAAGGGGTGTGGCGGTCCCGCACCTGCAATTGGGATGCCACCACCACCGTGGCGGCAGCATCCCCCATTCCCATCATTGTGGTGGGCGGAGCTCACAGCACCACCCACCACAATGCTGGGAATGCACGTTGTGCATTGACATCCACAAGGTGACAGGCACCGCACGGTGCCTGCCACTTTGTCCATACCAATGCAGGGGGGTACCATAGGGACACCCCAACATCCTGGGTCCCCACTACAGACCCCCAACAGCGTAGATTGGATGCCTTTCCATGGCGGCATTGAAGGGCTGCTTTCCGCTATCATCATAATAGGACACTGCCACCATATTATGCATGTTTTCCAACCGGTCGATGAGTTGGCCGCCGGAAAAGCGCCGGACGGTCTTTCCATCCACCACAGACCCCCCAGCCATCCTAATATGGCGGGGGGTCTTTGAAGTGTGGATGGCGGGCGGATCGCCCCCGCCGGGCTAGTGGTGACTACCGCCAGCCCGGCTGGGGCGATCCGCCCACCATCCTAATTGGCCCACTTAGTGTATTGGGCTGGAGGGGGTTGCTTGCCAGCGCCATTAGACCGCTTTGTAGGGCACATTTGGTGCCCTCCTTGCATACTCCAGTTTGAGCCAGTTCAGATAGCCCTTGGCTCCTGCTCTGGTGTTCTGGTGCAAAACTGAAAAAAGGACATGGGAGTTTCCTCCCCGCTGTCCAGCCCCTCCTCTGAGAGGGACCCCTGATTCGTTCCAACCCTTTCCCTAAGGTATTTAAGTGCTTACCTGTGGGTTGCTCTTCAGATTCATCATGGAACAAGGAACTACTAGAACAAACGGTTATGGTATAAAATTGCCGCACACTGTTGTTGTGCAGAGTACTATACAGTGCTCACTCTCTGGGTCAACCATTTTACAAAAAACAGAATAAATGAAGTGCAAAAAACAAGAGTAGAGGAGCACAGTTACTATATGTAAATATGATCTGATAAAGAACTACTAACTTATAAATCACAAAGCACATTTGAGAAAAAGCAAGCAGAAACTTCTTGAATAGAAAAAGACAACACAGCAATTTCTCATGGTAAGTCTGTATCCTCTTTCTTTTCTTTAGTCATAAATCTTCAATACACATGTATAACAAGGAACAGCCTACACGTTTAGTCCCAAACTCAAGGGACTGCTTAAGGGCAAAATGTCAATGTTGGTTATTCTACTTCTTTGAAAAGAAAGACATCAATCACTCAGGAGATAATCAAATCCATAATTATTTAGCTCATAGTGGAAGCCACATCCAAAGAAAGTGTGTACCCAATAATGTTTCAATTGTGTCCACAATTTTAATATTCAATAGAACCTAAGCTCCGGTTACAGTAATCCCAGAGACTCTACAACCCTTCTCGTAGGAGCTATCAGTAAGTAATTGTTTCCCCTGTCTTAACAGAACAGATAGAGAACGGCATGGAGGGGTATAGGACATTGATTTAACAAGTTGACTCATCAGACAGTGAGAACACTGCGGGGTCCATCCATGAGCACATCTGCCTCTATCCTATGATTCAGTGACAAACCACATTAGTCTCTGAGACTGGCGGTGTCATCTCTAGGCGGTCCTGTGCTTACCAGGGCTGATAAGATGTGATCAGAAGATGCACAATCTGACTGCTGGGGACAGACTAAACACAATTCTAATGCCCATGGAATACTTCAGAGAAGAACTCAACCATTGGCACTCTACTGGTAGGTAAACTTTAGTGGAAATGTAGGGGACCGTGTATACAGGTGAGCACTAGAATGCACACTCACAGTGCCCCTTACACAATAAGGACCAGAGTTTCACACAACTGAATTGCTTTATTCTATTTTACTCTAATACTGGAGCATAGTAATCTGAGCATGCCGCTCACTGTAGGGCTTTAAGCACGGTGGGAGGAACTACTTGAACTGCCATGTGTTCCAAACATCACCACTACAGAGCACCATAAACCAATTCTCATCTACCTGGATATTACAGGTACTTGAGAAGAAAAGAAACTATAGAAATTACAGAACTCCTTCCTCAATTCTCTACACAAATCCATTGAAGAGTTTTCTCCACAGCATGGGGCCTAATACAATGCTGAAACCTAATTCTGGGGTTTTCCACAAATTGTGTCCACACCACTGTTCTTCCTTACTAGTTTTGACCATGTCATTGAGCAAGAATGCGCACCCTGAATACTCTTCAGACACCTCACTGCAGGAGGTGTCTGTCTAGCAAACTACAATTGTCACAGCTCCTTTGCATAGAAATTGTCAATATCTCTAAACCATCACAACTCTGTGACAGCAACATCGACCACTGGAATAAAGTTGGAAGCCATTATGCAGGAAATTAATGCCATGAGGATAAGGTCAGCGCAATAGACAATTTTACAGGAGCATTGACCTTCGAAATCAAAGTAACTAGAACTGACATCTCCAAATTTTATACATGCTGCTCTTAACTGAGGAATGGATAGATGATCTGGATCAACACCAGCCCAGGCTGTGACCAAGAAATATGATACTTATGTGCAAAATTACATACCTAGACGAAAAAATAGAGAAAGATGATGTTGCAACTTTTCTGGTGAACTTTTTCCGTGTGACTCATTAGGAATTGAAATGTCAAAAGTTGAAGATTTACAGACAGCCCATAGATTCTACTCAGAAACACAATGAGAGGAACACTGAAAGTGGTAATAGCTTTTTCTAAGACACAGATCAGCCCTCCAAATGATCAAGGCTACCTGCAAGCACGTCCTCTATGCTTTTGAATGTCATAACACCACTGTGCCCGGTGACTTCTCATTCAACTCAAATGTGAAGTGAAGAACCTTTTTAGATCTCTTAAGGAGACTCAGAAAATGTATATAAAATATGGTTTCTTTGAACCATTAATGAAGTGGATTACTTTGTATGGAAAATTAGCGCATTACACAAACCCTGATGACACAGGGAAATTCCTAAACAACCTAGAGTCCACTGACATGGAAATCTCTACCATACCCACTGCAACCAAACTCAGTTTTAATCACCAAATCACACAACCCTACACCAAATACCCTCATGAAATAGACCATACCATAAACAGACTGACATGAATGTTCTGAAGAGAGTAATAGAGACTTTAATAAAAGACAAAAATAAATCTAGAACAACATTTAAGCATGCCAAACCTCATCTCCCACCTGCTGTTTCAAACCTAACCATGGCCATGCACAATTTGATACCCACTAATGGCCTCATCACTATATAAATTGCCAACCATAACTACAGAACAAGATCAAACTTGGATTAACTGACTCAAGACATTTATCATATTTAACTTGAACTCTCTTTAGACCTTTTGATCACATCCAATAAAGGTCATTTACTCACTTTAGGTGCTTTACTCCTCACCACTCAGTTTTCTCTATTGCATATTACACCTCCATCCCCATCTTTATAACTAACAGCATCTCAAACACCTCAAGGGCTGTCTTGGACCAATATTCACAATTGAAGGAAATCTCCCTGCCCACCGACATCCCTGCCACTCCTATCCCCCATACCACTTTCCTCCTACCCCCTCCCTTGTCCCATTACACGCATCCAAAATCACACCAACAACCAAATGTAGGCTCTATAAGCTCTATACTTTTAGAAATTGGCCACACATACCCCATACATGTTTCAGAAATTAATATCACGTCACAGGCAAACTCCACACTACGGCCCCGCATTTTATACATGCTGAGAGAGGTGACCCTGTGGTGGTTACTTTGTAACTGAGCCTAGAGACTGACTCACCATGCAAGGTTTAAGCTCGAGCCACAGCTCAGAGATGAGAAGTCAATAAACAAGCTATCAGACCTCATTGCAACTGGAAAAACATTGCTATTACGTCAACGATCCATGCTATAGATATATTAAGAACCACACCCCTCTATATCATGATTCTGAGTTGGGTACTTCGGCCAGTACAGAAATTCCTGGCCTTCCAGTAGATTTGGCGAGGTTAAATCAACTGAGTAGTACCTCGGAGGTCCATCAGGAAGCTAGTGTAATCTATCCAGAGTTTGGGACGATTTTGTCCTGGAACATCGCAGGTTTAAAATCTAAGATGAAGGATCCAAACTGGGCATTGTTTATTAACTCTTATGATGTCTGTTTATTTCAGGAGACCTGGCTCCTTGAGGCCCAGTTTTTTCCAGGTTTTTTGAACTTCAATGTTCTGGCAGTTAAGGGCAAAAAAGGGCGCCCTTCCGGCGGTCTTACTATCTGGATTAGGCAGGTCCTTGGCATTATTGTCAAGGAGCTTCCCACTTCACATCCGGATATCCAGCTTCTTAACCTTAAGTTTAAAAGTGGAAAATCCCTGGACATCTATAATGTTTATGCTAGAAGTACTGGTGGAAAGAAGTCTGACACAATAGCTCACCTGGATGAACTTATGTTCCTTTACTCTCAGCACTCCCATGTAATCATAGGAGGAGATTTTAACATTACTTTTGAACCCTTACTTGGTGCTGATTGGAGTTTTTCGGAGGAAGAAGATAGTTTATGGGGTGTTCCAAAACTAGATCTCGAACCTGTCACTCGTTGGTCTGAACTGGCAATCCAGATCAACGCCCTTTGTTTGAATAAAGGGCTTTGTGCAACAAATGGCAGGTCTGAGCAAGACAAATTAGGGTCCATTACTTTCAAGAGTGGCTCACGTGCTAGTAGAATTGAGTATATTCTGCTATCACTTGATCTATGGGATGTCTTGAGTGGTATGGTGGTTATAGATCGATTGGAGAGTGACCACAATCCTCTCTCTTTGTCTACCTTGTTTTGGGTGAACCCTATTGCCCCTAGTGATTTTTCTCCTCAGTCTCACCAAGACGTAGTTATCGCAAATGATATGCGCCACGTTAGATGGGCCAAGGTAGCTCAAAGTCAAGAAAGTCTTACTCGTATTTTTAATAGTTTAAAGATTGCCATTCAGGATCTAGGGGCTGAGTATAACCAATGTCCTCTGGAACCATCTTGCATACCTGGAATATCGATCCATGATTCCTTTTTTTTAGAACTGAGAGATATTTTTGTAAGGCCTTGTAAACCATCTATGCCTAGGCATGATCATTCGCCACGATGGTATACTGCAGAGTGTAGAGATGCTCGTGCAAACTTGGGTATCGCCCTGAAAACTGGCGATAGTCTCAAAGTTCGCTCTGCTAGATATGCTTATAAGCAAGCAATCTTTAAATCTAAGCGAGCGTGGGATTACCAAAGATGGCAGGATCTTAGGGAAGCAGGTGCCCAAAAGGACACGAGACGTTTTTGGTCCGTCCTTAAGTGGGGGAATGGGGGTAACCCTGACAAACCCCAAAATTGGGTCTCGCAAGAAGCATGGGTCAAGCATTTTGAGTCCCTCTATGCTATTGGAGAGGATCTGTGTGCTACCCACGAGTATCAAGTTACCTTTTATAAGGAAGAAGCATTTACCTTGGGTGATGTTGCTAACGCCCTAAAACTTCTGGTTCCAGGAAGGGCCCCTGGGATGGATGGAGTCCCCGCTGATATCTTCCTGTGTAATAGCGAATCTTGGGGAAACTATATCCTAATTTTAGCTAATTTGATTGCCAGAGATGCCCCGATTCCCACTTCCTGGAAAGGTGCCGAAATTATTCCGGTGTTCAAGAAAGGGGACAAGTCCCTTCCTGCAAATTATCGACCAATCAGCCTGATTGATACCATACAAAAAATTCTAGGCAGGCTGATCTTGAACAAAGTGTTGGATTGGGCTTCTGAAAATGCAATTCTCTCCCATTTACAAGCAGGTTTTAGATCCAGAATAAGCACCATTGATCAGGTGTTGCACTTTACTATGCTTTATTGGAAGGTGGTATACTTGGGGGGAGGTAGCCTTTATGCTGCCTTTATTGATCTTAGGGCAGCCTTTGATCTTGTCCCTCGGGCATCTCTATGGGCTGTCTTAGATAAAATGGATATGCCACCTGTTCTAATTTCCCTAATTGCTAGACTCCATGTGGACAATTTTGCACAGATCAGGTGGGGTGGTGTAGGTCAAGTGACTAGTCAGTTCTCTATCCAGAAGGGGGTTAGGCAAGGCTGTGTTCTTGCGCCAACCTTATTCCCTATGTATATCAACGATGTGGCCAAACTATTAATTGATGCAAACGTAGACGTCCCCACATTGGCAGGTGCTAAAATTCTTATCTTAATGTTTGCCGACGATTGTCTTATTATTGCCAAAACCCCGAGTGGCTTACAGAACTCCTTAGGTATTTTCGAGGACTTCTGTTTAGCCCGTGGGCTTGAAATAAATGTTTTAAAATCAAAATTTATGACTTTTAACCAGTCCAAATCTTTCAAAGGCAAAATATATTTGAACAATCTGCCATTGGACCAGGTTCAAGATTTTATTTACTTAGGTATCTGTATCCAACATGATTTGGGATGGAAAAAGCAAGTGGATCTGGCAACCCTCAAACACTCTCAACTCTCTGGTGCGCTGAGTAAAGAACACATCCAATCTCTGACTAAACCTATTGACCCTGCACTTCGTGTGTACGATGGTAAAGTGGTTGGTGCGGCGCTCTATGGAGTTGAGTTATGGGGATTTGATAATTTACACAAACTGTCTACCTTTGAAAATAGATTTCTACGAAATCTTACTAAACTACCACAGAGTACTCCCCTGTGCCCTCTGTTTTACGACTTAGGAATGAGACCAATAGCATTAATTGCCTCGTTTCACCCTATATTGTATTGGCGGCGCTTATGGATCACGCCAGAACTTAGGCTTTTTGCTCTTGGTCTCATGGATATTATTAAATTGGACACCTTCCACAAAGTAAAGTGGCTCCGTAGGATATATGAGTCGCTCAAGGACTTGGGCCTAAAAGCCTTGTGGGAGGATCCACTAAATGCAAGCTTCCGCCTAAGAAAGCACTGAAGGCTCTGTATTGGGAAATGGTGGCTACTCGAGTTTACAGAAGTACAGCCCCGCTCTCATTAACTGGTGTATTTTTCGACTTTAAGGATACGACCTCTTTGGCAACCTTTTGGTATGACATTACAAATCCTTTGGAAAGGAAGCTCTACTTTCAATTCAGAGTTGGCAGTCTCCCAGTAAGAGAGTTTTCATCCAGATGGGCCTCGAATAATGTGCTCAATTGCCCTGGCTGTACTGCACCTACTGAATCTGTCAACCATTTCTTGTTTCAATGTCCATCTTATGCAATTCCACGCCGGACCTGGTTAAAATCAATGTGTCGACAGTTGGGCACGAGGAATGCCAAGGTGGCAGTGCGAATTTTGCGTTCTGCTGAAATTCCACTTATTTACATTTCCGTTGCTAAATTTCTTGGAAGGGCTTGGGTGATTAGGAGTAAAATGTTGGTTAGGTAAATCATCCTAGACCCTGAAATGTCAATCTTTCTGCACATACCCCTATTTATTGTTTTAAACTATTTTAATATGTTTTGTTTATTCTGTACTTGTATAAATTCCTGTACGCTTTTATGACAATTGTCGAATAAAGCTATCTTGACTTGACTTGAATTCACAGGCAGTGGATTCATTACCCACCACATGAAACACAGCCCACCCCGCTAAAAAAACTCATCTGAGATTTCACAATGTCCCAGACTGGCTTCACACCCAAATCCTTTAACTTTCTTACTCTGAATGTAAATGAAATGGAACACTATATCAAAAGAAAGAAAGCATTCTGCTCTGTTCTTTCCAAATTAACCCACGTAACCCTACTCCAAGAAACCCATTTATTCCAGAAAGAATAAAAATAAATGCAGCCAGACTGTTTAGGTAGAGTAATATCCAGCAGTCACAGAAGATCTTTTCATGTCCCAGAATCAATCACTCCACCTATAAGTGTGGAGTTGCTGTTCTGTTGCAGAAAACCTTACTGCATAAGGGCATTGAGACATTGACAGACACAGAAGGGTGATATCTATTTGTCAAGATTTCCCTCTTAAGCCACTAAGGGGTTGTTTCCAATCCGGGTAGGACAGCTCTCCGTGAGCTGTTCGTAGCATTACCGTGCGAAGGACACGTACCCGTAGCCGGTCTGTCCTGTAGATGAAGTACGATGCGCATAACTGCCAAAAACACAACCGACACCTAGGCTGTGATTCAAGCTCCATTCTCCGTCCGAGCCGTAACCCCGAACGCCGAACCGAGTCGCCCGGAAGCAGTATCCACAGCAGTTTCCGCCCTGACAAGTACGATGCGTACTTGCTACGCGCCGGATGGGTCGCCACGTATGGCACGTCACAGCATCCGGAAAACAAGCATATCAGCTACGATTCGCGCCACAACTCAATCCACGGCTAAGAGATGGACTAGCTTGCAGCGTGTACAACACAAACACATCATGAATCCCATCGCGCAGGTCATACCAGTACCCTACATCTATGACCGGATCAGGAACTGACGCTGATGGCGCAGACGGTAAGTCAGACACCTACCTCACAAACAAACGACACGAACCCGCAAAATGGTACACACAGACAGGGGATACACATCCTGGCCAGTAACAACAGCCCACCATAGGGGTTGCATGGCCAGCACCACTACCACCACCACCCATAGGGATTAAGTTGCCCATCACCCCTGCCACCCCCACTCATAGGGCTTATGTTGCCCATCACCCCTGCCACCCCACCAATAGGGGACCTGTTGCCCATCACCCCTGCCACCCCCACTCATAGGGCTTATGTTGCCCATCACTCCTGCCACCCCCACTCATAGGGCTTATGTTGCCCATCACCCCTGCCACCCCCACTCATAGGGGAACTGTTTCCCACCACCCCTGCCACCCCACTCATAGGGGACCTGTTGCCCATCACCCGGCCACCCCCACTCATAGGGGACCTGTTGCCCATCACCCCTGCCACCCCCACTGATAGGGCTCATGTTGCACATCACCCCTGCCACCCCCACTCATAGGGCTCATGTTGCTCAGCACTGCTGCCTCCCCCACTCATAGGGGACCTGTTGCCCATCACCCCTGTCACCCCCACTCATAGGGGACCTGTTGCCCATCACCCCTGCCACCTCCACTCATAGGGCTTATGTTGCCCATCACCCCTGCCACCCCCACTCATAGGGCTTATGTTGCCCATCACCCATTCCACCCCCACTCATAGGGGACCTGTTTCCCATCACCCCTGCCACCCCCACTCATAGGGGACCTGTTGCCCATCACCCCTGGCACCCCCACTCATAGGGCTTATGTTGCCCATCACCCCTGCCACCCCCACCCATAGGGGACCTGTTGCCCATTACCCCTGCCACCCCCACACATAGGACTTATGTTGCCCATCACACCTGCCACCCCCACTCATAGGGGACCTGTTCCCCATAACCCCTGCCACCCCCACTCATAGGGTGTATGTTGCCCATCACCCCTGCCACCCCACTCATAGGGGACCTGTTGCCCATCACCCCTGTCACCCCCACTCATAGGGGACCTGTTGCCCATCACCCCTGCCTCTCCCACCAATAGAGGACCTGTTGCCCATCATCCCTGCCACCCCCACTCATAGGGCTTATGTTGCCCATCACCCCTGCCACCCCCAGTCATAGGGCTTATGTTGCCCATCACCCATGCCACCCCCACTCATAGGGGAACTGTTTCCCATCACCCCTTCCACCCCACTCATAGGGGACCTGTTGCCCATCACCCCTGCCTCTCCCACTCATAGGGGACCTGTTGCCCATCACCCCTACAACCCCCACTCATAGGGGACCTGTAGCCCATCACCCCTGCCACCCCCACTCATAGGGGACCTGTTGCCCATCACCCCTGCCACCCCCACTCAAAGGATGGGTGATGTGCCGCACATCCATCATACTCCAACATTAGGTATGTCAGAAAAAATACATCCCCCTAACATCATGACAATAGTGTGTAGTCTGTGACAAATGCCTACAACAGTGAGTATGACTTCGAACATACAATGTAACTAACAGCACATGTGTGACCAACAAATGAGTGTGCCCTACACAAGGCAAGCATCACTATAGCACTGTGTCAATGCAAAAAGAACACCCCCTCTCTGTGTAGAACAAAAGTTAAGTATGGGCTTCAAAACTGCAGCAAATGTCAAGCATTGTGGTGATTGGGTCTAAACCCCCCTCATCACAGTGACTAAAAGGTAAGTGTCATCATGGTCAAAGTTGCAAATAACAAACAGCATGTATGATTCCCGGTCCCAACACATCAAACACTCCTGGGGCAAAGTAGTGGTTGTGTCCCATACCCACAGAGATTTGGTGAGGCTAACAGTGCTGTGAAAACATAACATACTCTCGGCTATGTGCATACAAGCACCACCCATGGGGGCTGACAATGCATACAGTGTGCAATGACACAAGAGCAAAAGTGACCATCACAAAGCATACACACATCTCGAAAATAGACACACTAATCAAAACAACCTGTGGAGACTGTAGGTGTCAGGTCACAAACTCCCATTCCATGCCAGCAATGGCACCTAACAACCAGGATGAATGTGCACAATGATGTGATATGACTAACAGGGACAGCAGGGCAAATCACAGAAACAGCAACCAGACAATGGCCCACAACAGCATTACCAATGCACTGATGCAGATGCACTAACACAAACAGGCAACCTCACACTGCACATTTGACACAACATGTGTGTGTGTATGTCTCAGTATCCCCAGGCAACTACACAATACATGAGGGGGGCTGAACCACAGTGACACAGATGTGGACACAGTGCCATACAAAAGTAAACCATCATTGGGACACCCTTAGTGGGCAATCAGGCATTGTGAGATGAGAAGGAGCACAACAGACACATGTGACACAAGCTGGAATGAACACCAACTAACACAGCAAGAGACTGACACACAACAGCACTACCCCCAGGGACCAGACATTGGGGTGACAAAAGCATGCATGACACCTCCACTGTGATGACAAAGGTAGATGTTGTACAAACTGGGAAACCCAGACATGTGTCCTGTGCCACAAACGTACATCACACATACAAGAACAAATCACTCAGCATGGCCCGTCATCCATGGACAAACAGCAGCTAGGGACCCATCAATGCAAACATTTACATCAGTCCACCCTCAACACCACACACCCTGAACTGCAACAATGGGCCTCTGTGAAGCCCACATGGACAGGTAGCATTGCACATGCACCCATGACAAGCACAGGAATGTTGGGAGGAACTAAGGTGCACAGACTCATCACACAAGGACAGTTTAAAACCCTGGTGAATGACAGACAAACTGCACAGTATGCGGTACATGCCCATGACGTCAAAGCTCACATAACCTTCAGAATACCTGCCACAGTCCCAGGGCAATGCAGAACCCAAGGAGAACCACAAGGCACACATGCTGACACCTGCAAACATTGCAGCCCTGAACCCGAGAAGTGGGAGCAGTCACACACACCTACGCATGTCCCAATCACTGAAAGGTACCACCCAGGGACAACTACATGATATTGCGAATAAACAAGTGCCTTGGGGACCCCTGACTGTGTCCCATCTGCATCTGACAACATCATTACCACTCAGAACTGACAAATCCCAATGATGAAACATTAGTGTGTCATGCACCCACACATCTGGTAGCCCACTGCAAAGTTGTGGGATGAACACAGTACCACTCAGCAAGCATCAACAACAGGAACATATCAAGGGAACACTGCCTGTGTATGAAAAGGATGTGGACACACACACACATGCTCATACAACACACACCATGGGCCCAGGCCATGTCACGGGACAACACACTTATTTGAGGGGACCCAACTCCTGTGGAAGCCCAGCTGTGCCACACATAGTCACAGCACGACTCAGTCATGTCAGCAGAACACTTGGTCAGTCAGCCATCAGTTACCACACAATAAAGGCTCTGGTCACAACGGCCTGGGTACGGGAGTCTCCCCTAAGTCATTTGCACATACTCAAAACATATGTACAGCAAGTTGCACAGAGGACCCAGTTGCTCCTATACCAATGATGCTCACACCTGTAGGTCCAGCGGGGATGCGCACAAAGTCTGTGAAATAGACAAATTGGACAATGGGAAGCACAACATATGTGCATGGGTGCAAGCTAGAGATGTGAACATGCAAATGAAATGTTCACAGAGATGTCCACAAATAGTTGATCATGACACACCCAGGTAGCTGCAAAGGATGACATGGATACCGACCAGAATAGGATACATATATCATGGACCACATGGAGTACCTCACATAAACACCTCAGTATTCAAGATTGGAAACCAAGGATTACAGGTGCAAGGGCATGTTAAACATCATCAACATACTATACAGCTAAACAAGTTCACAGGGATAAAGAAAAAAGCTTTATTCAGCATATTAAAAGTTAAATGTCCGTTCAAACAAAAGGCCAATGGCCAGTCCATTATCAAATGCCAAGGAGTGAACTAGAGTGACAACTGTCACACGTTGCTTGCCTGCACTGCTAAGGACAGGGGACATCCCCTCGGAGGGGCGTACATGGGGGCAGGCCAGGCACCGCAGGGACAGGATCAGGGCACAGTAGAAGGAGGCAGTGAAGAGGTGGTGGATGCAGGAGAGACACCTGCAACTGAAGTGGAGCTGACTGAAGTGGTGGGAGCAGTCACAACTGTGGGGCACAAGTCAGATGGGGTGGGTGCTGTCACAACTTCAGTGGGCAGGTCAGATGGGGTGGATTGGGTACCCACTGCAGTGCCCAAGTCAGACGGGGTGGTCGTGGACTCCACTGCAGTGCCTAAATCCATGTGAGCAGAATTTGGTGCAGGTGAGGTCTGCAGGACAGAAGGGGGGACACGGTCCCCACATCAGTGCCACTAACCATCTGGCCAGGTGTGGATGAGCAAGTGGTAGGGGGGGAGGGCCTCAGCATTTTGGGGATGGTGTATCTGTGGGTGGGGGAACCTGGGGCAGGGAGTGGTGGGGGGACCTCTGGAGTGGTGGCCTGGGGAATGGAGGACGGAGACTTCGGCTTGGAGCTGCGTGGCAGTCTTGGTTTTCCGGCTCTGGGGGGACTTGTAGGTGGGGGTCTCAGTCTGACTGCACCTGGGGGAGGGTGTCCGGGTGTGAGGGGCACTCCCCTCCATGTGTGGGGACTTCCTCTTCCCCTTGTAATCTGGATCTGCTGGGTCGGTGGGGAAGAGGCCAAGGTCACAGAGGAAGAGCTTCTGAAGTACTGGGAATTTTAAGCCCAGCGGTGCAGGGGAACACACCCTAAGACTTCGGGTTCTTCCTGTTTCAGACCAACAGAAACACAGAGTCTTCTAAGTGAAGTCAAAGATCGATTTATTGGCTGCAGACCAATTACAGGTATCCGAGAAGTACAACACAATGTATGTTCTCAGGAGACTGCTTAAAATTACAGAAACGAGCTTCTCCTTAAATACAAAATATCATGCTTCAGGCACACATTCCTTGTTTTATGGTATGGTCATTCACATGTATACATTACAAACGAAAAGGCAGAGTCATGATGACCATCCCACATTCCAGTTAAGCCAGCCCACAATTATTTACCCAGCGAGGCTCAGATCCCACATCAGATATCAAAAGGCCCCAATAAACACGGGCATCTCCTGTTTGGAAAACAAGCCATAAAGCAGGAAGAGTCAGGTGTGAAAGAGATTAGCCGGAGGCTCGTGTGGGATGAAAAGGCTTTATGGTGTGTCAAACCCTGATGCTAATCACAGGTGGCCGCAGGACGGGCAGCTCGTGGGACCGGACTGCCTGGGGCAGTGGAGCCAAGCTGCACAGGTCACAGAGAAGTCAAACAGAAAGTACATGTGTTCTAAAGGCCCGTACTTGTTCGTAATGTGTAGCCTATGTGAGGGCAACCATAAGATGGCCACCGCTCTAAGATGGAATCCACGTAGTCAATGTATAATATCGTATGCACAGTGCATTTATAGCTAAAACGTTATACAAAGCACTTGTACATACTGCATTGACCATTCGCGGTTCGCTAATACCGGAATAGACAGGGGTAGGGCCCTGCCTCCTGCGCGGTCCCAAATTTCAAAGTACCACAGACCCTCCATAGGCAATAACTATACTCACATCAATCCGAGTCCAGGTCAATCTTCACGAAGTCATGGAGATGTTGCTGTAGCATCATCCTATTAATTAGCTCGTCCCTCGATACAGGTTTCCTTACACATAATGTAGCACAGAGGCCACATATCGCAGGAGCACACTGTATGCACAGACAGAACAGGAAAAGGATGGCTAAGATCATTCCAATGACCATCAGAATTTTCCAACCCCAGGCAGATATCAGTTCCCAGAACCACCCCACCAGTGACCAATCTCCTTTATCCACGTGTATGGATTCAGATATTTGATGCAGTTTGGAGATGGCTTGATAAACTGTTGGAGCGTTATCTGGTATGAAAATGCAACAGCTAGATTGGATAACCTTACATACCCCACCGCGGTCTGCAAGTATAACGTCTAGAACCATGCGGTTCTGCAAAGTCATGAGGCGATCCGCTTGGAGCTCAGCTGTCAAATTACCAAGGGCACCAGCCGTAACATTAACAGTGGATTCAACCACACGAGTCAGTTGTCTCAGGTTCCTACTATTGACCATAGGTCCCCAAAACGGCAGGAAACCCAAAAAGAAGTCTCCCGCTTCCTGACCGGCAGTATCCTCCTTACTAATCACGCCTCTCACAACTCTGGTCTTGTGATAGTCAGAGGCAGCAGTAAATGTCGGCGGTAGCAGATTTGCAATATAACATGTGCCCGAGAAGTCAGGGGGCAACCATGTATATACTCGGTCATTGCAGACAAAATATGTACCCTTGGCAGCCAAAAACGCAGGGGAAAACTGTGATGGGAAAGTGTACGTTTCAGTACAGTCACTTTTCCCCAGTTGAGCTCTTGGATTCTGACCATTACCTTGTAAACAGAACCGACCTATGTGGGGTACGACCCAAATTGGGGATGAAATTTTTCGCTGTCTTTCACCCAGACTAATACTATACCCCGTCGCGTTCCACCCTACATAAGCTCTCAATTCCTCCTTGGGTATAGATGAGTATGCATCGATATCTCTGCTCATATCGGCAACTCCTTTCATTAAGGCTTTATTATTTGTGCTAGGTCTGATGGAACGCGGTTGTCGCGGGGAGTAGGCATCTAGTGCAAAAAGGAACATGGTCTGGAATGCCCATGACGATCCATTGTAACTAAACGGCAGCACTAGATAAGGAATACCCTTATTAATGGTATGTGGCATTAAACCACACACCCAGCAATTGGTTGTATTCATGATTAGTTGTGCTGGTGCAGGAGCTGAATAAACGAGTTGTTTACAAACTCTGATCGTCTAGCTTGTTCGTGTTCAGGCAGAGGATGAAAAGAGTGTGAGGAGACAGTAGGAGGAGGTATAGGCTGTACAGTGGATGCAATGGGCTCTTGAGAGGAGAAGAATACAAATCCTACAGTAAACACTATCATACTACATAATATAAACAGACATAAAAATACAAAACGTTTGCTCTTCATTATTTTACATATTCTTGCTTTAAAGTTCATTTCCTCAGCGGGTCTCTCCATCTTGAAAAACTCCATCCTCTAATCGTGCCGCTTGCGGCGGGTGAGTATCTTCTGCTAAGGAGTACGCCTGTCGGTCCAGGGAACGCCCTAGACCAACCAGAACCATTGACCTAACGTCTTCGGCCTGTACCCCAAAGTCTTGGCACCGCGACCCTGCGGCTGAACCCGGATGGTGGTTCGAAAATAATATCAAAAACAAAAAGGTAAGGGAAAGGAATATTTATTTGTCCATAGGCCTTGGTCTCAGATTAAAGTGGAAACGGCCAGGTACTGTCTGATCTTGAAACAAGAGTTCAGGCTCTGTGGTGTCCAATCGAATTGACGGCGGCACAGCTTCTTGCAAAATGTCGTCACTTTCTTGTGCTGAAGTTGTGCCTCTTACACGTGCATCACTGAACGGCACAAAACGAGGTACTGTGTCTGTTTCAGAGTCAGCGATACCCTCCTGGACCCACTGGTCATACGGCAGAGGCAAAGGGATCCTTTTGATGTGGGCGCCGTGAATCCAATTCTTTTTCCCATTTACTCGAACCGCTGACCTTGTAGACAGAAGTACGAGGTGAGGGCCAATCCAACGGGGCTCATCGTAGCTCTTTCGCTGGAAATTCTTCACCAGAACCCACGTGCCAGGGTCGATAGGGTGTCCTGGAGCTTCAGAGGCCTGGGGGAGAGTATCATGCACCTGTTGGTGTAAAACACGCAATTTAGCCGTCAATTCGTACAAATAATCAAGCAGTACTGGATGTACGATTTCACTGAATTTCGTCGGTCTTGGCACACCCCATACATTGGCCGGGCGGCCAAAAATAATCTCATATGGGCTAAGTCCCACTCGTGAGTGTACGGTCATTCTGGTGGACAGGAGCGCTAGAGGCAGAGCGTCAGGCCATTTAAGACCGGAGCTCGCCTGGATTTTGGCCAGCTTTAGCTTCAGAGTGCCATTGTAGCACTCTACTAATCCAGCTGATTGGGGGTGATTTGCAGCGTGAAACTTCTGTTTAATCCCTAATCCCTCACACACATTCTTCATCACTCGACCCACAAATTCACTCCCATTATCACTCCACACCATTCTTGGCATTCCAAACCTAGGGAGAAATTCCTTCACAAGGGCTTTGGCTGTGGATAAAGCAGTGTTGTCTTTTAGGGGATATGCTTCTATCCATTTTGAAAAAGCGCAAACAACAACCAGTACATACTTCAAGTTGTTGCACCTTTCCATGTGGATAAAATCTAGCTGCAAAACTTCGAATGGATATGATGGAGGCGCAAAATGACCAGCTGGAGTTGGGGTTCCTCTACCAGGGTTGTACTTCAAACATACCATACAATTCTTGACCACATTCTCTGCACACTTGGGAATTCCAGCATTCTGCCATACTGGAGCCAACAACTTACAGATTCCTTTCATACTGATATGTGCCATTCCATGTGCCATAGTAACCACTGGAAGCACATATGCGTCAGGTAACAACCATCGCCGATGTTCTGACAAATCAACCCAACAACCATTCTCATCCAATTTACCCGTACTTTCTCTCCACTTGCTCAACTCTTTCTCTGTGGCTTCAGCTTGAAGGGACTTTACACTCTCTATCGTGTTTTCACACATTCCAACATCACCAACCCATCTTGCAGGGCCTGCGACATACATTCGAGTCTTCACATCTTTCGCTGTTTCTTTCGCGATTTCATCAGCAAACGCATTACCACGACCAACATCATCAGTGATTTTCTTGTGCGCACTGCATTTCATAATCGCGACTTGCAACGGTAGGGTCAGTGACTCAAGGAGATCATTCACCAACTTGCCATTCTGAATCTTAGCTCCATGCGAAGTCAGGAACCCACGTTCTTTCCACAATCGCCCAAAACTATGAGCCACGCCAAAGGCGTACTGGCTATCCGTATATATGTTCACTTTCATTCCTTCAGACAACACGCATGCTCTTGTAAGGGCAATTAATTCTGCTGCTTGGGCCGAATTATGTGGCACACGCGCAGTTTCCACAATCGTGTGCAAAGTCGTGATAGCATATGCAGCAGTCGTATCACCATTCGGAAGCTTGAAACACGAACCATCCACCCATAAGGTACCATCACACTCGGTCAGGGGAGTATCTTTAAGATCTATTCTCCCTTTCGTCTCTTCTTCTGTTCTGAACAGACAATCATGTTGCTCAATCTCATCTAGGTCTGCTGGAATTGGTAATAGTGTAGCTGGATTCAACGTGTTGCATCTCTTTATGTGTATATGATTTGCTAACAGTGTCAGCTCATATCCTGATAATCGCGCACTAGTTAAGTGCTGTGTCTTGGTCCTGTTTAACAATGTGTCCACAGCATGTGGAACCATAACAATCAATGTAATATCCATTACTAGTCCAGCAGACTATCGAATAGACATAGCTGCTGCAGCTGTAGCTCTCAGACAACTTGGCAATGCCCTCGCTACCGGGTCCAAGGTTTACGAAAAATATGCGCATGGACGCGGTCTGTCGCCAAAAGGCTGTGTTAACACCGATAATGCGCAACCATCTTTTTCATGAACATACAATGTAAAAGGCTTGCTGTAGTCGGGGGTACCCAACACAGGAGCTGAACATAATGCATTGCGCAATTCCCAAAAACTTTTCTGACACTCTTCAGACCATGGGATAGGATTCGGTGTGTCTTTACATGTTAATGCTAACAAAGGTTTTGCCAGCAAGGAGAAATTTGGTATCCAGTGCCTACAGTATGAAGTAATGCCCAAGAAAGCACGCACTTCTCTCTGTGTTCTTGGCACACTCAACTGTGCAATGGCTTGAATTCTTTCTGGAGTCAGTTTCCTTCCCTCCTTCGATAAGAGATGACCTAAATAGGTCACTTCTTGCCGACAATATTGCATTTTTGAGAGAGACACTTTGTGATGAAAGGCAGACAAATGACGCAACAATGACAATGTAGCTTTTTAGCAAATCTCTTCAGTATCCGCGGCGATTAGTAAATCGTCAACATACTGAATAAGGATAGCGCTACTAGGTAAAACAAGTGCATCAAGCTGCGCTTTTAAAGCTTGACTGTATATTGATGGACTTTCACAGTAGCCCTGTGGAGCGTGTTTAAAGCGGAAGCTTCGACCTCCTAAACTAAAGCCAAAAATGTCTCTGCTCTCCTCTGCAATTGGGATGCTAAAGAAAGCATTCTTCAAATCGATCACTGAGAACCATGCAGCGGAAGCTGGAATCATAGTTAACAAGGCGGTTATATCAGGGACAACTGGAAACTGTGGCACAACAATCTTATTAACCTCTCTAAGATCAATCACAAATCTGTAAAACAGGTGGCTGTGAAGGGTCCGTTCGTTTTAAGACAGGTAAAACCGGACTATTGCAAACGTTGCCTCTTGTTTCTTCAATTACATCCTTTTTAACCAAATCGCTGACAATTGCTAACAACGCTTTCTGACCTTCATTGGAGATCTTGTACTGGGGAATGCGTGGCAATCTGACATTGGCTTTTAAAGTTACCACGTATGGAGGTATTTCCAAGAGACCCACATCATTGGGATCAGTAGCCCAAAGGACATCTGGAAGGGATGACAATTCAGGTGGCATTGCATTCTTAGACAAATATATTGGGGAAGTCACTTTCTTACCTAATGTAAGTTGTACTCCTGAGGGAGAACAGTATAGCGTTGCATGCAATATTTTTAGCAAATCTAATCCTAGCAGATTTTCACCACATCCTGTTGTTAGGATGAGGGGTGCTTTTAGCTCACAAGGTCAAACAGAGAGTGGCATAGGACTAGAAATCGGGTTCCTAACTGGGGCGCCAGAAACACCTACTGAAACATTCATTTCGCCAGACAAAAGCGCGCCAGGGAGTTTTGAATGCATGATTGAACTCTTTGCAGCACCAGTGTCCAGCAGAAAGGGCTCCGTTACATTTGCTGTAGTCACCTTAACATACGGTCCACTCTGATCCACTGGCACTGAAACAACTCCCTCTCTCTGTCTACGGCTGTCCTAGTAATCATTACCTTCCACATTGTCGTCTTCTGCATAATAATCATTATTATAGTACTGAGCTGTATTACCAGTTGCATTGGCTTGCTGATCAAAGCTATTTATGGTATTTTGAGGCGGAAGAGGACGCGCGTTCTGGGGAACATTTCCACGCCCTCTACCTCTAGGAGCTTGCTGACCACCCCTACCTCTTGCGCCATACGCATTACTGTTACGCTGCATTAACTTAGGGCAACTATATTTAAAATGACCTTCCTCTCTGCAATATGAACATTGATTGGGACCTACAGGGATACGTGGTTGATAATACCCATTAATTTGCTGGTTATTCTGAAACTGTTGGGGCTGCTGATAGATACCTTGGGTTTGCCTATAATTATTCTGTCCTCCACGTGGCGGATAAGCCTGCTGCAAGAGGACCTTCGTTTTCAGTTCTTTCGTTTTCTTATCTGTTCTATCCTTCTCATCTTTATCTCTATTTTCATAATACTGTGCAGTAGCCAGTATTTGCGCTGAAGAGGAAACAGCCCAAGAACTTTCTGAATCTTTTAATTTTTTACACAACTCGGGAAGTAGATTCTGTACAAATTTATCAACAAATAACCGTTGGCCACCTTCAGTGCTCATGTCTTGACCACTGTGGTCGATAAACGTTTCTTCAAACCGTGTAAAGAAATCAGACACTGTCTCATCTTTCTTCTGCTTGCATGCGGATAGTTTATCCCAATTCACGCGCATCGCGGGCATTATAGTTTTCATGTATGTAATAATTCTACCAGGGAGTTCTGCTGCCAAAGGGTCAGGCTTTGCGCCACCAACTTGTCTAGCGTCTGCAGCAACGATATCAGCCCATGTGCCCCCTAGTTCTGCCGCATGATCGGTATTACGGATGGATCCCCATAAAGGCTGTGGAACAACATTCCCAAATAAGATATCTATGTCAGCCAGATTCATGACACACGATTCTGCAGTTTGGGATAACTCCTTATAATATCCTGTAGGGTTTTTACGGGGGTCAGGCAATGTCTGCTTAAGCGCTAACACCTCAGAACGCTTCCAAGGGACATGCACCCAAACACGCTGAAAATGTGCTAAGACAGGTGGATTAGCATTTGGATCAGCAGGTCTCCAAACTGGAGGAACCTCACGCATCGGGTATTGGCGCGCTTTTACCTTCTTCCCTACAGGTAATTCCTGTTCGAACAATGATTGCTGACAATCGCTATTCCTGAAGGACAGTAAAGTCGCAACCGCTTTATCTACATTGGGACCCACAATTGTACCTTTGTCGAAATTGAAACGTACTTGGCACAATTCCTGCGGGATTGTGCTTGAACCATTATCCTCCAATTCCTCACAGAGGAATTCACACATTTTGTCAAAGACATATCTCTGTTTTGGGGCATCCCATTGGTCAAAAACGTTAACAACTGATTCCACATTATAGAGTGAAGGGAAACCAATCCACCTACGCGCCAGATAATCTAACACCTCTTTCTCGTCGAGACCAGGCAGCTGACTACGCAATTGCTTATGTTGCAAACCAGGAGTCACACTAGATGACCCAAAGAGGGGCGACATTAAACTAGTAACTACATTAGCTAGTCGTTGTCGTGCTGAAGGAGAAGTTGAGGCGAAAACGGGGGGATAGACAGAGGGAAGAAAAGTGGATTCAGATACAGGTACCTGGGTAGTGTAAGAAAGAGCGCCAGGGGAGGCAGCTGATGTGCTAGGCAAAGTCGCAGGAAGCGCGGGGGCAACAGGTAACGAAGCTGGCGGCCCTTGAGAGGGCTTCACTGCAGGGATAGGAGCCAGCTGAGGAGGAGCTGGCGGCTGTGGGAAGGCTTGCGGCATATTTACTGGAGGCTGCACATTTACAAGCTGTGGAGGCGCTGTGGCATTTTGCGCATACGGGGGTAGCGAACTTAGCAAATGGGACATTAGGGAATCTTTCTCTTTCTCTTTTGTTTCATCTTGTACAAGGGGTGACAAAACAGGGTAACATCTATCGATCCCTAGTTTACGCCGTCTATGTAACTGCTCATTTATTTGTTCCTCCTCATTATCTTTAAATTGCACGGCTGCTTGCATCATTGACATACCTCTTTCTCTCTTATTTCTTTTCGCTAGCTTAATTTCCTTCTGTTTGGCTTCCTTTCGCCATAGGCGGAAAGAATCAAACATCGCCGGCCGGGCTTTCTTTTTAAACAATTTAACTTCCAAATTATCTAAGATATCTGTATCGCAACTACCATTTTGGGGCCATTTTAAAACACCGTCCTTTCTGGTGTATCGGATCCATACTTCATTGTATGCAATGGGGCCCACGCCATGTTTTACATAAAGCTCATAGGTTGGAGTTCCAATTGGAGGAACCGGACATGAATCCTCTAACTGGAAATCCCTTCTACAACTCAAACAAAACCAATTACCAAATACACTAGAACCAGGCATCTTCGCTCACTAGTCTAGTTTCAAACGTCAAAGGATTATCGATTACGATAGTCTTGTGAATACACGAGTCCTCTGGCTCTGGGACTTGCAAGCTCCAAATCAAAGCGATCCCGAAGGATACCAAAAATCCCGAAGGATACCAAACAAACTGGGAGACGCTCCACTTATACTTAACTAAATATCGATGATCGATGGCGTCACCAGAAGACTCTCTTGATTGTTTCGCTCTACCAAAATCATCAAGGGTCCAAAACAGGGTGATTAATCAGGGCAGCAGTCCTTCGTAGCCGTCGGGACGCGGAGAACCTCGCAGAAAAGACTTTCGGACCACGTCGACATGCAGGGGTCGATGAAGTGGCGGCCTTCCTCCAGAATTTCCACACGAAGCTCCTCACGAACCTCTGGCTTGGACCGGTACCGCTGAAATCGTCCCGAGTTGGGCACCAACTGAAGTACTGGGAATTTTCAGCCCAGCGGTGCAGGGGAACACACCCTAAGACTTCGGGTTCTTCCTGTTTCAGACCAACAGAAACACAGAGTCTTCTAGGTGAAGTCAAAGATCGATTTATTGGCTGCAGACCAATTACAGGTATCCGAGAAGTACAACACAATGTATGTTCTCAGGAGACTGCTTAAAATTACAGAAACGAGCTTCTCCTTCAATACAAAATATCATGCTTCAGGCACACATTCCTTGTTTTATGGTATGGTCATTCACATGTATACATTACAAACGAAAAGGCAGAGTCATGATGACCATCCCACATTCCAGTTAAGCCAGCCCACAATTATTTACCCAGCGAGGCTCAGATCCCACATCAGATATCAACAGGCCCCAATAAACACGGGCATCTCCTGTTTGGAAAACAAGCCATAAAGCAGGAAGAGTCAGGTGTGAAAGAGATTAGCCAGAGGCTCGTGTGGGATGAAAAGGCTTTATGGTGTGTCAAACCCTGATGCTAATCACAGGTGGCCGCAGGACGGGCAGCTCGTGGGACCGGACTGACCTGGGGCAGCGGAGCCAAGCTGCACAGGTCACAGAGAAGTCAAACAGAAAGTACATGTGTTCTAAAGGCCTGTACTTGTTCGTAATGTGTAGCCTATGTGAGGGCAACCATAAGATGGCCACCGCTCTAAGATGGAATCCACGTAGTCAATGTATAATATCGTATACACAGTGCATTTATAGCTAAAACGTTATACAAAGCACTTGTACATACCGCATTGACCATTCGCGGTTCGCTAATACCGGAATAGACAGGGGTAGGGCCCTGCCTCCTGCGCGATCCCAAATTTCAAAGTACCACACTTCTGTGGAGATGGGGTTGCAGGTGAGGCAAGGGAAGGGGGCTGGGAGGGAGAGGTTTCGGAGGACTGCGGAGTGGTTGTGGATGACTGTGTGTGTGTCAGCAAACCATCCCCTGTGAGTGTGGTATCAGTCCCCTGCGCTTGCTTGTGTGCACGTCTAGACCTTGGTTTGTGTGTTTGTGTGCTTGTGAGAATGTGCAGGTGTGTGTGTGCTTGGGACAGGTAGGCTGCTAGAAAACATGGGTTTTTGCAGGGGTAGGAGGGGTGCGGGACTGTTGGAGGAGGGACACTGTTGCCGTCAGGGAGGAGGCCACGGACTGATTGGTCCTCTGTAAGGCAGACATGCCTGAGGAAATGCCCTCCATGAACGACACCAGTTGCGTCAACAGACTTGTGTGTGCATGGAGGACCTTCAGTATCGACGTCTGCCCTACATGGATCTGTCTAAGTAAGTCTACAGACTCCTCACTCAGGGCAGCAGGGGACACAGGGGCAGGGGGTGCGGTGCCTGGCACAAAGTAGACATGCTCCCGAACACGGGAGCCACCAGGGACCTCTGGGATGGGAGCCGATGGGAGGGTGGTGATGGTGGTGGTGGGAGCAGTGGCGGGGACAGCCTCACTAGCTGGTGTTTGGTGGCTGCTGACACCCGCCTCCACAAGGGAGTCATCCTCAGAGCTGCTGTGGCCCTCAGCTGAGGGGATGGTGCTGACGACTCCTCTGTGTGGCTCCACTCGCCCTCCATGCCACTGGGTCCCCCCGACTCCTCTCCTTCTGTCCCTGTCAGGCTCTGTGGCTCCTCCTGGTCCGTGGAGCTGCCCCCTCCTGTGGCCGTGGAATTATCTGGATAGGAATAGGAAGTAAGAGAACAACATCAGTCACCTGCACTGACTGCACACACCACAGGAGTACATCACATCACAGGGCAAGTCCTGGCATCATCAGCTGAACACTGCTCAAAGTGCCAACACTGTTTAGAATAAGCCAATTGTCATTCTCAACATCAACCATGGCACACATATCCCCACTTGACTTGCACACATATGTCTGTTGCATGTTGGATGCTAATACCCCAATGACCCGACATGCACCATCCACACATCAGTTGGACATGCAAGTGAACGTGTAGGAGTATGTCACTATACACACAGCACATCTCTTGCTACTGACTCAGCACAGGTGTCCGGATGAAGGGATGGGCAGAGACTCATTTCACATGCTTGTGATGCATGCCAGCAACACACACTATGATGTTCTCATGTCCTGATGGGCAATGCCACTATGGGGTGCATGGTGCACATGTGAACACAATGCAGGATCACTCATAGCAAGTTAAATGCCATGGCACTGGCATGCCTGGAAAGTCAGTCAACACTGTCTCTTGTCACAGGGGCAGGGCATCCAGACAACAACAGTATGCACTGTCTCACAATCATAGCTCAGAGGTAAAGCTAACTCTGCAGATGACAGGTGCACTCGCCCATCCCCTGCAAACAACATATCCAGGACCCAGAAGACCCACATCATGCAAATCAGACATATGAGTCTCTACAAACACAACTCCCTGTACATTAACACATCACAGTCTGCCATGCATGTAACCCAGCTGCCTGAAGGACACAGTTGCATACACCATTGTGCGCTGTCAGATGATCACACACCTATGGAGGTCTTGTCTCTCATAGTCACATCTCAGATGTCCTGCTGACCCTCAAACTCATGAACACCCCAGTTGTACGTAAGAGGAAGCCACACCACAATGACACAGAGGCAGACACCTGAAGGCACATGTCACTAATCACAACCTGTAATTTGATACACAAGAGTGGGATTACAGAGTGTTTCTAAATGCCCTTGAGGAGGCATGACTGCCCAGGTCTACGTGAAACAGTGTTTGGCCCTGGACAGTAGTCAGGTGGCTAAGCAAGTGTGACATACTTGATATACATACTCCTGAGGCCCCAAAATTGGAGTCCCCTGCTGCATGGGTTTGTTTGGAATACCCCAGCCACATGTGGCGAAGCAGACCAGCAATTGGAACACATCTCAAGGGCACACACAGATCACATTTCAGATCTCAGACATTGGGCAAACAATTGAACCACCCATGAAACACACAACAGAGTCACGGGAACAGATGATGTCCGGTAGATGAAGCATAGCTGACTGCAGGGACACAGTGCCCTAGTGACACAAGCAACAGACTGTAGGGGCCACACCTGTGGAACAGATGAGTAGGGTGCATCACATAATTGAGGGACCTGAGTATTGGACTACAAGACACACGTAATGTGGAAGTGTGACCAGGCCAAAAGACTGCAATTAGCATGTCAGACATAGTACACAGATAAGGCATGGACTCACCCCCTTCCTGCTGCTGTCTGGCCTTCAGCTGCCTATCAAGGTCCGGGAAGATCACCACCAGGATCCGGAGCATGTGGGGGGTTAGGGTCCGGGGTCCGTCCCTCCTGCATGGAGGTGACAGCTTCAGATGGACTCTAGCTATCCTCCGGGTCCAGCCCCGAAGGTCCTGTCACCTCTTCTGACAGTTGCGGATCCGGCGCTTGTAGACCCCCACCGAACAAACTGCCAGGGTGTTGGTCAGCCATATCTCCTGCTTCTGGTGGGCATCAACCTGTGAGGATGACAAAGTTAAAAGTACATTTACACACATGCCCCATATTTGTGCTGCACACATTTGGAGATACATGTCATTATCACAAAGGGAAATGAGTTACACAGGTAGTGCAACCATGGAGACGGACAAATCACCTGCATGTCTGACATGTTAACAATGCCTGGGAAGTTTAAGCTTGCACTAATGCACTTTAGCAGCAGGACACCTGTTCATTACATGTACATACACACTTTGGGGGATGAAAGTAGTCAGTGAGAACGCTTGCCACTGGTGTACACACTGCTAGTACTGCTAGTCAGACAACATGCACAATTAGGAAGGCAGTGGACTGCACACTCACCTGCTCCCCTGGTTTCCCATACAGCTTGCTGTACTGTGGAAGGAGCCCATCCAGCAGGGCCTGGTTCTCCTCCTCAGTGAAGGCTGGGGCCCTCTCCAGAGTACGTGCCATAGCAGGAGCCAGAGGATGCAGAGACAGCAGCAGTGGTAGCAGGGATGTGGTCCAGTAGCATGTAGTGCAGGCAAGTGAGCTCCCTGGGGGCCAGCCAGCCTTATATCTGTGCTGCAGAGGCAGAATCTGTGCCATATGTCCCAAGTGATAGGTCCAACACGGTTGCATTCTATGAATCTGGCCAATCCATGGAAAAGTAAGACTCGTACACGCCTTCCGCATCGTTCAAATCTTCACCTTCATGAAACACCAGTAATTGCAACATTGTTGTAGGCATCCAACTGAATTTCCAGCGCACAAGTTTTGAATCCGCATCCATCTCCATGACAGTCCAGAGCCAATGGGTGTGCCCGGCTCGGTCAACTGACTGTAGAACGCGTATTTTGAAAATGCACATGAACCCGTCTCCATACGATTCAATGGCCAAGGCGTACGCCTGTCTCGGACCATACCTGCCGGACGCGTATGCATGATAGTCACCCGCGTCGGACCTCATTGCAGTCAATGGCAAAGCGTACGCACAGCTCGGTCACGAACCGTGCAATGCGTACGCATTGTCACCCGCGTCGGGCCTCATTGCATTCAATGGCAAAGCGTACGCACGGCTCGGTCATGAACTGTGCAATGCGTACGCATTTTCACCTGCGTCGGACCTCATTGCAGTCAATGGCAAAGCGTACACACGGCACGGTCATGAACCGTGCAATGCGTACGCATTGTCACACGCGTCAGACCTCATTGGTGTGACTATTCGATGGATTCAACACACAATTACTTGCCAGGGACACCTGTGCACACCTACCACACTACAGCATTGGCCACACAGTGTCCCATGGCATGTAAGGCCGCATTCCCTGGGTGTTTGGGGGGGGCATATTTGGTTTGTTGGGTGGCACTTTTGTGCAGCCACTCCCAGGCTGTGCACGTGTACATGGGGGCAGAATCCTTTGTGTGTGGTGCACATTACCACTGTGATGTGCAAATGTACAGTAATGGGCATGAGTCACGGACACAGATTCATATTGGATATGTTTGGGCCATGTCACATACACCCTGAGTCCTGGGGGTGATGGAATGTATGTCACAGTGAGACCTCTAGCCACAATACTGATGTGCACCCACAGTCTGTGTGCATGTTGTGTCTCAGATGTGTCTGATCAAATGTTCCCAATGGGTGACAGTCTCCACATCCATGTGGTATGTGCATCAACCTTGATGGTGTGTGTGTGTCTAAGAGACGTGCATGTAGGGCCTGCATGGACAACTGTGGCCACTACCTGTGGGACTCACATTTGCCTTGTGGTGTGTACGTGATACGATATGTCCATGCCAGTGTCGATGTGGCAAAACAGGGACCCTGGGTTTCTGCATGGCAAAGATCTGTGATGCCTGGGAGACATCAGGCCTCACTTGTCACTGTGGTGTGTGTTTGGAACGTCACAGCAGTACATAGGTCGGGTGACACAGCCAGATGATTGGCCATTGAACTACATGGGACCCATGTGGACATGTGGAATTGAGATGTGAGGTGATGGTCATGTAGGTGACATATGTATCCATGCCCAACAGCACACACCTCAGTACATTGTGTAATGTCATGATCTATCATGTGATATTGAGCCTGGTCATGGCCACATGGGTGGATGAAGCGACAATCTTCCTTTGTTCATCTCTGTTCTGCAGGGCACCAGCTGTCCACCGACCGTTCCCAGACCTTGCAACCATGCAGGAACCTGACTGCATCCGACGGTAATGCTTCACCAGGCCACTGATTGAGGAGTTGGTGGAGCAGTTGGTGCCAAATCTGCTACCTGACCGGACATACCCTAAAGCACTGACCCCAGAGGTGAAGGTGATGGCAGCCCTGCACTTCTTTGATACTGGTACATTCCAGTACACTGTGGCTACTGCTGGTGGTATGTCGCAAACTATGTTTAGTCGGGTGCTACGCGATGTCTTGGAGGGGATGTTGCATTTCCTAGACCTGTACATCAAGTTCACGAGCCCAGCTGAACTCCATGAAATAAAGGATGCCTTTTATACACTGGGGAGGATGCCAAACGTCATCGGATCTATTGATGATACACATGTGGCCCTGATACCACCACAGGCACATGAGCAGGCATACCGGAACAGGAAACATTTCCACTCGATCAATGCTCTGGTGGTATGTCTTGCAGACATGTCTATCACACATGTGTGTGCACGGTTCCCTGGTTGCAGTGGGGGAGTGACATCCATCCTCCTGGGAGTGGGACACTGCTGTCAGTGATGTGTTGTTATGGCACTATCATCATTGTCCAAAGTTAGGGATGCGTACATACACCCATGGAGTTGTGGTCATATGATAATGATGTACACCCCCCCATGTCTATGTCCACTGCTGGGAGTCCTCTGCACCCACCCCTCACATGTCTGTCCACTGCTGGGAGTGATATGCACCCACCCCCATGTCTCTGTCCACTGCTGGGAGTCCTGTGCACCCACCCCCATGTCTCTGTCCACTGCTGAGAGTCCTGTGCACCCACCCCATGTCTCTGTCCACTGCTTGGAGCCCTGTGCACCCACCCCCATGTCTCTGTCCACTGCTGGGAGTCCTCTGCACCCACCCCTCACATGTATGTCCACTGCTGGGAGTGATATGCACCCACCCCTCATATTGCAGGCCACTGCTGGGAGTCCTCTGGACCCACCCCTCACATGTCTGTCCACTGCTGGGGGAGTGATATGCACCCACCCCTCATATTGCAGGCCACTGCTGGGAGTCCTGTGCACCCACCCCCATGTCTCGTCTCTGTCCACTGCTGGGAGTCCTCTGCACCCACCCCTCACATGTCTGTCCACTGCTGGGAGTGATATGCACCCACCCCTCATATTGTAGGCCATTGCTGGGAGTCCTCTGCACCCACCCCTCACATGTCTGTCCACTGCTGGGAGTGATATGCACCCACCCCTCATATTGCAGGCCACTGCTGGGAGTGATATGCACCCACCCCTCATATTGCAGGCCACTGCTGTGAGTACTCTGCACCCACCCCTCACATGTCTGTCCACTGCTGGGAGTGATATGCACCCACCCCCATGTCTCTGTCCACTGCTGGGAGTCCTCTGCACCCACCCCTCACATGTCTGTCCACTGCTGGGAGTGATATGCACCCACCCCTCATATTGCCGGCCACTGCTGGGAGTCCTCTGCACCCACCCCCATGTCTCTGTCCACTTCTGGGAGTCCTCTGCACCCACCCCTCACATGTCTGTCCACTGCTGGGAATCCTATGCAGACACCCACCCACCCACCCACCCCCTTGGTGCAGTACACTGCTGTCCTGGGCCTACACACACACCAATATAGAGGTAATATGCTGCACCAGGCCGTAGGCCAACATTCGTGGCGTGTGTACGCCCTGTATCCCAAATGTACTGGTACGTAGGGGTACGTGTGATACGGACCGTACCCCCGCATTCATGGGGTGTGTACGGTCCGTACCACGCGTACCCCTATGGCCCAAATACAATGGCGACATGGCCCGTACCCATGCTATGCATGTGTGGGTGTGGTCCGTATCACTATAGTAGTGGTGCCATAGGAGTACGCGTGGTACAGCCTGTACACACGCCATGAGAGCGTGTGTACGGTCCATTGCACGCGTACCCCTACGGCACCACTACAATGGTGATACGGACCGTACACACGCTCTGAGGGCGTGTGTACGGGCCGTACCAAGCGTACCCCTACGGCACCACTACTATAGTGATATGGACCGTACACACGCTCTGAGGGCGTGTGTACGGTCTGTACCAAGTGTACCCCTACGGCACCACTACAATGGTGTTACGGACCGTACACACGCTCTGAGGGCGTGTGTACAGTCCGTACCATGCGTACCCCTACGGCACCACTACAATGGTGTTACGGACCGTACACACGCTCTGCGGGCGTGTGTACGGTCTGTACCACGCGTACCCCTAGGTCACCATTACAATGGTGATACGGACCATACACACGCTCTGAGGGCTTGTGTACGGTCCGTACCACGCGTACCCCTAAGGCACCACTACAATGGTGTTACGGACCGTACACACGCTCTGCGGGCGTGTGTATGGTCCATACCACGCTTACCCCTACGGCACCACTACAATGGTGATACGGACCGTACACACGCTCTGAGGGCGTGTGTACAGTCCGTACCACGCATACCCCCACGGCACCACTAATATAGTGCTACGGACCGTACCCACGCTATGTATGTGTGAGTACGGTGCATATCACTATTGTAGTGTTGCTGTAGGGGTACGCGTACACGTCCACTTCCGTTGTTGCGTGACGCACGGATTGGTGGACACGCCCCCCGAAGTGACCAGACCCTTGAGGTAATGTATGTCCTCAATATTGTAGGTTTTAATTTGGGTAGGGGGTATGTTTCCTGCCCCTCACCCCCCCTTGGCCCCTGGGTGTTGTTCTCACCTTCTGCGGTGTGTGCGTTGGGTTCGGTGTACCAGGTCGTAGGCTAAGAGGGCCGGGATGACACGTAGGATGGGGTCCATGGCTGTCCGTCGCGTACCGGGGCTCCGTTTTCGCGGCGGACTCAGTTTTCCAGCTTTTTTTGGCTGCCGTAAAAAAATAGCTGTGCGGAGTGACGTAGGGACGAATCGTACTTGCTGGTCTGTAAAACGCTGCCTGACTCCATACGGACGTCGCGTACACGCTGTCCAGGATCAGACTCGTAGGTATTTTTTTAGCCGTACGGTGTTTTGTATGATTCGTACGGAAATTGTATTTCTGTACGATTCGTACTTGCTGGATTGTACGGTGGATTTCCCGGGTACGAATCGTATGGAGAAAACGCTCCGTACGACAAATCGTACCCGGGTTTTACAGGATTGGAATTGGCAACTATATGTATTACTTATAATTTTAAACATGTATTAATATTTTTAACTATGTTTATTTTAGTTATATTTGTTATTGACTTCATTTTACATTATTTTTTTATACATTAAAAAAAGTATATATTTTTAACAACGATATTTTTGTATCGATATATTTGTACTTACCATTTTGTAGATAGGACTTAGGAATTCTGTACATCAATATTGTTGCGTCGATATTTCTGTAGGTCGATATTCTGACTCGGTATTCTGTCAGTGATCCAAAAAGTGCATGTGCTCTAGCTTTCAACATGATGAAATTGGCTTACCCCTAATTGGCATATTTATCTTACCTATAGGTCCCATGTACATGGTAAAAATTGTACCCAGGAACTGTAAGTTAAATGTCACTAGTGGACTGCAGAACCCATTGTGCTATCCAATACAGTGACAGTGCAAGCCTGACTACAGGCATTCCATTTTGAGCCTGGTTGGAAGTGTTTTAAACTGACAGTTCAACCAGTCACAATAGCCCCTTTTGAAATGTCAAAACCTTCTTTTTAAATATTTGTAAGTCACCCCTAAGTAGGCTGTTTTGCCCACGAGGCAGTGAACATGGTATTTAAAAGTAGTACATATGATATGTAATGTTAAGCTTGTCCTTACAGTGAAAATTTCCCCACAAGTTATTTTCACTGTAGCAGGGCTGTCTGTTCCATGGGAAAACACTTACTATATCGTATTTAAAAATTATAATTTCTGTTGGGAAACAGCTCTCTTTTTTAAATGTAAAAGACTCTTTTTAATAGTTAATCATAATCAAATGTAATGGTAAAATCATTTTTAATAACTATTAAGAAAATGGTACTTTTAGAAAGTTACCTTTTCCCTGCCTAAAGCCTCTGGTGGCCCAATTGAATGAGTCCTAGCAGTCACCTAGCAACTGAATAGCTCCTTGAAGAGGTATAAAGCTCCATGAAGAGGTATGAAGACTACTCCCAGAGCAGGACAAAGGCCTTCACTGTGGGAAATTGTTGTTCCCTTGAAGGATGGCCAGTAGGCTGTGCCCAGGAACTTCATTAACTTCAATGAGGCCAACTCTCTGAAGGGCAAATGCTAACTGACTCCTGGTCAGGTCTTTCCTTTGTCCCCCACCATCAATTCAGGCAAACACCAATCCCAGTTGGAGAGGATCTGCTCCCAGAACTGGTATAGAGTGACCACAGGGCAGGGAATGCTGTTTTCCATGACCACACATCTAGGATGGGCACAGAAGCTCTGCACAGGCAAAGAAGGGTTCTACTATCTTGGTTTTAGGTAGATAGGAGCACTCTGGGATTGTGTACAGTAGGACACACTTGAAATGCTGCAAAAGAAGACAACGTTACCCCTGGAAACTTTTCACCTATTGGTTAGGTAGGGGCAGGAGTAACCCTGTTCCAGAGGCTAGTACCAGGCATACATTTGACATCATCAGCACCTTCCTCTGAATGCTATTGGATCTTTGCAGAATCAGGAGACTACTCAACTTGTTGTGTGAGACCTGAGAAGGGCTCTAACGGACTGCACCTTCTCTCCCTCTTGCACCCAGGATAAAGAAGTGGGCTCCAAGGGTCATAAGGCTGACCACCTGTTTAAGCTATAGGGAAACAATGAGCTACAAGAGGCCTTTCCTGTAACTTGTGTCTTGAACCGCAAGTGCTGTTTCTGAGATTCTGGAACCCTGGGCTATGTCAAAGTATAGTTTTCTGAACATCTCTTATAACCTAGAATTTAGAAACCCTTTGGCATCAAAGACCTCCAGAGGACCGAGACCAACCTGCAAAATTGTTCCAATGAAGGTGCTTTGCTGCTGAGCTGAAGATTGAGGTTGCTCTAATTCAGAGGTTTCATGAAGCAGCAACAATTGAGCCAGACATCGTTGGAAGGTAGCAGGCCTCCTGGAGCTCTCTTCAGATGCAGCCCACAGCCTTGCCTAATGCAAGAACCGGAGCTCCAAAAAGTGGCTATGCCCAAAAGTAGGAATCTTCACCAGGCAAAGTAAGCAAAAGGGAACTTCTCTGGGTGCTAAATTCAAATTTCTCCCACTGTGAGCCTCCCCGTCAAAAGTCTGCTTGGCCACAGCTTTCTGCCTTGCCCATCTGAGGACTTTTGACTACCATTTAAGAGACTAAGGGGTCTATTATGATGTCGGGCGGATCGCCACCGCCCGCATGGCGGTGGCGATCCACCCGACATCTTTCTCCGCCCGCCTCCCATTTCCCCCCGCCATATTATGATGGCGGGGGGTACCGTGGAGGACAGGAAGACCGTCAGCCGCTTTTCTGCCCTGTTGATGAGTCGACCGGGCGGAAAAGGGTTGAATATGGTGGCGGTGTCTGCTAGACTCCGCCATCCATATTACAATTGCAGCGGGAAGCAGCCTTTCCATGGCAGCAACGCCGCCACGGAAAGGCATGCGGATTTCTCAGTTGGGGGCCCATTGCGGGCTCCCACGATGTTGGGGGGTGGGGGGTGTTTGGGTACATGGGGGTACCTATGGTACCCCCCTGCATTTGCATGGACGCACGGTGCCTGCCAGGTTGTGCATGCAAAGGCCCAAATGCCTTATTTGTATTGCGGCAGGTGCTGCTGACAGCACCACCCGCCGCAATGCAAAAAATGCGGAATACGCCTACCGGTGTGGCCGGCGCATCCTAATTGCACATGTTGGACCGTCACACACATAGCAGGCGGTCCCATTTCCCGGGGCGATGGCGGGTGGACAAAGTCCGCCCGCCATCGTGATAGACCCCTAAGTATGAAGGTAAAATATCTGACCCATTTGAATCTGGTTTCCGTAGCCAACCAGAAACAGAACACACATAAAAATCTCCAGGGGTTTCGGGCTCCATCTTAGTCAGACTCAAGTCACGCCTATGTCCCGTTCTACTGTGATCAGTTGATCGCCGTTGGAGCCTAACGTGTTTTGGAGTTGTTTTTAAGTTTAACGAATAAAAAATCTTTTCTCCGGCTCCCCTTACTTAATGTTTGTTGTTTTGGTGTCATTATATTTATAAAATTATTATCTATTTATCTAAATTGGCTTGCATTTTTTTTTATGTTGTGTTTTGACTTTATTACTGTTTTGGTACTGCATCACTTTCATGTTAATCTTGTCTGCTCTGTGTAATAGCTGCCAGGGGTTTGAGCTCAGGTTTATTCTGAGCCTCTATTTGTTCACCCAGACAAGGATTGGGATTATTACTTGAGGAGGGTATTTAGCTCCGTGAACTAATACTACGATTTCTTACAGTCATGCATGGTAGACACAAGGAGACTACCTGACCCAAAGAGGAATGGATTGCACTTTCCTATTTTGTGCCCATAGTACATGCTCAAGGATTGGCCTAACGGCAGGGCACTCGACCTCGGACCTGGGGAACTGTGTTCGAGTCTCAGTAATGACGCTAAACATCCTGTGATTCTGGGCAAATCACTTAATCTCCCCGTGCCTAACAAGGAATGAATGTGTGTCGTAACGTAACTGGTGCTATGTAAAGCGCTCTGATACCTGATTGGATTCGGGTCAAGTTTGCGCTATATAAAACTCTGCAAAAAAAAAAATTACTTCTTGATATGAAAAAAAATAAACAACCTACTTTTGACCATTTCTGATTGTTAGATACTAGTGTTACATTAACTGATTATTCCCCTCTACTCTTAACATTGGAATATGACCTTATTATACCTACATTTCATCCTTGGGGAATGAACCTCTTCATATATATGCTGTCATCAGAGAAGACATATCACAGGAATACATTTGGCTACATTTCCTATAAAACAAGGGAACTGCATCTGTGGGCAGCCGGCAAGGCTTTAGCAACTTTAGTAACAGGACTATTAATGAGACAAGGCAATCACTAGGAAGTGCAAACCAATCTTAAATTCATAGTTAGAATTCTCACATAGACACTCACAAGACTCCCCACTGCCAAGAACGGGAAAACACAAGAGCAGGCAAGGTGCTTCCTTAATCCGCTTTTCTCCTTGTCAGCCTAATATGCTTTATCCCACCTCCAGTAGAATTATTATGACATAGTTAAAAAAGCTGGGAGACTACTAGCAGCCCAAATGAAGCAAAAGGAATCACAATCTGCAGTCCTAGACATATTCGACTGCACAAGCACCCTATATACACACACAAGAACAATCGTGAGCCTTTGTAACCTTCTTTAAATCATTGTACACGTTGGGGAACCACACCCAAATGGCAGAGAAAAAAAGTTCGAATTTTTAACATGCCATGCCGTTGAAGCGCACTAAGTGTGAAAATATAAGGTAAGATAAATAGAACGCGGGATGGATTCCAAGTCAAATTCTATAGATAAGGTAACTAATATTTGGTAGAAACCCTATTTGGTGCCTGTAGGGAAGGAGAACATTTAGAACATGAACTGAGAAGCAACAACACTCCTCAGTGTAACAGGCATCAACTTAAGCACAGTTCTAAAGGGAGCAAGATGAGTCAGTCACTGCTTGTGATTTTTCTTTTTTATTCCATTTATTTTCAGCAAGGGTAGCCATCCCGTTTTGCCTAGATATAGGCTTCCTCAGGGCGAAATCCTATTAATAGTAACATATTCTCTTTGTTTCTTTTACGTTTTCACCAGTTTGACCATTGGATATTATTTACACTTTGCCTCTTAAGTTAAGCCTGACTGCTCTGTGCCACGCTATCAGAGGGTGAGCACAGGTTAATTTAGAGTGTGTACCTGACTTACCCAGACGAGAGTGATTGTCCCTTCTTTGACAGGGTGCATACCTCTGCCAACTAGGGACCCCATTTCTAACATTGGTGATCAGCGTAGAGGATAGGACTTGTGTTTGTGCAGTGCCTTACAGTAAATGGTGTGCACTACCATCCACATATAAGACCATAGCAAATCTATTGTCTCTGATCCTCATTGGCATTTTTTCTTTACTCTCTGATTGGCATTTTTAATTTTTGTATTCTCCCTGATTGGCATTTTTGCATTTTCCTAAAATCATGTTTCTAACTGGAGGTTCTTCATCTGCACCAGTAAATATGGAGTTTGAGCTGGCCAACCTTGAGGGCTACACTGTGACACAGCTCAAGGACTTATGCAAGGACTTTGGACTTCCTGTAAGAGAGAGACCATCAAGAAGGGGAAGCCGCAAAAGGCAATGGAAGCCTGGTCTGAAGCCCATGCTGCGCTGAGTGAGACCCCAGAGGAGAATGAGGATGAGGAGAAACAGGATGAGAAGGATGATTTGGACCAGGGTCCAGGAGAGGGTCTTGGACTGCTGCCTGTGGAGGAGGGGGGCAACATCCTCCAAGAATGGTGATTTCACCTCAGCCAGGGAGCAGTGTTTCATCTAGAGGCCTGTCCCCAGAGGAGGTGGAGGTCAGGAAGAAGAAGATGAAGGTGAATTTGGAGATGCTAAGCTCAAATTGGAGAAGTAGGGAGCATTAGAGTAGAAAAGGCGGCCATGGAGGGGGAGGAAAAGAAAGCAAGGTTGGCTATGGAGGAGAAGAAAACAATGTTGGCTCAAGAACTGAGCTTGAGTGAGCAGGACATCAAAGCCAGGAGGACTGAGTTCAGCCAAGATTGTAACAGCATTTCTTCAGTGTCCTCATGGTGGGAGATGACATAGACAGATGGTCTGAGGCCAATGAGATTGCTCTGCAGATGCACAATCCTCCTGAGGAGGATTGAGGATCTATCCTGTGGAGCACATCTCTAGAGAGGAGAGGGACACTCTGCTGACCTTTGGGGGGGTGACAGGATGAGGTATCCCATAATGAAGGAGGCCCTAATCAGGAAGTTTGTTCTGACCCAAGAAAAATACAGACAGAAATGTATGAATAGTCAGAAGCTTTCCCAACGGACCTGGGTCAATTGTGTGGATGCCATTTATTGGGTGAAGGGCAATAAGGTAAAAGATTACCAGAGGTTGTAAAATGTAATTGCACAAGAGCATCTGTTCAGGCTTTGTTTTCCAGATTGCAACACCTTGTTGACAATAGGCTCCCTGATCCCAAGGAGCTTACTAAGGAGGCGGACTGCTGGGTTAACACTAAGGTCTATAAGAAGATATGTGGAGGGATCACCACACAGGTGGGCAGGGTCCTGACCAGAAGAAGGAGGGGGGAAATAAAAACAGGGAGTTCTCTAAAGGGCCACAAACTAGTTCTGTGGGGTTGGGCTCCAATCCCCCTACTGAGAAAAACCCTACTAAGTAGTTACCTGACAGTAAGTCTGCAGGGAAGGGACGCCTGAAGTGTTTTGAGTGTCAGCAGGAATTTCACTTCAAGTGGGATCCCAAGTGTCCCAAGCCGACTCAGAGCCCGACCAGTGGTCAAGCACTGGAGTTGGCTAGTATAGTGCTTGGGGAGGAGATGGTCCTAGATAGTTTGGGGGACAATGCAGAGGTTTACCCTAGTGTGCCTGGGTAACAGAGAGATGGTGCAGAGAATCCACATGCCTGACAATACTAGGAGGTACAGTAAGTGGGTCACCATCAATAGGCAGCGATACAGGAGCCAGTATGAGAACTGCCAGGTGTCATATGGTTTCCTCAGACCAAGTAGTCCCTAGTGTGTTTCACCAGGTGGTTGCCGCTGACAACCATGAGAGCTACTACCCAGTGGCTCTGGTTCCCTTTCAATGGAGGGTGTCTCAGGTAGTTAATGCAGATATGGGGTGAAAATCCCAAACTGTTGATCTGGTCCATCTCCCTACAGGTCTCCCCAGGTTCTTCCACCTTAGTGAAGGGAACTCCCAAGGTGTTGGGTAGGACTCCCCACTTTCACCTGGGGGTAACAAGTGTGAGACCTGGCATCCTTGGCATGGTTTACCCCTAACCTTTGCCTTCAGACCTCCTGTGTTTGCTGACTTTATTTCTACTGGCCTTAGGACTATGCACTCTTTGCCACTGCTAACCAGTACTAAAGTGCTTGTGCTTTCTCCTTAAAACATGTTAGATTGGCTTATATGCAATTGGCATATTTAATTTACTTGTAAGTCCTGCCACTGGACTGACCATCGCTGCATCCACTTCACCTTCCGGAAACCCACCACGCACCACCACACTCAACAGATCACCCACCGCAGCTGGAGCAAAGTCACCGAAGATCAGCTAAACACCAACCTCGGCCGAAGGCTACCCGCCGACCCCATTGACTCCGACACTGCTGCCCGCAACCTCAGGCGATGGATCGATGACCGCGCCAACACTCTCGCCTGATCAAGAAACCGTCCAACAGACGCACTAACAAGAAAGCCAGTTGGTTCACCGCAGACCTCCAGGCATCCAAGCAAACCTGCCGAAAACTAGAGAAGAAATGGCACCACAAACAGACACCGGACAGCTAGGAAGCCCACAAGAACGCCATCCGTAGACACCACCACCTCATCAGATCTGCCAAAAGGGCCTCGTTCAAGGACCGCCTCGACAACAATGCGCACAACAGCAAAGAGCTCTTCAACATTGTGAAGGAACTCTCCAACCCCAGCTCCAACACCAACGACATCACAAGACCTGTGCGACTCCCTTGCCACCTTCTTCCATCGCAAGATCGCAGACATCCACGACAGCTTCAACAACCTGGCTGCCCGACAGCCACCGACACCTCAGACCCGACGGCCACCACCCAAATCAATCCCCTGCTCACCTGGACCAACATAAACGACGATGACACCATCAAAATCATGAACACCATCCACTTCGGTTCTCCATCAGACCCATGCCCTCACCACATCTTCAACAAAGCTAGCACCACCATTGCACCCCATCTCCGCAAGGCCATCAACATTTCCTTTGAGACCGTGACCTTCCCGGAGATCTGGAAGCACGCCGAGATCAATGCCTTACTCAAGAAACCCAAGGCAGATCCAAAGGACCTCAAGAACTTCCGGCCCATCTCCCTGCTCCCGTTCCCAGCGAAGGTCATTGAGAAGACCGTCAACGGACAACTGACCTACTAACTCGAGGAAAACAACATCCTGGACCCGTCCCAGTCCGAGTTCCGCAGCAACCACAGTACTGAAAATGCCCTTGTTAGACCTGGCACCTTGGCGTGAGTCTCCCTTCCTCTTTTTGTCGCTGTGCCTCATGTGTTTTTATGGTGTTGGCCGCTCAGCGCGCTGTGCCACTGCTAACCAGTGTCGCGGTGCGAGTGCTCCCTATGTAAATTGTATATGTTGGTTGGATTCCATGATTGGATTGTTTGATTTACTGTCAGACCCCAGTAAAGTGCGCCAGGAGCGCCAGGGCATGTAAATGCAAACACCGCTGGTGGGCTTGCAGCACGGGTTGTGCCACCCACAGAAGCGGCCGGTAAAATATGTCTAAGGTCTGCCATCGCAGAACCTGCGTGCAGTCTGGTACTGACATGCTGACTGGCAAGTGCCCACACTTGCCGGTCCCTAAAACCTTCCCTTAACTTCATGTTAGTCACCCCTCTGGTAGGCCCACGGGCAGGGTGCGTTGCAAGCATAAGGTAGGACAAGCCTGGATGCGTGGCATGTCCTAGTAGTGAATGACCGCCATCTTGTTGTTCACTACTGTAAGGCTACCCTGTTCTCATAGGCCAGTATGGGCGGCCTGGATTGTTACACCCTATGATCCTAACCGACCCAGGGAACATCGTAGAAGAGCGAGTTTAGTATGCCTGAACTCGGAATAATAAGGTACATCTTTTCGTAAGGTTTATTTTAATATTCCGCGTTTGCAAATGCCACTCTTAGAAAGCTGGCATTTGCTTGCCTAAAACATTTCAGCCCGCCTCTGCGTGATGTGTATCTGATGTCTGGCTGGTATGAGTGACAGGGCTGGGGGAACCCAGATGGGCAGGGCTAGGTAGCCTGGTGGTGAATAGGACGATCGACAGGTAGATGGGTGGGAGGAGTGCTCCTAGGCTCTGAATAGGACAGTGCTCTGCCACCTCAATGCCGGCTCCGCCCCCTGTGGAGCGTCTGAGGACTCTGCCCTGCACTCTGAAAGAAGAAGCCTGCATCGCGTAAACAAAGTGCTCAGAAACCGGACTGGACTAGGCAAAGGACCCCCTGGCCTGGGAGAACAAAAGATTTACGGTATAAATGGAGGAGCCCTGCTCCTAAGAAACTAGATCCGCTTTTGACCAAGAAGAATCTCTACCTGAGGAGGAGGCACCGGGAAAGCTGTAGGAGGAAGACTGTCCCTATCCTGGGGGATTGGCCTGCAGTGGTGACCTTGCTGCCAAAGGGGAGAAGAGAAACTGTTGCTGAAGACTTTGCTTTATTTTTACTTTCAAGACTTGTGCTTTTCCAAAACGATCTCCAAGGGCTTGGAACTGAGCTTGCCCCCTGAACTGAGCCCCAGGACCATTGGGCTCTACCTGATCTTCACTCACCTGCTGCTGGACTGTGGTGTCCTTTCCCTCGCCGGAGCTGTGACCCTAGTGCCCAGTCCCTCCCTGAGCCGTGACCAGGACTGCTTAGCCGCCCCCGCCTTGGGAAGAGCCTCGCTCGATCGGAGCCGCTCCCCCTACGCTGTGCTGGGCTGCCCCTGTCACCTCGCTCGCTGGAGGCTCGCTGTGCACCTTCACCCTCCCGCCGGAATCGGCGTGGTGAGCATCTCCAAGCCTCGGACGGCCCGGACGTATCTGCGTGCCCGGCTGCCCCACTTTGTTCACCCGCCACCTGCAACACCCGCTCTTGTCGTGAGCCTGAAGATCAGACCAACATCAAAGAATGGAGCGTGATACACTCCTGTCCAGGCGCACAGCTTGTGTCGTAATTAACACGCTCTTTAACGTTTTACCTTTAAATGACGTTTTTGGTAATAATTAGTCCATGTAATCCGAAATTTTTTAAATTCATGATTTTATTTCATTAGATCTTCTCACTCGTGAGACACTTATATCTTAAACTGTTTCTCATGCCGTGGGTATGCCAATCCAAGCCTTTTCCCAGGCACGCCAAAAGACATCAAACATTCTCAGTTGCAAATCTTAAATGATCCAATGCATTTCGGGCTGCTCAAAAGCCCTTCTTCAGGGGTTCTCTACAAATCAAGAAACATTGCCATTAGAATATAGTTTCACTGCGTTGTCATAAACAATCTACATTCCTGCACTAACAATACAATGCAATATTTTTATACAGCGCTTTCCCTCTAAATACTGAGCTGGATTGCTTTTACCTGAAACACCACAGACCCGCTTGTTAACCCTCCTGAAGATCAGACCCCCATCGTGAAGTGTGGGAGCCCCGGACGCCGCCTCGCCCTTCTGTCGAAGAGCCGCTGAAATCCCGCACCCGCCTTTGCGTCAAGAAACAAGGTACTGTACTTACGAACTCGACCGCGAGCTCGCATCGGATCCAGGGTCCGCAACGTTCTGATTTCCCTGTCATCTGCCGTGTGCTTCCCGATCGCCGCCTCAGCACGAAGGACGCTGAGGCCTACAGTTACCTTGTGCCTGCCTAAAAGAACTTTCCGTAACAAAGAGAACTTTACCGTATTCCTAAGAATTGTGGCCCCATCAGTTCAACGTTACTGGGCCTTGTATTTGAATCTGCTGAATCTACATAAAAGCTTATTTTTATATACTACCTGATTGGTGTCCGTTTGTGGTGCATGCAAGGGGTTTACTGTATGTGTAATTTCATTTGCTTAACCATGTACGCCTGAGACTTAGCCTAGACTGCTCGCACCACGCACCTAGAGGGTGAGCAGGGGTTATTCTGGGGAGTCATCCTTCGCCCTGACATGAAGTAAAGGGTCCCTGCTTGTTGTGGGTTCACACCTGCGTCAACCAGAGCCCCCTCATTTCTAACAGCCCTCATCGCCGTCACCGATTACATCAGGGTCCTGCTGGACAACAGCGAAACTGCAGCCCACATCCTCCTGGACCTATCAGCCGCCTTCGACGCTGTCTGTCACCGCACCCTACGCACACGCCTCCACAACGCAGGGATCCAAGATTAGGCCCTGAAATGGACCACCTCCTTCCTCTCTGGCAGAACCCAGAGCGTACGGCTCCCCCTTTCTGTTCCGTAGCCTCCGAGATCATCTGCGGCGTAACCCAAGGATCATCCCTCAGCCCGACATTGTTCAACATCTACATGGCATTGCTCGCTCACTTCGCCCGACTGCACGACCTCAACATCATCTCTTACGCCGATGCCACCCAGCTGATCCTCTCCCCCACCAAGGACCCCCTCACCGCCAAATCCAACCTCCACGAAGGAATGAAGGCCGTCGCCGAGTGGATGAAGAACAGCCGTCTGAATCTGAACTCGGACACGACGGAGGTCCTCATCTTCGGCTCCACCCCCTCAGCCTGGGACGACTCCTGGTGGCTGACCACACTGGGAGCAGCACCGACACTCAACGACCAACGCATGCAACCTGGGGTTCATCCTCGACTCAACACTCTCCATGACCAAGCAAGTCAACACTGTATCATCCTCCTGCTTCAACACCCTCCGCATGCTCCGCAAGATCTACAGGTGGATCCCCACTGAAACAAGAAGAACGGTCACCCAGGCCCTCGTCAGCAGCAGGCTGGACTACAGGAACGCCCTCTACACAGGAGCCTCGGCCAAACCCTGAAACGACTTCAACGCATACAGAACGCCTCTGCACGCCTGATCCTCGACATCCCTCACCACAGCCACATCACACCCCACCTGAGAGACCAGCACTGGGTTTCCGTCAACAAGAGGATCACCTTCAAGCTCCTCACCCACGCACACAAGGCACTCCACAACAACGGACCGGCATACCTCAACAGACAACTCACCTTCTACACCTGAACTGCCAGCGCCGCTCCGCCGACCTCGCCCTTGCCACCGTCCCCCGCATCCGAAGAGCGACTACCGGCGGCAGATCGTTCTCCCACCTCGGCACCAAGACCTGGAACACCCTCCCCATCCACCTACGACAGACCCGGGACCTACTAACCTTCAGGAGGCTACTCAAGACCTGGCTATTCGAGCAGTAGCAGCACTCCCCCCCAGCGCCTTGAGACCCTCACGGGTGAGTAGTGCACTTTACAAATGTTCTGATTGATTGATTGATTGATTGATTGTACCGTGGTAATACCTCTTCCCAGGGCCTGTAAATTAAATTCTACTAATTGACCTGCAGCACTGATTGTGCCACCTACTTAAGTACTGCTTTAAGCATGCCTCAGGCCTGACATTGCAGCCTGTGTGTGTGCAGTTTAAACTGCCATTTCGACCTGCCAAAGAAGCTTCCTTTCCAGGCCCAAACCTTCTTTTTTAATACTAGTATGTCCCACCAAGGGTGGCCCAGCCATGCTTACACTTGAATAGGCTGTGTTTTGTCACCACACAAAGGTCTGCTTACCCCCTGTAGTTAGTCTGTAGCCAGGGCCACGAAGGCAGGGCACCTGTGCATCAAAGGCACATCAAAGGCATCCCTCTAGAAGCTTCCTATCCTGGCTGATGAGGGGTGAAATCCCGAAACCGATCCTAGGATGCTTGTTTCCAGTCAAGGGAGACCTGGCCTGGCGGTTCGGGCTGGAGTGTTCCCATTAGGCGCAGGGTCAAGACTGATTTGCATATGGCTGGGTTCAAACTGAAATGGCATGGAGAGCAAAAAAAAAACCAATTGATTTATGCCCAGATCTCTGTACTGGGGTGAATGTATGACATTGTTCTGCATTCTGTCCATCAACTGTTGTTTTTGCATTTGTCACCCCAAGTGGGACGGATATGCCCAGACACAGGTCCTGTGCTCTCCATGTCACTGGAATCAAGCTATCCAAGCTGAAGAGGGGTGAAACCCCGAAACCGGTCCTAAGATGCCTGTTTCTAGTCCAGGGAGGACCTTGTTTGGCAGTTCGGGCTGGACTGTTCCCATTAGGTGTAGGGTCAAGACTGATTTGGATATGGCTGGGTCCAAACTGAAATGGCATGGAGAGCAAAAAAACAATATATTTAGGCCTATATCTCTGTATTGTTGTGAATGTTTGACATTGTTCTGCATTTTGTGCATCAACTGTTGTTTTTGCATTTGTCACCTCAAGTGGGACGGGTATGCCCAGACATGGGTCCTGTGCTCTCCATGTCACTGGAGTCAAGCTATACTGGCTGATGAGGGGTGAAACCCTAAAACCATTCCAAGGATGCTTGTTTCCAGTCCAGGAGGACCTGGCCTGGCACTTCGGGCTGGACTGTTCCCATTGGGCACAGGGTCAAGACTGGTTGCACATGGCTGTGTGCAAACTGAAATGGCATGGAGAGCAAATAAACAAAGGATTTAATCCCAGATCTCTGTACTGGGGTGAATATATGACATTGTTCTGCATTTTGTGCATCAACTGTTGTTATTGCATTTGTCACCCCGAGTAGTACGGATATACCCAGATATGGGTCCCGTGCTCTCCATGTCACTGGAGTCAAGCTATCTTGACTGATGAGGGGTGAAACCCCAAAACCTGTTCTAGGATGCTTGTTTTCAGTCCAGGGAGGACCTGGCCTGGCAGCTTGGGCTGGACTGTTCTCACTGAACACAGGGTCAAAACTGATTTGCATATGGCTGGGGTCAAATTGAAATGGCATGGAGAGCAAAAAAACGATGGCTTTAAGCCCAGATCTCTGTACTGGGGTGAATGTATGACATTGTATTGCGGTCTGTCTATCAACTGTTGTTTTTGCATTTACCTCTTTGAGGAGCACAGTTATTGCATCTTGTGAATGTCTCTTTTCCTCTGAACCTACATACATAACACCGCGCAAGCACTGTTGCAAAGTTGCAAAGTGTTTACTTCATTAGCAAAAGGTACACCCCTGAGATGAGAGGAATTTCCCTTTGACTGACCCCGGCACTATATATGTGCCAGTGCCATTTCTATCATAGAAGTTGCCACACAGGTGTCTGCTGACACATTCTGTAACACTAGAGGGCCCCTAGTGGCACAGAAAGCAGATAAACACAACCATTGTGCTTCGAGGCACTTTGTATAATACAGCCTCAGAGCATCCGGGTGCAACCATCACCACTAACTGGCCATATTTAGTTGTGCTATGAGATACAGTAATTGAGTGGTAGATTTCTGTCTGGAGCTATTTTGGTAGAAAGTCTATAATACCTAGCTGCCATTACACAGTTACAGTCACCTGCCCAAATCATCAGGGCACCTATCTGTGGAATTGTCGAAAGCTAGTAATTTAGGAAAAAGAAAATATAAACTTCAGTCCAGGCATTTACATTCATATGGGATAAAGTGATAAAAATCAAGAGCTGTTAAAAAGGGCAATTGTTGTGTAACTTGACTGCAGAGAGACAGATTGGGTTGGGGGGGTACTATGATAAATGCATAACCAGATAAATGTTTTTGTGAGACTTATAGGAAGTTGTCTTCTTCTTACTCTTTTATAAACAGACATACTGATGTTCTGAAGAGGTTCCTCACCTGGCTGCATTAGGAACCATGGAAGGCGAAATCTGCTTAGAAATCAGAGCTCTACCACAAAAACATCACTCAATACAAAAGCAGCACAACGTCTTCTATGAAAATTGGGAAAGGTTGAGTTTTAGGTGGATAACTATCAATAATAGAATTGCTTCCTACTGAGGGGTCCAGGTCACATTAAATAGGAAATGAGAGTCAAGGACGAGTGATTTATAAAGTCGTTTGGATGCATGTGATCGAAAAATGCACTCTATTGAAAGTTACCCATGTTGAACATTTTGCAGTGCATGCACCCCTTCAACAAATTTCCTTCATTTGATCAGCTGATCCAGCTGCGCAAGGACAGAATAGTTATGAATGAACTAGAAGATAGACCTCACAATCATCAGCTGTCATCCTCCTAATTGTTTTTTTAAATAAAAAATACCAGGTGTTCTATATTGGGATCCTTCAGATCCGGCATCTTCCCAGATGACCTAGAGGAGGGTGGAGGTTAAACCCCTCCTCAAGAAACCAACGGCCGACCCTACGGACCTGAAAAACTACCGGCCCATCTCTCTCCTCCCCTTCGCGGCCAAAGTCACAGAGAAACTCATAAACACACAGCTGACCGCGTTCATCGAAGAGCACTCCATCCTAGACGCCTCCCAGTCTGGATTCCGCAGCAACCACAGCACCGAGACCACCCTCCTCGCTGCCACTGATGACATCCGCATGCTACTCGACTAGGGACACACTGCGGCCCACATCCTCCTAGACCTCTCCGCAGCCTTGGACACCATTTCACATCGCACACTCACAGCCAGGCTTCACGACGCAGGGATTCAAGGAACAGCCCTCGACGGGATCCAATCCTTTCTCTCCGGCAGAAACCAGAGAATCTGACTCCCTCCCTTCCTCTCTGAACCCAACGACATCAAATGCAGAGTACCCCAAGGATCTTCGCTCAGCCCCACGCTCTTCAACAGCTACATGGCCCCCCTTTCCGCCATTGTCAGACAGCATGGGCTCAGCATTGTATCCTACACCGATGACACCCAGCTCATCCTCTCACTCACGAACACACCCGAAGACACCAGACTCGGCTTCCAGGAAGGAATGAAGAATGTGGCAGCCTGGATGAAGGACAGCTGTCTGAAGCTCAACACTGAGAAGACCGAGGTCCTCATCCTCGGACCCTGCACCTCCGCCTGGGACAACACATGATGGCCCCCCGCCCTCGGAATTCCACCCATCCCTACAGACCCCGCACGAAACCTCAGCATCATCCTCGACCCCTCCCTCTGCATGAACCGCCAGATCAATGCCGTCGCTTCCACTAGCTTCTACTGCTTACGCATCCTCCGAAAGACCTTCAAATGGATCCCCCCTGACTGCAGAAGGACCGCCACCCATGCACTCATAACCAGCATACTGGACTACGGCAATGCCCTGTACGCCGGAATCAACAGAACTCTTCTACACAAACTCCAAACCATCCAGAACGCCGCAGCCAGACTCTTCCTCGGGACAAAGCGACACAAACACATGACCCAACACCTACGAGACCTCCACTGGCTCCCCGTCAAGAAGAGGGTCACCTTCAAACTCCTCACTCAAGCCTACAAATCCCTCCACAACATCGGCCCCAAAAACCTCAATGAGAGAGTATTCTTCCACGTACCCAAGAGGAACCTCCACTCCGCCGATCTTACCCTGACAGAGGTCCCCCGCATCCGCAGAATCAGAACAGGCAGGAGAGCCTTCTCCTACATCGCGGCCAGGACCTAGAACGAGCTCCCTGTGAACATCAGACGCTCCTCGACCCTGCACACCTTCAGGAAGGACCTCAAGACCTGGCTCTTTGACTGATGCGGAGCTGCACCCCCCCTAGCGCTTTCAGACCCTCACGGGTGAGTAGCATGCTCTAGAAACCCGTTGATTGATTGATTGATTGATTGATTGATTGATTGATTGATTGATTGATTGATTGATTGATTGATTGATTGATGTGCAAAGTTCTAAAGCTTTTTTCAAAAACATCATTTTCGCAAACTCCACGATAATGGCAGTAGTTTTATTAATGTGGGTATTCACATTAACATTAAGACTTTTTCTCCCTTTTTCAGTTGTTTTCAGAGAAAAAGGACCACCAACATACATCCAGTTTCAAAGTTATGTGGAAAATAGTTTTAACGTTAACTCATGATAAAAAGGAAGATCAATTTCCAGCTGTAACTCTTATTTGGAATTATTGGTACACAGAAAAAAAGTCACTGTTGTGGATTGTCTCTTCTATCATTGGTTGGGGATTTAGAATGTGGAGTTGGGGATTCCTTGGGAGTCAGTTGGAGTTGTGAGGGGCAGCTGCTCAGGTCGGTTGGTGTGGGACTGGACGAATAAACCCTTTTATTTCAACAGTTGCCAATTGAATTAAAAGTAGGACAGTAATCGGGATCTCCATCAGACTAGGCTTCCTTATCAGTGGTTCACAATCTTTTAGCCCTGTCTCACATGACCACCACCATTTCACCTGTGGAGACCCAAGACAATCAGAACATTATGCCTAAAATTGTGGACCTTCAACCAACCTTCCACCACCTCCCTTGGGTCTCTGGAGACCGGAAAGAAGCTGTTAGAAATGGGGTTTCAGGTTGGCTAGGGTATGCACCTAAGCCAGGCTGAACCCACCACTCTAGTCAGGGCAAGGGAGTTACACGCTGAAGATAACCCCTGCTCACCCCCTTAGTAGCTTGGCAGAGCAGTAAGGCTTAACCCAGAGGCAATGTGTAAAGCGTTTGCGCAACACACTCACACAGCAGTGACGCACGAGGCACACCACAAAAGAAACTCTACACAAGGTTATATCAAAATATCCTTTTTATTATCGAGAAAATCACATTAGATCCCAATCACATATATTACACAGTACCACCAGGCTCTCGTCATGACTTCGCAGGGATTTACATATATCACTAGGCCAATCGGGCCACTGTCATAGACCAGCAAAGTTAGGGCGACTAGTAACTACTGGTAGAAACTGTACTTCATATGGTACTTCATATGCCTACATATAATCATCAGTGTACCTTAGTACACACTCGCAGCAGTGCATTCATCATAAATACATTGTGCCCACTTTAGGAATTGTAAGCCCACAGTAACTGACTTCCCTTGCGTAGGCTCCTGGGCTACATGCCCACCTACCACAGGGAATGCGGAGCAGTGCTAATCAGGAGCCTCCATCGAGGTCTCACCCCGAGCTGCCCAAAACAACAATGCCCCTGAACAGCAGATAAGAGTGCAGCTGCCCGCTACCATGCAGTGTATCTGCAACAGTGTCAGGAATGCAAAAGTCACTGTGCCCCTAGAAACCTCTTACTCACAACTTTTGGGTGCTCCCAAAGCATACCATGCTGTTCCTGACTGCCACTGCCGAGCAAGAATGCCCCCAGAGCTCTGCACACCAAATATGGGGGCGCGGCATACACACACCCAGTCTCTACCTTAAACCAGCAGATAAGAATGCAGCTGCCCGTGAGTATGCGGCGCAGCTGCTACAATGCCAAAAATGCACATCAAGGCTGATCAGAAGCCTGCCGCCGTAGCTCCTTGAACCGCGGCTTCCTGCAACCTCGCGGTGCAGTCACTCAGCCGGGAAATGTGGAAAGAGGACAGCAGGACACAGAGTGAAACCTCAGTTGGCTCTGCAGTCGTTGGCTCCACAGTCGTCGGCTGTGCCCACAACCAGGCTTCACCTCTGCCTGACTTCCGGGGGCTTCTCGCGTCTCAGCTGCAGATCATGGAGAGAATTCTCCGTCGGGTCTGCAGTCTTTGGCCCTCCTCATGGTGTAGACGTAAGCGCCCACCACACGCTTCTCACTGGGGCTCACCAGCGCTGGGACTGGCAATCAGGGCTCTGCCTGTCTCCACCCTGGAGACACGAACCAAGGAACTAGTAGCGCCCTTCTCGCGCCGGACTCCTTTTAGAGCAATGGCACTCAGTTTTTGAAGAAAGCAGGGTGAAAATCATGCAGGGCAGAGCTGGACACAGGCAGACCAGTACACAGGGTCACTCAGTAGAGTGGAAGTCCTGTCAGCCACCCAGGAAGTAGGAGGTTGGTCACGAGTGGCGGTTCCTCTTGGCACAAAGCAGTCCACGCAGTACTTCAGCTCAGTTCCAGGTCAACAGACATGGGTTCACAGCCCCAGGGCCCGATTCACAGAACTTACTTAAGACAAAATCCTAAACTTACAACCATTTTGGTATTCACAGAAGCCACTTACTCATTTTAGTATTCACAGAAGGCACTTACTCATTTTGGTATTCACAGAAGTTAGGAGTCCTAACTTTAGGACTCCTAAATGCCTTCTGTGAATACCGAAAGTCTTAAAATTAGCATTTTTCTCAGTTTAGTAGTAGTATAGTTAGGACTCCTAACTTTAGGACTCCTAAATGCCTTCTGTGAATACCGAAAGTCTTAAAATTAGGATTTTTCTCAATTTAGTAGTAGTAAAGTTAGTAGTCTTAACTTTAGGACTCCTAAATGCCTTCTGTGAATACCGAAAGCCTTAAAATTAGGATTTTTCTCAGTTTAGTAGTAGTATAGTTAGGACTCCTAACTTTAGGACTCCTAAATGCTTTCTGTGAATACCGAAAGTCTTAAAATTAGGATTTTTCTCAATTTAGTAGTAGTAAAGTTAGGACCCCTAACTTTAGGACTCCTAAATGCCTTCTGTGAATACCGAAAGCCTTAAAATTAGGATTTTTCTCAGTTTAGGAGTCCTAAAGTAATAATAAAGGGGAGAGTGTATAGCAAAAATATTTAAGTAACAATATGCATCCCACATGTAAGACACCGCGCCTCAAGCGTATAGTAACAAGATAGCATATAGCAACAATATTTCAAGTAACAAAATGCAGCCCAAACGCAACACACCACGCCTCAACAAGATAGCGTATAGCAACAATATTTCAAGTAACAAAATGCAGCCCACATGCAAGACACCACGCCTCAAGCGTATAGTAACAAGATAGCGTATAATAAACAAAATGCAGCCCACACGCAACACACTGCGTCTCAAAGAGGTAGCGTGTAGCAACAAAATTTCAAGTAACAAAATGCAGCCCACACGCAACACACTGCGCCTCAACAAGATAGTGTATAGCAACAATATTTCAAGTAACAAAATGCAGCCCACATGCAAGACACCGCGCCTCAATCATATAGTAACAAGACAGCGTATAATAAACAAAATGCATCACACATGCAAGACACCGCGCCTGAAGCTTATAGTAACAAGATTTCAAATAACATAAACGATACGAAAAAACATTAAGTTAAACATCACCCAATAGTACTCAATGCATCCCAAACGCAAGACGCATGCAATAGTAAAGAAAAAAGTGCTGAAAGTAAATATTAAACCCACCGTCTCACGCCGCCTGTAAAACATCCAATCACGGTGGGCGGGGCCTAAAGAGGGCAGGGTGGCAACCAGGAGGGGCTAAAAACCCTCCGGTCCAATCAACGAACTCTGTTCGGCATAATCAATGACGACAAACGACGCACACCAATCAAAATTATGGGCGGAGCAGAGACACGACTTCTCGAACCGTATTGATTCCAAGAACTCTCGCATGGCGAGGGCAGCGCATGCACGCTGCTAGCGCCAGGCGAGACCTAAATACTATCAGTCGGTCACTGTAATACTTATGGCTGAGAGACATTTTTCTCTCTGCAACCTGTAGTGAATTATGAGAAAGAAACAGAGCAAGAAATGAGTCCTGCTTATAACAGAGAACCCAGAGGGGAAGACCTCTGTTCTGGCCCGCTAAAAAATGCACTTCAATTTATATTCCGTAGTTGTGTGCAACTACACAGTTACTCACAAGGTCAAAGCAGAATGTAGAAGAGATGATATGAAGCATCTAAAAAAACGCAGAGCAGCTTGTACAATGGAGACCTGTGTTTCACAAATTCCCTCCCTCCCAGTGTCTTGAATCCAGCTGGGCACAAGAGACCCACTATCCAGGCTACCACTCCCACCTATGCCTACGTCCCTCCTTCCCTACGTCTATTATGATGACCCTTTAAAAATGTCTTCTTGCTCAATGCCCTCCACAGACTGAGCTATGTCTTCACTGCCACCTAATTTCTGAATGTGTGCTGAGAAGTTTGCATTCTGCTTACCATAAATAATATTAATAAATATAATGAAAGAACATGTAAAGTATTAGGTGAAAAGAAATGGGAAACCTGGAGTTTCAACTCCATGGCTAGAGCTCTTACATTTGTCTCTACAAAATGTGAGCTGGTAGAAAAAATTATTTTATTTTTAAAGGGTGTTTGTGGCAGTGCTCTGGTTGTTTATCAGCTGATTTCCATTCCAGAAAAGTGGCTGCGTTTTTTACCGGATACTTTTGCCTGATGGTTATTGAAGTTTGCATTAAGTGCTGGTTGGATATCACTTGAACTATTATGCATCACTTCGCTGTTCACTTTAGGAATGAGCATCGATGGTCACCAAAGAGACATGTTGAGCTACAAAATTTTGCAGTCCAGGCATTCATTTACCAATCCAAGGCTTTCTAAGTGGGCTGTATGTAGCCTTTGTTCATTTTAATTGAACTCAAAGCACCAAGGTGACAGATTGCAAGGGTCTGTACAAGGAAACCCCAAACAATGTTTTGGTTGCACAGATAATCTATATTATTTTACATAAATTACGATCGGCTTATTTATTTATTTGCTTATTTATTTTTCTTATTAAGCACACTAGCGCTGGTGGGCATTTAGGCACTTTACATTCAAACAGACCAATGCATTAGACAAAAAGCATCAAAACAAAACTAGAATTGCTTCGCAAGAAATAAATCTGAAAAGAACTGAGGAGAGAGGATAGAAGAATGCAAAAAGTAGGTAATTGAAAGGTGGGGGTTAATGAACAATCTGCTCCAGTATGGGGGTTAGCAGAGAAGAAGGGAATTAATCAAGGAAGAGGAGGAATAAATACGTTTTTAGATGTTTGCCAAGTGAGGGAAAAGCAGCTTGGATTCTGGTATTTACAGGGAGAGAGCTCCAAGCAGAAATTGCAGCTCAAGAGAAGTATCTGTTTTGTACAAAGGAGGCTCTGAATTTTGGTTGTTTATTTAGTTTTCTTTCATCAACGGGTCAATGGTTTGGGGTCTAAATAATTCATGCATTAGAGGGTGGAGGAGTGCTGCACCAGCCGGCACTTGCACTTAGCAACGAGGGTACATTTTATATGGATAACAGAGAAAAAAACACATGCCCAAAGTAAGTGCACGGGAAAGCGTCAACTGGAATGTTCCACCTACCCCAGAGGGCTACAAATCCCTTAATCACAAGTACATTGATGATGGATTATTACAACTTTGGGACAAATATTAATACTAAATCCCAAATATGGAAGCACTGTAACTCACCCAGTGCTTATCTGATTTTGTGCTGGTGGTTTCAGGCACTAACACTCACTTTGGGGGCCAAGGTTATTTTTCATCCTCAGACTTTGACCTAAGCAAGAGGAAGAAATTCAGAAAAGTTAAAAGAAAAAGAGAAACGGGGATAAAATGACAAAAGCAGGACTGAGCTAGAGCCTGCAAAACTGAACTAAAGCGACAGGAAGTATGGGATGGGGGAAGAAAGAGGCCTGAGGTGGAATCAAGTCTAGGCAGGGTAGGTATTAGGCAACCTCGGCTTACAGCAGTAGTGGCAGTGGGCTCCTATGACACACTTTGGGTGAAGTATCGGAAGGGGGCTCCTAAAACAACTTTGAGTGGAGTAGGCTCCAAAGAACGACTTTTATGCAGAACCGTTTTTCATTCTTTTTTACAAATCAAGCCCTGCACTTTCCTTCTAGATCCACAACCTCAACACGATTCTGATCTTCTACAATGTGTGGAAAACTATATGACCTGATCCATTTTTTTTTTTTTTAATAATTGGTTAATTTTTATTTGAGATGGAAATCAGAGGGAGTAAATATTTAAGCTAAATGAAGATTGAAAGTGGGCGTCTGAGGTTTGATTGTACATTGTGGACTTGCTGTAAGGTGAACCGGAATCCAGACGACACCTTGCCACCTATGGGTGCAGTCTTCCTAACCATGAAAAGGTTGCGGATGAGTCTTGATTCCACATGAATGGAGTTGGCATCTTGTCCCCTGGTCCATTCCTCAAGCTGACTGCAGTGTGAGATCACAGGGTGTATATCACGCCTATGATCCTTGATGAGTGATTAACAGCTCAGTTCTTGGCCCAGTGCTTGAGATGTTTTGCTTGGCACTGGCAAGAGATGCGTTTCTGGCCTGGCCTTATCGGCTCCCAGCCCAGTGGACGAGCTACTGGGATGCAAACATACACTTCTGATGCCAGGAGAATAGAGCCAGGGAGCGTTATCGCCTGAAGCTATTCGCTGACAACGGCCAAGACAGGCCTTTTCAGTAAGTGCCTGTGTCGGTGAATATATGACGTCAGGTCTGGATAGCTCCTATGGATTCAAACAAACGCGCCATGAAAACGCGAACTGAGATGCTGTTCACATCACAAAGTAGCTTCCGGGACTGGACTCCCGAGGGAGGCTTGAATTTTACATTTACGGGTTCAGGTTTTTCTATTTTTGCATAACGTCTCAGTTGATGAAATGCAGGGACATCTCTCTGCCTTAAAGCGGTCCTTCTTCTTACGCTCCAAATGGGTTTAACCTGTTTCCTTTCAAAGTACGAAAATTGTGTTTATTTTTATCATAAATATGTCCCCTTTTGGAACGACTGAAGGAAGGGGTTTCTTCACATGCCAAAACTATGTGTTTTTATACGTTTTCTGGCGAAATATGTTAGTACTTAGCAGGAGTAACGCTGCTGGGGAGTGGGGACCCATCCTTCAGTGGGCCTCCATTCAGCCAAAGACCGAGGAATATCCGTGAGCTATGGGAGACACAGAGGCACCTCTTCCTCTTCTACAGGCGGGGAGGGGGCCATCCTTTTCCGTTATGCCACTGCCTAGCAAACCACAAGTTAAAATCGTGGAGGGCCAACTCAACCCTTCTTATGTCTCATACGATAAATTGAGTGCAATCAAATTGGGCAATATAATACATGTTGATTACAGTGCTAAGAAATGTCAAGAAACTGCAAAAAGTAAAAATATTAGTTTTTCTTCTCTGTTTTTTAACACAGTAAACAGTGAGAAAAGCCAATCATTGCTGACCAGAGAATCTCATGTCAAAATTAATATGTGTTTATTTACGAATGCATATGCCTTTAAAGGCCGTTGTATGTTTAGGGTAATTGAAACAGTGCAAAAAAAAAATAATAATTCTCCAGTCCTCATTCCGGCCAGCTCGAAGATACTACTGAAAACGTGAGCGCAGAAAAGCTGAGCCCTGACACTCTCATGACCAGGCTTACGACAGTGGGTGTGGGGGGACCAATGTTAAACTGGCTAAAATCATATCTGTCCAACCATTATCAGGCCGTATCTCTACCCTCTTTTCTATCCAAATTCAGAAAGACAACACATGGTGTCCCCATGGGCTCTTCCCTCAGCCCTATCCTATTTAATATTTACATTAAACCCCTGATCTCACTTATAAAAACTCACAATATTAAGTAAATCAACTATGCAGTAAATACTAAATTAATTATGTCACTAAACAAGAACCAGGAGGGTACCATTGGAAATTTCCAAGCATGCATCTTTGATTGGATGAATGCTAATTCACTCAAAATGAATGGAAATAAAACTGAACTCCTCTGCTGTCCTTCCAACAAAATACCGGTATCCTGATCACCGAAATCAGGCCGCTACCCATAGAAAAGCCACCAAGGGTTATCCCTGGAAAACCAAGTGAACTGACTTACCAGGACCTGTTTTGCTCGGATCCTGGCTCTCAAGAAGTTATACCCTCTGCTTGGTCTATCAGCCAGATCACTGATCTCCAGAGGGGTAATATTAAGTAGGCTAGACTATTGCAACGACTGATGCTAGGAGCCCCTAACTACTTGTTAAAAAAGCTAGAACGTATTCAGACCATCACTGCTAAGCTTACACTGAACAGACCTTGATATTCATCTGCTGCAGAAGCTTTGAAAGAGCTACACCGGCTGCCTATCAAAAAGAGAATCATTTTTTTAATCTCTCTGTATTGTCCACAAGGCACTACAAAACAAAGGACCAACACCTCTCCAAAACAAACTAAAAAAATATACCCCTGACAGAAACTTCCGTTCTACTACTAGCAACTATGTCCAAGAACTCAGATACCAAAAAGTCTGACAAGGAGGATGTTCCTTTAGTGTCAACGCAGCCCGGTCATGGAATAAACTTCCAGGTTTCTTACGATCTCAATCTGATTTACAAAAATTCAGAAACGCACTGAAGACCTGGTTATTTCCTCACTAGCGATCAGCTTCTCAGCTTTTCGATCTGCTGTTTCCTTACATAGTGGTTTTAGCACCAGGATACCATTTTTGGTTAAAGTGCGCTCTATAAATAACCCCTTACTTTACATTACATTGCATCCAAACTCCATGCTGCAGAATACTAAGGCTGCCTCATCTTGAGTCCACCTCCCCCACACTTCCTGTCTCTTTAACTCATCCCTGTGGGTTCTTTTTCATCCCGTCTTTCTCCTTTGTCACAGTTTTTATCTTTCTTCTTCTTTCTGACATTTCTGCCTTTATCTCCCTGGCTCTGGATCAAAATCTAATTATGAAAAATTGCCCTTCCCTAAAAATGAGTGACAGTGGGTCAAGCCATTATGTGAAGCAGAAGGGAAATGTGGAACACTTCAAGAGTCCTCTATATATTTCTACCCTCGCCTCTGTGAGGGAAGTAGGGAGGAGACAAGGATGGCTTCTAAATCCAATGACCCAGGGGCCCCTTCCCAGAGGAAAGTGAAATGTGTTGCACCTTTCTGCAGGGTGCTTGGGTCCTGACCCAAGTTAGGCCCGGGTTCCTCGTGTTGGTGACATGTATATACTGCGTGACTTTGTGGCAGTATACTCTGCGCTTGGATTGGCTAGGTCACAAAAGCCATATATAATCAGTTAATTGACTATGTGGAGGAAAATAAGTGTTAGACTGTCATCAAGCTGGTTTCTGCCCAGGTCAGAGTGCGAGCTGGTGATGGTCACTGCTCTGAACAGCCTTAGAAGATGTGTGGATGATGGATGGGAGTATTGGTGCTCCTTGACATCTCTGCAACATTTGATACAATATATCATGTCATTTCGTTTTCAAAACTTAGAAAAAGTGGTATCGGTGGTATTGTCTTGAATTGACCAAAGTCGTTTTTCAGACAATAGGAGTCAGATAGTTGAGCTCCCACCATTTTGAGCAAACACAGAGGTACATAGTATGACATCAATCCATTGTATTACTCATACTTTGTAATATTTATATATGTATCCTGGCAGTTGCCTTCTATGATTTGTGAGCTGCCTTTTATATTTAATCTACTGACGCACCACAGCTGGTGTTTAGTGTGAAGATGATCCAAGAATCAAGCTACCCCTCAAATACCAGTCTGACGAACTGCCACTGACATACCACATGGTGGATGGCAAATAGTTTTGGAATTGAACCCATCTAAAAGTGATTCTCAAGACAGCAGATGGCTTGACTGGCCTCCAGAAATGGGGACATGTCTACTTCCCTCTAAGGCAGTGCAAAATCTGGGATTTATCATCCATTCAAATCTCTCACTGAAGGGTCAAGCGACTTAAGTTTCAAAAGCTAATTACTAGCAACTAGAATCTCTAAAGACTTACTCCCTTTTTATAGGATAATTTTCATTTGCCAGTAATTAACGCATTTAGATAATCGAAGCTAGATGAGCTAGATGATGGTAGTGTCATTTATCTTGCCTCTCTTTACACCTTATTGATCAATTGCAGTCAATGCAAAATGCAGCTCCATGCCTTGTTTCCAAAGAGTCCAGTAGAGCACATGTAATGCCTTTATTGCTCATACTTCACTGGCTGCCACATAAGCAAAGAATAGCTTTTAAGGCAGTAGTTCTCGTTCCCTGATCCTTGTACTTCCAAAGCCCGGTGATCTTTGGGAAAAAAAAGTCCATTGACATCAACTGTCTCGTCCTTTGAGATCTGGCTCTCTATATGTAGTTTCCACTCTTAGAACATACACTGTAATGATCAGTGACAGAGCCTTCCTTCTCTGTGGTGGCTGATAAACTGTGGGCTACACTTCCTTTCAACCTATGAGCAAAGACACATTTTTACATTTCGCAAGCTGTTAAAAACTAATTTCTTCAGCTGGTTGCCTACAGCAGTTCACCCGGTCTGTGTACAAACTGAGGGGCCAAGAAGCTTCTGTGAACATCACGATTTCTAAGTTTGATACTGTAGACCATAGGTGTGATTAGAGTCTGCTCCCACCAACAGGGGCAGCCTAATGCCCCTCACCTTAAAGCAGAGGTCTTCAAACTTTTGGATGCCGAGACCCCCCTGTCAACATTTTGAGGCGTAAGGACCCCCTCTTGACAAAAATGTCTAAACCTGTTGACTAAATTGCGTGGGATGAAAATGTAAATAAGGTTATGTGATGCCGCGTATTTTGGGATAGCATTGCTTCATTATTTTGATATTTGTTACACACAGTAACGCTGAGGAAAGATTTCACCCAATCAGTACCCATTTATAACCAAAATACAGCAATTATCATCAGAAAGATTTCAAGTCAACCTTTGTGAAGGGCCTTCCACTCTGCAGCAATACGTGCTGCCACATTAGAAGCTCACCTGGCCCTGACCGGAAGAAGCAGGGGTCCCTTAAAACCCTGGCGGTTTTGTGTAGAGTTAAGCCTTTTACCCATGCAGCTTTCCTCTCACCCCCTCCCTTCCATCCCTCTCTCCTCTCCTAACCCCGGATCCCTCTCTCACTTTGCAGGTCATTTTCTTTCACCCCTTTTTACAACTTCTGAACTCTCCCCATTCAACCTCTCACTTCACCTTTAATCACCTCTTGCCATTCTGTCCTTTCACTGCCCTCATCTCTAACAGTCTCTCACATTTATCTCATGGCCTCTCTGGCCCTGTCACCTCCCGTGCCCCTCAGCACTTCTCATTCACCTCGTCTCTTCATTCAAATTTTTGTCTATTTGTATCTTACACCTCTCCAGTCCCCCCATTCCTCTTTCACATCTCCCCTTTGTTCTAACAGAAGCCCTCACCTTTGGATCACACTCACTTCTTGGGTGTCCACACTTCTCTTCGGCAATTCACATTTCTCCTCATCCCTGACCTCTTCAATCAAATTCTCTCACTCCCTTGCTGTCCTCTCTCATTTTGGGTGCGGATGCAAGTTCAGAATGGGATGAATGAATGTATGATTACTGATGGGCTTGTTTGAGTGAGTTGCATATTGAGTAGTGAGGGGGACAGGTGAGTGAAGTGTCACATGAGTGCAGGATGAGTAGTGTACTCGTGTGACTGCAGGTTGAGGTATAGTGTGAGCAGGACAAGTGCATTTTGAGAGCAGAGTGATCACTGTGAGTGCAGGGTGAGCGGGTGAATGGTGCAAGTGCATGGTGATCAGTGTGAGTGCATTGTGATCGCTGTGAGTGCAAGGTGAGCGGGTGAATGGTGCAAGTGCATGGTGATCAGTGTGAGTGCATTGTGATCACTGTGAGTGCAGGGTGAGCGGGTGAATGGTGCAAGTGCATGGTGATCAGTGTGAGTGCATTGTGATCACTGTGAGTGCAGGGTGAGCGGGTGAATGGTGCAAGTGCATGGTGATCAGTGTGAGTGCATTGTGATCACTGTGAGTGCAAGGTGAGCGGGTGAATGGTGCAAGTGCATGGTGATCAGTGTGAGTGCATTGTGATCGCTGTGAGTGCAAGGTGAGCGGGTGAATGGTGCAAGTGCATGGTGATCAGTGTGAGTGCATTGTGATCGCTGTGAGTGCAAGGTGAGCGGGTGAATGGTGCAAGTGCATGGTGATCAGTGTGAGTGCATTGTGATCGCTGTGAGTGCAGGGTGAGCGGGTGAATGGTGCAAGGGCATGGTGATCAGTGTGAGTGCATTGTGATCACTGTGAGTGCAAGGTGAGCGGGTGAATGGTGCAAGTGCATGGTGATCAGTGTGAGTGCATTGTGATCGCTGTGAGTGCAAGGTGAGCGGGTGAATGGTGCAAGTGCATGGTGATCAGTGTGAGTGCATTGTGATCACTGTGAGTGCAGGGTGAGCGTGACAATGAAGGGCGAGAATGAGGAATGAGTTGTCTGAATGCAGGGTGCATTCCCAGACCCATGAAGTAACTCAGCATGTTATTGACGGGGCGTAGACTTTAAGATCTAAGTTAAACTATTGCGGCATTGATCGAGGGTGAAGGAAATAAATAATGTGCTGATCCTGCAACAAACTTCCAGTCCTATGGTTAGGGTTGCCAGCAGATTATTTTGGTGGCCCAGTCGGTACAAAAAAAAACAGTCACCTAAAGCGGTATTTTCAGCGCTTATCTGTGCATACTTCCCAGGGCCGGCTTTAGTGCTGGTGGTGCCCTGTGCGACCATGTTTGTTGGTGCCCCCCACAATGACCACCCCCACCACGGATTCTCTCACTAGCACCCTTTAACAGTGACCAAGTCTCCATAACCCCACACTCTCAGATGCATTTAATTAGTCATATAGTGCCACTCATACCAGTGTAAGGTGTCCGAGCACTTTGCATCACACACACATTACACAGAGACAATCAATCATAAGTGTGTAAATCAGTGTATAGGAAATGTTACATAAGCCAAAGGACTAAAAGTATAGGAGTCACATGTCATCCATACTGGTAGGCAGTATAGTTCAAGAGTGCTTGGTGTGGAGAAGCACAAACTCAGAGCCGAAAAAGAAACAGCATAGTTGGGAGTTTCCTTTAATAATAAGAATTGATTTCTAGCCAAATTAACCCTTTTTGCAACATTAATCAATGGTCTAATAATGTATTCTTTGTAGTGTGCATGCTGTTCTAGGATGAAAGTTAATAGCTCACTATTCTCTATTAGGACTTTAAGTTATAAATTGCAAGTAACAAAAGGATGTCTCTTTTGAAAGCAGTAACCTGCTGATCTCTTCACATCATACGCACTCTGTAATCTACTTGGTACACGTTCTTTGCAGCAGGCATATTAACCCTCTGCACTAACATCACCCAAGTCAAAACCTCAACTATACAACATTCTGATCTCTCTCCAGGAAGATAATTAATCACACAAGTTATCTTGACATTTATGTGAGGCCTGGTAATTGCCGGGGAAAGAAACGCTGCAGCAGGTGCTTCAAAAGCACAATAAACTTTCACTCACGGCGCCCCCAGGAAGCCAACTTTGTATTCCTTTCCATGAAATGCATTCTCACACTACGGCAGTGAATGTAAAATCCAAATGTAAGGAATAGGCACAGTGGGGACCCAGGGGGTACTGGAACCAGCAAAAAAACCTAAGCCTCTGTAAGCAGTTTACAAAGGCATGTTAAATGGTCTCTAAAGACCTGTGAAAAAACACGGGGGTGCCTGAGATAGGAATCCAGACACTGCCCAGCTGAGCCCCCAGCAGCTCAAATTTCACTCCAGCAGCCCGTGCTGAGACACAGGACGGGGGAAGGGGGGGGGGGGGGGGCTGAAGCCCTTGGGCCTGGGCAGAAGTGTGACTGGGAAGGCGCGACCCCCTTTGCATCACTCCACGGCCCCCCTGGGGGTCGCGCCCCACAGTTTGAAGACCCCTGCCTTAAAGGGAGGAGATTTGTGTGCGCCCCTTGAAAGAACATCAAGTAACTGAACCACTCTTTGAAGGTGCACACTGCTCTTCATAGCTCATTAGCAGCTTTACAACAATCATACGCCTCGGTTTTCATAAAGAAAACCGAGATGTTTGAATTCTTCACCAGCAGGCTCCATCAACTTCTATTCCCTTGATGTCTCTAACTGCTCCCCTCTGAGTAGGAATGTGAAAGTTGGAGAACTTTGAGTCCACACTGTTTGTGAAGTTCTACAGACTATTTTGTGAGATCTTCACAAAGATTGGTGTTTTTTTGTTTGCATGCAAAGATATTGAGGGGTAGTTTTACTAACATTTTGTACTGGGTTTGAGTTAGAAAAGTGACATAAATCAGCTCAAATTTGTTGTTGTTAATTGCTTTCCAGTGCAAAGAATGCACTTTTTTGGCTGCTGCACTACAAAAAATGACTGACGGGAAGTCTCCCAGACTACAGCAAGCCTTTCAGTAATCAAAACAATGCAACCGATTGGTGTAGTTTTTGTTGCCTAATAATCTGTGTTACAGTCATGATAAATGAGCATTATCTCAAAGAGAAGCCTGGCAAATAAAATAACATTTTCATGTCACAATTAGGGGTGGGCGGAATTTGCGGAATTAACCTTCGCAAATTATCGCGAGAATGTTTAAAATTATCGCAAACAAGCAGAAATATCGCGAAGATGCGGAAGTTTTTTTCCGGCATGTTCGCGAGATTTTCTGCATGGTTGCGGGTCGCCAACTTACCCATGTGGTTGCTTGCGGGCGCGGCCATCTTGTTTTGAGTTGTTCTCGCGGTGCATGATCGCGAGAAGAAAGACGTGATCGCGCGACGCATGACGTCACTGCGGGCGCGAACTGTCGCGAGACAGCGCAAATGGCTAAAAACAATACAACATCTCATGGAGAACGCGACCGGATCAAGAAAACTTGTCGGCGAACGCAGGGATTCAGGTAAGGCGATCGCGCGCGCGCGAGAATGTATCATTTTACAGCGCGAGCAAGAAACAAATTATCGCCAAGCTGCGGAAACCGGAATTTTTGACATTTTCGCGCTCTCCGCGGAACGCAAAAATGTCAAATTATCGCAATTTCCGCGAACGGAACGAAATTTTTGCCCAGGCCTAGTCACAATAAGCCTTTTCTGCTAAATGTTTCATGCACAAGTTACTGGTTGTGTGAAGCACCTCTATTGTGTCTCAGACCTTGGGTAGGAGTTGCAGTCAGAGCTTTACATGCCAGATAAGTCTTCCCATGTTGTCCTCGTTTGTTTAATCAAGCCTTCTATTCACTTTGCACACTGGCCTCCTTAACTAGGATCATTTTAGTAGACAGTCTGCAAAAATTGAATTTTCAGAAAAATGAAAATTGAACAGTAAGAAAATTGCACCGCATTATCTTTTATGAAAGAAGTGTCCTTTTCTGAAAACCATGATACTGCCTTGAATTTTACCACGTAGTTTCTTCAAATGGGTTTCAATGTTCTATGTCTGAGCTGGAGGAAGCTTTAAGAATAAAGTGAATTTAATTTGTGACCGAAGCCCCTCTTTCCTCTGCGTGCTTCCCCTCATTTAGGCTCTATTTCAAGGCTACCAGGGCAGAGAGGAAAACAGCCTCACATCTTGTTCTCTCCTGGGCGATAAATGAAGCCAGTAACCACTGCCGTCCCTCTCTGGCTGACAGCTGGTGATGCTGGCAGGTAAAACAGAGAAACTACGCCAATTGTGGACATGGTGAGAAGAGAAACGAAATAACAAGAAAATGGTATCAACATGTATGTGACCATATACGTTTTCAATATGTATTCCATTTTTTAAAATGTTTGTCTTTAAAACGTCTATTCACAATTTATAATAAAACACAATATACATTTTTAATGTACATTCCATTTTCCAAAAAAGTTTAAATTGTCTTTAATATTTAATCTATGCACAATTTACATTAAACACAATATATAGTTATAATGCTTATTCTGCTTAGGGAAGAGGTGTGGCGCAGCGGCCAGGGCGACTGGTTCTGGAATCTGAGGATCACGGTTCAATTCCTGGCACCGGTGGCAGATTAGACAAGCACCATGTGACTCTGGGCAATAGTTTGCTTAATCTTCCTGACAGCCCCCAGCACCTAGAGACCCTTACGGGTGATTGGTCGCGCTTTACAAATGTGGATTGTTATTATAAAAAGTTTAATTTGTATTTCCTGTTTAGTTTATGCACATTTTCCAGCAAACAACAATAATAAATCAGAGCCAATGAAAAGTCATCAATAGTTTTTAAATAACAATAATTAAAATAATTATCTTCCCGTCCTAGAAAGCACACAAATAGTTTATTGATTCTTTTTATTAACACTAGTGGCAATGCTGCATTCATCTCAAGCAAAAGGTAAATGTAGTTTGATGGCCTTAAACACAGCGGCGGCCGGTACAAGTAAACGCGGTGGAGAAGTGGAGGGGCTGAGCAGAGCGGGGTGGGAGCGGGGGGAAGTCAACAGATGACGGAATAGGTCTAATTAAATAAATAAATAACACCTATTCTGTCGTCTGCCGGCTCCCCCCCTGCCGTGACCAGCCACGACTCACCGCGCTTACCTGAACTGGCCCCTGCTGCTTAAATAGCTAAATGTCAAGGGTGGCAGTTATGCAGAGCATGCTTCCGCAATTGACTGAGGTATTTAATAAAATAGCAGCTCATTTGGAATGTGTTTGTACCTCTGATGTATTTGCTGAGAGTCGTGGAGGGCAACGTTCAGTCGGACATTCAGAATTTTCAAAATTAGGGTCATATTACAACTTTGGCGGTCCTCCAGTGATGCCGCCACCGCACCGTCTGCTGGAGGACCACCAAAGCGGTGGTAGCCCACCCAGAAGTCCACACTTGTGGCAGTCTCACAGTGGTTATCTGTTAAGCTTATAGGAGAGCCTAACAAGCAGACCGCTGCTGTGAGACCGTCTGCAGCATGTTCCTGCATGGCGTGGCACTGCATACCACACCGTGCAGAAACAGGGGTGCAATTCCAGAGGGGCCCAACACATGCCCAACTGAATGCACCCCCAGGCCCAGTAACAGCAGGGGGCCCTGTTGGAGCCCCTTAGTTGCCCCTCCGACACCCTCTACATGGCAGTCTCACTGCCATGAAAATAGCAGTGGAAAGGGAACTCAGAATATGCTCAGTGGTGCTGCAGCAGCACCTCCAGCATATTCCTGCTCCTGACCACTGCACGACCACCGTGGGATCCTGGAGGATGCAGCGGTCCTGTTGCTGTCTGACCGCCACACTTGTAATACTGGGGGAAGCACACAGTGTGGCAGTGGTCAGACTGCGACAGCCAGTACAGCGATCCTATGGGCCGCCATACTCATAAAAAGCCCCTCAGTATTCATGAGGCACATTTGCATAAAACGGATTGAATGGGATGTTTATTTGCATATAGATTGCACAGAAAACCTTTCTTGGTGTGGCCTATAAAGAATATCAGTGAGTAGCCAGGTAGCCCATTTTTCACATTGTCTTTTTTGTATCTGCCATTTTATATTGGATCTAGATGAGATTCTGTTACTTTTCTCATTAAAATTTGAACACAAAATATTAAGAACCACTCCCTAAGCAGGAGCACCAGAACAACTCTGAAACTGCCCACATCCCTTGGAAACTTCAACTTACTTTCTTCCTCGGAAACTCAAACTCGAAATGCATGAGAAGGAGCCTTCCACGCACTTCTCAATACACTGGAAATAAAATAACTCATCAATGCCCCAACCCATTCTAAAGGCAAAACAATTAACCTCTTACTATTATTAGCATCCTCCTATATCCACTGCCAGACATCTGTAACCCTTGACTGGACTGATCACTTTCCCATCGACCTTCACCACTGCATAAAATACACCTTAGCATCAAGGTTAGCCGAAAAGAGAATAAATAACCTTCTGCTTTATCAAAAAAACACATCCATCTGCAAAACAAATCTCAAAACAACCAAACATCATGCCTGAACACTTTTTAGCCCACCACCAATGTCAAAACTCTGCCTGACACCTACAGCACCACTATGAGAACAACACGTCAAATGGTGTGCTCCACTGAAAACACTCAAGAACATAACTAAAAGAAATGTTCAATTTGAAAACCGGAAAAGAATTAGACAAGATCATAACCCCTGGTTGACCTCACCCTTCTTAAAACATTCCAGTAAAATCATCAATCTTTCGTCATAACAGCCAAAGCCTCATACTACAAGACCATCATCAGTGCAATAACCAACAGAAGCAAGGCCCTCTTCAAGGCTGTCCAACACTGCACAAATCCTCTCCCAGAAGCTACAGTCCTTGCTTTAGTCGTCAAATGTAAAGCATCAACTTTTATTCACCACCATCGACAAAATCAGATCCAATATCATTACCACTTCCATGCTGGTCCTATCACTTTCAGTCAAGGCTCCTTTACCTCACCATCAAATGTACCTCCTTTAAACCAGTATCGTACATGAATCACTGCAAGTCATTGTAAAAGCAGTCACCAGTCAGCTACAAGAACACATCAACAAGAATAATTTTCAGCAGGACTGCCAATCCGGCTTCAGATCACACTTTAGCACTGGGATAGCCACACTTCAAGTAGTTGATGACATTCTCCTCAATTGCAAGAATGACTCCTGACCCTTCAGATCTGATCAGCAGCCAGTGAAAGTCTATATGGGATTTTAAGGCAGTATCTTGAAATTGGTCACATCATACATCAGCATCCGGCAACAGTTCATGCAAAGAGATTTCTCAATATCATGGGCACTCCCTATTTCCTAAGGGGTACTCCAGAGCTCCATCCTTTCTCCCATCATCTTTAAACTCTACATGGAACCTCTTGAAATTATTATTTCAGAGAGCAGCATCAAGAACCCTCAATACACAGATGATACCCAACTCTACCTCAAAACACCCTCAGAAACGACACACAGAGCCTCGTTTCCTTTCTCAAACCCATCCAATCTTGGTTGTCAACGAACTTCCTCAAGGTAAAACAACAAATACTGAATTCCTCCAATATGCCAACAGCACTAAACTCCAGATTCAAGCTTGGGCTCGTCCCACTAGGCTTCTCCCTCTTGCTGACAAACCAGATTAAACCTCTAGGAGTCACCCTAGGCACAGCACTCTACTGCACGGAAGGTCAAGTCAACTTGGTTCCAATTCTCAATCTTAAGGAAAGTGAGCCTTTTCTCTCACAAAACGACTTCAGAACAACTTGACTCTGATCCGGCTTTAGCGACCTACGTTTTGCTGGCCTTTGGATCAAATTCCAAACAATATAACCTACAGACGTAAAGTCATTTCCAATCCAGCATGCCTAGTGCCCACACTCATATCTAACCACTTCCTCCTTCATGTTACGTCTTGCCAGCCTGGTATTAAAATGGCAGCTCTCTATGGCACCTACTGATGTTGAGGAAGAAGGTAGTCATTGCCATGCTATGTCCTTCTCCATTTTTGTGAACAGTGCATGCACAATATTAAATTCACAAAGTACTATTTATATTTGGGCTAGTATATGTACGTTTTTTCAAAACAGTACTGCAGGGCCTCAACCATCCATCTTTAAAATACTGGCACACCTTGCCAATAAAAATAATAATTCAAAAGCTTTTTAATGATTAAATGGATACATTACCTCACATTGTTTTATATGTAGTGTGCTTCCAAAGGGATTTTATTAATCTATTTCATAAGGAATTTACAGTGTTCATATAATTAGCTGAAACAAAGATGCACAACGAAATAGGACAACGGGAAAATGGAAAAAGGAGTAGCTAAATTCAGGAAGTGTCTTGGAAATAAACAAAATTGATCAGCATTGTAGAATAATGAATGTTGGAGCTCGTTTTTTGAGAAGTGGGGGCAGCAGCAAACTGACCAGGACCCTACCAGAAACCACAAGCCCCAGCAACCCTCGTGGTCGTGGCTATTGCCGCATTCTTCTTGCTCCCGGAGGCGCACAAAAGCAGTGATTGGGCCCCGCAGTGCAAGACACCCGCAGGGTGACCAGGCTTCGCCCGGCAAAGCCTGGGCCAAGGGTGGGCCCATCTGCACCCGTCAGAGCCCAAAGGAGACTGCGCTGGGCTGACTCTCTTGGTTTTTACCACTCGGACTTGTGAGCATCTGATAACAAAACATAGCTCTGCAAAACTACGTGAAGGTAAAACCTTTTCTGTTTTTCCCTAGTCATTCCTAATTAAGGCAAATTGCATTATGGGAAAACAGAAACCTACCCCTATACCAAACACATTGGACACAACTCTGAATGGTTACCTCCAAAAAGCGATAGGGGCAATATCAAAGGAGATAGAACTTGCTGAGCAAAGACTCTCCCTAGCCCCTTGCCCGGTCCTACCTGTCCCAACTGACTCTCATGTAAAAATACCAGAAGTAGGTGCTCTACCAAGGCTGTAACCTCCACTATCACCCACTGTAATTATCATGAGTCAGGGTGTTCAACATGTTCCCAATGAAGGAGTTGATTCTATCTCTTGCCCAGCCACAAAAACTACTGTACCTCAAGTCGCGACTTGAAGGAAGAGGAAACAAACTGATCTGGCAGGGGTTGATTGTAAATAAAAGGTCACTCACCGAGGGGCAAGAGGACTAAGCAAACCCACTTAACTGGAAATACATCCAGAACTCGGGTGTGAGGGGGGAGAAAGAGTGTATCTAATGATTCGAATACCTCTGTTGATGAAGTCAGTGAAATTGTACAAGAGACTGTGACACCCATTCTATATAGATTAGTCTGCATTGAAGAGCGACTTGCGGGAGTTTTGGTGGACCTAGGAACTAGGTCAGTATCTGCCAAACAGAACAATAAGGTTGTCAACCCAAGTAGCTCAGATAAAAAAATTGTGATGCCCCTCCCAGCGTTCCGTTGAATCGCTTCACCCCCTTTAGGCACAATACCTACTGTGAGTGGCCAGGCCACCTGTAAAGATTCCGCTTTTAATAATGTTAGCAATGATCCCCTGGTCCCTATACCACAGGACCCCGAGTTGGATGGGAACTCCCATAGATACAATCCAAAGCTGGGTCAGAGGGTCACAAATCAATCATGTTTAAGCATGATAACTAGGGGTAGATCACCACGAGGAAATTTAAATGTAAACACAAACGGCCCAGTGTTGGATCCAAAGAGTGGGTGGGGTGCAAAAGATGTGTTAAATTTACCGCCTGAATGTACACCATATACTATTATCTTGAAGGGGGTACAACTCTGCCCCTTGGTCAGCAAGAAACCTGTCAAAGCCTTGTCAACAAATCGGCTCACTGGTGTTTTAGGAGAATTCCATCGCAGATAAATTGGTTTGAAAAAATTATAATGGCCAGGCGGGCGAGTTGGTTGGGTCACACTGTCAAACGTGAGGAAGGGGATTGTGTTGTCAAGTCAAGTCAGAGATATTTATATCGCGCACATATCACTCAGAGAGTCTCATGGCGCTTGCAGAAACTCCGAAAAGAAAAGAGGACCACAGATTAATTGCCAAAAAGCCAGGTCTTTAACTTTTTACGGAAGTCACCGTGATCAGGCAAGTTACGGAGATGATAAGGCATTTTGTTCCATGAAGAGGGGGCCAAATAGGAGAAGGCATGGCCTCCCTGCCTAGCAGTGCGAATCCTGTGGGGGATGAGCAGGGCAGCATCACTGGATCGCAGGGCTCTATAGGGATGTTACCAACGGAGCTTTGGCAGCCAATACTTGGGGCCGTTACCATACATTTGCTTATGAGTCAAGCATAGTATTTTAAACAGGGTTCGTTTCCTTATTGGGAGCCAGTGAAGGGAGTTTAAGCAAAGGCGGGCCGAGGTCCTATATGGGCAATCCGAGACAAGCCTGGCGGTCGTATTTTGAAGGACTTGGAGTTTAGCTAAAAGATCTAAATTAATGGCATGCAGAAGCGAATTGCCATAGTCTACTCTGTTCATGATAAGGCCTTGTATTAGGGGTCTACGGGCCTCTAAAGGAAGCCACTTAAGTACTTTACGCAGGCTCCGCATAACACCATAGCAAGTGCTGATCACATGCTTTACGTGGCCACTCATAGACAAATTATTGTCAATGTGAAAGCCCAAGTTTCGGACCACGTTCTTTTATGCGGGGCAAGGCACGAGCTTGGACGGCCACCAGTCATGCGACCAATGGTCAGCAGCTTTTCCGAACAGCATGATCTCAGTTTTGGTTCTGTTTAATTGGAGATGATTTGATGACATCCATTCATCCACTTGGATCAGACAATTTTTAAAACGCTGTCTAGTTTCCTCTGGTTCAGGGCCCAAGGTGATTAAAATCTGAGTATCATCAGCGTAAGATATGACATCAAAGCCATATTGTCTGATCACAGCGGCCAGTGGAGTCATATAGAGATTAAAAAGGGTGGGGCTCAATATAGAGCCCTGAGGAACACCCATCTTTACTGTTCGTTCACTGGACGTGATGTTGCCCATCTGGACCACGGTTTTGCGATCTCTCAGATAGCAGCTGAACCAATTTAGGGCTGACCCCCTGACCCCCATCTCCCAAAGTCGACGTTCAAGTATGTGATGGGAGATGGTGTCGAAGGCCGCCGACAAATCAAGCAGAACAAGGATGGTTGACTGCTGCTTATCCAGGGCTAATCTAATATTGTCCGTGATCTCAATCAGGGCTGTCTCTGTGCTGTGTGCCGCACGGAACCCGGATTGAGAGGGATCTAAGCTCATGACTCTCAAGATGACTCACAAGCTGCCTATTTACTAGAGACTCCAATATTTTTCCAAAATATGGTAGCAGGGAGATTGGCCGATAATTCGAGAATATATCTGGATCCGCTGAAGTTTTTTTTAGAATAGGCCTGATTCTGGCTTTTTTCCAACACATTGGAAAGTCGGCTTTTGCCAAGGACTTATTGAAGCTTTCAACTAGTCTAGTTAGGACTGTAGGGGCCAGCGAAGGGAATATTTTAGGAGGGAAAGGGTCATCCGGGGAGCCAGATTTAATTTTTGTGATGGCCTCGGTGACAGACGTAAGGTCACATTCCTTAAAATTCCGTAGATGATCATCTGAGATCAGAGGAGACTGTGAGAGTACTACCAGGTCTTTGTCTATGTGTGCAGGGGCCGACGGAAAAGTGCTATGGATTTTCATGATTTTGGCCTCGAAAAAATCAGAGAGGGAGTCCGTCCATATTTGGGAGACGGGTGCTGCAGATGCATTAGTAGTTGTAAATTCTTTGAAAATATGGTATAGCTCCTTAGAGGAATTCTCTGCTCTATTTATTCTATCAACCAAATATGATTGTGCTTAATTTTAGTAATGCTAGGTGTGCACACTTTGCTGTAACGCACTTTAGAGATTCACCTGGTGATCTGATAGAGGTCCCCCCGTTGGGCTTTTTTTATCCACCGCACCATGACTATGTTTCGAGAAATCAGCCCTCGAGGTTGGGTTCAGGTATAAATCCCCCTATACAGCCTTCTCCATTTAGTAATCCTAATCGTTTCTCTGCCCTCTCTGGGTTGTCTGAAATTGATTGACTAAATGGATTTGCAACATAGTGCCCAAGGGAGAGAAACCAAGGGGCATATTAACAAGGGCTTTATCTCCCATTTTTTGACTTTAAAAGCCAAAAAAGCGGAGATAAAACTATCGTCCTATTTACAAGAGGGTGCTAACATGCATAATCGCATGTTAGCATCCTTTTTCCCCGATGCCTCCCTTTGCATCTCTAATGAGATGCAAAGTGGGCGTCACTGGGCAGTACAGCCTTGCAAATATGGCTGATGTGCACATCGCGATATTTACAAGGCAGACCCAGCATTTTACAGACGTTTGATTTCTGGAGAAAACCGCTGTTTTCTCCAAAAACTAACGTCTGCTAAAATCCTGACTTATCCATCCCTAACATAGGGGATGATTATGCTGCTATGACCACAGGGTCGTATCAGCAAGGTTATCGCTCTTTTGCAGGGAACATCGCTGGAAAACCAGCGATGTTCCCTGCAAAACGGCGATTTCCCCCACTATGTCTGGAATTTATATCGCCCTGGAGAAATGCGTTGTTGATAACGCGCTACCAGGGCGATAATTTCCAGAGATGGACGGCGATGAATAACAAAGCGCTAAGCGCGCTTTGTGTTATTCATCGCCGTTCCTTGCTGAAATGCCCCTTACTTGGGTAAACTTAGAAATAGGAACACTTTGGATTCATCTACCACCTCACCCAAATCAAACATCAGGAGGATGATCTGAGACAGATCAGAAAATTGTTCCTGGTGCCTTAACTTAATTCCAAACAATATCATGAGCAGGAAGGAGCCAGGTCTGCCAGCCACTTTAGTTAAGCAAGCTTTTAATTTTGTATCCGTGGGATTGGCGATCCAGGGTTACACTAGGTCTCAACTTAAATTTATGTCATGGAACATAGCAGGAATTCACCCCAAACTGACAGATGAGGTATGGTTAAAATACATCAGGGGCTTTGACATCATTTGCCTCCAGGAGACGTGGTATAAGGAAGATATTGTGTTGGACGGTTACTGTTCCTACACGGTCCACGCAACCTCCTCGTTAGCAAGGAGGGCAAAAGGAGGGTTGGTATTGTTAATTTCAGTCAAATATGAGGCCATAAAAATGTCAGTCATTGATACATCCCCTTAGTATCAACTAATAATGATCTCTAACATGTTGCAGGTTAAGCTACTTGTGGTGAATTGGCACTACAATATTTTTAACCAAAACAGTTGTCAGGTTATTGAGTTATTACAGGTGGAAATCAATATGATCTCTGGGAAATGGCAACCTCTATTATGCATCCTTTGGGTGGGTGATTATAACTGCTCCTCCTGTCCACATAGTTTCAACAAAGTCTTTGGGTTGCTAAATACAGAGGGTCAGCCTCGGCCGCATTTTACTCACACCTCACAGGGTGAGGTCCTAAATTCTATTATTATTGAGAACGATCTGGGCCTCATTAATGACCTAGCTAGTAACTCCACAACACAGTGCCCTAAGTATGTTGGATGTGGCAGGGAAAGTTTTATTGATTTCATGTTTATTTCACAGAAGTTTTTTGCCGCTTGTTGGAGACTTTGAGGTAGAACCAAATAATGCCAGTGACTATAATCCCCTCATAGTGTCCCTTAGTATAATAGCCCAGATAGGGAAAGGAGATGGACACTCAAATCTTTTTAACTGCAACAAAGGGTTAAGACTAAATTGGAATAAAATAGACCCCTCTGCATTTGAGGTAAAAACTTAGCTAACTATGACTCGATCATGAGGTGTTTTCATCATGACTCTCTCCCAGCTGAGATCATTTGTGAATTTGAACTGATTGGTTCGGACGTAGCTAAAAATCTGACCAAATCAATCAAGGTCAGGGATTTCCAAGAGACAAGGTGGTTTTAATGTAGAATGTTCAAGACCCCAAAAGATGTCAAAATTGGCACTCCATGCTAACCCTCGCAACAGGATCGAAATTATGAACTCGAAGAAGATTTATAAAAGCACAGTTAAGAAGAGGAAAGAAGAACTGAGGAGTTTAACTTGGGACAATTTGGAGAGAGCCAGCTCCAAGGGACTCCAAAAGTTTCTGGGATATTATAAATCGTCCTCTATTCACTGAAGAGGCGAGGAAGTTGGAAGTTGGATTGCCTGATCCTGGGGGATGTTTTGGAAACTCACTTTGCAGCTATATTCATCCTGAATGACCTCCAGCTAGAGGCACATAGTGGGGATTTGCCCCCAGACCTAATCTTGGCTTCTCTTCTAAGTGCAACAATCTCAGTTACTGAGGTTGAGGAAGGCATAGCAAAAGGAATTAGCATGAAAGCTCCCGGCCCGGATGGAGTGCCACTAGACTTATTTAAAAGTAATCCGAAGCTGTGGGCTCCTCTACTGGCTAATATTTTTAGAGCAGTGGTGATTGGCCCACCCCAGAAACTTGGAATGAGGCCATTGTGGTTCCAGTGTTTACAAAAGGTAATAGGAGTGACCCTGCCTGTTACAGGCCAATTTCCCTTATTGACGCCACAGTGAAGCGGTTGGGGAGGGTTGTCCTTGCCCGACTTGAAACCTGGGCAACTGACACAGGGGTGATGGCAAGAACACAGTATGGCTTTAGGAGAGGGATGACCACCATAGAACAGTGCCTCAACTTGTCTCTAATTATGGGCAAGTACATGAAGGCCAGGAAGGGCTCTATACACCTGGCCTTCATGGACTTGCCCAGTGCTTTTGGCACCATAAATCGGGAGAAGTTGTGGGCACTTATGGGGAAAATGTGTCGAGGAAGCACTGATTTCTCTTTTACGTAGGCTCCACGCTTCCACCTCTGTTACCATAAGATATGGCCTACAAGGGGTTAAAATCAAGCCCATAGATTCTACAGAAGGTGTCCGGCAGGGATGTATTTTAGCACCCTTTCTTTTTTTTAAAAAAAATTATGCCAATGGCCTGGAGGCTTTTTTATCAGAGAAGGAAATTGACTGTCCATGCATAGAGGGCACACTGGTCCCATTACTTTCATCTGCGGATGACACTGTGCTAATGGCCCTGACCACAAATGGCCTCCAACAATTTACAGATTTTATGTTGGCACTTGATTTAAAAGTTAATTTTATTAAATCATATATTATGGTGTGTGGCCCTAAAATGACCAAAACTAGAAAATGTGCTGTAGGGAAAAGATCATTGATAAATTGAATAATTTTAATTATTTAGGGTATATTTTTAATAATAGGATGAACTGGGAACTGCTTGTTACTGCAAGGGTGCAAAATGCGGGCAGGGTTGTCGAGGGGCTTTTTCGATTTGCCTGTAAATTGGTCCATAAACCAGTGACTGAGCTGGTAACACTTTATAAAGCCAAATGTGTGCTTGTTGCAACATATGGAGCAGGAGTGTGGAGTTACAAAATAGCTGCCATTTACAGATCATGAAAAATAAATTTAAAAAGAGACAATTGATGATTCCAAATAGTTCCCCCACACTCTTTTGTCACCATGAGCTGGGGCGTGACTTTGTGGAGGATCATATAGACTTAGCCCTCCTGCTATTATGGGCTAAAATCTGGTTGTCTGAGGAGCTAGCTTTCTCAAGAGAGGTCATTAAAGACTGTATCAATTTGAATGGAGCATTATCTATCCCTCGGATCCAAATTGTAAGAGATACCCTCTACAAGCTAGGGTTGGAGCACTACTTTGATAACCCAGCTGGTATCCAGGAAAATGCAAAAGACATCATAAAAGAGGCACACTATACAGGGGCGACTAGATGCTGCTCTCAACTGGAGGTGATAGGCCTCCCTTGTTCATTTCCTCCCCAGCAGCAATGTTATCTAACATTCACCATAAATGTACAGACGCGATTTTATTTAACAAGATTTTGTTTACTTACCTTACATTTTTAGTGGCTTTTCCGAAACAGTCGGGATGGGCGGATAAATTGACGCCTTGCCCTTGTGATAATTTGGCAGCTCAGAGCACATTACACTTTATGCTATTTTGCCCCCTCTATAAAGAGCCAAGCGTAAATGTTTTGATTCCAATTTTTAAAAGAAATTAGGCCATGCTCTTATATTGAAGGTTTTATTTACCTGTACTCTTTGGCTACCCATGCTATATGTGCTAGGATTTCTAACTACATTAGAGTCGCAATGGCTATTAGGACACGATACTAGATATAGTGGCTGAACCCAAATACTGTAATTTTGTTATACACAATTCAAGCATAGATGTACTCTTTAGGCGGAGGTTATACATTGTTGTCATATGAAGTACTTTGTAAAATGGATTGCATTTTTATCAAAAGATTGCATTTAAAAATTATAGCTTTTTTTAAATAATCGTTTTTAATTAATCCCCTCCTATGTTGATTTGTAAATAGGCCACTGGAATGTTAATTTGTAATGTTGGTTTTATAAACTTTTATGGCTTTCTTCTGAAACAGAATACACTTATTTTAAATTGACTTGAATGTGTGATGCAGAAGGTGCCAATTCTCAATTGAAATCTAGTTTGTACATCGAAAGGTGTGAGAAACATTGGTACAAATGCTATGTAGTAGTGATATATAGAATGTTATCCTAAAATCACATACACAAAAATGTAAGGAGTAGCACAAATCATTTGAATCTGCAAAGATACAGAACACTAAAGAAAAAGCAAAGTAGGAATCAGTAACAACAAACATCATCAACTGAGTATGCTGAGTATGAACCTGAACCTATTTGTACTACAAAAGACACACAATTGATGGGCGGAATGCAGAACAAATCAAAACATTCACCCCCAGTCAAGAGATCTGGGTTAAATCCATCATTCTTTTGCTCACCATGCCACCCCAGTTTAGACCTGGCCATATGCAAATCAGTCTTGACCCTGTGCCTCATGGGAACACTCCAGCCCGAACAGCCAAGCCAGGTCCTCCCTGGACCGGAAACAAGCATCCTAGGACCGGTTTCAGGGTTTCACCCTTCTTCATCCAGGATATCTTGATTCCAGTGGCACAGTGAGCCCAGGACCCACGTCTGGGCATACCTGGCGCACTTAGGACGAGAAAGCAAAAGACAGACAATTGATGGACGGAATGCAGAACAAATCAAAACATTCACCCCCAGTCAAGAGATCTGGGTTCAATCCATCATTCTTTTGCTCACCATGCCACCCCAGTTTAGACCTGGCCATATGCAAATCAGTCTTGACCCTGTGCCTCATAAGAACAGTCCGGCCCGAACTGCCAAGCCAGGTCCTCCCTGGACCGGAAAAAAGCATCCTAGGACCGGTTTTGGGGTTTCACCGCTCTTCAGCCAGGATAGCTTGATTCCAGTGGCACAGTGAGCACAGGACCCACGTCTGGGCATACCTGGCGCACTTAGGGCGAGAAAGCAAAAGACACATAATTGATTGACGGAATGCAGAACAAATCAAAACATTCACCCCCAGTCAAGAGATCTGGGTTAAATCCATAATTCTTTTGCTCACCATGCCACCCCAGTTTAGACCTGGCCATATGCAAATCAGTCTTGACCCTGTGCCTCATTGAAACAGTCCAGCCCGAACTGCCAAGTCAGGGCCTCCCTGGACCGGAAACAAGCATCCTAGGACCGGTTTCGGGGTTTCACCCCTCTTCAGCCAGGATAACTTGATTCCAGTGGCACAGTGAGCCCAGGACCCACGTCTGGGCATACCTGGCACACTTAGGGCGAGAAAGAAAAAGACACATAATTGATGGACGGAATGCAGAACAAATCAAAACATTCACCCCCAGTCAAGAGATCTGGGTTAAATCCATCATTCTTTTGCTCACCATGCCACCCCAGTTTAGACCTGGGCATCTGCAAATCAGTCTTGACCCTGTGCCTCATGGGAACAGTCCAGCCCGAACTGCCAAGCCAGGTCCTCCCTGGACCGGAAACAAGCATCCTAGGACCGGTTTCGGGGTTTCAACCCTCTTCAGCCAGGATATCTTGATTCCAGTGGCACAGTGAGCCCAAGACCCACGTCTGGGCATACCTGGCACACTTAGGGCGAGAAAGCAAAAGACACACAATTGATGGACGGAATGCATGGTGAGCAAAAATACGATGGATTTAGGCCCATATCTCTGTACTGGGGTGAATGTATGACATTGTTCTGCATTCTGTCCATTAACTGTTGTTTTTGCATATTTGTACTACCTCATTCTTGAGACTTTGGAGAAGAAGGATAATGTAGAATACTGTGCAAGGCTACAGAATAAGGGATTAAATCCAGGCCTTCAATGATGGGAAATTAAACGTAACTGTTCTATAGCTGCCTATGGGAAAAATAGTTGGAAATGGTATGCAAAGAATGAAAGGAGCCAAATGTTGCACTGGTTGCCTGGAGTTAATATTAATAGAGTTGGGGTGGCATGTCAGGCATCCCGGCACTACCAAATGGGCCACCTTGAAAGAGTCAGTGTGTGGGTTATTTTTATCGGGGACAAAACAAACCAGTCCTAGACACTAATTCATTCAAACTGGCCGATCTGTAAGTGCCACAGTGCCCGACATATCAGTCTACCACAGAAACTCAGGAAATTAGGGGCATTTTTATGAGAATGTCACACAGTGCAGTGTAGCAAGTTACCTTAATGGGCTGCGTTGAGTGACAGGGAAAGTGCAGGAATGTGCTATATTTAAAACGTGCTGCACATTCCTACCTTTGAGAGGCAAAGTCCTCTTTCTGTATGTGCTGGAGAATGCAGCACATATAGAAAGTCGATGTAACAAGGAGCAATAAAGATATTTCTCCTAGTTACACTTCCCCTGAGAAGCTGTATCTTTTTGTTGCATTCCCATGTCTAACACTTTTGCTAAATCTGGGAATGTGTTAAAAACCGTGGGAATTGCATTGGCACACCCACACAATGCCCATTGATTGCCTTCCCAGGGCAGGGTAACGCACCATAGAGATTTGCTCTGTGTTACGCCAGATACATGAAGCCACTTATGGCCATACAAAGTGGCCTTGGGTGGCTTCATAAATCTCATTTAGGACTTAGGTCACTCTTGCGCAACTTTGCATGGTGCAAGAGTGATGCATCTCTGCTCATAAATATGCCCCTAAGTGCTTAAGAGAGCAGGTAATAGAAATGTTTAAAGGCTTGGGCCATGCAAGGAAGGAAACAGTATAATTTTCATGAGTTGAGTAAAAAGCACCAAGTTATGAAGTCGATGGTGAATATGGGTTAAGAAAAGACAAATTGTGAGTTATTGGTCTAGGACTACAGTGGAGAAGAAATAATGAGAAACAGTAAGGGTGGTGGAGTCAGAGAAGATGAGACAGATCCCATGGATATACCAGTGTAAAAAGGTAGAGGAGGCAATGAGAAATTGTACTAAGATTATGAGTGTCCGGGATATAGAAATAATTCTGGAAATATGAAAGTACAGTGCTAGGGGTAGACAATGGAACATGGCATTCAGAGATTAAAAAAAAGTTATATACAGAAAGTGGAGCAGGGTGTTTGGAGCAAAAGTTAAACTAAAGACAGGAGAGTTGACAAAGGATTTAAAGAGAGGGAGAATGCAGGCAGTGAAAAAACATGCACACACAGAAAAGAAGAACATTTACACCTGTGCAGGAGTATAAGAGGATCCCTAATCAATTTCTTGGAGAGTAAAATTTGTGATGTTTAAAAGAATTTTGAAGATACCACAGATAAATACAAGAGATAACGATAGACAATGAAGGTTGACTGATGAAGCTAGCTGAGTGGAATGAGTCGCAAGGGAAGTTAGCGGACCAGAAACTGGTAAAGAATATGCCACCCCTGTAGTTGCCCAAAAAAGCAAGAAAATTGGGGAGATTCTCTGAAAGCCTTATAGATGAGGCAAATAGAACAAGCAACATGCAACAGTGGGAATAGTTTGAAAAATAAGAGCATAGTCAATGATTATTAAACACCATATTTTAGGTCTAGCAACAAAGGGGTGGAGAGCCCAAGAACTGAAGACAGACATGTGAAAACAATCTGCCCCTGTTCACTACAGTCCCCCTTTTTTGATGAATTTTAGTTACGCTGAAATCATCATCTTATTGTATCATACCTGAGGTAATGTAGTTTCTATAAAAAAGTGTCTGTGGCTTACAAGAAGTTTGAGATGATGTTACTTATTATAGATGAAATTCAAATCACAATAAAAGTCTTTCGAGGCTGAAATTACCATGGAAATATACCAGTGATGGATTTCCAACTAAACCGAAAATTAATCTAAGTATTTAGAATTTCCTCAAGTTGATATAAAAAATAATTACCCTTTTATGTGTGCAATCAGATGCCTAATCCAACCAGCCATTTCAAAACAAATTCCCAACTTATACTTAACCATTCAAGCAAAGAGTCTCCTTCCAATACAAAGTTAACAATCTGACATCAGCAGATGGCTATATCTATACCTCAGGTTCTTCTCATTGGAAAAGGATGTGTGGTGTGAGCTTAGTCTACCTGGATGTGTGATGTTAGTCCTCCCAGTTATGTAATAATACCCTGGTTAGTACCCCAGCTTCTCACTATCTGTTCTACAGATTGACACAGTTTGTGAGCACCAAAAAGAACGCAACCAACTTCATCAAAATTTTCAGAAAATCATAACTACCCAATTACATAAAAATCAATACCTAAATCTCTATCAATAACTAGTTGCATCTCTGACCCCAATGTCTCAGGACCTACAGGACATCACTATTTAGTCTAGCACATGTGGATAATAATGCAGTTTCGTATTCCAACTATCACCAGACCTAGGCTCAACATGCTTAAACACCAGATCAGGGTGCTAAAACAACATTAAAACAATTTAACCTGCTCAACTCACTAGTGATATAAACATGAACCATTGCATCCTTCTAAATGTAGGTTATCAGTTGCACAAGTTCTGTCTGTTATTACTCTAATTATAGATTACAGTTTTTAAATCTTCACACTTCCTGAAAACGTGTTTACTCCTCCAAAACATTTTTTGATTAATTAAAAAGGAATGTTGCAAAATGATATATTTTGACACAATAATAAGAATGTTGGAGGGTTCCAACTCTTTAGAGCGAAACCCTTGCATACAAAATGAGCATCTTTCTCAACTGACTCTTGTTCCAATATCTCACCTTTGAAGTAGAACAATTCCAGTTAATTCATCTGAGAATAAACTTGCAGACTATCAACCTTCTGGGAATGACAATGTATTTTTGAAGAGTCCATTGACTTTATGACCAGAAAACATCTATCCTCATGTGAATTTATATTTGTTGAGGTCCTCACTTCCCACTTGGATAAAAGTGAGACAGACACCTCTTGTCAAGATAAGTGTCTTAAAACTAAAACACCAGTCTGCTGCAATCTTAACATTTTATAAACCTTCCAAGAGTAAATGAATTTTACCTGCATTAAGGACCAGATGTACGATACTTTTTAGCAAGCGCAAAAGGGTCTTAAACCCGTTTGCGCACGCTGAAAAGCATGGCCCATGTATAAACAGTATTTTGCGACTCGCAAATAAATTGCGACTCGCAAAATACTGTTTCGCAACTCGCTATTAGGAAGGGGCGTTCCCTTACTAATAGCGACTGCAAAGCTATGTGCCAATGTTTTGCGACCGCAATTGTGGTCTCAAAACACTCGCAAATTACCACCTACTTCAAGTAGGTGGTAATGCATTTCCAAATGGGAAGGGGTCCCCAGGGGACCCCTTCCCCTTTGTAAATGCATGTAAAATTATTTTTTAAGGGCAGGCAGTGGTCCCTGGGACCACTGCCTGCCCTTAAAAAATTAAACAAAAACGCTTCATTTAAAAAAAAAAAAATGCATCCCGTTTTCCTTTAAAGAATACGGGCTGCATTTAAAAAATGAATAAATAACTGCTTTATTTAAAGGCAGTCCCAGACATGGTGGTCTGCTGAGCCCAGCAGGCCACCATCCTTGGGAGGGCCTGTCATTCCCAAAGGGCTCGCAAATTGCGAGAGGCTCATTAATATTCATGAGCCTCGCAATTTGCGACCCCATTGGGAATCGCAAACAGTGTCAAACACAGTGTTGTACATGCTAAATAGCGCCTTGCAAATTGTGAGTTGCAAATGCGACGCAATTTGCGAGGATATATTTGGCAGGTCATACATCTGGCCCTTAAAGTATACAGGGCAAAGGCAGAGGGCCAGGCACTATATGGGGCTGAGGTTTGAGGTCCCTCGGCCTTGGGCAACTGGGGATTGCTGAGAATACATTTCTTTGGGCCTTAGCCAGCCTATGCAAAAGCACGCCCCTTTTATCATTAGAATGGGATGTGACTCTTCCCCTGTGACACACAAAGGTCCCTGGTATTCTGGCGCAGTTTGAAGTGCACATCAGCTTCGGATGACTATTGCAATGGCCTCAGGGAAATAGTTGCACTGGACAAATCGAGATAGATAAATTGGATTGGCTACATGAAGAGCCTGCTGACTAATTTTGGCCTTGGTGGATACTGGTCGGATGACAGCAATTCCCATCAACTCTCTAGGGAAGCTCTTTAAGAGGCATTCTGGGGATGGAAATGGGAACGAGAAATAAGAAATTCCTCCCGAAGCTCTCTCTGGTGCACTCACTAAACTGTATTAAAGCGCATGCCGAATTTGAGCCATTCCTTGATTATTTAACGAAGCCTCTATGCTAGACTACTGTACCTTAAGTTCCGCCATGGAATTATTCCCTTATTGTCTTGTAGCTCAAATTGCAGCTCCTCTCTGGATATGTCCAAGGTATTCCCGGTATGCCTGCAAGTGGAAGAAACTATATGCCATTTTGTTTTCTTCTGTCCCGGCTATGTCCCCCTAAGGAAGAGTTGGAACCTTCCAATTTGCAGGCTCCTTGATGTAGGCAGTAGGCTCCTACTTACGGACAGTAGGGTGTCAGTTGTCTGTGCCGTTGCCATACATATTCATTGGAGCAGGTCTATTAGAGCGAAGGCAATGGCATAATTATAAGCTGAGCTCAGTATTAGTCTGGCCTTTTAACTTAGTTAACTCTCTCCTACTGTTTTGCATTTTTGCCTCTGTGCTGTGAGAGATGAAAAAGGATACAGATGCAAATGTTTACTCCTTTTGTGGTCTGTGTTCTTCACTGCACATGCCCTTTTATAATATTGTAGGCCCTATGTGCTATTATAAATAGTTTTATAGCTATTTTATAGTTGCTTTAATAAAGATTTTATAAAAGTGTGTTTTATGTATATTTATTTGTGGCATTTCATTGTGATGTTATGTCTTTTTTGTTTGTGTTTTTATGGTTGCAAAAAAATGAATAAAGTATTCTGATGATGAGACAAACACCTCTTATCTCAAATCCTTCTTCACGGCGATGCCTTAGCAAAAAATTGCAGCATGCCTTCCCACATTAAACGATCCACAATTAACCTCCTTACCGCTAAGAAAGATTGTGCTTAATTCTAAAGCGCCCTCCCTATTAAGATGTCTGACTACCTTTCAAACCCTTCGGCATCCTTTCAGGCATTCATCCTCCTCAGGTGAAACCTGGCAAAATCCGGATAACAATAAGATATGAAACAGGTATGCTCAGTATCATGACAGATATTTCCATCTCACTATGTACCTTCCTCCATCTGTGAATTCCTCTGAATTATTGGATCCGTATAGTAAAAATCTCTGGCCTCTTAAGACTGTCAAAGCCACCTACTAATTAAAACCAAGAAAAAAAGTTCACAAATAACCTCAATGATAAAAATAGACAAATCCACACCTATGAACACAAATAAATAAATGTCTCGTACCACCCACATCCAGCAATTAAGAGCTGAAAGAAACCCTCTGAAATGCATTTCTAGAAACTAAAATAACCTTCTTTAAAGCAAAATGTCTATGTGCCAAAACAGACCAAAAGACTTCTTAGGGAGCATGGCTACAATCAGGGTCCACGTGAATGTGTCCCTTTAATGCTCCGTGAACCAATCAGCCTTTTTCAGGTGAATCAGCAGCATCTGCAAGTTCTCAGGAGTGATAAACAGTTATATGTCTTTTGAAATGTCAACTACATTAAAGTCGAGTTAAAATTGTTGAGGTAATAATATCGTGCCCTTCATTATTACCTATGACAATTCCAAAAATGTTGACTTTTAAAATACATTTTTATTACAAGCATTCTTTAATTTACTTAAATGTACCATAATAACCCCCTAAGTACCACCTAAGGCTTCCCACCCCTGAACCCCCCAAAAAAGCGCATTTTTCCTTAATGCTAGCGTTGTACTCTCTGCGGGGTCACCACCAAGCCTTTTGCCTTTACCAACCACTTTTTTGCTTGATTCGTTTTTGTTGGCCTTAACACCCTTTGCACTTTACCACTGCTACCTAGTGCTAAACTGCGTATGTTAGCACCTTAAAACATGGTAACATTAGCTTATCACCGATTGGCACATTTAATTTACTTATAACTCCTTTGTAAGGTGGTACTATGTGTACCCAGGGCCTGTAAATTAAATGCTACTAGTGGGCCACTCACTTAAGTAGCCCTTTAAGCATATCTCAGGCCTGCCATTGCAGCCTATTTGAGCAGTTTTAAACTACCATTTCGACCTTGCAAAATAATCCTTATGCTAGGCCCAAACCTTCCTTTTTAATAAACATTAGTGCTTGCCTTAGCAATTTACTGCCTTTCATCTGTCTCTGGGTCATATGACTGGGTGTAGCTGAAACTTGCGCTTTGTGTATTCCACCTAGACAGGCACCCACAATAGGGAGCTTAGGTGTGACTGGATGGGCATCATTGAAAGGATGGGTGAGAGGAGCTGGGCCAAACCTCACTTACACTTGAATGGGTTGTCTCCTGTCTCCACACAGAGGACTGCATACCCCCTGTAGTTAATCTGGAGCCAGGGCCAGAAAGGCAGAGCTTCTGTGCACTTCAAAGGCATGCCTCTAGAAGCTTCTCCCCACTTCAAAGTGTATAAATACTGGACCTCAGAAAGATTCAGCTGGAATAACCTTGGACTGTATCTGACCTGCGCTCTATTGTGGTTGCCCTGCACTTTTGAATTTGACCTAACCTAGCACAACAAGAAATCCTTAGCCGCTTTTTTGGTGCTATATTCATTTTATTGTTAAATATTTCATAGCTCTGGTTCTACTGATTTGATGTTTGTCATTTTGGTCTTGCTTTAATAATTAAATTCAGCTTTATTGTTCTAACCTGATGTTTTTGTGTGGTGGTTTAACTGTATTACTGTTTAAAATATTGAACAATTACTTGACACATTGCCTCTAAATTAAGCCTGACTTCTCTGTGCCAAGCTACCAGGGGTGGAGCATAGGTTAATTTGGGGTTAGCTTGTGCCTTACCCTGGCAAGCGTTTGCTGCTTGGTCAGGGTTCACACCCCAGTCAACCAGTAACCCAATATCTCACACTACCTTTTCCCGCCACACATCACTGAACCCAAAAGGTTTAAGGATTTGTACTAGTAAAAGGTAGTTAGGAGCTTTTAGGGAAGTGTAGCATTAAGTGTAATAACAGTTTTTTGGTGCTAACAGAAGGGTAGCACTAAGTGGGGATTAAGGGTTTTAGGCATTCGGGTTGTCTTTTTTGTTTTTTCTAAATGTAGTTTTATTGGCAGTAAGTTCTGAGAGACATTACATATTAAAGACATTAGAATGAATATGTTGTCAGAGAGAGATGTATGACAGGACAACAGTGGCATTTTTCATGAATGCGTTTATAACGACGCTGTAATCAAGACAGCGCCATTACAATGAAAGTCTTAATAACAAATTATTTTGGCACGTGTATGCCTTTATCACAAAAATGTAAGTATTTTACAGGTAAGTATAAACCCCTTTCAAAAAAATATAAAATCATATATATGTGTGTATAATGGGCTTAAAGTTACTTATAAAATACTTAGATTTCCTTTCCAAGCATGGTAAAACAATACCCTTTCAGGTATATATATATATATATTCACTGAAAAAACCATAGGTTTCACACATGTTATAGTTAGCGGAAATTTTACTGATAAAAAACCAATGAAATTCCCCCGTTATAGTTAGTGCAGGCAACTATAACTCACGCGACCGCAATCCTCTGCTGATGCTAATACTGTATTTAGACACTTATTTGCCCATGTCTTCTTCCATACATTTTTAGCTATACATATATTACAAATATTTTTTTTTCATAAAGACACATATGTCATCAGCAGAAGATTGCGGTCGCGTGAGTTATAGTTGCCTGCACTAACTATAACGGGGGAATTTCATTGGTTTTTTATCAGTAAAATTTCCGCTAACTATAACATGTGTGAAACCTATGGTTTTTTCAGTGAATTTGCAAGGTTTTTTAAATGCTAATTCCTAACTATAACGTGTGTGAAACCTATGGTTTTTTCAGTGAATTTGTACGGTTTTTTAAATGCTAAGTTACTTTACGCCATTCGTGGCGTGCGCGCCCACTTAACGCAGTTCGTTCCGTGCGCGCACGGTGCGCTTCGCGCACCGTGCGCGCACAGTGAGCCCGCGGTGCGCTTCGCGCACCGCGCGCCCACTTTACGCAGTTAGTGCCGTGCACGCACGGTGGGCACGCGGTGCGATGACAAAGCAAGAAAGCACGTCAACAAATCTGTTTCTGCTTTCCTCCGTGACTATGATATGGGTGCCATTTACCACAACAACTTGCGTTATGACATGCAAGACATTTATAGAGGAGATGGTGTGCACTTCAATGATGAAGGGAACAGAGTCTTCCTCTTGAACCTTAGACTCTGCATCGGTACTTACTTGTAGGTACCACTAAAAAATCATTTCATAAACACAACGGCTCTTTTTAGAGCCCCCTAATATCTAAACACTTAAATCTGATTTTCATTTTTTTTTTTTTTTTTTTTCTACCGTACGCTTACCGTAAGCTTACCGTACGCGTACCCCGTGATTTTTTTTAAAATCAATAAATGTTTTCTTTGTACTTTACAGTCCTTCTTTGACCCCCTCACAAATGAAAGGGGGTCTGTAACTCTCCTCATTGCCCCCTTTTCTTGTTTTCACTCTTTTTTTTCTGAGTGAAATACACAAAATGGCGGCCGCCGCTTCCTGGTTTCGGCCGATTCGAATGTTTACTAAGATCTAAGAGCCAATCAGAATCGCGCTCGCGCACGCCACCGTACGCTTACGGTAAGCGTACGGTAAGCGTACCGTAAGCGGGCTCAGATATATATATTGATTTAAAGGCTATTTTCTCAGAATCTACTGAACAGATTTACACCAAACCTACAAAAGGCACTTCCTTGACCTAGGGACTACCTCTCTGCCAAATTTCGAGTAATTCTGTTCAGCCGTTCGGGCTGTAGCTCGTTCTAAAGGTCCTATGGAAAAATGCATGGGGAAAACGCGTTTTGGGACCCCCCTTTTATCTCAGCCCCCGCTTGACGGATCCCCCCGAGACTTTCAGGGTAGGAGCGGAGCGTAGCGCCCCACCTATTTTGAGAAATTTGCGAGGATTCATCGACCGGCGCCAAAGTTATTCAAAATAGAATGTTGAGGTTTTCCTATGGAAAAGGGGTCCTAACTATAACTACCTACTGGCGACCGCCAGTAGGTAATATATATATATATATATATATATATATATATACAAAAAGTAATCCCTAACATTACCCCTACCACCCAAAAACCCATACCCACCCTAAACTTCCAAATTATCATTGCCACCCACAATCCATAACCACCCTGATATATATATTGTAAAGGCATTTGTTAAAAAGACATCATTGTAAACGATGTTTCCCGTCAGAGAGCAAAAGAATAATACACCATATGTGACCCTGCCGTAGTTTCAAGGATCTAACCCTAAACCATTCTCAGACCACCTTCTCCCTAACCCAGTCACGACCCCAACTCTCCCAGAATACCCACCCATTTCTTCCCACAATGCAGATGAACCATTGCTTCTCGTGATATCCAAACGTCAGTCTTGTAGTCTTTCTTAGAAGAATCCAATGGGCCAATCTATTACTGTCTGCCATAGTATATAGTGTTTGGGTCACCGCATTAGTGAAGTAATAGAAGCCTTGGACCTGAAGCAGAGTACTCAACGATGGTTAGAATTTGGCACAAGTATCTGGCCAGGAATAAATCTTGGTGTATGGAGATACCACGCCCTGCCCAAAACTCCAGGTGTGTTGGAGTTATACCGTTGGTGTTGATCGGCAACCTACTAAGGGGCATCATAGGGACATAAGGGGACATGGACTTGTGAATCACTTCCGAGCCCTGAAGACAATCTAACGGAGTGGATAATAATGAAGGGGTACCAAATGACAGGAGTTTTGGGGTCAGAATCATTGCGTTCAGGCATACCAGCTCACGATCTCTTGAAGAAAGGTCTGTTTAATGAAGAGAATTACCTGCCAAGCAATGAGCAGGCCATTGGAGCTGTGCTGCAGGATAATATCATTCAAAGTCCAGGAGCTCTAATGCACATGCTTCGGCTGGGAGGTTAAGGCTATAGAGTGCTACTCGCCGGCATCCTTTATTCCAAATAAAATCAATTAGTACTGTGTCCAATTCCCTAAAGAAGCATCGGGCAAGAGCCAAAGGAAGATTAACGAAGAAATATAGTAGATACAGTAGTCTATCTGACCCTTCGCTGGCAAGGGCCATGTTAACCAAAACATAAGTTTAGCCTAAAGTGATTGGAGCGCCATTCCGCCATTCCCAGATTACCAATTTTGAGATCTACATCGGAGTTTACACATTTATCTCTAAGTTTTTGAATGCTACCATTTCTTGTTGCAAACAAGGGCACAACTGGATCGGTGGTGGGATGGCGAATCCCATCCGGAGAGGGAAAATAAAGGATGTAGACCACTTAACCTATAACCTAGACATTTCCGCAAATTCAGTCAGGAGATGAGATATAGGTGAAAGGTCCAATTGAGCGTCCCTGATATATAACAGGATATCATTGCCATAAAGTGTTGCACAAGACCTGATACTCCATTGCTCTTCCGTTTGCCGCAGTTTGATCTCCAGGGGTACCATTGCATGCAAATAACATCAGCAAGCGAGGACATCCCTGAAGATTTCCTCTGCCCACCACTAACGAGTGTGACATACCATGCCCCATTCTGGTGCTGGTTGTTGGGGTTTCATTTAACAGTCATACCCAGTTACGCCAGGGCGGGCCCGCACACATCCTCTGCAACACTTCCAGCATATAGTCCCACTGGAGAGAATCAAAGGCTTTCTCCAGCTCAAGAGCTAGACATGTTGCCCTGGGACAACTTCCAATGAGCTAGCCATGACCTCCCAGAGCTGCCTAAGCTTATATGAGTTGTACGCCCAAGGATAAAAACTGACTGGTTCCCAGACAGCAGTCACCTCATAAACACTTCCCATTCTAATAGGGGGAGTGAAGCAGTGCCCTTATTTCCCTCAAAGACCGAGTCTATGTGTTTTTGCAAGGAATGGCAAAATTATGCACCTTATAGCACTATTGCCTGCAGACACCAAGTCGGGATTGGCACCGAGAGACTCCCCCACGCCAGTGTAATATGTAGTGGGTTGTATTCTGACACTGTCCTGGTGTAATACAATGTGTACACAATACGTGTATGAGAATCAGGGGTACTTACGAACTTGTCTATTCTAGAATGATTCAAGTGCAACAGAGAGTAAAGGGAGTAATCCCTTCTACTCATATATTTTATGTGCAAAATGTCTACTTGGTGCCATTCCTTCAGCCTAGTTAGAAGCGCTCTTGAAGCAGATATTGTCAGAGTCTCGAGAGGGGAGTGTGGGGGGGTGACGCAGGATGAAGAAATATATCCAGCACACAATTAAAGTCATCCATTTAGCACCCAGGGGCCTGCAGTCCAGTCCAACAAGCACTAAGTCAGAGTGATCCAGAAGCCAGATTCACTGATGTTCAGAGAATAAATGCCCCACACGACTAAGGGACCCCCATCTAGATGACCTTTGACTGAAACATATTGGCCGTCTATATCAATCATAGTATCTTCCGCCTTGAAGGGGACTCCAGCCTTTTCCAGAGCACCAGCCCCCAGCATACGCCAAGGAACTAGCACCTAAAAATTGACCTGTCACTTATTTCACAACTTGGAGACCCCAACGGCCAAAGAGTGGGGTTTTCAAAGAATGCAGTCTTTTTTTGACCTGCACAAAAAAGGAGCTTTTGCACAGCACTGCCACTGTATAACCAGGAATGATAATAACTTTAGCGTTATTAACCCCGGATCTAATCTTTCTTCCAGGCTTATGAGTTCATGTGGTAAAGTCATGAAGGTAAGGAACCGAGCAATCTGATGCATTGGTTGTGAGCCGGGGGGGGGGGTGTTGGGTCAATGCGGGACTCTGTGAGCTCTCTCTACTACAAAGCAATATGAAAAGGAGTTCCGAAACACCAATGTTTTCAACCAATCCCCTAAGAACATCGAGCCATCTACCCTGTTTGTACCCTCTGGTAGACCAATAAGTAAAATATTATTGCAGCTGGAAAGGCCTTCTACATCACCTAGTCTGTCCCATAAAATCTGGAAACGTTCCAGGATATGCAGGGTGTGCTGTGAGAGGTCTTTGGTGTGGGGGGTTAAACTGTTATAAGCTGGGGTTTTGGAGGCAAATTTCTCTGTCAATTTCCACTATCCTCAGCCAGCCCAACAGCAACCCAGGAGAATGGCGCCACCTTGTGTTGCCAATGGGAGCGGAAGGAGAAAGCAGGGCCAATTACAGGCCTCGTATGTGGCACAGCTCCCGGGGTAGCAGGAAGACCTGTCTGGCCCTGAGACAGCGCTAACAACACCTCAAGCAGCAGCCATGTGTGGCATGACTCTGCCCACCAATGTGCCACCAGCAGCCTGCAAGGTTAGCCAAACAGAAGCAGACCTGGATGCATGGACAGGCCAACCCTTGCTGGCATATCCTCTGTGTGCAGAGCAAGCAATGTGTGTCCTATAGGGCATCGACATGAGTGTCAGCCAGCTCATGCAGACTAAAAACAGCCTGGATGCTTCCTGCTGCTGCTGAAAGGGTCAGCAGATATATCGGAACTCCTCTATGCTGCAGCCACCATGTTGTGTGGCTTGGTGACGCCACCTGGGTTGTCTAGGTTATGGTGTACATTGCACATAGAAGTACATCTCTGAGTTCAAGAATTTTGAATGTGAGAACAAGCGGGAGCTGTGTCGAAAGATGATCCTAAATTATTAATACGTGTAATACCCATTGAAGGGTAATAAGTTCCGTGTGAGGGAGTGTAAGCGGCCATATCAGCGATGTATTAGTAAAAATCAGGTAATAGCGCAGAAAAGAAATATGTGACATTACATCAAAATAACAACCTAATGATGACATGAAAGTAGAGAGTAGTGTCCAAGTTTTAAGTGTGAATATTCCACTATATCTTTGTCTTGGAACACCTTTGGGTCCTTTGGTCTTCCCATTTCCTGTGTTTTAAAACCCAACACATTTTTGCAACTTCTTAATATTACTTTTCTCATGATACCTGGTTTTGCTGTAATAGGTGTTTAGATTGAACAACTTTCACAACATACCTATATCACATTGTCTTTAATGTGACTAAACAAAGAGGGGCATAATTATTAAGGATTTCCATCTGGGTTGCATCACTTTTAAGGTGCAGCCCGAGGCAAAATCATCTTTGGTCAAAGTCACTGTGTGTGGTTCAGTAAATATAAAGTAATACAAGGCAGTTCATAGTGGTGCATTGCTTACCTTGCTTTGGGACGGCGTTCCATGGATAGAGCATGGGCGTTCCCATGCACCCACCCAACCTTCGAGTTTGGAGCTTTACCAGATTTACTAAAGCTTGTCAATCTGGAAATGCGTCAAAAAGCTATGCCTCCCTGAAGCAGGAATAACAGGGAGAAATGTCTCTGTTTCTTCTTATTGCTTCCCCTTTCTATGTGTCTCTCACTGAACAAGTATAGTAGGGGGACGCACCCTCCTAAACTAGCTAACAGCCAATAGTGAGAGATACTTGAAGGTAAGGAAACTAAAAATCCATCAGCGCCTTGCTCGAATAACACTGTCACAAATGCAATCTGAGTTCACTTGCTTCCCTGGCTCTGCAGCTATCCAGATATTACAGACATCTATATCACTGGGCAATTGATAGAGACGGTGATAGAGAATGTGATGGTACCCTGGTTTTCTCATTTGAATGTTTGAGGAGAGTGGAGAAGAAGCACCTTAACATCAGAGACACCGAAGACACAGGATTGACTAGAATGACACACAACTCTGGCTGCTGCCTGGCAGCCTATTAGAAACCTCCTCTTCCTGGTTACGGGTGATGTGGTGAGGCCTTACTAAACATGTGAGTAGCGATCTTCGTACATCTTGAAAACAACTGCTCCTGCTAGTCTGTGCTGGAAAAATGTTAGAAAGTAAATAACATCTTGATTTTGTCAATGAGATGCAAGGCTATGAAAGGCCGTACTATCAAGGACATGCTTTCTTTGACAGCCTCACTCCTACGGTGGTGATGCCCCACCTGTGTCCAATGTGGGCACCCTGGCAGAAGCATCAGAGGGAGAATACTTCAATGTCCCCTCCACCAAACTAAATATCTGTCGTTGGTCCTAGAGTTTAGCGAGGCATGAAATATATTGTTAAGTGAGGAATCTGAACTGCTGAAACCTTATATCTGAATGTGCAGTATGATAACTAACACCCAGGACATGGACCCCTACTTAGCACTGGTGAAAAACATCAGGGAAGGATTTTTGCTCTTAAAATTTAGATTTAGATTCAACTTAATGGTTTTGTCTTTAGCTCACCCTAGAGGTTGCTATGATTTTAAATACCTCGGCCCCTGCTCTCGACAATAGGTTATCGCAGGACACAATGCACTTATTATGTTTTGTACATTTTATATCGTGCCCAGGACAACTTTCATTGTTATATTGCTCAAGAGTAAAGGCTTCTTACAAGTTCACCCAGCACCTCTGTTTTTACAGATGTTATCGGACATGTTCATCCTCTCAAATGTTGTATGTTTTTTAAGAGCTGTAATTGCCCTTGCTCAGGAGGATTAATCATGTAGCTTGATTTTTATTTACTCTTTTATGGATGCATTGTTTTTATGATATTATTTTAGGATTTTTATGTATGCTTTTATGTTTTTGAACGTAACCGAATAAAGATATATATTGATTGACAGTGAGGCAATGGGCAGCTTATGCCAAGAATTCACCAGGATAGTCTCAAACTTTATGATGACTTCCAAAAACTGGAGTCTAGCAGCTGTCCCCAGTGGAGGTGACCCTCAAGAGGGATGAGCTTAGAGTAGAGGAAGTTAATAGACACCATCAGCACCTCCTAAATTTGATGATAGAGAAAATGGGTCCAGGTGGAATAATCTACACCTTCAAAGCATTTTTGAGTACATCTACCTTTTAGAGATGGAAAAAATATGTACAGGTGTCTTCTTAATGATTCTATAATATCCTGTCAATGCAACTTAGTCACACGCAAGGGTCTTCAACCTATAGTTTGGACCTCAAACTTAATTAAAAAAGAAAAGATAGGAGCAGAATGGCAATTGCAAATCTAGTAGTGTGAAAGAAGAGCTAGAAATAAATATTGCTAAGAGAAGGATAATAAATCCAAGTTATAATCTGATGCCCGTTAACACTTGTGTGGCATTGCACTGCAAGGTTCCCTCTACAGGTGTTCATCCTTGGTTGCTGAAGAAGAAAATGCCTCTTACCCATAAGGTGTATTCTCATAACATCACTGGGAGATGCAGCAAATTCAAGCTAACTTTTGCTGTGATAAAACAACTTACTGGACCCCGTCTGCTTGCCTGATGTTTGTCATTCTTTCTGAGGAGCTGTTTTTCCATGCTTAATTATTTACATTAATACAGTTAGATTTTATTTTGGCTTAAAAACAATTTTCTTGTTGATGGTCTCTGTATTGCATACTATAATGAACTGGAGTATTGTTCAGGAGACCAGAAGTCTCTGGTTTCTCATGGAGCTTGCCTCCAAACTACTTTGACCATGTCACTCATTGCTAGCTCTCTTCTTGCTGATATACCTCCCTGGCTTCACCGTGGATAGTTCTCTGAACTTATTCTGGTTATTCAAAGGTCTGAGGTGACCACTGTACTCGCAGAGGCAACGGGCGCGCGGGTGGCGGTGGAACCCCTTCATTTTCTATTGGGAGTCACGAGACGTAGCTCGTCTCGTAAGGGCCTAAACAAATTCCTGGACCTTGCTCTAGGCCTGGCCAAACGTAAGATGGCTATGGCCTGGAAAGCACAAAGGGGCCCCAATGTCAATGCACGGATGCATGATCTTCGTAGGGCATTGGTCTCGGAGCACACAAATCAGCTAGACAGACTATGGCACGTGCGTCAGCAACCCCGCAACAGATCCCTACACAATGGCAGGAGTATTTAACTGTGATTGAGACTAAATTATCTGTAAATCCCCCTCCCTCCTAGACTCGCTCCAACTACCGTCCCTCCTCCCGTCGCTTTCCTTTTTCCCGGCCCTGCGCCAGCACCCCCCCTTACCTTTGTCATATACATTAGTGCACAACCTAACCCGTCTATTCAACCACATTTATGTTACTCATTGCTATACTTATTTGCCAGACGCACCCACGACTGTGATTCCACAAGAGATCAGTTTTAATTTCCTTTTCCTATCCTTCATTTTCTTCCTCCCATTTCTTTTTTGTTCCCCCTTCTCTCTTTTTCGTGTGTTCCTCTTGTACAGGTTCGAACTTATTTTGCAGTTGTATGTAACTCACAGGAGAAAACGTTTTGGGGAACAATGGCTGATTCATTATTTGATAATCCTGATCTAATTGACTGTTTTTAGATGTGCGGCGCTGCGGAGTGAAGCGGCATACCAGCCAGTAACGTGGACTTTTTTTTTTACGTCTCCTAAATGAGTGTTTCCCTATACCCTCACCTATGCCATTTCAATTTATTGCTATTTTATAATGAAGATGCTAGATTGAATCGTCATGCAAAAGTTATTGGTGTTACTTTATTGAAATTGATAAAAATCATTTATTAAAAAAAAAGGGGTGGCGGCGTGGCTTCGGCACCAGCGAAGATGGCCGCTCTGCCGTGAGGCTCCGTGATGGCGTGAGGGGGCGAGTTCTCTCCTGGCGGTGTTTCCTGTTCCCTGGACCCTGCAGCTGCATATTTCTACTCATGAAGCTCAGCGACACATTTTAGGCTGTTTTTCGTTGTGCATGGTGAGCGCTAACTTCCTTTTTTCCTCACTGGTTGGCCCCGCAACGATATTCGCGGCCGCCATTTTATTTTAATTTTCCCGACCAGACTTTCTCCATAGGTCGATTTTCCAGCCAGCCATGCACCTTTTACCACTTGAGTTCTTTTAGGACTCATTTTATTGGATTTTCTGCCACATATGCCTTCTACCTTCTGCTGAATAGTAAACCTGAGCATATCTTCACAATGTGATTTTTTTCTCCTGTTTCCCTCATGCATGGCTTATAACACTTAGCATTTAGGGCCTCATGTAGGTAGCCAAATACCGGTCGGTAACGGCCGATTTTCGGTAAATATGCCGTTACCGACCGGTATTCAGACAAGTGAGATGTAGGAGTCCAAAAACGACTTTTCGGTAAATATGAGGCGGTAAATACCGAATCATATTTACCGAATTCTAAAATACCGAATCAGATTTACCGAATACATACTTAACGAATCGGTAAATATGAAGTGGTAAATATGAAGTGGTAAAAATTAAAATGACATGTAGGAGCACTCGGTAATTAAGAAATCCAAGAAAATCGGTAAATAAGAGTCGGTAATTAACACGGATTGAAAGCAGGTGGTAACCATCAACAGTGCATATTAGCAATCCCAAAATGCAACAGCGTGGACAACATGGCCGCTATGTATGTCATTGCAAGGCGCCTACGTCTACAGGCAGCAGGCCTGAGGGCTTGGCGACGGGAGGAACGCATCTACAGACAGCGCATCACACTATTCCAGCTGACTGATGCAGAGATACATGAGAGGTACAGGCTACACCCCGAAACCATCATGGACTTAATCAGGGACCTTCACCCACTCCTGGACCAGCCAATAAGAAGGGCGCACGCCATACCCCCACATGTGCAGGTGCTCTGCAGCCTACATCTGCTGGCATCCGGCAGTTATCAGGTGGTGATAGCTGCGGTGGGTGGTGTATCCCAGAGTTGCCTGTCACGTTTCCTCAGGAAGTTCCTGGATGCCATGATGCAGAGAATGCACCACTACATCAGCTTCCCCAACACACAGGCTGCACTGCAGAAAACAAAAACAGACTTTTATCACATGGCACAGTTCCCCCATGTCATCGGCTGTATTGATGGTACACACATCCCAATCTGTCCACCAGCTGACACAGAGCACATCTACAGGAACAGGAAGTCCACCCACTCCTTCAATGTGCAGGTGATCTGTGATGCAGGGAACATCATCACAGATATTGTTGCAAAGTTTCCTGGGAGCACCCACGACTCGTACATCTTCCAGAATAGTGGGATCTACACACGACTGAGTGCCGGAGAATTTGGAGAGGGATACCTGCTAGGTGAGTAACAGTGACGCCCCTTGCAACCTGCAAATCATAGTGTAAAGAGGCATGTGACTGATGTTTCCCTTTTACTCATCTAGGCGACAGTGCATATGCATGCCGGTCATTCATCCTCACTCCCTACCTACACCCAGCAACCCAGAGTGAGAGACGATACAACGTGGCACACAAAACAACACGCAATGTGGTGGAGCGCACATTTGGACTACTGAAGAGCAGGTTCCGCTGCCTCCACAAGAGCGGAGGCGCACGCCAGTACACACCCATCACCTGCTGCAAGATTATTGCCACTTGTGCAATGCTGCACAACCTTGCCACGAAAAAAGGTACAGATGTGGAACTAACATATTTTGAGGACAACGAGGATGAGTCAGGCCAGCCACAGGGCAACGCAGCTAGAGTGCCAACTGCAATCGATGGGAGAGAGAGACGGACAGAGATCACATGCAACTATTTCTGAGTAAGTAAGGGGACACAGCCAGTTGTGATTAGTCATGACGTAGTATTAATGTGGCACCACGCCATGCACACATGAACAAGCCATTCTGGCAATATACCATCTATACAAGGAGTATGTCCAGGGTTACGTCACCCATTGGGAAGTGGCTAAGCAGGGCCACATCAATGTTTGCGCATACGCGCTGCAGTGGTGGATGGCACGGCCTGTGCATCCTCACTAGAGCCAACCCCAAGCCGCCTGCTGCTCCTGCGTCCTTCTGGGACGGGGGGTGTGATGCTGCTCCTGCTGCTGGTGTCGATGCTCTCCGCAGCATCCCCTGCAGCAGTTGTCGACGCCTGACTAGTTAATAGCACCCCTAGTGCACTTGTCACCTGCACCATCCCCCGAGACAGGTCACTGCAGCAGTGTGTTAGGCCCTCCTGCATCGTCACAGAGCGCCGGCACAGTAGAGAAGTCGCAGTTGCCAGACGGTTGAGTGCCCTGTTGGTAGTGTCCCTTCTCTGCCGTTCCCGGCGCCGTGCTTCGATGTCAGCATCTAATTTGCTGCACAACTGCTGGATTGACTGGGACATGTCCCGAATGCCCGCAGCCATGCCGCTGATGTTATTGTCCATGTTGACTAATGTAGTTTTCATCACCCGCATGTGCCTCTGGACTGACATGACTGCCTTTGTTTGCAGGCGCTGTTGTTTCAACATTTGGCCCTCGAGACCCAAGAAGACACCATGGCCGTCAATGGGTGCTGGTGGACTCTGGACACGCGACCTGCGGCGCCCTCTTGCTCCCGTCTGTGCTGCCTGTGAGGTGTGGGGCACAGTGGCATGGCTCCCTTCCTGGGGCCTGGTGAGTTCTTCAGGGCCCATGCTGTCGTCTGACGAGGTGTCTAAGGCTCGTAGCCTGGCTGCTGGACGCCTCCTCATTCCCACACCTGCAAGCGGAGATGTGGCCGGTGATTCAAACATGAGTGGCGATGCTGGCTCTGGGTGAGGTGATGCTGGCTCTGGGTGAGGTGATGCTGGCTCTGGCTGCGGCGAGGCTGCCTGTGTTGGTGGTGCGGCTGCCAGTGGGCCTGCTCCCTGGTCTGAACTTGTGCTGGCTAGAGGTGATATTTGTGGCCGGTGTGCCGTCTCTCCTGCAGCATGCCCTGTCCTGCATGATGTCACATCTGTGGACAGAAATACAACATTGGCTCAGTGTCCCCGAAGGGCTGCATTGAAAGCGTCACAATAAATCATTTCACATTCCAAAATGTCCTCTGTCTCCTTGTGCCTCGAGTGCGTGACATGCCTTGTTGCCCTGTAACATCTACGTCATGGTTGGTGTTTCCCTGACTACATCTCCCGGAATGCATTGCCTGTCTGCACTGACACGTGTGGACTGCAGTGTGATTCTCGTTTCACAATGGGGGATGTGGGATAGGGATAGGGGGTGCTACATTGCTGTGCTTTCGTCTTACCTTGTTGTGTGGCGGCTCTGGCAGAGCTGTCGGCGTCCCCAAGACCCACGACGCTCTCTTGCTCGATTGTGGCCCCCACCAGCTCCTCCAGTTCGGTGAGGGCAGGTGCCCTGTTGGTTCCACCTCCAGTCTGGCTGGCTTCCTTCTGGATGTCGCCCATCTTCCTCTTGGTTACAATCCTCAGGTCATACCAGCGCTTCTTTAGGACCTCTATGTCCCTGTGGGTCACTCCCACAGCATTCACCTGGGCCTGGATGGCCAGCCATATGTTGCGCTTTTCAGCCTCAGGCACTTGCAGGGATTGCCTTCCAAACAGCTTCTGGTGCTGCTTCACCACCTCCTCCACCAGCACCTGGAGTTCCTTGGGGCTAAATTTCAGCTTCCTCCTCCTTTCCCCTCCGTCTCTCTGTGTTCTCTGGCTGGACATGATGTTCGTTTTCCCGCTCGCACAGGCACCGGCTCCCTGCCTCTCCTCTGCACTCCAAGCCTCTCCAGGGTCGGCTAATTATGTACACCTGCCTGGGTGTGGCCACTTCCTGGTTGGGTGGGCTGTGGTTGCACGGGATTAGCTGTTTCGTCAAGTCATGTGATTTTATTTACCGATTCCGTACATACCGATTCGGTATTTTCCGATTCGGTAAATACCACCTCGGTATTTTCCGATTCGGTAAATACCACCTCGGTATTTTCCGATTCGGTAAATACCACCTCGGTATTTACCGATTCGGTGAATTCCGATTCGTGATTACCGAATGTTACCGAATCGGTAACTGTTACCGAATTTTTACCTACATATAACTTACCGATTCTAATTTACCGATTCGGTACGGCTCGGTATTTAAGAAACGGTAAAATTTATTTACCTACATGAGGCCCTTACTGAGGAAATAGCCTGTCACAGAGAATTATTATTATTATTATTTTTTTTTTTTCTGCTCCTGACAGCTTTGGACAATATTACTTACTTTAATTAGCCTCTTTTGATATAGGGTGCTCCTGCTTGGTTTATCTTATGGCAAAAGCGCACTCTTCCCATGGTAGTGTTATCTCCTCTAATTCTTCTTCATTGGAGGATTACAACCTCTTCAGCATTTTACAAGAAAATATGGAAGAGCTGGATTCTGGTCCTACAGCCATTGGGGGTGTGACACCCACTGTGCCTCGCAATGCATCCAAACAAGCCTCTAAAATACCTGCTGCCTCATCTGTAACAGGAAAATGTGTCAAAAAAGACCCACCTTCTCCTTCTAATTCTTCGACAGCACTATCTATGGAATTGCTTTTGTAGGAAATTCGTGCTCTCAAAGCTTACATGGAGGACACAAATACTCGTCTACAAATTCTTGAGAACAAATGGTCTGACATGGAAAAAAAAGTTACTCACCTGGAACAATGAGTGGACTCAATTCAAGGTGTTACTAATCAAGTTCCTTCTTTACATTTGGAGATTTCACACCTTAAACAGCAAGTGGAAAATTTGGAAAACCGTAATAGGTGTTATAACTTGCGCATTTATGGCCTTGCGGAGGGTCTTGAGGATGCTGATCCTCTCTCCTTTTTTCAATCCTTTCTTCCAAATCTCTTGGGTCTTCCTGAGACTCCAAAATTGAATATTCAAACAGCTCATCGCTTGGGGCAAAACCCAAGATCCTTACCTTCCTCAGCCAAACCAAGAGGGGTTATCTGATATTTTAGCTGATTTACTTAAAATTCTACAAGCTGCAAGACTTAAAGGAAAAATCTCATGGCAGGGATCCAATCTGTTCTTCGCTCAGGACTTTGCTAAAGCAACAGCAGATCGACTGAAGAAATTTTTGGACATGAGACCTGCTCTTCAAAGTCTAAATGCTAGATATGGCCTGTTCCATCCTTGCCTTATGAAAGTAACTTATAACAACAAAACCACTACCTATAAAGATCCGGCTTGTCTACAACATTTCTTGGATACCTGCAGAGAAGAGAACATGGAGATTCCTCGTTCATCGATGTTTTGATTGTTTTTCTTGTAGTCTGTTACATGTCTGCATTTGACGCATTTCATTTATATTGATGTTTTGCTCTTACTGTCATTTGCCGTATCTCTTATAATCAGTTCCTTCTCTTTTTAATGTCAGGTGCAGTTTATTGTGGTCTTCTGCTATTTGATCTCCTTTTCCCGCCTGGAGGATGTCTCCCATCCTCGTCTTCCGCTTGATCATACTGTCTTCCTTATGTGGTTCCACTTTGTGGTTCCATCCTGTGGTTTTGTTTTTGTTTTCCTATTATTCTCTTTTTGTATTGCCTTTTTTCCTTATTTGCTTTGTTTTCTCCTCTCCTTTGTTTTCACCACTTTTCACACAGATTCTGCGTTTTTCTTCGCATCCATTTCTTCCTCTCTATTTCTCTCACTGGCCTTTTTCTTTTCTTTTCATTATTACTTATTTTTTGTTTTACTATGATATTCTTTCCTACTTCATATCTCTCCTATGCATTATGCTTTTCTTCTTGGGTTCTTCTTATTGGAAGATTTATTTATGATGCATTATTGTATTTTACTATTTGCAGTTCATATTAAGTTTTCTTAAAACGTTTTGTTTGTATAAATGTCATTAAAAGTTATATCCTGGAAAGTTAAAGGTTTGGGTTCCTCCATAAAACGTCAACGTGTTTTATCAAATATCGCTGGATTAAAAGGTGATATAGTTTTATGACAAGAAATTCATGTAACAAGTAAAGAAATTGCCAAACTTCAGCGCCAATGGGTGGGTCATATCTATGCATCACTGGGTTCAGGCAAACGTAATGGTGTAGCTATCCTTTATCATAAGCTTTTAGATATTAACCTTATACACCAAGATGTTGATTCGGAAGCTAGATGGGTTTCAGTTTCGTTACTAGTTAATAAAATCCCTCTAACTATTTTTAACTTGTATGCGCCTACCACTCCAGAAAAGCTCTTTTGGCCTCAGATTTTATCTAAATTGATGTTATATACTGATGATTATTTAATAATGGGTGGAGATTGTAATATCGTTATGGATCCCTTCATAGATAGATGCTGTAAATCTAAATGTATCCCCTCTTCCATGCACACTCAATTTATATCTACTATAACTCAAAGATCCCTTGTTGGTTCTTGGAGACAATGTCACCCCACTCTCCAAGAATATACATACTTTTCACCTGTTCACTCCTTCAGACATAGGTTCGATATTAATCACTGACCATGCTCCTGTATCCTTGGATTTAGACTTACTCCCCCACATTGAAGGAACTAGGAGATGGAGATTTAATAATGCCCTTCTATTAGACCCTAAATTCACACCCGCTTTTTAGAAATTTGCAGACACTTTCTTTTTAGAAAATGAATCTCCTCATGCCTCTCCTCCTCTTATTTGGGACATTGTCAAAGCTGCTTCTAGGGACTTCATTATTTCATTTGTAGCTCAAAAGCGGAGAGCATCCACCCAACCCATATATTTGCTTGATTCACGTATTAAGCAATTGGAGCATTCCTATTACTCCGCAAAGGCTCCGTCTGACTTTAGTGAACTCTCCACTGAATCTGCTAACTTATATTTACTTAAATCTAGTGCTAAATATTATAGCGCACAAAATAAAGCTGGTAATATTCTTGCCAATTATCTCAAGATCAAAAAAGAATGCAACACAATGAATCTATTTTAACTTCAACTAAGTCTGCAGTCCATAAAAATGAAGATATTCTTTTAAAATTTTCAAACTTTTATCAACAGCTTTATACTCCTGAATCTCCCTGTCAGCAGTCTGATATTACTCAATATCTATCCTCTATTCCTCCACCTTCATCTCTTAATTTAGATTTTTCTTCTTTGGAAGAAGATATTCAAATTACTGACATTCTTACTGCTGTTCAAGCTATTAAAAAAGGGAAAGTTCCTGGCCTCGATGGTTTTACCATTGAATTCTATTTGCACTTTTCCCTACTTCTTCTCCCCAAAGTACATCACTTATTTGCATAATTTATTTCAACTCAAAAATCGGAAGGATCTTTTCAGGAAGTGTTGATTTGTCTGCTCCCAAAAGAAAACAAAGACCACACACTCTGTAAGAATTACAGGCCCATTTCTGTAATTAATTTAGATTATAAAATATTTGCAAAACTCCTTGCCCTTCGTTTGGATTCTTTTTTGTCCCAGTTGATTGGAAAGGAACAATGTGGTTTCATTAAGGGACGTCACTTATCTGATAATACTAGATTGTTTTTTAATGTCCTAAGTAAATCTAAATCGCAGAAAAAAACAGAAAGCAGCAATCTCATTAGACGCCGAAAAAGCTTTCAATAGAGTCAGTTGGTCTTTTATTTTCTCAACCCTTGTTTGGTTTGGTTTTGGCCCAAAATTCATTAATTATGTCTCTTTACTCTATTCCTCTCCCATGTCCTTTATTCTAGCTAATGGTCTTGTATCGCCTTCTTTTCCTCTTCATCAAGGAGTTTGGCAGGACTGCCCAATATTTACACTTTTATTTATCCTTTCCCTAGAGCCTTTTATTACTAAAAAATTGGGTCGAACACAAACATCACAGGTTTCTCTTATGGAATTAGGCAGTTAAAGCTCTCATTATACGTGGATGACATTGTATTATTTATTTCAAACCCACAATCCTCCTTACCAGCATTTATATCAGAAGTGACTGACTTTGCTCCCATTTCATATTATAAACTCAATGCCGACAAATGTGAAATCCTCCCACTGAACAAGCTCTGTTTTCATGCTGATTTCTTATCCTCTTCTTTCCATTGGAAACCAGTTAAAATTAAATATCTTGAAATTAGGTTTACTTCCTCCATTAAAGATACTGTTACTTTAAACCTACAAGAGCTACAGACATCTTTAACCACTTCTACTTCACGTTGGCATCCCTTATTTTTAACCTGGTGGGCCAGGCTAGATTCTATAAAAATGATGCTTGTTCCAGTGATATTGTTCTATCTATCCAATATTCCCATTAATATTCCTAAATCTTTGTATAAAACTATATATAACAGTCTTTTAAAATCTTTATGGCATAATAAACCACCCAGGATGTCTCTCTGTAAACTTGAAAAGCCTAAACACATGGCTGGCGTTAATTTTCCGGATTTTTATTCTTGCCACACCTAATTGTTTCTTAAACAATCCTCCTTTTTATTGTCTGAAAGTGGAACTGATTATAATCTTTATCCATTTTAGGTAGACATTGAAAGAACCTTTTTTCATCCTTTTTCCTTCGAAGAATATATTTATTTTTCCCATGTACCCTTATCATTATCTCTGCCTATCCTTAGAAATGCTAGAAAAAAATTCCAAACACTTTTCTCATCTGTTCTAGATGAGCGTACACAATTTTTTAATTCATCAATTTGGTATAATAAACATATTAAACTTAAAACAATAAGTATATTTTCTGAAAAGAGTGGTTATCGTATGGTCTCAAATGGACTCACCAACTTTTTCAAGATGGTATTTGTATACCCTTCTCAGTACAACAATCCCATTTTTCCCTTCCCTCTTCAAATCATTCTAATTATATATCTTTAAAAGCAGCTGCCCAAGCTTCTTACAATTCTTTAATCTCCTCTCATGCTCCTACCCCCTCAACTCCTATTACCACATAATTTTTAAGTAACTCCCCTTCTGCTTCTCTAATATACAAAAATGTAATCGATATTCCTATTTCTCATGATAAATCTGATGTGGAATGTAGTTGGGAATCTGATTTGGGTGAATATTTCCCTATTCAAATGTGGAATAAAATCTGGACTAAGATAAGAAAGTCTTCTAGAGCAGTTAACACTACTCAATCTTTATTTTTATTTATAATAGACTTATAATCACTCCAGCTAAACTACATAAGATTGACCCTAGCATCCCCTCTACCTGTTGGTCATGTAGCACTCCATTAGCAGACCTCAAACATATGCTTTTTGACCGCCCAGCAATTCATACTTTCTGGTCCCAAGTCTCCGAAGTTTGGTCCTCTTTTTCTGTCAATTTTAAGATTATTGATCTGCTCATAGCTGTTGCACTTCAACAGATCACTAAGTCATAGAAAGGTACCTCTGCGGTATCCTTTCAAGCATGGTGGTATGGCTCATCATCGCTCCGCCCCACACTTCATCAATTCTCTCATCACCTCCCACATCCCCAGTCGAATTCTTCGTTCCTCATCACTTTCTCTGCTTCACGTTCCCCACTTTCGCAAATCACGCACTGGGGGCACCCGTTTCTCGGTTCTGGCCCCCCGGTTCTGGAACAGCCTCCCCCTTTCTATTCGCTCCATCCCCATCTACACTCACTTTCGTAAGGCCCTCAAAACTTTCCTGTTTTCTCAGGCTTTTCCCAGCTAGTCCTCTTGGGTTTTTCTGTGAGCTTGGATGAGTCCTCAGCGCCAGGAAGCCGCTTGGCCGCAGTGCGCTTAATCAAATACCCTTTTTCATTTCATTTCATTCAATCATAGATTATATAGAGCCTATGTACACCCAATCACGCTTGCTATTAAATGAGAGATACTTTGGATGCCTGTTACTGAGTTCTCAAATGTTTCGGCTAAAAAGATATCTGTACATAACCCCTGCATTGAACCAAACCCCCCTTGATTTTACAATTACCGCTGTTATAATTAATGTTTACCTTATAGTTATAGAATATTTCAATATAAGTAGGAACTTTTATGCATAACTGTTGTTTTTTTGCATATAATGCCTAATTTGGATGTTCTACCCCCTCCCCCTTCTTTTCTTTCTTTCTATCCCCCTACTTTTCTTTATTTACCTCCATCCCCCTTTCCCAGATATTTAAGCAGTATTATTCTGTACGTATATATTATTCTTTGTTTACTGTATTATGTCTTATTTTCTTAACAAATAAACTTCCTTTATACTAAAAAAAAAAAAAAGGGGGTGAGCATCCAGCTTAATGCTGGGACCTATTTCATGTACCGACCTTTTATAAGAATAAGAAATGGAGAATAGTTGGGATTTGCGGTTGTCTTCAGGGTGAGGTCTGTACAATATTTTAGATTCATCGCCTTAAATACATTAAAGAGACATTTCCTGCAGACGTCTTCCCTATGACAGTGGAGTTTGCACGAGATGACGTCTTTATTAGTGTAGATTTTAATCTGGTATTGGATTCACATAGTGACTCTGCAGTTGTTACGGGCGGGAATAGACAACTTAAGTGTTATAGACATATGGCAGTCTATGCATCTGGGGGAAAGAGACTACTGCCCAGATTTGCAAATAACACAAGTTAAGTTGCTGTGCTGTGGAGCAGTGCCATATCTACAAAGAAGTGTTGCTTTTCTGCACTCTTTTTGCACTGGTGCACTTTATGCTACCATACACCGTCACCGAATCTTTTGCACCATAGTGCAAGGGTTTCTGTATTGTGGTCAGCATAGTTTTTGTGCAGGAAATGATTCCTTCCTGCACAAAATTATGCTGAAAAGCAATTTCATCTTTGAAAGGGTGATGTAGAATGCAGCACACATGCAAAGTTGGAAAAACAAGGAGAAATAAAATAAAATAATTTCACCTTGCTATGCCAGCCTCTGGGAGCTGCAGAATGTTGCCACCAATCCACATTTACAATTCTTTGTAGACATGGATTTGCATAAAAAAGTCCTTGGCCGGATGCACATGAACACCCTTGCACCACACATGTAATGCCTCCTTGATACAAAGTAATGTAAGGCTGTGTATTCAACTGTGCTGTTTTACGATGAATTTCCATCCAAAGTAAATCGTGATTTGCGTTGAATTGTAAATACCAACCCAACCCTTTGTGTTGGGTCTGTGTTTAAAAATAACATTAACCCGATGCGAAGTATTTCTAAATCTGGGCCTGAACATTGTTCTCAAACATGCACAGATCATGGTTACGCATTGAATACTTCCTGATTTCATACTTTATCATGCACTGAACCCAGGTGGGGGACACAGGCACACATATGCTTTCAGATCACGCTGCAGAATGGCTGCAATTAATACTGCGCATTACCGCAACAGCTCTGGAAATTTCCTGACCCACCTCTTTAGCTTTAACATGCGTGAGGTATTTTCTTCGGCAACAGTCTGAGATGCATTACCTTCTTACAAATGTCCACATGGAACTAATTTATAAAGACACCTTTCTACATTCACAAATAAATATTTTGTGTGCAATATAATCAAAGAAACAGGATTCAGAATTATAAAACAGTATCCATCAGTCATAACCAAATTTAAAAATATTTCTGTGGTTTGATTTAGCCTAACTGAGTTGTTTATTCTTTTGTTATTTTCACAAAAAATAGACACAAATTGTGCATATTGATTCAGTGGTAAGTGTGTTAGAGAGATAAGTGATAAAGAGCCCCCAGTTAGAGTAACCATAACCAAACGTCAAGAAAAGGTGACAGTGAAGTGACTTACAAAATTTACAAAAAATACATGGACGTCTAAATGCTCATTTAGACAAGAAAGAAAAGTGACAAGAATGCTTTTTGGGGGAGGAGCCTAGCGCGCAACTAAGATGGCCGCGTAGGTGCGAGGCTCCCGAGGACCTCCGTGACCTCCTACATAAATCCTGAAAATATCCTGTCCTAGATGAGGGGACTGTGTTGGTGAGCCCGAGCTGAGGTGTCACCCGTTTTCCGCTTCCAAATTGGACCTCGGACACCGGCGGGAGCACCGATTGAGGTTTGCGGCCTTCTCCACGCCGGCCCCCCGGATTGGAGTTGCGGGGCGACCCGGAGACAAAGTGATCAACAGCGGCGGGCAGGGCTGGGCGACTCGCGTACCCCGCACTTTCACTTTCGCTTTTGCACCCTCCTTGCTGCGTAGGCGAGGTTGGGTTGCGGGGCGTTGTGCGGTGGTGTGGCCTCGTTGGGGTGCCCTGCTGGCCCGCCGACTGTGATCCGTCCTCCGGACCTGTGGTTGCCCCCCCCGGAGCCCGTGAACTGGTTTGTCGGCCTTTTCCGAGGTGATCGGCACGACTTGGGGACTGAAACCATGTCCACAAAACAAGATGGCGACCGGGCAAAGGTGAAATCGACCCGCCGTGGCGCAGCCCAACAGTCCAACAACATGGACCGCTACACCCTCCAGAAGGGATCTCCCGAGGTGCCGCGTAGGTCCCCTGAGGGCCCGACTGATGCTCCTGCTCTGCCCGCGGATCTGACCCTGCGAGATGTCATGGGCGCTATCGCCGAGATGAAGGCCTCGGTGGACCAGCGCTTTGACACACTGGCGCAGAAGATTGACTCGGTCCACGTGGATGTTGGCCTGGTGAGGGCCGATTTATCCAAGACCAATGACCGGGTCGATTCTTTGGCCCACACCACCTCGGGCCTCACAGCGGACGTGGCGGCCCTCCAAAAGGAGGTGCGCCGGCTTGGCCAGGCGAGCGCCCTGATGGATCGTCGACTGGAGGATTCCGAGGGTCGGGCCCGGAGGAACAATGTCCGCGTTGTAGGGGTGCCGGAGGGACGTGAGGAGGCGGCGGCGGACCTGTTTGTGGAGGACCTGATTCTCACCCATCTCCAGCCCCGGGGGCTGAGTAAATTCTTTGCGGTGGAACGTGCCCACAGGGTTCCTGGAGGAAGACCTAAGGCCGGAGCCCCTCCGAGGCCTCTCATTGCCCGGATTTTCAACTTTCGGGACAGAGACGCTATCCTGCAGACTTCTAGGCAACAAGGACCGGTCAGACTTGACAATATGGACGTAAACTTCTATCCTGATTTCACCCCAGCGGTCCAGAAGCAGAGACTGAGCTTTATCGGAGTCAAACGTCGTCTACGGGACCTGAACCTCAAGTATGCGATGCTTTTTCCAGCTAAGTTGCGGGTGGAGGTGGATGGCCGCACGCACTTTTTTGATCGTCCCGAAGCGGCCGGGGACTGGTTGGACTCCTTGCCCGGGGATCGGGGCCGGGGGGGTGGGGGGGGTGCGGTTGGAGGGGAGGGCTCGCCGCATCAGGACTGAGGGACTAATAGCAGGCCTCGCTCTGGACAACATTATCGTCACTTTTGACTGTTCGTCAAGTTCCCCTCCTGTGGAGGTGGTACGGGGTCTCTTGGGGGCTCTCCCTCCTCCTCTGGGGGACTAGTTAGTTTAATCATTCATGGGGCGACAGGCACACTGCACTTTGGGGGGGCTGTTTGGGCTCATGCAGGGGTGCAGGGAGGGGGGAGTTCTGTTGGGATGGGTGGGTTGGGGTGGGGTGTTGTTCGTTTTTACCACAAGGCAAACCCTTTATTGTATTGGTGTTTTTAAGGTGCTCTCGGGGGGACGAATGATGGCTTCTGTAGGTGATGGGGGGTAGGGACCTGACTTTATTGTCCTGGAACGTTAATGGACTGGGGGATAGGATCAAGCGAGGTGTGGTACTGCAGTATTTGAAACGACTTTCGCCAGATGTGGTCTTTCTGCAGGAGACACACCTTATTGGTAATTCCTTTTGTGCCATGAATCGGCGTGGCTATCGCTTGGTGGCCCACTCGGGCTTCACGTCGGGCTCACGGGGGGTGGGCATCATGGTGAAGAACTCGCTCCCGTTGGAAATAGACGAGGTGCGCCATGATGAGAGGGGACGCTACACTGTCTTAGTGGGGAGAATGGAGGGCAAAGTAGTTGTCTTTGTATCAGTATACGTCCCACCGGGGTTACAGTCTACCACTTTTGCAGACCTAGGGCGCCTCCTCCTTGACCTTCCGGGGGGGCTTCTGGTGGTTGGGGGGGACTTCAATGCGGTGGTTTCTGGGACCGTGGATCGTCACCCCCCTAGGGACCTCCCCCGGGCGCAGGCGTGGCTGTCCGGCTTCTTAGATACACTGGGATTGGTGGACTGCTGGCGATTAAAACATCCCACGCAGCTGCAGTACACTTTCCACTCGGGTGCCCATGGTAGCCTCTCACGGCTTGATTATGTCCTTGTCCCTGCGGCCTATGTTGGGAGGGTAGGAGAGGTGGGCCATTTGGCGCGGGGTATTTCAGATCATTCCCCGCTCCTGTTGCACGTTGATGTCTTCCCGAGGGGGGAGGGCAGGGTGGCTCCAATCAATGCCTGGTACCTGCGCGACCCCACCATTCGCGCTGATTTGATTAAATCCTTGCAGCGGTATTTCGATGAGAATGTGGGGTCCGTCCCTTCGGCTATCTCCCTGTGGGAAGCCTTCAAGACAGTTCTTAGAGGGGAAGCCCTCTCCTTTATCTCCCATGCCCGGAGGCGCGAGCAGGAGGAGGTGACCCGGGTGGAGGCCGAAATCGCTGAATTGGAGGGTGCTCTAGAGGGTGGGGTGACGGATGCTGCACTACATGTCCTACAACTTAAGCAGGCGGCCTACAGGGCCCTCGTCACGGAGGCGGCCAGGGGCCTCTGTAGAGAGCAACAGAGGCGACTGTATGATGTGGGTGATAAGGCTGGTAAACTGCTTGCATGGTTGGATAAAAAGGAGAGAGCGAGTCGTGTGGTCCCGCTGATTGAGAGGATGGATGGTGTGCGTGTCACCGAGCCAGAAGACATTGTCTCTTGTTTCGCAGATTATTTCCGCGAGGTGTATTCCCCGGTTTCTCCTTGCTCGGAGGAGGATTCCCATGCCCTGCTTAGGGATATCGCGCTGCCGTCCCTTTCGGTGGAGGACAGGGTGTCGTTAGATGCCGCTCCTACCTCCGACGAAATTGCCCTCGCCATACGCTCGGTCGCATCCGGCAAGGCCATGGGCCCGAACGGCATCCCTATCGAGTTGTATAAGCTGCGACCGGATGTACTGGCACCTCACCTCCGCGCGATGTTCCTGGCGGCCCACTCGCTGGGCTCCCTCCCGCCGGACCAGCGTCTGGCTACAATCGTGGTGATCCACAAGGAAGGGAGACCCCGAGACCGGGTTACATCCTATCGGCCTATCTCGCTCTTGAATGCGGAGCCCAAAATCCTCGCCAAGGTGCTAGCCAACCGGCTGGTCGGCGTGGTGGGCGATCTGGTCCACCAAGACCAGTCCGGCTTTATTCCCCATCGCAACACGGCCCTCAATCTGCGGCGCTTGCACGGGGTGCTCGCGCGTGTCCCGTTTGTGCGGGAGCCGGCCATATTGGCGTCCTTAGACGCCACCATGGCGTTTGACACGCTCGAGTGGCCATACATCTGGGCGATGCTGGCGAAGTTTGGATTTGGCCCGGGGTTCATCAGCTGGGTCAAATTGTTGTATTCGGGCCCATTGGCGCAGGTGGTGGTGAATGGAAGAGTATCGGTCCCATTCGAGCTGGGACGGGGCACGCGACAGGGCTGCCCCTTGTCGCCGCTCCTGTTCGCGCTGGCCTTGGAACCCCTGGCGGAGTGGCTGCGGTGGCACCCTTCCATCCGTGGTCTCCGTTGGACCCCCGAGTATGAGGACCGCGTGTCCCTATACGCTGACGATATCCTTTTGTACCTAGCCTCCCCGCGTAAATCACTGATTGTCCTGGTTGATGTTTTGCGCTCATTCGGCCGCAACTCAGGCCTTGTCATCAACTGGGCTAAATCATGTGTGTATGTGCTTTCCGAGGAGGCTCCCGTCCTCCCGCGGGGCTGCCCGATCCAGATTGCCTCTCAGGGGTTTCGGTACCTGGGTGTTTATATTACTCTGGACCCGGAGGCCCGCTACGAGCAGAATTTGCTTCCCCCCCTCCAGCGCTTGAAGGAGGACGTCGCGCGCTGGCGGCGCCTGCCGCTTTCGCCGCTCGGCCGGGCGGCATTGTTTAAGATGGTGTCGTTGCCACGCTTCCTGTACGCTCTCCAGAACACTATGGATTTAGTCCCGGCGCGCTACTTTCGTGAGGTGGAGAGTCTACAGCGCCGCCTGTTCTGGGACGGGAGGCCGCGTATTGCCCTGGCGAAGTTGACGCTCCCATGGTACGACGGGGGGATTGCCCTCCCGGATATTAAACGGTATTACTGGGCCTCCCAGCTAGCTGCAATTAATCATGGCCTTTACGGGCCCGCCTTAAACCCGGCATTTGCAATGGACAATATGCTCCTGCCTGGTGGCGACTATAATCGAGCGCTCTACTCTGGCGCGCCCGACCCCCGCCTGACGGGACCTACGCATGTCATGGTGCGAGTATGGCACGCGGCTAATGCAGCTATGGGGTGGAAGGACCGTTTGACCCGGGCATCACCGTTGTACGCGTCTGAGCGATTGGGCTCCCTGTGGACCTCGAAGGGCTTCGAGAAGTGGGACACGATAGGCATCAGTAAAGTGGGGGATCTCTGGACGAGGGGGGGCTTTAAAACATTCGAGACGCTGCAGACGGAGTTTCAGCTGCAGGGCAGTGAATACTTTCGGTACTTGCAGGTCCGTCACGCACTGGGCTCCGTCTTCTCAGACGTCGCCTCCATCCCGGAGTCTTCCCCCCTGGAGGATAGACTGCTGGATGGCCACGTTCCGGACAGCACGATCTCCCTTATTTACAAAAAATTGATTAATGACCGCTCGGGCTTGCTGACTGGCCTCCGCGAGGCTTGGGTTGCCGATGGGCTGGAGTTGGACGACGAGGACTGGATTTCCGCGGTGGCCTCTCCGAAGGAGGTGGCCATACCGGCTCGCCTTCGCTTCGTCCAGCTTAAGGTACTCCACCGGGTTTACATGACGGGGCCAAGGCTTCTGCGTATGGGCTATGCTGAGGATGGGTTGTGTAAGCGTGGGTGTGGTGCTTTGGCGACTTTTTTGCATATTCTGTGGGAATGCCCGAAGGTGGAGCGATTCTGGCGTGGTGTGCATGAGGTCCTGCGAGTGGTTACGCATGTTGCGCTGCTGCCTGAAGCGAGGAGATGCCTGCTGAATGTGTGGGAACCAACTGACTACTCGGTTCCGCAGACGCGATGGGCGACTCTGGGATATATGATAGCTAAGCGTGACATCGCTCAATTGTGGGGATCCCAGAGGCCCCCGGCGGTGCCGGCCTGGAAAGAACACATGGATTGGTGCATGTTCCGAGAAAAGGTGGTGTATGTGGCGAGGGGTAAGCCTGGGGCATGGGTGAAAGTATGGGGCCCCTGGAACGCCTACCGCGGGGGTATCTGCGCGCCACCACTGCTGCCTGCTGCCTCACCAGCCCCGTCCCCTTAGTTGACTCCTTTCCCTAGCCCCGGGCACAGAGTTCCCCCAGTCCTCGATCTGTTCCCCTTCCCCTCTTTAGACTCCTGTGGATGGCAGGGGTTCCCCATTCGGGGAGCACGTGCTGTTACTTTCGATTGCGGGTTGCCTTGCGGGTGTGGTTTTTTCGTGTTGTTTGTATAAAATGAAACCGTATTGTGGGGTCAGAGCGATGTGGCCCACGACGTTGATACCTCCTGATTTTGCTTCTCTGCAACGCCAAGTGTTTTTTGAACGTATGTCATATGCTCCTGCCATTCTAGCGGCCGGCCGGAAGGTTGGAGGCCCATACTTGTATATTCTTGAGATTGCAATAAACGGTTTAAAAAAAAAAAAAAAAAAAAAGAATGCTTTTTGGTGCTTTCGCCTAAAGACTGTCCTTTCATTGGTGTTGACAATGTTTCAACACTATTCGGGATGTGAGGGTCTCATCAGGACAGTGATGATCTGAGGGCCAAGGATTGGGCGCAAAGAGATATTTCCTATTTTCTCCCAGGTAAATTCTGTTTTTCCAAGGTGGATAGTATCATAAGGAACTCCTTCTTATTCAGGAACATCCATGGAATTTAGTCGCCCTTCCAATAGCCTGGATGTTGTGGTGAAGGGGGTAAGTAGAATCCCGATCTTCAAGTAGATGGTAGTCTCCCAACAGATTGGGTGTGGAGTTGTAGGCTCTAGATATTCTAGGTTAAATCAGGGCTAAATGTAGAGCTGATGATTGACGTTTAAGCTGACTAGTAAACTGATTTCTAACTTACTGCTGGCAGCTAAATTGACAATCACCCATAAATGGAAGGCTTCAAATTCCCTTTCTCAAGGGCTATGGTGTGATAAAAGTGTGATACTTACATCCTATGGAGAAATTAACCACAGCAGGTATACCTGGAGAACTTGACAGCAGCAAGCGGACAACAAAACAAGGTGTGAACTCCGTTCCACACTTATGTTAAAAAAACATGGCTATGTGCTCGCACCTCTCTGGTAGCCATCACCGGCAAGGGACCAAATCCCTGAAGTTCTTAATGGCAGAAACTCGGAGGATAATGGGAGGCTCATTGTTATTGGGTTTGGAAGTCAATGAATGATGATCTTTTACTTCACTCCGAATGCATCTCCCCCATGGATCAACTCCAAAAGGTTTTTTGTAAAAATTAGACCTTCTTTCATATAATGAAATTCAATAGATGATAAAGCTGATACCCTGATCTGAACATTATTGATTGGAAGAATAAAAATTATTTAGCCCATATGTACCTGAAGTGCAAAACTTTAAAAAAGTTATTTAAAAAAGAAGTCTCAGATTTTGTACAAGCCCAACAAAATGCTTGGTGAAATAAAGTGTACCAAACTGGCTAATCTTTGAACATTTGATGCACAATTGTAATTGAAAAAGGAAGGATTTGATAATCATTACATAGCACTAAAATCAAAAAATATGCACTGAGTCCAAAACGCAAGAGCATTGGAAACACCACTTCCTCTATCGGACCAGGCATATTGGAAAGATGGGCACAGAAACACGTGAGCTGGTGATCCTGCTATCTATTGTGCCTTAAGACACTGCACAGTGTAAGTAACAAAGTAGCTGCTTTCTATTGCTCATCATCATTTTTAGGGTCTGATGCAGTCCTGAGATAACTAGTCTAAAGCAACTATACCTGACTTTGGATGCCTCACCAACTAGGTCACTGGCTAACACACTCACTGGCAACTGACACATTTCAGGTTTACAAAGCAATAGGTGCAGGCTAGACCAGTTATGGTGCAAGTATGAGTGCAGAATGATGCAATTTTACAATCATCTTTTGCTAACTTTCAGCTGCACAGGACCTTTGTCAACCTTTCACAATGGCTGCTAGTTTCAAACATCAACCTACTGAATTGATTGATTGCCATTTCATCAGTTCCTCACACAACACCAGGTACAGTGACTATATTACATACAAACAACCCACAGCATGACCAGAACAACTGGACATTTTATAGTAGGTCTGGGGTCCATCTCTATTCCTCTCAGCCTAGTTCCCCCACTCTTGTCACCCCCTTTTTTTCCGCATAAGCAGTGCTCCCCCTTTCCAGCCACTATCCCCCCTGAACAACTAAGAATTCTTTAAGTCTTTCTCCAATCTGATCTCTGCCTGGGCCTTCACTTCTGATGTACTCTTGATATAAATTCACTTCAATTTGTGGTGAGACTCTGCACTCTGCAACTATTGCTCCTTTTCCAGCCTCTTTTGATCTTCAAATATATTGGAGAAAAACATTGGTCCAATGAAAATATGTCCAAAGCAGTCCTTTAAAAATGCCATTCTACTGTCCAACTCAGATATGTGCACAAAACCTTCCTTCTCTATCCAAGAAATGACATATGAGGAAATTTGGATGCTGTCTTCCCCCTCAATTCCCCCCCCCAAGCTTCTACAATGCCACATGACATCCTGATGGGAAATCACAACATGGAAAGGAGACTCTGGAACCATGTCCAACTGGCTCATAAATTTCCTAAACTACTCATTTCAGCAGGTCTATCTTGGTATAGTCTTTCCTGAGTAGTTTCCAATTGACTGTGAAGCGCCTCATAGAGCCTCACTCTGGCCATTCATTACACCTTACAGGTGCTAACCCTAAAGCATGCATTCAGATTACAATAAAAAAAACACGCACACTTGTTTCTCCTATGCCAGCAACATTCAAATATACATGCAGCTGCAAGGTTTTCATGACTCTTTTAAATTATTTAGAGGAGCAACTTTGTTACAGCAGACTTAACTGAATGAATTCAAAAATCTTCTTGGCCCCAACAACCTGCTGTAGACCAAGTAACATCCTGTAACCATGGTTATTCATCAATACACTGGGGACAACTGCAAGGTGTAAAAACAAACCTGTGGTGCTCTTGAGCACTTAAGACAGCTAAATACTTAGATGGGGAACTACCAAATAAGAATATTAAGATAAACCTTTGCCATACATGCCAAAGAACAACACACCATGGCAGTGGGCTCCTTAATGCCAAACATTTCTCTGTAAAATACGTGTCTCACAGGCAACAGGTTTAAAAAAAACTTGTATACTGCAGTATTAAGTTGCTTAAAATTTGCAATAGTTTCTCTCTCCGTCAAACGTCTATCAAGCTCATTGCCACCTACATGCATCGTCCTGAGATGGCGTCTCTATTCAGTCCACAGCAAGGGAGCCTCATGAGACACCCCGATTCAGGATGCATAGCGGTAATGTCTATAACTATTCAATAAAGTTCAAGCACTTTTTGTCTGTTTATTTGAATAAAATGTATTCCATGCGTAATCTCAAGTGATCCATGGTTTTATAATTTATTTCCGTATTCGATTGTAGTTCAATGAGTGCCAGCCAGGCTTAACTCATATATGACACACAGAGATACAATATTGGCGTAATCTAAAGTAGAGAATGAATCCCAATGTATTTTAGGCAATTTTTGCCCTTCCTCAGGGGTAACTACGATATAAAATTAGAGTAAACCTTATATCAAAAATATGCACTATTTGCCATTTGACTAAATTCCCGCCCCATAATGCATTGCTCTAACGTGTACAAATTTAGTGAATATAATTTCCAAAATTAAACACACCTGATACAATACAGTAGGTTGTCATTGCGTTAAGTATCTGCTACCTTTCATCAGATGGATCTTTTTGTTAGGTGCACTTGTCTTTTATTGGCTGATTAAATTGCTCTAGCAGACACTGGTTTTCTATTGACAGGCCGAGAGCAGTGCACATAACTTCGGATATTGCTTTAGTGCTACCTCAAACTTCAAACAATGAACTGTGAACAAGTGTGGTTCCCCCCCTGTGTACTTTACTTGTAACAATCAAGTAATTATGTCTATTTGTACTCTGTGTAGTTTGAAAGTCTTTTGAATAGCCTTCAATATTTTTTTTATTCTGACCGTGCTCATTGAGTACAAGTATATCCTGACTGGGGTATATTTGGGAACATAATCATCCTTCTCCCCTTGATGCATTCATTAGGCTAACTTTAACTGCAGGCCTAACAGAAGAGGAAGGCAGTGTGGACATTCTGCATAAAAGGGTCCAACACTAGGGGTTGGATTTTGTGTGATGTGGGGGACAAAATTTTCACTTAATCATGTAATCAGCCAGGCTGCCTTCCTGTGGTCTGGTTATTTTTGAAGCCTGAATGTTTCCTGACAAATGTAGTAAGTCGTGGCCTGGCATGGTATAAGGTGCCAAACCTGCACAGAGGTGATATCTGGGCTCTGATGCTGAATAGTTTAAAACACTCAGATTCATGCTGGTGCCACCACTATGTCTTGATTGTCTAATTGTTTTTGTGGGTTGTTCTGAAAGGAGAGTGACCCTATAGTTTCTTGAAGACTGTTCATTCATTTCACTTTCCTTAATGCCTCAGAAGGCCCTGCATCTTTGTCGATTAGGTAGGCTGGTTTTCTGGCCAGTCATTCAGGTAATGCGGCACACTTTGTATGGTTTAAACCCTGGTGGTATTTGGTGGTGGACAACCTGTTGCTTTATCAATGACTATGGAGCTTGTGGTAGTTTCATCCACCATAACCTGTGATATTTTCATGCCATTGTCAATGTTGGTCTCATTGCTACTCCTCTGGGTTTTAAAACATGGCGGTTTCTGGTCAAGACAATCCTACCTTAATTTTTAGATGTGCTCTCTGACCACTGTTGTGTATCTTGCCATGTCTGGCCTTGCTGTGGAATGCCGTTGATGCGTTGGATATCAGTGTTGATTTTCAAAGTGCAAATGAATTGTAAAACCCCTCCAGTCCTCACTTGTGACATTGTGTTTAGTTAGATTCAACCTTAGTGGATGTTATTGGGTAAAGTCTTCTGTCTTGTCTAATCTATACACTTATTCACAGTTCAGTCTGTCATCATATATGCTGTCTTTGTGTTACAAATGGTGGTGATGGTTAATCCTGGACCTCTAAGCGCTCTGAGTAAATTGTAATGTAACAGGCGATGATCCATAAGAAATGTAACCGTGTACCTGCCAAAAAGCAGTCTGTGTAATAAAGGTATTAGAATCTGTAAGCTGTGAGAACGAACAATATGGAACAGGTTCCGCTGTTCTACTATTTCACAGGTAAACTGGGCGCAACACCCTTTCAACCTATAGTTCAGTGCAGTGTGTTTGATTGCATTCTGATTGACATTGTAATCTCGACTTTGTCAATGATCTATGCATTTAACAGATTTTTTTTACATATCTATATTTGTATGTTTTTTTATAGAAGTGTTTGAAATGTTCATGGATTTTGTCTAGCCACATTCACCATCAAATAGAATTTTCTCCTCATTTGTAAACACAAGACTAACGGTTACTATACCAGCTGTAAAATCTTTAGAGACTAGTTGTATCAAATTTTTCAGGAATTGCTCAATGTGGTTTTGCTGCACAAATGGCCTTTTGGAGGAAAACCCAGGTGACTGTTCTTTTCACTGTTCGCCTTATGACACCAATAGTCTGTAATGGATGCAATGAAGCTTAAGAATCCAGTGTTAAATCGACTTCATAGTTCTGTACGATGGATAAGGGAAAGCTGGCCCTGAATAAATAGACATTTGCAAACTGAAAAGAAGCTATTTTTTGCTAGCCTTCTCAACAATTGTTGGTCTGAACATTCATTCCAGGTAAAGCGAAGAACTCTTTAAAAAGATTGTGGAGCCTTGCCTATTCTGTCCATTGTAGAATGATCTAGCTGTATGCTTGGTCACTGAGCAGACGGGCTGTGCAGACTAAATGATCCACTGAACTATCGAGGTCCTAAAGTTTTATTTGTTGAACTGTACCAAAACGTCTTGCACCTCAAATGAGGGGTGCATAATATCTGCCTTCATTTACATAGTCTTTAACTGTAGCTACAAGACTTCCTGAATTTAATGTGTGTACACTAATGCAATCATCATTAAAAGTTTATTATGCATGTTAAGATTTGTAACCTCTGTCCTTGTATATAGTTATGTTAGAGGACATGTGACATGTTAGTTGTGCCTGTATACACTATTCTTTATATCCTGCATTTTGTGTAAACTGTGTACTCCACTAATATGAAATAAAGATTCCATGAGCAACAAAAAAAAATCAAAAAAAAATAAAAAAAAAATTAAACACACCTAAAGACGTAACCCGAAAACATAAAAACATAACAATTGCACGAAATCATACATCCATGCTATGCTCTTTATTAAAAAGCTGTGCCCTAAAACCTGTGACCAGTGATCAATTATTTCAACTTCTTCTAGCACCTCCTCATTGAACACACCTATTACCAGTGATAGTGAGTTAGAGAATGCAGGGACTCCCTCATCTTCCTCTTTTTTACGAGAGATGCTGAGAATCAGGAAGGGGAACAGATTACCGCCAACTCGCGATCCCATAAACGAAAAACCCGTAGAGGTCAAAGGGCAGGGAGACAAAGAGGACTACCGCACCAAATTGAGGTCAGGACAGAACAGGAAACAATAACGAATTCAACAGATGATATTGGTGTAATGAACCTTTCTTCTTTACTGCTAAATGAAGACATGGTGGAACTGTTAAAGAAAGGATTAAGCTTCAACCCCACTATTGAGGGGGATGTTTGTAATACTAAGGTAGATTTGTACAAATTCATTAGAAATCTGAAATTAAAAAGATTTTTTGAATTGAACCCTGTACCCAATAAAGATACTGTACATATACCCACAGAGTCTCCGAATGTAAATTTCAGCATACAAGATGCATTGAATACACAATTACTTTTATCACTAGCAGACACGGAAGAAACCCCACAACGTATGGAAATACTCTTACAGGAGTTAGATGTACAAACTGATTACTCACTCACTAGTGGGCTCCGATCCAAATCTAAGTGGACACCTACACTGACAGCTGATAACTCGATTGATACGTTTCATAAACTAGTTCTGACCGACCTCAATAAGTTTGAAGATAAGATGAACCAAAAAAAGAAAATGAGATACTCTGACAACTTGTCTAAGGGTGAACGGGTGGCTTTGAAGGAACTTGCTACTAACAGGGATTTGATAATCAGAGAGGCGGACAAAGGAGGCAACGTAGTGGTGATGAACAAGTGTGACTACAATGCAGAATTACTAACCCAGCTTAGTGATACAACGTGTTATGAACGACTACATCATAACCCGATAGGTCCCCTAACGGTACTGGTCAATAAGCACCTCACGAATTGGTACAATGACAATCTGCTTACCTTAGAAGAAATGACATACCTCAAGGTTTTCAGACCTAATTTACCCATGCATTTACGCACTTCCTAAGGTACACAAACATCTTGCCTTTCCTCCAGGTAGACCAATAGTGGCAGGTATTGGGGGTCCTACGGAGAGACTTGCGGAATACGTGGATATATTCCTGTCCCCACTAGTCAAGAATTTACCATCGTACATTAGGGACACGAAACACATTGTGAACATACTATCAGATCTTAGATGGGAGGAAGGTATGATCCTAGTCACGATGGATGTTGTGTCGCTTTATACAAGCATTGAACTTGATTTGGGTATCAAGACCCTAGAAACTTTTCTTTTTAGAAGAGCGGCGTCTCAATGGAAACATACGGAGATGCTGGTTGATATGATGCGTATCATCCTGAACAATAATGTCTTTCTATTTAATTCCCAATGGTTTAGACAAAAGAAGGGAGTCGCCATGGGCTCTAAATTTTCTCCTAGCTTTGCTAATTTGTTTATGGGTAAGTTGGAAGAAGACTGGATATGGGGACCTGGAGGAGGCAGGTTTCAGGATCACATACTCTATTGGGGCACTACATTGATGATTGCCTGATGATTTGGACGGGTACCCCAGAGGTCTTGGTGGAATTTGTCACATACCTGAATTCAAATAACCTTCACATGGAGTTCACACAGGTCTCAAGTAACACATGTATCACCTTTCTGGACATTGAGATTTTTATCAAAGATAATAATCTACATACCAGATTATATAGGAAAGACACTGCGTGTAATGCAATTCTACACGCTAGCAGTGCACATCCACCACATCAGATTAATGCCATTCCGTTTGGGGAATTTACCAGGGCCAGACGCAATTGTAGTATTAACACAGATTTTGCTTCCTGTCTACATGATATGGGTGCCAGATTTACACAAAGAGGGTATCACAAATCAACCATACAAAGAGCAGAAAGCAGAATTAAGCACATAGACCGAATCAATACTATCCTAGACAAAGAGGTGAAAAGCACGGACACAGTGGTTAGATTGATTACCAACTATGATACGTACAGCAGGGCTCTCTATAAGAGCATGAAGAAACACTGGTATATTCTGACTAGCGATTCCTCTCTTACCAAATCTGTCCGTAATAAACCACAGATCACTTACCGCAGGGGCCAAACACTTCGAACCCGTCTCAGTCCTAGCTACACTTGTAATGTAACCCAAAACACTTGGTTGACTACAAGATCGACTGGCTTTTTCAAATGCGGGTGTTGTGGTACATGTAGGTGGGCAGAAGACAGGAAGAAAGGTTTCGAAGGCCCTAACAAGACATATGACATAAGAGTGAACATAAACTGCAATAGTAAATTTGTTGTTTATGTACTGGAATGTACATGTGGGGGTAAATATGTGGCAAGTACCATTAGGAGTCTGAAAGAAAGAATTGGGGAACACATTAGGGCTCTTAAACATAAAGATTCGAGATACCCCATGGCATTGCATATTTGGGACTGTCCCACACAAGATGCAAGTAATAAGTTTAAGTTCTACGGAATAGATATCTGTAAACAAAACCCCAGAGGGGGCAATAGGGAGCTTAATTTGAGGAGGCTTGAAGCTTTTTGGATTATGCGTTTACGTACACATGACCTAGGTTTCAACAGCGATAGTGAGATGCACTATTTCCTAGGAAGCTGAAATACTAAATAAATACACTATGAGAATTCATTCCAGCATGCCTCCCAGGGTATTTTGATTTTCTTACAATTAACGAAAAAACGCCATGAATGAATATCTAGGTTTGTTTCTCAATTGTATGCATATAGGACTTATTTCCCGTGTATCATAATATCATCTCATAGGGAATTAGAATGACCACCACATGAACTGCGGACATTTTCATCATGACTGTATATAATATGTTTATTTACAGGTGTGTTTACCTTCACATGCAACTCGTGATTCTGTTATCGTTTTTAACAATTTCATATGGGCCTCTCTTACAATTTCAAATGAATGTCTCTTAGGCTTTGAATTTTTCCTATTAGATATATAGGGAACTTCTGCAGCTATCATTTTCACCCCTTTGTGTCATAGTCAATAGTAATGACATGAAATCTCGTTGCCTTTATTTGTTCCGCCTTTAAGATTTTCATTTATCTGGAATGTTGGCCTTCTGTCAATATATATTTTATATAACGACTAGTTTGGACTTTTCCTGTACGTGTTAAAGCTTCTTGACTTTTCATGTTAAATTATCAAAAAATTTCTATTGCGAGTAATTTTTATCCATCTTTTAAATTTATGTCACTTGACAAAAACCGGGACGCATGGCACGTAACGTTACGCATGCGCACTATCACCATACACGATCTTTGTGTGTTGACTGACGCACACGTTCTAGTTTTCTGACTGGCACACACGTTCTAGTCTTTTTACGGATGTACACGTTATAAGGAACTTCCGGGTATGCGCACGCTGCAAACACTGCAAGTGATCTACGCGAGTTGCTTGAGGCTCAAGACTTCGGGATGTACTCGTCCTAGGTAAGGGGGAGCCGCTATCTTTTTATTAGACTTCATTTGGATAGGTTTAATTAGGATCACGAAGTTCACAACAGAAAGATTCATATTTACTATATGCACCTTACAGATTGAAGCGGCTTGTTATTGGCAACACTTGAATGGCCATCTATTTGGTTGGAGGCCGTAGACGATTCATATTTTCCACTAAGACCTACCGGGTCGGAATTATCACCGGTTTCAAGGTAAGCCTTATTGGGTTTTACCGACGAGTAGCTATTGATCAGCGTCTCACACTTGATAATATTAGAACATGATAAGCTTGATGTTCCCTTACGGTCACTGATTTTCTTCCTGACCAATAGGTCTGATATACCTGCTACACATACAGAAGGTAGGGGTTTGAATAAACCGTTCGCATGTTTTCTTTTAGATGTGGGGCATTATAATACCCCTTAATCACATGACGCGAATAGACACAGTTTCACTTGGTAATATACAATTTAGTCACAATAGATGGTTCACGTATCGTGACATGTGTTTGCAGTTGGTCACATCGGCTTTTAATTTTCTTTTAGAACTCTGCTACTCCATGCATGTTGATTATCACATCGTTTCTCGGTGTTTTTATCAGGTTCGGCAGACATGAACCCTAACTATGGTTTTCACAGATTGGGTCTCATAATTTCCAGTCATAAATGATTTTATTCTTCTTATATGTTACTTGGTCATACTCACTGATTTTGATTTCGATTTCCTATTCTGTATCCCTTAACAGGATGCAATCACTTTTTAACAGGTGTCTTTTCCCACCAAACACAAATGAATTTCTAAAAATTGACATGTCTGTAATGTAATTTAAAGAATTTGTTTGTGATACGCACTTCATGTATGTTTTTTCACCAGCCCTGAAGAAGTCTGGGGTTTTGCCCTTTGACGAAACACGTGTTGGCTGGTTGGATCTCCTAACCCTACATAAACAGCGAAACTGAATATAATCCTGTTTCCTGTGGTCCATTGTTTTGACAACTGCTTTGCTCAATGAATGTTTATTGATATATTATGCTAATACGCATTTTACACCCATAAAACGTGTGCACAGCTTGCATTTTGTTCGTACGAGTGGGCTTTTGGTCCACCATTGGAGGGTTTTAGGGGTACATTTTCCCTCTCCTGTGGCACCGTTGCAGATTTATTCAGGCTCGTACACTAACGTGATCCACAGTGCGCTTAGTAAAGACCTGACAGAAAAATAACACCCCCTTATTTTGGTTCTCTTGAGCACTTAACACAGCTAAATACTTAGATGGGGAACTACCAAATAAGAATATTAAGATAAACCTTTGCCTTACATGCCAAAGAACAACACACCATGGCAGTGGGCTCCTTAATGCCAAACATTTCTCTGTAAAATACGTGTCTCACAGGCAACAGGTTTAAAAAAAAACTTGTATACTGCAGTATTAAGTTGCTTAAAATTTGCAATAGTTTCTCTCTCCGTCAAACGTCTATCAAGCTCATTGCCACCTACATGCATCGTCCTGAGATGGCGTCTCTATTCAGTCCACAGCAAGGGAGCCTCATGAGACACCCCGATTCAGGATGCATAGCGGTAATGTCTATAACTATTCAATAAAGTTCAAACACTTTTTGTCTGTTTATTTGAATAAAATGTATTACATGCGTAATCTCAAGTGATCCATGGTTTTATAATTTATTTCCGTATTCGATTGTAGTTCAACGAGTGCCAGCCAGGCTTTACTCATATATGACACACAGAGATACAATATTGGCGTAATCTAAAGTAGAGAATGAATCCCAATGTATTTTAGGCAATTTTTGCCCTTCCTCAGGGGTAACTACGATATAAAATTAGAGTAAACCTTATATCAAAAATATGCACTATTTGCACATTTGACTAAATTCCCGCCCCATAATGCATTGCTCTAACGTGTACAAATTTAGTGAATACAATTTCCAAAATTAAACACACCTAAAGACGTAACCCGAAAACATAAAAACATAACAATTGCACGAAATCATACATCCATGCTATGCTCTTTATTAAAAAGCTGTGCCCTAAAACCTGTGACCAGTGATCAATTCAAGTACTTAACACTACCTGTGCCAAATCTATCCGAACCTCTTCAACTGAAATCTCCACATGCACTGATCCTCCCCCAAAAAATTATGACCAAACCAACAACTTACAGCGTGCCATAGCTCAAAAATAAAAATAATGTTCAAGTGCAACCTCTATGCAACATACCTCCACTATATCTGTGACCGGGGCGCTCCTCTCATCCATACGTGCTCAGGTACAGAACGTTACTAGTATGCCAAATATTTATTGAAAGTGTAACATGCATCCATATCACGTGACACACACTATTGTATCAATATGAAAAAAATACTAACCAACACAAAAGTTATTCATGAAGTACAAAATTTTAAAAAATACAAATGTGAAAAATACAAAATCAAAAAGTTAAAGCATAAGAAAATGTAACTATGTGCAAACAGCTCATCAACAAAGATATTCAAGATAATGATGAGACACATGTAAAACACAACATTAAGCTCTGCAGATGTAATAATTACATCAGACTATGAGCTCCCACCTATGATTCTCTAAAAGAGCGAAATATTGCTTGAAAGTCTAATCTCCCCCTTTCTTAACCTCAATCACAAGAATGAGACTTCTTCGTTTAACCCAACTCCACTGGTTCCTTATCCTAATTTAGTCTGTGCACTCACTGATCATTATTGCCATGCTTGTGCTCTTGATGCCATCATCTTCCCTTTTCTGGTCCTCTTGAGAGGAATAAATTGGTTGTTTGCAGATTACAAATATCATTGATAAAAGAGACAATGAGAGTCCTTATATCTATGATGACGAGGTGTAATCATTTGCTATATTCTGTGAGTTCCATTCAACAAATGGTCATTTCCCATTCAAGACCTGCTGATCCTACCTATATGAAAATGTACAGAGCTACCTTTGTTCATTCCATGTTGGATACTGTTAGACATGGCATCTTTTGGCGTGTTTCCCCAGTCTTTTTGCTTTCTGACTTCCCACTTTTTACTTTTTGCTGGTTTTGTTTCTTTGCACACTTTCTCACATCTGTTCAGTGTTAAAGTGCAAGTGGTCCTATTGTAAAGAGTGTTATGGATTGGTGTTTCCACGATTGGCATATTTTAGCTCTTAGTAAGCCCCTAGTAAAGGGTACTGAGGGCGCCAGGGCCTGTAAATCAAATGCTGCTTGTGGGCCTGCAGCACTGGTAGTGCCACCCACACAAGCAGCCCTGTAAAGGGTTCTCAGCACTGCCACTGCAGTGTCTGCGTACAGTTTATAACTGTCATATTGACCTGGTAAATACACCCACTTGCCAGGCCCTAATCTTCCCTTTTCTTACATATACGTCACCCCTAAGATAGCCCCGATGTACCCCTATGGGCAGGGTGCTGTGTATATTAAAGGTAGGATATGTACTGGTGTGTGTGTGACATGTCCTGGTAGTGAATTACAGTGTATTTAATTTTTTACTATGGAAAGGCTATCTGTTCCATAGGATAGAATGGGAGTTTACTTATAACATCTAATAAGGATATCTTTCCATTGGGACAAGATAGGGAAATGGGGTTTAGTATGCCTGAACTCCGAATATAAAAATGCATATTTTAGTAAAGATGATTTTTGTGTTCTTGGTTTGAAAATACCACTTTTAGAAAGTAGGTATTTTCTTGCTAAGCCATCCTGTGTGCCTCTTCTGGGTTTGTGGATTGACTGTCTGGCTTTGGAGTGACAGGGGCTGGGGATGTGCATTCTCTTCAGACAGCCAGTGGGGGGTTGAGGTGTGTCCTGCCTTTCCTGGATGAGTCAGGGCTGGGCTGAATAGACCTAGGCTGCATTTAGAGTAATGGGATGGGATTTCCTTGCACCTGCATGGGCCTAGTCTGCCTTGGACAATGCTGTCTCTACCTCCTGCCAGGAAGAAGCGCCAGAGAGGACAAAACTGGTTTGGGCTGGGCACAGACACTCTCTGCCCCAGAGAACAAAGAGAAATGCAGAATAAATATTCGGGTCCATACCCCCGAACTTTAGAACTCGCTGGAATCATGGAACTTGCCAAGAAGAAGAGCTTGAAGAACTGCTAGGAGTTGTACTGCCTCTTTGCTGTGTCGTTGCTTTGCTGGGTTGGCCTGCAGTTGCTGCTTCTGCCTTGGGAAGTGAAAGGACTGGAGTGAACTTTCTGAAATTGTGCTGAGTATCTCCAAGGGCTTGAAATAGAGCTTGCCTCCTATTCTGAAGTCTCAGGCTCTGCAAAGACTTCACTGACCTCAGGGTACCGCCTCTGGAACCGTGGTTTCATTTGCCACAGAGGGGGGAAAGCCGCCAATTCTGTCACAGAGTCAGTCGCTGGTTTCGTGTCCTGAAGGCACAGCAGAGGGCGCTGTAGCATCTCACACCACATCCCTGGTCTCACAGATGACCACCGAGCCGTTGCTTGCACCGTGACCTGTGGGCACCGCACTCCGCACCGCCTCGCTTCACTTCGCCACCCTGGTCTCACCGACACCATCGCTGCACGCTGACCTTGACTTCTGTGAATGCATCGTGGCTTGGGGGCACCGCTCGTAAGTCTCACGACGCACCGCCCCACATGTCAGTCTGGACCGACCAATGCCAGCTCCCCACAACCGGCTCTGTCACCTGCACTGTGATCTGTCACCACTGCATCGATCACCGCCTTCAATCCTCACACAGCTCTGGTCTCACCAACGCCACTGGACGACCATCACTGAGTCGCTGCCTGCACCACGACCTGAGGGCACCGCACGCCGCACTGCTTTGCTTCACACCGAACCGCGAGGGTTGTCACGACTGGCCCACACCAATGTGTCCACCGCAACACAAAAGGTACGGTTTACGAGTCTGCCGACACCCCCGACCGACGCAGTCAGATGGAACTGTTGGATTCTGTTGTTTTCAGTACTGCTGTAGCACCGGATGGAACTACTGACTTCAAGGAACTGCATTGTTAAAGTATTCTTGCAAAGTGCATATTTCTAAGTACTGTGTGTTAGATCTTTATCATTTTGGTCTTGTTTTAACTATATAAAATATTTAATATTTTTCTAAACTGGTGTGTTGTAGTGTTTTCAATATATTTCTGCTAGTTATGTTCAAATGCTTTACACACTGCCTCTGAATTAAGCCGGACTGCTCGTGCCAAGCTACCAAGGGGTGTGCAGGGGTTATTTTAGGAGTGTAACTCCCTGACCCTGACTAGGAAGGAGGGTCTCTACTTGGACAACGGTACCTACCTCTGCCAACTAGAGATCCCCATTTCTGACAGATACCATAAAATATTAGTATACTTTAAATAATTTGAGAATATTTATGAGGGACAGAAACAAATACGACCCGTGTTGATCTAGTTCCATTTGAATGTTTAGTTCACAAATCCCAACTATATTCAAACATGGACATTCATGAAGCCATGAATTGTAGAGCCTGGCAACCAGATGACAAAAAACTAGGCCACAAATTTGTAATGGAAGTACTTTATTTTTGACTGATATCCTAAAATCAAATCTGTCTAATCACACCCACTGATGGCAGAGTACCACATCAAATGTTCATATGGATAAAACAGATTGGCGCTAAAAAAGTCATGGAAAACCTAAGCTTGCTATCTACTCCTACTTGCTTAACCATTAGCTCCAGAGACTACCTATTAAGAGTTCACTGGCAGAAACAAGAAGGGAATACCGCCAAACGTATTTGAAACTATTATAACAAAACCGACAAAAAAGGATGATTGGCTATTTTATCGACTGGAAATGTAATTCTTTTGTAACAGGCCTCTAAAGAAAAAGATTGTAAGCCATTTTGCCAAGCACTGGAGTGAGATAGCAATTCCAGGTGAAGAATAAAAAGTTAACTTTTCATTTATTGTTGCAATCCATCTCTTGGAAACTATCACTGAAAATATCTTATGGGTGGTTCAGTTGTTGCAGCTAAATTTATTTGCACTGTCTGAAACAAAAACTGCCATTCTGTTCCAGAAGCCGGGCAAAGTGATGGACATCACTGTTTTCTAAGAGTGACCAGAGCTATTTGACAATCAGGAAGCATACTGAGGTACTAGTCTGTGTGTTGTTTCAACATTAAAGAACAAAAAAAGAACAGTCCCAATAAATTATAAAAGGCCCCATCTTATTGGTACCAAAAAAATGTAGGGAACACAGTGACAGATGTACTAAAGGATTTGTGATTGCAAACCTTGCAAACCCAGCAATGCACAAATCAGTGGGTCTGTCACTGCAAAATCCCTATTTGTTATGTACAAAACTCGTTTAATGATTTGAAAAAGTCATTTTGACTCGCAAAATAGGTTTTGTTCTCCATATTTTTTTTTCAAAGATGTTTTTATTATAACACAAATCATATCAGTCACAGGTATAGCAACAATCAGTACATAATCATACAAATATTGTCCACAAAGCATATCTGATAACCGTTCATTGTCAATCAGCCATTTGTATCCTGTTTGTTCATTCGGGTCTCTGTCATTTCCATCTCAGTAGTAAGCAATACACACAGTTCACCCCGGTATACATTCCACTTTCCCCATTTCCTATCTCATTTCTTCAGACATCCTCTAGACCTAAATACCTCTTTTTCTGCTATCATACATTTATCTAGGTCCCTTGCCCAGCTCCTCGATGATGGGATCTCAGCTGCCCCCCACTTCATCGCTATTTTCATTTTTACCAGTGTAAATCCTAGGGTAACCCACCCCTGTAAGGTACGTCGCCTCCCATATGTTGAGGAGCCCCAATTGTGGTGTCATAGTAATTTTTAACTCTATTACTCTCTGCATGTGCCGTTTAGCGTTTTCCCATAAGGCGTGCATGTGGGGATTTTCTGATATGATGTGATAAAAAGTTGCATCCCCATGACATCAGCGGAGGCAGAGGGCATCCTGTCTACTCCCAATCTCTGCAAGAGTGACCCCGTGAGGTATGTTCTATGCAGGACTTTTAGTTGGCTAAGGTGGAGTCTAAGAGGGATGGCAGCCTCCTTTGGGGATATCAACGCTGTTTGCTAATCGCCATCCTCAATTAGTCCCAGATTGGCTTGTCACTTTTCTTGGAGGGATTGAAATGGGTCAGGTTAAATATTACAAAGTTTCCTATATGTTAGCAACATGGCTTTTTTTAACAGTGGTTCGGAAAGCAGTCTATCCTCCAGGGGGGATGTCTCTGGTACATTCTCATTACCCGGGAGAGCTGCCTTAAGAGCTTGACGCATTTGTAAACAGCGGAGACCTTTCGTTGAGCCAGATCATACTCCTCCTTCAATTCTGCAAATTTCAGTATCCTACCTTTTTTCCACAAATGGCCTACTGTTGAGATACCTATAGTGTCCCATCTATCAAACCCTGGTTGGTTGCATAGTGTACCTAGTATTTGAGCTGACCACAATGGGTAACTTGAGTCAGCACGTCCAGCCAGCTGAGTCGTCGATTGGTCTAATGCCAAACCTCCACAGTATGGGCCATTGGGCCCAAGTACTGACCCTTCCTAGCTTTTGAATAGAGGGCCCCTAGATAACCTTCTCTCCGTATTTAGTATTTATCCAGGAGATATGCCTGGTTCGATGGGAGGTGATACAACCATTGGTTCACCACCACCAGCTGTGAGGCCTAATAGTACAAACTCATATCTGGGAGTGCTATACCTACATCATATCATCCTCTGGTCAGTTTATTGAAGGCGATGCGGGGCGCCTTTCCATCCCATAATAGAGTCCTAACCTCACTCTCAATAGTTTTAAAATACGAGTCAGGGATCTTATGCGGACAATTCTGAAGGATATATAGGAATCGGGGGAGAGCCAACATCTTATAAAGAGTGGCTCGACCCAACAAGGAGAGGGGCAGTAATCTCCAGTGTTTGACATCATTGTGTAGTCTTTCCAGAGGCACAGCTACGTTTTTAGTGTAAAACAGTTTGGTATCGGGAGTTACATAGATCCCGAGGTACCGGAAACCCTCCACAGCCCTCTCCACGTCACATCCTATTGGGAGTTTATGGATCCGTCCGTGAGTTGCAAAAATCACTGATTTGGACCAGTTGATTGAGCATGCCGAATATCTACCAAAATTAGTGAAAATGTTTAAAATTCTATGCACTGACCTTGCTGGTGATGCCAGATACAGTAGAATATCATCAGCATAGAGAGATATTCTGTCTTCCTGCCTTTCTGCCCACTACAACCCCCTCAGCAGTGGATCACCTCTGACCACGATGCCAATGTCTCTAATATCAATGAGAAAATCATTGGTGACAGGGGGCAACCCTGCCTCGTGCCTCTTTTCAATGAAAATGTTCTGGACAGGTGATTGTTAACCTTGACCTGGCCTTTGAGGTCCATGTAAAGTAACTTAACCCATTCCATGAATTTAGGGCCGAACCCTAGGCACCGCAGAACTTTGAATAAATATGGCCATTCTATTGAATCAAATGCCATTCTGGCGTCCAGGGACAACACAACAGCATCTTCCTATATGACGTGCTTGCGGTCCAGGACACTGTGAAGACGACGGATATTCAGCGCAGTGTTGCTGCCCGGCACAAAGCCAGACTGGTCTACATGAACCAGTGACGTGATAACAGGGGATAGGCGAGCAGCCAGGATTTTCACGAGTATTTTCGCATTAGCGTGAATCAGTGAGATCAGTGTGTAGGAGCTACAGCTATCGACGGGTTTCCCCGGCTTATGGATAACCACGATAGAGGCCAATCTTTGATCCTCTGGCAGGATCCCCTTTTCATAGCTTTCATTGTACATGTTTCTAGGTTTTTTGATCCATACTTAATCACAATTTGGAAAGGGTGTAAAAGTGATGGGACTTCCAAATTGTGATTTGATATGGTGTGTGTCATTGGTTTGCAACCTCAATTCCGGTTGCTAACCATTGACCAGTTACTGACTCTTCAAAGTAGGTGGTAACTGATTTGCAAAGTGGACCACAACACCTTTGAGAATTGGTTGGCATCCTCAAGGTGCCTACTATTGTGATGTATTTCTAAACTGAGGTTCACAGGCTGCTTTAAAAATGTGTAAAGTTTTCCATTTTGACATGCAAACACAGGGATGGTGGTCTGTTGTCCATTGCTGGCCACCATTTTTGTGTTTGTAGCCATTGACAAGGGGTCACAAATTGCACCCTGACTCACTAACATTCATTAGGCAGATCATTCTATTGCCCGCTGTAAATGGTGATTTTATTTAACCAATCTATTAGTACACAGGTCGGTTCACAATATCAGAGTCCATTTGCCAATTGTCAGTGTGCAATTTGCAACCAGTTTTTGTGAATGGACTCTTTGTACATCTGGACCCAAGTCTGTGAGTTAATCCTAGAATAGTTGGAAGGCAAATTAATATTTTTCTGCATATCAGTTTAACTTTGGTAGGGTCTGGTCTGACTAAATAGCATTTCCACTCTTGCAAAAAGAATGGAAAGCTTATGCTAACAAAAGTATCACCATTTTCTATATTCTGAGGACTCTTCTGCGGAGTGAGCCACTCTAAGTTAATCACAAAAGATCTAAATGGCTAACATAGTGCTTTACAATGAAACATGGATGTACAATGAGTGCAAACGTGACCATACAATCAGTCAAATTCAACAGCAACAATAGGTGTAGACAAGTTACCTTGAAACAGATTCTAACAACAAAAAAGGATGTTGTACATATGCACAAAATCACTAAATGTTCCTAATAAATTCATGTAATTGATGAGAAGAGCAAGAATTGTGTCAGCAGACATTATAGAGTTGTATCTTTAAAAAATATTGGACCCTTGGAAGGTTCCCCATTCTGTATTAATCTTCTTGTGGTGGAGATCTGTAGTGTCCCTTGAGGAGCTGACTGGCCTGTGTGATCCATCGCTGTGTTGTGTTCCCAGATAAACTAGTTTGCTTCATCACTTTGAATTCAGAACGTCTTTACAAGAAATAGCAAAGTCGGGTAGAAGGTTAAAGGCACCATTGGTATCATCATCAATGTGAGGAACCTTAAAGTTGGCAATGCCAGCGATATAGAAGACATTTCTTCCTCTTTTTCAAATGCGCTATTGAATGGACGAGTTCTGATAATGGGAGGAATATGGTTTCTTTACTTGGATGTGCTAATGCAGAAGGATTTCTTTATTACATGAAGATTGGTGTTTCAAGAAGGAAGTTTTCTGAGCACCAGAGAGAACAGAAGTACCAGACATGGTGAATTTATGGGCCAGATAATGCATTATATCTTGGTTAGGCCAAGGAATGAAGTTGCTGATTTAATCCATGCCTTGATGGGGGTAAAGCAAGGATGTGCTGACTGAGTCTCAGTTTTTGTACCATCTTCATTAACAACTTATATAGTACAGTCAAACTTTGATAACAGATTCTCTAGCAATAGATGTCTGATGCATGCAGAAAAGGCTGCCTTACATCGAGAAAAGAACGAAGGGATAATGCTACTATAACCTTTGGAATTGCACTGCAGAAAGAGGGATTCTTTAATTTGCATATCAAAGCTTCAGTTACTCATTAAAGATAAAGACAAATCTCTGAGCTTTAGGACCACAATTGGTAGAATTACATATATGTTGATAACATTGATGGAATCAGTAACATGGGGGCTCAGACAGAGAAGAACAAAAATAGTTTGATTCTACTGCTGCACTAGGATGCTGTACATGCACTGGGAGATGCTTCTCTTCTAAATATGATGGTGACTAGATATGTGGTTTCAGTATGGGTAAATATTTTACTTTAATGGAAACATCTTTTTTTACAGATCATTTCCCTGACATCCAGAACAGGACCAATGATTCTCTTGAGCACTTGGGTAGCATGTAAAAGTATAAAGTCAATTGGAGCCCTTTAACCCACTTTGATTTGGGGTTTTGTCTATTCCAAGTTGGAGCCATAAATAGTATTCAGAAGGAACTTGCTAATAAATTATTGTGAGAGGTATTAGCCACTGTGGGCCACATTAGGTGGATTATGGCTCATCTGTTTCTCATGCATTTGTGAGAAAGTTCCAGAGTAATAAAATGTGTATGGCTCTCAGTTTCACAAAGCATCACCTCTTGGATTTTTCCATAAAATCCTTGGATGTACTGACCCATTGCTGAATAGTAGCGAGAAGTGTGAGTCTGTATGTAGTGCTTAAAAGCCACCACAAAAACTAATACATATACATCAATTAATTAGTTAAGTTCTCAACAAAGCTAGTGGTATCTCAATCTCAATGGCAATTGACTACATTGAAAGGCAACTGGAGGTACCTACCTTGAAAATCTTCAATGCGCCTCACTTGAGAATTTGTATTATAGGTTTAAGTGACACCTCATCAAATCCTAACTGCACATCACTTGCCCTACAAACGTCTGACCTCCATCCTTCCCTCTGTCTGCCATAACGAGCATTGCCTTCCTTCCCCCTTCAACTGCCCTTTTAACCTTGTCCCATCCTTTCCAAACTTGTTATGCTGGCCTCGAACTGGATGCTAGTGTGATACAAATCCACTTACATTCTGCACAGAAAGGGGGCTTTGCCACTAAGTTACCAGGGAAGGCAGAGGTCAAGAAGGAACTGCAGACAACACTCTCATACTTGTCTTTAATTGGTTTGAGGCTACCACTGACCCCTAAAAACAGGGGGCCTCATTTATGAAAAGAGTTGCATCGCAGCGTGAAAACAGCGATGCAGCGCTTTTCAGTGTGCCCTCCTTGTAACACCATAGATGCGCCATATTTACTGTACGGCGCTCCATGTTGCAAGGAATGACAGATACATCCGTATTCCTGGCGGATTTGCAGGCGAAAAAGTGGCACATTGCTGGGGTGTATCTGAAAACAGACGCAACTCCAGTAATGTGTACTTTGACAAATGTAAATGGGCCAGAGTCCCTCCTCATGCCTGCTGTGAGGCAGGCGTAAGGATTTAACGCAGAAGTGTTGCAGTGAAATTTCATAGATTTCACTGTGACACTTCTACGAGCCTTTTTTTGTGCCAGAACGCCCCCCCCCCTGCATACATTATACCTGTTGCAGGTATAATGTAGCGCAGGGGTGTGCAAAGTGACACAGCTGCCTAGATGCTTCACTTTGTAAATATGGTGCAGTGCGCCGCATATTTTACGCGGCCGCAGCATTACAAAAAGTTGCACAACGGTTACGTAAAGGGCTCATAAATAGGGCCTAAGGTATTTAAACGTGTGGTCCTCTGCTCAGGCCTAACATCCAGTGTAAACTCTTGGCCAGGATCAACCATTAACCCTTGCTAACCTATCATTTCACCACCAGATCATTGTAAATGGTGCCTAACTATTTTCCTACATAAAACCTAAGTATTGGTCTATTATAAAACTCTACAAGGGTACGTCAGCGACTTCTACCCAACTTCGCTCCATCAAAAGATAGGCAGAGAGGGTGCAAAAGACCCGATGAACTGCCACCTAGAGGATAACACAGAAATTAGTTTCCCCTTGTTTTCATGTGCTGTATTTGGTAATTCATAACTCCTGATCCCTTTAATAACTTTTTGTCAATTAGGTATCTTTGAAATAATTAACTTACATACCTTATAGCTAAATTTGTTTGGAAGTCATTTGCTTATATTTGAACTGTAACATTTTTTTAAATTTGTTGCTTACACAGCACATTTGGAAGATGAGGCTGTGGATGTCAACAGGGCCCTGTCCCTGCATTCAATTTTCTAAAAAAAAATTTTTAAATGCAGGTTTAGGTGTAGTTTTAAAAAAGGTTTCTCCTTTTGGAAAACCATCACGAGGAGCAAACGGTTCTTTGAACCACTGCCTGCTCCACCCACCAGTGCTGGCCCGATTCCGAAAGAGGAAGCTGTCCCTCACCGACAGCTGTTCATTTGAAAAGGGGTCACCCTGGTCTTTTTGCGAAACATCGGCTCACCTGTCACTTATCTGGACCCTGGACTCTGTCTACACCTCGGCGCACCCGCTTCGCGGGCGCCCCTTCGCCTGTTTCGTGGAGGAGACTGCACTCGACACCTGTGAGGACCATTGTGGACGGAAAGCGGCAGCTGGCGTGTTGTTGCTGCAGGGCTGCGAGCGTGCGGGGACTTCAATTCCCAGAAGTCCCTGCAAGACCGACTAAGTGCTTCCGGTCCGCTCTCCCTGCTGGCCCGCCCCCCGCCCTCCTGAGGATTCAAAACCTCAGTTGCAGATAGCCGAGTGGGTCACCCTGGTCTTTTTGCGAAACATCGGCTCACCTGTCACTTATCTGGACCCTGGACTCTGTCTACACCTCGGCGCACCCGCTTCGCGGGCGCCCCTTCGCCTGTTTCGTGGAGGAGACTGCACTCGACACCTGTGAGGACCATTGTGGACGGAAAGCGGCAGCTGGCGTGTTGTTGCTGCAGGGCTGCGAGCGTGCGGGGACTTCAATTCCCAGAAGTCCCTGCAAGACCGACTAAGTGCTTCCGGTCCGCTCTCCCTGCTGGCCCGCCCCCCGCCCTCCTGAGGATTCAAAACTTCATCTCACTCCCGCAGCGCGGGACGCAGCCAGGACGAAGACCGGACAAAGAGCGGGCCGTTTGTGGCCGTTCGTGGGCGGATGTGGTCGGGGCGGGCCCCCTCCCTAATTCGAGCTGAACTGATCAGGCCACCCACCCAGCTGGTATTGTGAGTACATGCACCTTTGCCAACCGGTGTCCTGCTCTTATTACATTGGCCGCCCACATCTTGAGTATAAACATTGTAGTGTGCGCTGGACATTTTTTAGTGATATTTATCTTCCTGTTGTCATCAGAGGTTCTTTTTGTTTCCTTGTTTGTGCGTTTGATCGCCTGTTTGTTTATTCCCCAAAGTATGGCCTCCTTAAGGTCTGGAAGGAAGGTGGCAAGAAACAGCGTAGGGGGTCAGGTTACAGGGACCCTCGACAATTTCATTACTAGAGCTTCTCGTGTTCTTGAACAAGAAATTTTGTTAGCAGAAAAAAGACTGTCCCTAGAACTTTCTGACAAAAGATCATCCCTTGGTAATATCATGTTGGCTGTTTCGCCGGTAAACAGTCAACCTCAAATTCCTTCTACTGGTGATACTTTAAATGTACAGCCGGACACCCTCGACCATTGCCCGTTGGCGGATATTCAGGAGATAACTAATATCCCTGATACCAGTAGTGATCAAACCACTGACAGTACTGTTATCCCGCAACCTACCACCGACCAGCAAATGATCCAGGTTCCCAAGGCCAGGCACATTCCAAGTAAAAGGAAACGTATGGGAGCACCCCTTAAGGGGAAACGAGCTAAAATCCCCAAAGCGTCCAATACACACAAATCTGCATCTACTAGCGAAGTTAAAAATCCTGCAACGTCTGCTAGTTTACATTTGGCACCTAGTGGATCGAAGTCCCCGTTCCCATCCCCCGTTCAATCAAACGCAGATTCTCTTACCTGTGATCTTCTCAAGCCTATAGAAAAGTTATTTAAATCGTTACTCCTCCCATTATTGGAGCGAGTTACGCGTCTAGCCTCATCACTTGAGAGGCTAGAGGGTATGGTATCTGCTAACACGTCCCTGCTGGAGAAGATTGCAGTGTCTTCTGATGACCATGCAACCTCCTCTAACAATGACATTGTAGATAAACCTAGGACTGCCTCTACTGCCCATTCACCTCTGGATGGAGTACCACCTAGCATCCCGACACACAATGTTCAGGCGGTGGACGTTCCATGTCCTCAGGCTAATATTGAGGTCCCGGGAGAAACAGAATGTAATACCATCCCTGAGGCAGCTGTTATATATCAAAACTTTCCGACTATCAATCTCCCACCTGAGTCGCAACCATATACTATTATTTTGTTGGATGTACCCCGGCTTCCCCAGTCAAAGTCCGAGTGTCATAACGACTTAAAGAATAAAGTCTCACACTGGCTAAATACCAACAGGCCTTTACCTATTGGTTTACGGACCGAAATAATGACCGTCCGCAGGGTATGTTGGCTGGGCAACAGAGCTAAACAGGTGCAGGGTGACTGTGTGATCATAAATTTTCGCGACCCGAGGGTTGTTAGGCATATCTCCTCCTTTTCTAACACCCAGAGAGGGACTGGCATTTCCACAGTGGATTTGACATATTTTTTTCCACACAACTCCACTGTCATTACACGGGATATGTCCTATGCATGGGAAAGGGTAAATAGGCCTTCCTACCATCAGCTAAGGCCGGATTTCCATCTTCCCATGTCAAACTTTTACACACCCCTGAGCTCATTAGATGGGGTTGACTGACAGCTACCCCACCTGGTAGATTCGAATAACTTGTGGGAAGTTTGTTCTAGCTCAGATAACCCAGTGCAAACAGGGAGTGGGTGTTCTCGGGGGACACAAGTTGGTTTGGCAAAAACGTTCTCCTATACACAGCTTTCCCACCCAACTAGTCTGTCTCTCCCCCAAATCGATCCCTCCCCAACTATAAGCGTGACTAGGGGCCCCACAAACATTAATATTAATATCAATACTACCCCAACATCTGTAGCACCATGTACAATGCCACCTAGTTCTATGCCCCTGACCTTGGTTTCGTGGAATGTTGCGGGCCTTGGTACCAGGGTATCCTCTGAGGAATGGGTAGGTTGGGTTGACACCCACGATATCCTGGTTTTCCAGGAGACATGGGCTGTGGACCCGATCTATCTCTCAGGGTATGTGAATTTTTTTAAGGGGGCAACTCGTGGCACAAGGGGCCGACCGTCTGGTGGCCTTTGCATTTGGGTTAAGCAATCCCTTGGGTATTCAATCAAGGAAATAGCTATTGATAGCCCTGACCTCCAAATTATTTCCTTGCAACATGACAATGATCCTGTAGTCCTAATTGTAAATATTTATAACAGAGGCCTCCCAGGGGGACGGGGCACAAATACCTTTCTATTATTAGATGGGTTTCTTGACACTATTGATTTACTTACAAATGTTTTGATTGTGGGTGATCTAAATTGCTGTTTTGAACCTTTGCTGTCCACTCTAGACTCATTAACCTGGGAAGTAGATGTAATTTTAAATATTCCCTCCCTCGATCTTCCACCTATTAAGAGGTGGACTGAATCAGCCACTCAATGGATGGGACTATGTATGGAGCGGGGATTCAGGGCCGCCAATGGGAGGACTGCTTCTGACAGGGGTGGAAAGATGACCTTCTCAGACGGCCGTCGTTGTAGCAGCAGAATTGATTATGCCTTAGTTAAAATCGAGTTCTGGTACACTTTAAGTGATATGGCGATATTAGACCGCCCGGAGAGTGATCATAAACCGTTGGTTTTAAGTCTTTTACTCTGCCCAGCCCAGAGAGCCAAAGCCACAGAATTAGTCACTGCGGAAGCTGTCCTAACTAATGACCTACGGAGGGTACGTTGGGATAAAGTTGCAATGGATGCTGAATTAGTGCACAGGATCAGCTCCATGGTTTCCGGTGCCCTGGTGGACATTCAGTCTCTTCAGAATACCGAGGATGTGTGTAGTAAAGCATCATGCATACATGATCATCTTTTCACTGGGCTTAAATCCTTGTTTTTAAAACCTTGTAAGGCCAAGAAATCCTTAACTCCAAAATCATTGTCCTGGTATAATAAGTCCTGCCGAGAATCTTATTGCAAACTAAAATCTGCCATTGCTAATAAAGAAATAGATAAGGTCAGATTGGCCAGGATAATCTATAAAAAGGTGAAGGCCAAGGCAAAACAGGAGTGGGATAATGATCACTGGAACAACCTCTTGGCTGCCAGCAAGCACAGGAACCAAACCCTCTTCTGGCATACTGTTAAGTGGGGTAACAGCCAGAATAGCCAGGTCCCTTCCAATCATGTCCCCCCGGAAGCTTGGGTGACTCATTTTGAATCTCAATTCTCAGACCCCACAGTTGTTGAGGGGCTTGCCCCAGTTAATACAGGGGATCCTTCCCTCTCCATATCTTTAAATTTTGACTGCTCTGAGGTCGAACAGGCTCTAAGTAAGGTTTCAAGTGGTAAGGCGCCGGGCATGGACTGTGTTCCTGCAGATCTCTTTAAATCTGATACATTGAACTGGGTGCCCTACATTGCTCACTTAGCCAATGCCGTAGCCAGAGGGGCAGATATCCCAGATTCCTGGGGGGGGGCTGAGATTCTTCCCATTTTCAAAAAAGGTGATCGTTCATGCCCGGGGAACTACCGCCCAATTAGTCTTATTGACGCGGTCCAGAAAATTATCGCTAGAATGATCTTGGCACGAATCCAGGCTTGGATTGAGCAGGAGGACATTATCTCTCCTCTCCAAGCCGGATTTAGACCGTGTACCAGTACCATCGACCAGGCTTTCAAATTCCAACTGATTGTCTGGAAAACGGTCTATTTGTGTGGCGGTACTTTATATGCTGCCTTTGTAGATCTCCGGTCAGCATTTGACCTAGTCAATAGAACTAAACTATGGAGCGTACTGGCGGAGCTTGGGCTTCCCCCAGCCCTTTTGAATATCATCATTAGGCTCCATGATAACAACTACGCCCAAGTCCGCTGGGGTAAACAGGGCCAGGTTACTGGACGGTTTAGGGTGAATCGGGGTGTCAGGCAGGGATGTGTACTTGCTCCCACTTTGTTTTTATTGTTTATCAACAGTGTTGTTAAGTACTACTCCAACACATCGACGGACGCTCCCACGCTTGGAGGTATTAAAATCCCACTCCTTATGTTCGCTGATGACACCCTACTTCTTTCTCAGACCCTATCAGGACTACAGGCGGCACTTAATATCTTTACACATTTCTGTTCTGATTTTGACCTGGCGGTCAACGTGTCCAAAACCAAATATATGGTTTTTAATAAAGGGAGAGGCATAAAGGGACATGTTTTTATGGACAAAGTTTTGCTTGAGCGTACACACATTATGACCTATCTAGGTGTAGCTTTTGAAAATAAGCTGGATTGGAGGCCGCAAGTTGATGTTCTATCTTTAAAATTTGCCCAGCTTTCTGGCTGCCTAGTTAAAGAACATAAGCAATCAAAGTCGAGAATGATGGGCCCCCCCATTAAAATCTTTAATGCGAGGATTAACTCTGCGATCCTCTATGGTGCTGAGCTCTGGGGTTTTGCAGATCTTTCTCCTTTGATTAAGGCACAATACAAATTTTTTAGATTACTTACGGGCCTCCCATGCTCCACTCCAGTTAAACCCCTCCTGTTGGACCTTGGCTGCCACTCGTTTGAAGACATCGCGAGGTTTAAGCCACTGGCCTTCTGGAGGCGTTTATGGACAGTCCCTGAGCTGGACCTATATGCAAAGGCCTTCCTTGATGTGCGCTCCATTCTAGGGGCTGGCAACATTCCGTGGTTCAAACAGACCAGGCTGCTCCTGGAATCCATGGGATTGGCCAACTTATGGATCGACCCGGTTAACAATCGCTTTCCCTCCAAGAAAGACTTCAAGAGTCTTTACTGGTCTATGGTGCAGCAGAAACATATTAACACAGTCACTGCTGAGTCCCTGACGGGAAGGTTCCTGGCCCGTAAAAGAACCCCACTCCTCGAGGCTTACTGGGATACCATCACCAGACCTTGTGACAGGAAACTTTATCATCAATTCAGGGTAGGCACACTCCAGACTAACTCTTTCACCAAAAAGTGGAAGGGTATGTCCAGTGACTCTTGTAAAAGTTGCCCTGACTGTATCGATTCTGTTGGCCATATTTTCTTTGTATGTCCTGCCTATGCTGCACCCCGTGCTAAATGGCTCAAGCCTTTATGTCAAACATTGGGCACCAGGCAAGGGTTAGAAGCCCTTGAAATGTTGAGATTTGAGCCCAGTGAATATGTTGCTATTGCTGTTGCCAAGTTCTTGGCATGGGTTTGGTCTATTCGAAACAAGAGACATTAAGTCATTGACTCATTTTTAACCATTTTGATTATGTTTCTTTTTAAAAACCGTGTTTTCAAAATATGTATTTACATTTTTAATGTTTTGTAATTGTCTTTTATGATGAAATGCATCGACAATAAAGACTAATGAAAATGAAAATGAATGAAAAGTATTAGGGGCATATTATCAAGCCCCAGCGATAATTATCGCTGAGCGCACTTAGCGCGCTTATTATTATCGCTGGAATATATTGCCAAGCTAGCACTGTGTTATCAACGCTTAGCGCAATGGCGATAAATATTCCAGCAATAGCGGGAAAATGGCCAAACATCGCTGAAAAAACAGCGATGTCCCTTTTAAAACGGCGATAAGCTTGGTGATAAGGCTCTGTGGCCTTAACCCCATAATCCACCTCCCATGTTAGGTATGCCTTAGTCAGGAATTTAGCAGACGTTAAATTCCTGCATTAAGGCAGAGTTAGCGCGATTATGATTATCGCTACGCCTCGTTGTTAATATCGTGAAGCTGCCTTAGTGATATTTTCTCGTGTTGTTTTGCCAGCAACGCCTACTTTGCATCTCATTATCGATGTGATGCGAGTAGTGACAAAAACAGGAGCTAAATCAAGGAAACACACGCTAGCGTGTCCTGGTTAATAATGCAATAAAATTATCACTGCTTTTCGCCCGAACACGGATGCTAAAGCGGCGATAATTCTATCGCCAGCCCTTGATAATATGCCCCTTAGTTTGTTAACACAATAGGTTACAAACCATCGCTACATCTCTTTAAGGATCACAAATAGGAGGGGGACATATTTTCATGCGCCCTCCTGACTTCGATTCGGAAAGGGATGCATAAGCTGTTTTATGAGTCTCAAAGACTTTTCCAACGAGTACAAGGGCGTTGTAAATTATGAAAGGACTCTTGCACTCTCGAATTCTGTGATCTCGAATTCTGTGATTTTGTCAATCACTGAATTTTGTGATCAAAAAAGGGCTTTGTACACCTGGCCGATGACTGAATAATTAATATTTTATTTCATTGAAAGGCAAACACTTCTTTCTAAGGCTTTTACTCAGACTCGACTCTGGACTCAGATTATTCTGCAATTTAGGGGCATATTATCAAGGCCAGGGGATAAACTTATCACCGCTTTAGCGTCCGTTTACAGGCGTAAAGCGGCGATAACTTTATCGCCTAATCAGCAAGGACATGCTAGCGCATGTTTTGCTGACTTAGCCCCAGTTTACAGCACGCCTAACTTTGCATCGCTAATGAGATGCAAAATAGGCATGGCTGTGAAACCAACCAGCGAAAATATCACGAAGGCAGCTTCGCGATATTATCAAGGAACGGTAGTGATTTTTTAAATCGCGTTAAGTATGCCTTAATGCAGGAATTTAATGTCTGTTAAATTCCTGACTAAGGCATACTTAACATGGGGGGTGGATTGTGTGGCTAAGACCACAGGCCAAATCATCAAGGGTATCACCGCTTTCCATGGAACATCGCTGGAAAACCAGCGATGTTCCATAGAAAACATCGCTATTGCTAGGATAATTATCGCCATTGCGCTGGGCGTTGTTAATACAGCGCTAGCATGGCGATAATTGTCTGCGATAGCCGGCATTACACATTTTAACACTAAGAGCGTCCAGCGATAATTATCGCTGGCCATTGATAATATGCCCCATAGTTTGAATTTGTCAAATAACGTATTCTAGAAAGAGGTTGCCTTGTTATCAATATATTTTTGATATAAAAAAATACAAAGCTTTTGCTTCGCAAAGGTAGCTTTTAATACCAAAGAGGTCTTATCTAGGAGATTCCCTGGGGGCAGTTTATTTCCCCCTTACCAGTGTGGGCTTTTATAACAACCAAAATCATCAAACAGTGATCGCCTAGATAGGACTCATTATCTAAGCATTTGGGGACTAAAATAAATTCTTCTTAAATGAAATGACCCCCACTACCTCGATCATAATAGGAGCTTTGATACGTGTATCCCTGAAGTATGCCTTCGCGTCCACGATAGAAGCAAAAACGAAAATCACTGTACTAGTGTGGTAGCTGCGCTTCATTTAGGTCACACGTCTTGGATGCAATAGTACACTATAGAAAAGGGCTTGAAATTCTATAGATGGTCACTCTTGACGAGCAAAAGGAATATGCAAAAGGGTGCAAGGTCCTGGCAAAAAGCAGATTATTTGTCACGCCAATTGTAAAAAAAAAAAAAAAAAAAACATTTCTTCAATTGTGGGCTGATCAAATCTGTTTATTGCTTTTGTTCAGGTGGGTTTCAACCGGAAATGGTTAAAGACCACTGCACCAAAAGGTGTAGGTTGTCATTCAGCCAATAGACTTTCTTTCAGGGGAATTAACAGAGGAATGGTCGATATCCCTACCTGATCACTGTTTGATGATATCCCTACCATTAATTTAGCGAAATATTAACTTTTCTGCAAGGTAAGGCTGAGATGCTTCCTTTCTCTTCATTGAACCGCGTCCAAACAGGGAATATTTAAAAAAAACAAAAAAAACGACTGATTTGGGCACTGAAATAACGCCACGATGCTCAAAAGCACAAAAACACATATGGAAACAGTTTGAAGGTGTACACACCTATGCCTCACTTGGGGTCATTACTATTCAGACACTAAAGAAATGAAAAATCTGGTAATTCAGCAACAAATGGATCAGTACTTCTTCCTTGCTTTGTAACGCAAACCACACATTATCTTTGGAGCATTTGGAGAATAAATAAACTGAAAGACAGAACTGAAAAGATGTAAGTTCAAAACAGACTTAGTCGCTCATACTACCTGGAATTTCTGTAATGTGTGTCAGATTAACAATCATTTGAATTATCATTCGTCCAGAACATTTTATTGTTATTCATGCAGAATGATGATAGGACACAACTCCTGTGAAGCAAAATGAAGGAATGTCAGGCAGTAAGCAAATGCAGAGTTCATGCTGCTCTTGTGATGACAGTAACAGCCATGAATCTGGCACTAATTGTGCTTCAGTAGCACACAAATTGCACTGATGTTCTAACGTGTACTCAGTAGTGTGATTATCCCAGAGGTTGATGTGCAGAATTTGAACAGAAGCTGGAGTGTCATATCTATAATTTCGGAGTGAACACAGAACAATAAGGCAATATGTCCCTAAGGTATGTTACTATCAGAGAAACGATTTTTTTGGCATGATTTTGTTGTTAGGTTGAGCAGTAGTGGCCGAAGTTAAAACGTTTGACCTTGAGTTTGGGACAGTTAACTTTGTTTGGGACAGTTAACTTTCTTGAATTTCCAAAATCAAAGAATACTGAGTCAAACTGTGGAAAATCGGGCTGGCTTGCAGGCGGAGGATGCCCTGCTCTTGACGAGAGGGACATCTATGGCTGCAAAGCTGCTGTGCACCCCTTAGTCTGTGAACCCTAGTATAGTGGGACTGCCGGAGACACTGCAGGTGTTCAGAGGGTGTAGAGCTTCGGACATTACAAGTGGGCAGGAGTGTTGGAGCTCCAGGACAGTGCATGTGACATAAGGGGGCTAGAGCGCGAGGGTGTTTTATTGAGGGCGGGTTGTCTTGTCAAAAGGAACATTGGTGGAAAAGCAGAGGAACAGGATATTTTGGCTGGGGACATGTCAGGGAAGGGGCCTTAATGCCAAGAAGAGTGCCAGGAAGAGCCAGTCTCCCTGCTGCCCCTCACATCAGGGAGAACATTCTACTGCCACTGCAACAGGTCATAGGAGATGCCTGTCTTTTTTTCTTTTTTTTTTTTAAAGAAAACTTTTCAAGCTTTGCACTGTGCATAGCTCTTGTAGTTAAAAAAAAAGGAAAATAATGATCTAAAACTTTGCATCTTTACACATTCATAATGTTATGGCAATCCCAAAAATTTACCATGTTCCACTTTCTGCTTTAGTCTTTTCTAACAAAATATATTGTGTCCCTCAATGGTCTAAACCTAAGCGAGCAAATGGCATTGTGAATCCAGCTCATGGTTTAGTAATATTTCTAGGTCAACAATCTTTGGTCATGAAGTATACTCATGTGTTGTAAGGCCTTGGGGGCATAACCCAACTTATACTTCACATTTGATATGGTAGACGGTAAGAGACTGTTCCTGGCATTTTTTTTTAAAACAAGTAACGTTTTTCTAAACGGTTCCATGACAAAAGAAAGACGGAACATGGCACATGATGGGAAGTAGAGGAGGTGTTCAAGTAGATCACAAATAATTGAAAAGCTGGTCAGGAAATAGATATCGAGTATGAGGGAAGAGATACTAGGAAAATCCGCAACGTTAATCTGAGCCAATCATGGATTAACTATCAGAGAGAGGCAGATACTTGAATGAAGAATATCATTCATCCCTGAAAACATGATAAACTGAAAATGTTTGCTCAAATTCTCAAGGAAGCTGTATAAAAAAGGTTTTGGATCTCAAAGGAAGGATAACGGTGCTGAAGAAATATTCCTCATTAGAATTTGCAATCGTTTGCGAATACTTTTCAAGGACATTTGTTGAAAAAAATGGCATTTGCACATAGAATAGTATGAAATAATAGTAGACCTTTGCTAAGGCGAATCATATCAAGAATGCCACTTTTTTGGGGGCGTCAGCCCTTAACATTTTCTTTATGAATTACAAAGCTGAGTATTAAAAAAAAAAATGGAAAAGCACAAACAATGTGAACAAATGTAGAATATATTGGTAAATGAATTTCAGTTTGGTGGAAATGTGATTTGCAACACATCCACTGGCTGGAAGTAGACTACATGCCCCATAATAAGGATCCCATTAAGGCATATTTTAAGTATAAATATGTTGCTCGTTATTTGTTAGATATTGGTTTTGGACAATGGTGAGAGCACTTAGCTGTGGGAGTGTACAAGTGGTGCTCAATTTTAAATTGCTCTATTTAAGGATGCTTTGCCTTTACAAAACCCAAAGCAAGAAACCATTAAATGAGAATTGTGTTGTTGACATGAATACTGGATTCTAAATATGATTGGGCACGTTGTTTCCCACTATTACGTCGTCAATAATGAATTCCAGCCCTGCTAATAGGACTATTGACTATCTCCGGTCAAAGTTCCGCTCTAGTCACCGCACCATTTTGCTTTCTTGGGTGGTAGCTTTTGCCTGATAAGATCCCAGCCTACAACATGTCTTAATTGAGATGTATACCTTTTGTTTTCCTAATGGGGAATGGAGCAGTGGTTCTTAATCTTATGACTTCAACGGACCACCCACTGAAACACTATTGCAAGCTGAGGACCCAGCCTAAACAATATATACTATTTGAACTGCAGACCAATGCACATAAATACAGCATCAAGTATACATCAATCAAATACATAAAATATGAAATAATTTATTTAATTCACAAACAAAATAAAAAAAACAATTAATTTTAATGGAATGTTGAAGTTTTTCTAAATTCGATTTTATTTCTAAAAGACACAAATTGATGATACTGTATCATTGTTTGTCTTTTTTGCATCTAATATGTTCTCTCTTTTTGTCTATGCAAACCAGTGCTTGAATTGAAATTAACATTCATCCATACTAGATTTTGTTTGCCTTACTTGTGCTTCCCCCATGTATTAAGCTAAGTATATCAATTACATTTTTAGCGTTCAATTTCAAATTCCTTCACGTTTATATAGGGAATTGGCAGTTTAAATTTAACATTTTGCTTTTTGTGTATATCTACTGTATTAACCTGTAAAATAATGACATTTTACCCGATCCCTTCACCCATCCAGACCCATGTTGCTCCACAGATCCCATGCGAAGATCTGCCGGAATAGAGCAAACACATCTAAACACAAAGGATTAATGCGTTAGTCAGCTTCCCGTAGTTTCAGTTCAATCCATTTTTTTTTTACTGTATATGGACATGTAGAGAAAGCTCTTTCAAACCTCACAACAATCATATAGTAAACAATATTTGTTGTTTTCAAATAAAGTGCATCTTTCATTCGTTTTGCAGTTCAATACATCAGATAGCTTTTCCTAATGTTTTGGCAGCAATCACCATATTGATTTCAAGTGAATTCTATTGAGTGTTTATTTCAACATCATATACAGTAAATTATTTGATGCATAAAAATAAATTGTACAAAAGCGAGCCTAAAACAACTTTTTAAAAATAGGGCTGGGACACAATAACCATTTAATCTCCTAATTATTTTACAACAAGCTAAAATAGGAAATTCTGACATTTGTGATTGATAACACAGATGCAGTATAAAATGTACCAGTTATTTTTAGTCTTCTCTACATATTGTGCCACATCCTTTTGTAAGTACGCATGTTATGCCCTAGGCTTGTGGTTGTAGACCACATAGAACTAACTGTAGCAAAGTATGATTCTAATTAAAATCTGTGCTATGCCATTCTTTAACATGGATTGGCAATTCTAATAGGTCTGACTTTAATGTGCTGCACTGTGCACCCACACAGGCATACTTATCACCCTTCAGGCATATATGCTCACTTCTCAACCTGAGAGCACAGAGGCGCACTGTTCATCTTGCACTCACACAGGAATAACTCACTCTGTACTCATATTTTTGGACTCGCCATGGATTCATACAGGCATACCACTCATCCTTCTTCCAAATATGCACTACTTATAACCATCACTTTAAGAGGCGCACCACTTCTGCACTTATGCAGGCACGCCACTCACCCTACCCTTAAAGGCAACCTGGTCATCCTGACCTCACAAAGGCGCTTCCTACATCCTGCCCTCAGCAGGCACTAACCTTACTTAACCCTAACCCAGTCACTCCACCACCCTGCACCCATACAGACAAACTCACTCCATACATTCAAAAATTGACTTCTCCCCTTGCACCCACACAGGCACATCCCTCACTCCCACACTCAGGCATACTACTCATCCTGCACTTATACAGACATTCTCCTTACCCTGCAACCATACACACACTTCACTCACCCAGCACTCACCAGGCACTACCATCACCTGCACTATGGCATACTGTTCACCGTGCACCAGTCACACAAACACTTTGGTCACCTTGCACTCACATAGGCACAACTCACTCTACACTCATGAATACATTCCCTACCCCTAAACTCACACAGACACACTGCTTACCATACTCTTACATGTTCTTGGCTCTATCATTCCTGCTGGCATGAATTAATTCACTGTATGGTTTCCACACCTTTGTAGTTTTCCCATTTGTGTTCTCTCATGTTTCCCTTCCCTTACCAGGCATCTCCCAGCATTGTTACCTGTGTTTGCCTAACAAATCTTCTTTATAAGAATAAGTCAATCTCAGACTTATGGCAGTTCTTGTACTTTGGCATCCTGGTGCTCCCAAATTTACCTTGTTTACCTGGTTCCTCTTATGATCATTATAGACTGCCGTCATCAGAGTTTTACATATGGGAAAGAGGATTAAGGTGTATATATGATCGAAGATTATCCCAAGGTAAAAGAGTGCATTTTTAGACAAACCAGCTATCCTTTTTACGATTTCTAATTTGCTATCAAGGCATATATATGTACCATCAAAAAACACATCCTGATTACTCACAACCTTTCCTTTTAGAAGCAGAGGCCCCTTCCTTCGTTATTTGTTCAATATAGCACCCTAAGATGCAAGAAATGCACCAAGCTGCCAATTATTCAAAAACCTTAACAGCACCTGAGAACAATTACCCCATATTTTATATAGATTTGCTTGCTATGAAAGAAGTGTTTGATTATTAGAGACATTATGTAGATGGATCAGACCACCCCGTGACCCAATGGACTGATCACAAAAATTTAAGTTTCCTTAAGGCAATTAATTGAGCACACAAGGCACACAAGATGGGCCTTGTTCTTTTCCTGATTCTTCTATACCCCCACATAGAGAGATAGACCTCTACAAGCGAAAGCAGATGCACTATCACAACAGGGAAGGGAAGCCTACCAGATACCCCATCAACTATTTTGGCTATAAAGCTAGGTTCAAATATGTCTGAAACTATGCTTCTATAACATATTCTCCAAGCACAAGCCAATATGCATGCAAATGAATGGATACAGGTATTTCCCAGAAGAAGAAAAGATTATCAAGGACTTCTACTTCACAATAACAACTTTTTCATTCCTGACACAATGATGCAGAAAACATTGTTAGAGCTATTCCACGATAATCCCGGGTCAAGTCATTTTGCCATTGTCATGCTTTCTTTTCCATCACACCACCAATATGTTACTTTTACAGGATCTAAATTTTTCATCAATCCTACATCTTCTCCTGTGAAACCATCAAGAAATCTCAGTGGCTTATTTATGAGCCCTTTCATCACTTTTACGCCGCCAGTGCGTCACTTTTTGTGACGCACCAGCGGTGTGAAAAACTGCACCATCTTGCATCATATTTACAAAGTGACGCATCTAGGTAGCTGCGTCACTTTGTAAACTCCTGCACCACATTATACCTGCCCCAGGTATAATGTATGCAGGGTGGGCGTCCCGACGCAAGTATGCCTCATAGAAGTGACACAGTAAAATCTATGAGATTTCACTGCGTCACTAATAGTATGCAAATGCGTCAATATCTTACGCCTGCCTCGCAGCAGGCGTAAAACTGATGCAGGCACATTGAAATGGAACTTGCCCATGTTAAATGACCCATTGCTGAAGATGCGTCACTTTTGTGACACACTCCAGCAATGCGTCATTTTTGCGCCTACAGATACGTCAGAAATACTGACGTATCTGTAACTCTTTGCGGCATCCAGCATGTCCCAAGGAGGGCGCAATGAAAAGTGACGCATCGCTGTTTTCACGCAGCGATGCGTCACTTTTCATAAATGAGGCCCACAGTACTTAGTTAAAAGAACAATTTGGTGGCCAGGAATAACAAAATCTGTGACTAAATATGTTTCCAATTCCAATCTTTATAGCTAAAATAAGGTATCATATAGGAACTCTATGGGGATGTTACAACCTCTGCCAACAACTAGAAAATCATAGTCCCAAATATCCATGGATTTCATTGTGGAACTTCCTTGCTCCAAAGGGTGTACAGTACTATAGGCAGTTGTAGACTATTCCACAAAATTAGCACATTTAATTCCTTTGCTGAAATTGCCTTCAGCGAAAGAATCGGCTCAACATTTCCTAATGGAAATAGTCAGACTTAATGGACCAGAAATAGCTATTGCAGACAGAGGAGCTCCGTTAATGCCATGATTCTGAAACATCTTCTTCAAGCAATTTAGTGCATTCAAATTCAAATCAACCAGTTACCATCCACCGACAGCAGAACAGTCTAATAGATTAAATCAAACTTCTGAACAATACAGTGCTTCATTTCTAAACATTAGCAAGATTGGGAATCTTGGACTCCTCTAGCTGAGTTCACATACAATAACTCCTTACACAACCCTTAGAACACACCCCTTTCTTCAGTACTAATGACTTTCACTGCAAGAAATGGCTTACTGTCTTTGCTTCTAACAATACATTCTCAGTATGATAATAGCTTCAAATATTATCACAAGTCTAAATGTAAGGCATGTGGAATGTTTTCATAGCCAAATTACAGTAAAAGAACATGATACCATCACTTTCTATAACTTGGGGGCTTTCCACTATAAAGTTAACAATTCCTGTGTCACACCTGAAGTTCTCTTTTAAATTTGTAGGGCCATTCTTGGTTGAGGAATTAGAGGGAGTTCCAGCAGTTGGACTAAAATGACCGCGATCATGGACAATTCACCTTGTCTTTCATATTTTCAAGGTCAGAGGAGCTATCTAAAAGAAAGGAAACCATTCACCCCCAGCAACCAATACTAGATTATAGGATCAAATAGATCAACTCCAATGCTTGACTACATGGTAGGGATATGACATGGCTGATAGATACTGGGAGCTACCTCCTTCATCCATGCCACTAGATTGAAAAGGCATTCCATGCATGCTTTTCTCATCAGCTAGCTACAGGAAGACTGGAAAATTATCTGGGTGGTGGTTGGTACTGTCAAGATTCGACAAACAAAGCATGAGGGTTGGTAGAAACTGTACACAAAGATAAAACATGCTCAGAAACAATAGAGCAGCTAGAATTAATTAACCAATCAAGATTTAAATATAGTGCTGCTAATTACCCGACAGGGTATTCAGACACTTACAGGTCCTGGCAGGCTCCTTCAAACAGCCAAGTTTTGAGGGCACTTCAGAATTCCAAAAGTGAGGCGATGGTCCGGAACTGCATGGGGAGGCTGTTCCAGGTCCTTGCAGCAACGTTGGAGAAGGAGCTTCCTCCACTACTGCTTCTGTGGATGTGGGGATTATAGGCTGGAGTGCAGTGTTCTTGATGGCTGGTGGAGGTTCAGGCGATGGTTAATGTAGGTGGATCTTTGGTTGTGTAGAGCCTTGTGTGTGGGTCTTAGCGGGTGAAAATGCTTACAAGGGATTTATTTATGTAGATATTTCACTTAGTTTGTCAATTTAATTTGGACAGGATGTCACAATATTGCTTGTCTCTAAACGCTTATATCATTGGGTAACACTCACAATTATTGAACATGTATTAATCTTACATAACCAAAAGATAAGGATTGGCACACGGGTGTATTTTCAAAAGTGTTTTATAATATTGCAAAAAAGATTTTATAAAAGGGGGTACAAAAACAATTCATAACACAATAAGACCAGAAGTTACTGCTGTATACAAATTAATGTTCTTCCTAGTCGCTATTGTGACGACCTTTTCCTAAATAAATTATACATTGATAAAGAAGAAAAAGGTGTAAATGTCGACGTTTCGGTCTATTTCCGGCTTCCGTCCACTAGACCCTCTTAAGGACTCTAAATAAAAGAATGTTTGACCCATGAAATGAACATGGAAAAAGCAACTGTTACCATTTACACTTTGAACAAATTTAGTAAAATGAAATATCACCCATGTCAAAGAGAATAGACTAGAATGGTGCCTTATTAAAAGAAGAGAAAGATTCGACAAGTGAGTGTACCATGAGGCCGTTAATGGGTCTGCACCTCGATGCCGACTGTTCATGTGGATTCACTTTGTGCAATACAGGTACGAGATACAATACGAACCACTTTAGATGATACTAGATTAGATTAATATCAACATGTATACCTAATTGTTTCCTCATCTTGTTGCAGAGGTTCTAAACTGTTGATTATACACAGTGGATGAGGTTTTAAATACCTATTCCTAGCCTGCAGATCTATCGGCTCAAACAAGAAATAAGTCATACTTTCAATGTGCTTTTGCATCAACAGTTAATTTGAGGCTATATTGTTTTTCAATAGGGCAGAAATGTTAGTTAACGTTCACCAATGTATGTGAGCCCAGTACTCCGGAGGTATTTAAAAGTGGCACGTCTTTGTATACAGAGTGATTGAAAAATCGCTGCTGTAAAGCAAATGTCTTAATAACTAGATTAGCCATCTAATTTCTTAAATCGTTGTATGCATACACAGTTGTAAACTCGACAATTATGGACGAGGGTCCACATGACTTAATCGAACAGGTACTATAAACACCATATGCGCTGTGGATGTGGAGTATTTCTAAAGATGTGAACATGTCCTGTTTGAACACATTCAGACGTTGTGTTTTATTGATTACAGCAATTTTTAAACTTCTCCTTTTATACAGTCGAACCAATATTGGCCTTAAGAGCCCTTTGTTAGGATCTGATAAACAATGTAAGTCAATCTTTTAACGAAAAGTTCAAGTTTTTTCTTGATATACACTAAGGATATTGTAATTAGCATTACATTTTAATGCCTTTGGATATAGATATGGATTACTTAATATCCACACTGATGTCAAAACCTTGTCAATCATCTCAAAATATGATTACTGCATGCAATTACAGAAAAGGAATATTAGATCTGTTAAAATAACAGTCAATTTTAGTATCTGTCTTGTCAAGCATATAAGGAATAGCTTAACACTAATCCGTATCTGTGTTTAAACTATACCAACCTCTACGTGACCATGTGAGAGATGGTTACTATATACTAATTTCTTCTCCTTTTAGTATTTACTATAACTGCACAGAAGCAGGTACATCTATTGTGATTCTCAGCTAATTGTACGAGACATATGATCGTTACGTCAGTCTCTCAATAGGACTGTTGAAGCCCTCTTTCATAATCACTGAAGTAAGTGACAAATAATGCTGTGTAGTCACTCACTCTGTTTGGTATAATATCAGCTTAGATCGGTGGAAGTGAAGATCTTCTGACTCACTCACTCGTCGAGTCTTTTCTCTTCTTTAAATAAGGCACCATTCTGTTCTATTCTCTTACACACGGGTGATATTTTTTATTTAAAGTCCTGAAGATGGTGTAGTGGACATAAACCGGAAATAGACCGAAACGTCGACATTTAGGAAAAGGTCATCACAATAGTGACTAGGAAGAACATTCATTTGTATACAGCAGTAACATCCTGTCTTATTGTGTTATGAAATGTTTTTGTACCCCCTTTTATAAAATCTTTTTTGCAATATTATAAAACACTTTTGAAAATACACCTGTGTGCCAATCCTGATGTTTTGGTAATGTAAGGTTAATATGTTGAAATAATTGTGAGTGTTGCCCTTTGATATAAACGTTTAGAGACAAGCAAAATTGAGACAGCCTGTCCAAATTAAATTGACAAATTAAGTGAAATATCTACATAAATTAATCCCTCCTAGGCACTTTTACCCGCTAATACTATTTGCGCAAGCCGTCAAGGGTAGATTGGGTTTCCCATTTTTATTGATATATATTGTGTGTAGGTCAGCAGCTTTAATTGGCACCTCTTCTCTAAGAGGAGCCAGTGAAGTTGCCTAGGATGTGGTGTGGGTTCATCAGGGGATGTTGAGGATAAGTCGGGCTGCAGCGTTCTGTATGGTTTGAAGTCTCTGTAGGAGGTATGAGGCGATTCCTACATGGAGAGTGCTGCCATAGTCCGGTTGGCTGGGGATGAGGGCCTGTATCATAGGGTGCCTTGTGAGCAGGTGGAGCCACTTGGAGATCTTATGTAGCATACATAGAGTGAGGAAGCAGGCAAAGAAAACAGCGCTCATCTGTTATTTAATAGTAAGCTTGTTATCAATCATGATTCCAAGGTTTCTGGAATGGTAGGCGGATATCGGTGCCAGTTGCAGGTCTGAGTGCCACCAATAGTCATTCCAAGGGTCGATGTTGTTGCCGAAGTTCAGTACTTTAATCTTGTCTGTGTTCAGCTTAAGGCAGTTGTTCTTCATCCAGTCGGGGACACTTGTCAAGCATGTGTGAAAGTTGGTCCTGGTGGTGGTAGGGTCATCGGTGAGGGAGAGGATGAATTGATTGTCCTCTGTGTAGGATATTATGTTGAGACAGTGAGAAATGACCATGTTGGCCAGTGGTGTCATGTATGTGTTGAAGATCATAGGGTGGTGGGATGAGCCCTGGGGGACACCACAGATTATATCCTTGGGTTCAGAGGGAAAAGGTGACAGGCAGGCCCTCTGTGTTCTACTGGTGAGGAAAGAGGTGATCCATCTTAGTGCATCCCCTTAGATGCCAATGTAGTGCAGTCTTTCGATCAGTGAGTGGTGGGATATGGTGTTGAAGGGTGTGGGATGCTGTGAGCACAAGGTAAGTGTTTTTATTTATTTAATTTTACCTATCCCATCAACTATTGACTTCCCCCCGCCCTGCCACCGCCCGGTCCCAACACCGCACCGTTCTTACCTGTGCCGGCCACGCTTGTCCCCTACCACATGTGAAAAACATTGTAACACATTAAGAAGCACTTTCTTTTTACCTCAATGTTACGCCATGCAGAAATTAACTTTAGGTGAAAGAGAAATACTCCTCTGTGGAGGAGCCAAACCTACTCTATGTATATATTTAATTGCTCAGACTGGCCATGCAGACACCAGGACTGTTAGGCCTGACTGGCTTTTTCATTTAGTCTCTGTGATAGTTGTAATGACCCATTCAACAATTGTTCGGAAAAATGGATGATACAGGATGCAAAGAGTTCTGGTGTTAAGTTGATTCCATAGGTGAGTGGCGGAGAAGCAGAGAAGAGACAATGGGGCATATTTACAAGCAAGTGGCTGAGCACGGGTTGGCTCCAAAATTGCTAACGCTGAGGTTCATCACTTTAGAAATGTAGGAATGCGCCGTATTTACAATATTGTGGCTCATCCCAGCTTTTCTCTCTGCACTGGCACTAACATTGGCTGCCTAGCACCAATACAGGAGTCCCTTCCTGCTCATGAACAATCATTCATGGTGTTCTGCTGTTTCTATGTGTGCTGCACAATGCAGCACACATAGAAACATAAAAAACTAGGAGAAATATAGCCTTTCTCCTCGTTTCACTATGTTTAGCCCAGGTTTTCACTGGTCTTCATTTTGGCTCTGCCTCCTATTTATGCCACCGTTGTAAATAGGGGGCAGCGTCAAAATCAATGGGTATTGCGGCGGAATGCCTACTGCAACACCCATTGCCCACCCCTTTCACGCTAAGTGTAGCATGAATCGGGCCTTATTTAAAAGGCGTGTTAAGCCACGTTAAGTGGCTTAACGCCACCTTGTAAATAAGGCAAAGCAACTATCGCCACAGGAACATTGTTAAAAGCGTGCTCACTCCCTTAGACTGGGTAAAATTGGCCTATACTTAATTGGCACATTTAATTTACTTGTAAGTCCCTAGTAAACTGGTGGTGCATGTATCCAGGGCCTGAAAGTTACATAGTAGGCCTTGAAGGTCCATCGGGCATGGGCATTGCATTTAAAAAGTGGAAGATGTGGGTTAAAGTTTTGCACGTCCTGGTACTGAAAAACTACTGTAAGTCCTATCTCTCCCATTGGATAACATTGGGTTACCTTATTACATTTAATACGTGGTAGGATTTGATTGGGAGCAGATAGAAATATCATGTTTGGATTCACACTAATTGTAATTGAAATCCTCTTCAACTGAAATTTGGACTAAATTACACTTTTAGAAACTCCTAGCCATTTGTGCATTCTGCCAGTGTCCTGGGTCACATGACTGTGAATGGCCCTGCTATTGGGTTTTCTATATTCCTCCCAGACAATGAGATAAAAAGGGACAGGTGTTGGCAGGGGGCCCTGAATGACTGAAGGCAGAGCTGTTCTCTGCCCCACTTACACTTCAATGGACTTTCCTCCAGCTTATACAAAGGAACCTGACAGTAGTCCTGTGTCACCTCAGACTTCTTGATGCTTTCACAGGGAGAGAGAAGAGCTTTCCAGAACCCAATGTGGGGGTTGTATAGGGGATTCCCCCACTTCAAAGGCTGGTACACATAATACACATTTAACATCCAGAGCCACTCATCATAACAATCCCGAACCTGTGGGCATTACAGAAAAATGACTTCTTTGAATACCAGAGGACTGCCCCGCTGCTTGAGGCCTGACTTGTCCCCCAGAGGACTGTCTTGCTGCTACCAGAGGACTGCCCTGCTGCTTGAGAACTGCCTTGACCCCCAGATGGCTGCTCAGCAGCTTTGGGCCTGCCCATATCTCTGAGAAGGAAGACTGGACCTGTTCCCATTCATCCCAGGCTGCTACCTGAGTGACTCCAATGGTCAGTTTGCTGACCTTCTGTCTGAGCCACAGAGACACAACAAGCTCCAGAGAACTCTCTGCAAATGCCAAGTTGACCTGCTGCAACTGGACCTGTCTGGATCTGAATTAAATCTGCCTGAGCCCTGCTGTCCTCTGTTAAAGCGAGTCCCTGATCCCCAAGAGGTGCCTTCCCAGGTCCTGGACCCTTGGCTGGTTCAGAATGCACTTTGCTACAAGAACAGGTGAAATCCTGATGTTTTGGACTCTTCAAAACCATGAACGGGCCAGTTTGTACCAAGAATCTGCAGCCCGTGGTGACCAGCAAAGCAAAGCCCCATGAAACTCTACTCTTCCCGTTACATCGACCACTAGTGATGACTGGCAAAATGAGATCTGCACTTCGCAATACAGCAATGACAGCCCACTGTGACCACCAACGTGAAACCTAGCAACGTTGGTCTGCAACAGTTTACCGGATGTTTGCGCTACAGCGATGACTTCTCATGATGATAGAACCAGCTCTTCATACTACAGCAATGACCACGCATGCCATTCTCCCTGCTCCTCGGTGCCTCCTCCACCATGAAAGGAATTCTTTGGACTAGATTTTGAGAAGGTAATTTTTTCAGTGGGACTAGCCTTGTCCCTGCATTTGGACTGCATTCCATGCGGTCGGCCTAAACGTCAGACTTTTCACCAGTCTAGCACTACCAGATGACCACACATGGTACTTTGTGCTTTATGGTGCTGTATCTACCTAAGGTGTTGAAATTGCATATATCCGGTTCTACTGATCGGATTTTGTCATGGTGGTAGCCTTTTATTTATTAAAATGCATTACATTTTCTAAATAGGTTTGAGATTTTTCTTCTGTTGTGTTTTCACTTTATTACTGTTCATGGGCTGCATAAATACCTCACACATTGCCTCTAAGTTGAGCCAGACTGTTTTTGTTCCAGGCTAACAGGGGGATAAGCACAGTTTAATTTGGTGACTTTTGTGGTTCACCCTGCCAAGGGTGTTGCTTAAGTAGGGTTTCCACCCCCCTCAACCTATAACCAATTTTCTTACAGTATATTTTAGGAATATTTTGGTATGAATGGAAATACTGCTGAGACCAATTGCGGGGAAACATGGAGGAACGTTTGAGGAACCTGACCAATACATTTGGGAAGATGAGATAAACAAAGATGGAAGGTGAGAGGAAGACGTATTAAAGAAACTGTTGCTGGAAAGTGAATGGTACCTAAAGAGAAAATAAAATACAAAACGAGGCACATAAGAGACGTTTGTAGCACCTGAATGTCCCCATCACCCAGTATGCCTGAGCTGGTATCTGGAATGCTGAGATTTAATGATGTAATGGAATGTTAGTGAATGGTGCGAATGGAAGCTGGGAAACAGTGACAGCAGAAGGGAGAATGGAGCCCTAACATGACTTCCCTGCTGTTGCTGTAATGGTCTAAAGAAAAATACAGAACTTATGACCAACTTGAATGGCTCCTGACTCTCATACAGAGGCTCTGCCTTCCAACTTTAACACTTTGATGATGATTGCTTAGCCATAAGCGCTATATTTATTGTAGAATGAGCTCTCTTCAAGGCGGGTGTGTATCAGAGGAGCATGAGTTTAGCATATTTTGCACAAGGTGAATGTATCAGTCAACAAGTGGTCATGGATAAGAGTGACAGCAGGTAACATAGTCTGTTAATCCACATGAAGGTACAACTAACATAGGGGCCAACAGTTAGTTAAATGCTCAACTTCTTTTTCTAATCACTGTCAGATATGAAATGAAGGAAGATGTGTACAGCAGAAATAATATAGTTTTCAAATACCCATAATTCGATATTATCCTCACAAAACCTTTATAGCAATTGGGACAAAGCAGTGCTGTGGTGGAGGCCATGGATTGCAAGATCACAAACCATTGGTGGCAACATTCTGCCTTCTCACATTCTTTGTACTGCTGTGGAGGACTACAGATTTAGGGCCAGATGTCCGACCAATTTGCGAGTGAAAAATCTGTCACAAACTGATTTGTGCATGCAAAAATAGATGACCACAATTTACAAATAGCAACTCGCAATTAGCGACTCGCAAATTACAATGTACAGACCATGCGTAAATTGCGAAAATGTGCAAATTGGCTCATTTGCGCATCTAAATTACCGCCAATCAGAACCAGGTGGTAAACAGGCCCAACCTATAAAAAGGTGCTCAGAATGCATCTGAAATCTTTCAACAGTTGCTGACCTGTATGTGATAGCAAGGAGGATGCAGATACTGGCTGCTCAGCAGAGGGGGCGGAGACAGGAGAGGATTTTCAGAGTCAGGCTGACATTGTTTGAGAAGACAGAGGTAGAGATATATGACCAGTACAGGCTGAGCAGCACTGTCATCCTAGACCTCATAGACACCCTGAAGCCACAATTGGAAAGCAGAAATCTGCACAGCGATTCAATCCCCACACATGTGCAGGTGTTGTGCTCCCTCCACCTATTGGCCACTGGTAGCTACTAAGATGTCATTGCAATGGCTGGAGGTGTGTCGCAGATTGTGCTTTCATGTTTCTTACACAATTTCCTAGATACCATGCTACACCACATCTACCAACACATCTATCTGCCCAGGAATGATGTTGAACTGGAAAATACAAAAATTCAATTTTATAGAATAGTAAGATTACCACAGGTCATTGGGTGTATAGATGGGACCCATGTGCCCATATGTCCCAACTTACGCGTGGAATACATATTCCGTAATAGGAAAAGCACAAATTCCCTCAACATCCAAGTTGTCTGTGACGCAAACAACATCATCACAGATATTGTTACCAAATATCCAGGAAGCACACATGACTCATACATCTTCAGACACAGTGGCATATACCAAAAATTAGAGAGAGGTGACTGTTAAAGGATACCTACTAGGTACTGAACTCTCATGTCCACTGTGAAATGTAATTGCACTATGGTGTCTGCATCATATATCCCCCACCAGGTGACAGTGCGTATGCCCTGCATCTATGGATCCTCACACCATACCTGCCTCCCACCAATGCGCCTGAGAGGTGGTACAAGAGGGCACATAGACGAACCAGGTCAGTCATTGAGTGCACATTTGGCATCCTGAAATCACAATTACGCTGTCTTCACAAGAGTGGTGGAGCCTTGCAGTATGTGCCTGAGACAGTCTGCAAAATCATGGCTACCTGTGCAATACTCTACAACATTGCCTCCAGGCGTGGCTTGCCCCTGGAGGTGTTCGATTCAGACTTGGCAGATTAAGACCCTGGCCCAACAGCCAAGTGATGGAAGCTCAGCAGCAGAGGGGAGAAGGCGCAGGGAACACATAGCCAGACATAATTTTTCAAGGTACATCATTACATTGTCAGTCTACACACAACAAATTACACCATGAAATGTCAATTTCACTAAAAGAATATCACTTTGTTTGAAGGGCATGTCAATGGACAATGCTGGACAACCTGTCCGTCACATTCCACATTACCAACTTAAACTAGAAATGTCATGTGGTTACTGCGCCACGCAAAAAATAAGAGGCACTTTTCTAGACGAAAAATAATTTTCTGCTTCTACGTTCAGCATGTGGCGATCTTGCACATGAGATTGGTGGCTGCCGACTGCTGCTTCGCCACTGCATAGGTGTATCTGCAGTGAATACGCTGATGCGGCTGGACACCTCACTGTCAGCTGTCTCTGTGGCTCCCCCTGTAGCAAGCATGTTAGTCTGGATTGCCTTAACTGCAGCTGTTGCAGCCCTCGTGCATCGTCACCACTTTAGTGGCCCATTTCAATTTGCAAGCCAGGGTGCGCTTGCTGTGTTGCATTGTTGCTGTTGCCAGCCTACCAATTGCCCTGCTCATTGCATGCATTCTGTGTGCCCTGCTGCGCTCCATTCTTCTGTGCTGCAGTCTCTCCTCAAACAACTCGGTGCATAGCTGCTCAATAACCTCTGTAAGGGCATCATATTTACCCTCTATGCAGGCCTGGTTTTCAGCCATATGTTGGGTGATGCTTTACATTAATCAGCCCTATCGGCTTTTGTTGCAGACATTGAACCTTCAATATGGCCTGCCCCAAGCCACCAAATGAGTGCCTGCTCCAGTGCGTGTGAGAGTGTGCATCTGAGGCTGAAGCCGCCCTCCTGACTGCTGTGTCGGATGCAGAACCCGGACCCTTGTGGCCAGAGTGCGATGTGATGGTGCTTGCTGCTGTGTTGCTGGTATGTCATGTGCTGGAGCCTGTGATGCAGCACTTCCCAGGACATTAGAACAAGATGGCTCATCCTACCCTTCCTCCATATGGACCTGATCCTGCTGCACATCACTTACAGCTCCCCTTGGCTCTCCTCCCCGAGGTGTATCTGTGTAACAAAAGAGGAAATAAAGGATATACTCTGAGTCACTATCTCAGTGGTGGTACTATGTTCACAAGTTATATCAGTTCCTAACTGCACTGTCCATGTTATGTACTACATTTCCCATAATGCACCAAGTGTGACTTTTGGATCATGTGGAGGTAACATGCAGATGCAGGTGGGTCTGGGCGAGGGGTATGCCTCTATCTCAAGGGTACCTTCCACCATTACCTCTGCTGCTGAAGCTTCAGGAACATTGGATGGGCCTCCTCCTGTTGCTTGTGCTTCACGCAGCCATGCTGCCACCCTCTCCTTGGCCCTGGAGTGCATGTTGTATCAACTTTTCTTAATGTTGTCCAGGGACTGATCAGTCACACCCAGGGCATTTATGTGAAGCTGAATGTCTCTCCAGATTTGCCTTGTCTCTGATTCAGGTACAGTGTGTGATGACTTCCCCAAAGCCTGCTTGTGGTTGTTGCAGCATTCTTCAATCAATATGTCCAGTTCCTTCTCAGAGAATTAGAGCTTGCGCAGCCTCTCCTTCCCTGCCTTCTCACTGGACTTGCAGGACATCTTGCTTGTCTTTGCTTGTTTGGCTTGCAGTGTTTGACTGTGCTGCTGCACCTTGCCATGTGCTGTCAATTTTGTTCAGAATTCTACTTGGACACAACTTCCTGGTTCGGTGTCAATCTGCTCTCCCAGGAAGTGTTATTTTTTTTTCTATTTGCACATGCAAATTGGCCTTTCCAACCATGCTCGCTATTTGCGCCTGCAAAAAGCACTTTTTAGCTGCGTACGCTATTTGTGTTCGCTAAGTGAGTCGCTAATTGCATCATCGCTAAATTGCGCTGCGAGTCATTTGCGAGGTGCAAATTGGTGTACACTTGGGTACATACATTGTTTATTGCGACTCGCAAATTGCAAATTGCTATTTTACGCAAATTGTGAGTCGCAAAATCAGGCGGTCGTACATCTTCCCCTTAGAGCCTTAAGTACAAAGCCATTTTGTGGTTGCAAAGCGTCTGATTCGTAAAATCACAGGGTTTGCGACAGCAAAAGGGCTTTTTGCTATGTACTAAACCCTTTTTGTGATTTGGTTGCAGGTTACCAAATCTCAAAATGGGTTTATAAACCCATAACAAATCAATATTTGGAAGGGGAGTGTTAAAGACGTCAGCTCCAAACACCAATTAGATAAGGCAGTGTTCCTTAACCTTTTGATGTCTGGGGACTGCCAGTGGACACCGGGGACCCCGTCTAAGCAATTTCCATGACTTGAACCTCATAACAACACCCTAAACTACAGAAACATATGTATATTAAACAACTTCATAAATGATTGAATATTTTGGGTAATACACAGGCAAAAGATATAAAACAATTGAAATTTACATTTTGATGGGAATGTTTTAGAGTTTCAAGATTTGAGTTTATTTCTAAAAGGCAAAGCTATGTGATAGTCTCTAACATATTTAGTAGACTTCTTTTCTTAGACTTTTTTTCTAAGGTATGCTTTTTGTTGATAAACATTAGTCCTTTATTTAAGGTCACCTTTTGTCAATACTACTGTTCGTTGTACTTGAACTGCTTCCGAGAATCAAGCTCAGGATACCAACTCAGTTTTAGCTTCCATTTTCAAATTCCCTAACATTCACAGAACGTTTTAAAAACTACAGTTTTACATTAGCTTTTTTATGTAGATATACTTTATTAATCTGATAATATTATTCAATTTTTTCAACCGTTTTGGAAACCCTGACTAGGTGTTACGGACAACAAAGGGTCCACGGCCCTCAGGCTAAGAACCAATGTGTTGCAGAATATATCGATGTTTTATAACCAAAACCCTCTTACAAAATATTGAAATTTTACACACACCTTAAAGGATGGTGGTATACCATTCGCAATTGTGAATGTAAAATAAAGTTTGTTGGGAAACAGGCAGTGGTCCATAGAACCACTTCAAACTCTCAAACAAACAAAGTTTTTTTTTTTTAATGCAGATGCAGCCCTGTTATCCATTAGGAAAAAGGGCTGCATTTAAAGAAAATTAGACTTTATTTAAAATGTGGCTGAAAATCCCAGCAGGCCACCATTCTTAGATGGCATCTAATCATATATAGTCACAAATTGTATCCTATCTTATGATTACTGATGAGGTAGGTCGGACTGCGTTCCCCTACAATTCAGAATTTTGAGGATCGACCTATTAGTACATAGGTTCAGTTCACAAACTTCCCTTCCAGTCACAAAAAGTCAGTGCACTATTTGCACCTACTTTATGAAAATGGACATTTTGTACATTATGGGCATGTTTACTAATGATTTCTAAAATGCACTGCAACAAGCAAAGTTGTGCTGAGTTGCACGAAACGAGAGTGTAGAAAAGCTGTACATTTACAAAGAAGAGAGGATTTCTGCTCTCTTCTTGTCCTGGTGTTCTGTATGCTGCCTAGTGCCACCCTTGAACCATAGTGAAAGGGTACCTGTTTTATGGTCAGGATTGGTTTTGGAATTGGGATTGTACAAACAATCCTTAGAAGCACTATGCTTAGTAATGGCAGCAGCTGCAATGCTTGTTACAAATCACTTTAATGTGTGCTCCAGGGACAATAAGATACTAATGCTATCACATAAACCTGAAATTTGAATCACTAATTTCACATAAAGACCAAAGGAAATGGAATTACTCCACAGATGATGGCAATGTATGGCAGTTAGAAGGCCAAATGGAGTATGGATTATTTCTGTCACTTTTAAATGGCAATTAACAGTTCACCTAGAAGGGGGTGGCATTGGGCAAAACAAAGGAAGAACCTGGAGCAAGTTATGATGGTCTGTTTTTATTTTAGAAGGTATGATTGCTACTGAGAACTAGGGAGAACTTATTCACACCTACTCCAAAGTAGGTCAATACCCCCCTGAATTTTCCCAATGCTTCTAGACTAAGGTTATCAGTCCACGTTTAAACAAAATATTGACTTCTTAACAACATCCTTACAGGGCAATATGAGACACTTTTATGGCCTGCAAAGAGGAAATGACCATGCAGGACTTTACTGTATCTGTGCGTTCCCCCTCAGCCATTCCACATAACTGTTGACATACAATTACCATGCTGCCACTTGCCAATGCTGGCACATAATATGATCTTCTTTTGCTTTGCATAGACTAGTCTTTCCATTATGTCTCTAACATTTTAAACGTCATAGAAGGACTAGTATTTCTCAGAAATGCAGACTGCTGATGTTAGGATGGCAGACTGAGCAGCAAGTAGCCTGGGCCGTTTCATGGTACAGGGCCGGCTTTATGGCAGTGCGACCGGTGCGGCCGCACTGGGCGCTGTCCTTTGGAGGGGAACGTTTACCTCAGGGGGCCGCTGTGTTTAGTAATAGTTTATGACTGTAAAGATAAGGGGAACTTTTGCCCAGTGATAGTGAGAGAACCTGAAGAGGTGGTCATGGTGTATGAGGAGTGCCAAAAATGATTGCCGCACCAGGCGCCACTAGCGCTAAAGCCGGCCCTGTCATGGTATATGCCACATAAGTGGTTCTATTGTTGCCATACCTCACCGAAAGTTTTATATCTTCATGTTAAATACAACTTTTTACTCTTGAAAAAATGTTCCTTCAGGAATGAACACATCAGCTGATATTTTTATATAGAAGTACTTTCACTATGATTCAGCCATCTGTTCTACAACTTTGCGACTCTACTGTTTGAAGTCTTCTACACTTTATGACCGGACTGTACAAATAGACATTTTCCAGTACTTTTCAGTATTCAGGATAATATGTATGTTTGCTCTCTGAGCTAAGGAGAGAACAATAGTTCCTGTGGTAATAAAGCCTCCTCCATATAGGTTACATTTTCTAGACTGTTAATTCATACCACCTTATGCTTCTCTCACCCCAGTGTTGAGCTCTCTTAAATAATGGTGTGTGTCAGGTAGTGAAGCATACCCAGGACTTGAGTTTGTTATACCTAAAACAATGCACTCTCTCCTAGCGCCCTCTTCTAAGCTAGTTGGGTCCCTATGCAGTACAGCTAATTGTTCCAGTGGGATTTTGGGATCCAGGCACATACTATGGATCTATTTACTTTCACCCTGAGAATTCAGCTGCTGGAAGCTGTCAAAAGCTGTGCGGGAAATTGAAGGAGAAAAGGGGAATTGATGGGGAAATTGGGCCTGAAATGATTGATTCACCTTGTAATTTCTAATTTCTTTGAGGATTTCCAGGATTCAACATGAAATCCCTGTCAATTCTGCATCTTACAAGCTAACAAGAAATTATTCTAGGGGCACAACACTAGCACAACCCACAACCAGGGCACTTGTGTTTGACTATTTTGGAATCCTGAGGCCTTTTCGTTCTTAAGTTCTTTCTTAAATTGAAAATGAGCAGTGAGTGAATGAAGAGTATTTCACTCATTTGCTTACTATCAAAGTGACCTATTCCCATGATGATCTTGAAGTTAATCCATTTTGACAGCCCAATAGATTTACTACGCAGTAGTCTAACAAATGTATCCTTAGCACTCTTCAAATGCACCAGTGTGCAACCGTATAAAATATAAAGGTGTAATCAATATATCTTAACATGCACTCGGTCACCAAATAGGGAATGTGTATATTCTTTGATCAACTCAATACATGGTAGTAAATGAGGGCCTGATTTAGACTTTGGTGGATGAGATACTCTGTCACAAACGTGACAGAGATTCTGTCTGCCTAATTACAAGTCCATTATTTGCTACAGCACTTGTAATATTGCAGACAAAAGACCCAATATTTATTTGACAGAGTACCCTTCTGCCAAACTCCTATAGCTAATGAGACCATTTAGTTTATATGTTTTTTTTTAGCATTTTAGTTTTAAAGGACAAATTTCCAATTGAGTACATGAAATCATTTTGGCGCTGCATCAACCTTGAGAACGATATTTGTAAACTGTGCATCCAAAAATGCTCCTGCATTCTAAGCCTGTCACACAAGGGCCCAAAAACCTCAGAAACATATATTTGGAGCTTCCAGTAAAACCTATGTCATTTAACAAATTTATTTGCAGAACATTGTTTTAGAGTGCACCATTTTGCTAATAGTATTTCAAATGTTCATGGGGTCTATGTCCTCAGAGCTGTCCTAAAAAGAATGTCACTCTTTCTCCTTTTTTCTCTCTCTTTCAGCTCTGTTGCACAAGGTAAAACGGAACTGTTAGTTTTGTACTTACTTTCTAAAGTTCAGAATTATGCCTCTGCTTCTTTGTACCAAAGTTCTCCAGGGGGATCTGTATAAAATAAGCAAACAGCGGAACAGTGGGTGCCATGAGGCATTAGAGGCCTAGAGAAAATAAAGGCATAATCTCTGCAGTAACCTATTTTCATATCACTTGATCACCCTAGCCTCCAGCAAGAGGGTTATGGCTGAGTTTCAAAATAGCAGTGCAGGAAGGTGCAGTGGGTTGTCTAGCAGCTGATGTACACTGTGAACTAATGTGGGGTTACATATTAACTCCAGGTCAAACAGATCTGCCTACCAGAAAAGTCAGATTTTTGGGGCCAAGGATGCAATCTATTCAGTACTCAGAGTACCGGGCGTATTGATAACTTAGGGGGTGAGGAAACTCCAGCCCATTGTGAGTAGGATTCTGTGGGTCTAATAAGAAATTACAGAGGAAATCAGTAATTCCAGGTGTGATTACCCCAGTAATTCCTCATTTTGGACCACACTTTTACCCCTAGATTTCAGCTCCTTTCCTTTATTTTTCATACCATTTGGGCTTCTGAGTCTATGCTTCTACCTTGAATGTCAAATATAGTACACAGGCACTCTTTTTAACGTCAACCCAAGCATCCCAAACAAATGCAACAGCTAAAAACTGCACCGTACAGTGTCTGTCCTCAGGTATTGTATTACTGTCTCATATTTATTTTTCTCCAAAGATCTTTTTAATACGTTTCCACAAACATGTGAGGGCATAGGTGTACATCAATCTATGCTACATTATTTACAATGCATCATGTGACGTTTTTTGTTCCACTAATTTTTTATGTAGTTTATGATCACATAATTCAATGTTGCAAAACCCAAGTCTAAGTCTACAGAATGTTGTGTGATCTTTGCATTTCCCCATCACCTTTTTTCCCTTTCTCTCAAGGTAGTCGATTTTTGAGAGTCTCTATTAATTTTGTTAACATTTCAGCCCAGTCAACCAAATCTTCTGCCAGATTTTCAAGCCTTCTCATATTTTTCATGTGGTGTTCGTCTGTCACAGTTCATTATATTAGATTCTGTGGTATCCTAGTAATGTGGTATCTTTAGTTACAGAACCTTGGAATGTGAGGTTCTGTAACCAAGGGTTTGTGGATCATTGAGGACTGGCTGCGGGGGCGGTTGGAGTCTTTCCTGCCTGTTCTGCGGATGGAGTTTTCTGTATTTGGAAGTACTCAATAAAGCTCTTCAACCCATCACCTATCTACTGTGCCTGACTTTTATGACGAGCGATTATGAACCTTAGAGGAAACTACAACGATACAAACAAAAAGGAACCGTCATCAAGGAAATCCAGAAAACAAGCAAAAAAAATGTATTGCCGACGCAACAGAAACTCCAACGCAAAAGAAGATGTCTGTGGCACTTTGTTACAACTTCAGCACTTCCAATGGTATGTCTTTCGCAGGCAAGGTATGTTTACAACCTTACAGTTATTAAGGACTGTCGGTTGACGATTCAAGCCCTGCATGGTCTGCGCGCTCCCACAACCCGTGAGTGCGAGATGGGATGACGTCAGAAGTCTTGGAGGCTGAGGTCCGAGATGTATTTCACGCAACGATGTGGCATGCAAACGTGAGGAGAGCATTTTGAATCAAGAAAACCTAGCACTGTCTCGAGTGCTGATCTCAACGTGACGTCTGAGGCAACAACGTCCAACACAAGCGGTCATTTTGCATCAGGAACTTCAAGCACTGTTTCAAGTGCTGGTCCCGACATACGACTCTAAACTACAAGCCGCCATCATTCAGTTAATTTGTAGTGCCTTCTTCGCTGATGGGCACAGCTTCATTTCTACAATGGTCGCTTCCTGACTTGAGGAGTCTGGTCCTGACTCATGGCTCTATACTACATGCTGTCATTCAATTAATCGGTAATGCCTTCTTCGCTGATGGGCACAGCTTCATTTTCACAATGGTCACTTCGTGTTGTGTGGAGTCGTGTGTGGTACATTCTTTCGATTCAGAGTACAGCTTTGAGTGTTGGTCACATGGTCTACTGCAACTACTCATCTACTTCAGCTTCTAGACCAGGCTTTGGCTACTCATGAGATAATAACAACACTTGTCACTCCCTAATATACTTTGCCACTGTATGATCTGTGTAACTTCTTTTTCATCATTTTCATTGTTTGTGGCCAGCTTCCCCAGACCATCTTGGTTTCCTTCATTGTTCTTAATATTTCAGAAGCAATTGTATAGTGGGTTATTTAATCTGTAATAATGCAAAATGTGCCTGCACCTCCATTTTTTCTTATCTCTCCAGGTGATCCACCGATACAGTGGATCAAATGGAAGAAGGTTTTTGCGCACTATACCAAGGTATGTGGTGCTTCTCTCAGCGCAGAGAGGAAAACTTCTTTGTTAATGTACTGTCTGGGTCCAGAAGGGCAAGAAGTGTTTGAACATCTGCCTGAGTTGTCAGAGGATGGGGTGGCCAATCTCAATGAGTATGAGATTTGTTTAAAAAAACATGTGACCGTCATTAGCTTTCCAAAATGATCACAGTGCTTGAGCGCTATCATTATAGTAAGGGAATGCAGTGTCACGGTGAGAGTATTAAACAATATATAACTGAATTGTGCAGGTTAACATCAATTTGTGGTTTTGATCATTCTTTAGATGAACGACTTAAGAGATCAATTCATGTTAGGTTGCTCTATAGAAAAGGCTAAAGAAGCAATGTGGGGAAAGGACAATCCTTCGTTGCGTGAGGTCTTGACCATGGCCAAAACACAGGAACATTCGAAAGCATGTGTTGAGGTCATTCTCAAAGACTTATTAAAAACAACCAAGACTGAGGGTGCCTCAGTCAAGGTTCGGACAGAAAAGGTTTCTGAGAACAAAGGTACTCAAGGGAAAAGTGATGTTTAGATGGCAAGACAATTCTCACTTTTCCAGGCAGATGTTATCGCTGTGGGGTGCTTTGTCACATGGACAATAATAACATCTGCACAAGGTGGAAAGCATTATGTAGAAAATGTGGGAGGAAAGGTCATGTTACCAAATGTTGTAGGTCTACCACCAGATATCGACTGTGACATTGACTTAGTAGAAGAGGTGGTTATCCTTCAAAATAAGGTGGAAAGTATTGAGGGCCTTTTTAAAATGGTACAAGTCAATGGAGGTGCAGTCAAGATGTTTGACTCAGGGGAAAAAATAACACTGCTTACTCGCACATTCTATGACGACAGGTTGAAAGACAAAGTAAAATTCATTAAACCTGACATCAAACCTCACGGGTATGGTGGTGAGCCAATAAAACTGGCTGAATACTTATGGGGTACGGTAGAATTTAAAGTTCATATGATACCTGGTAAGATTTACGTTTCTGTGAAGGGTGATTCATTGATAAGTTGGGAGCACGTTCTTTACAGCACCAGCAGCGGGGAGACCACAAGCCCCAGCAAGCAACGCAGCCGGCGTGGCGCTAACAACACAGACAACACTGTCCTCTGGTGCCTGGGAGCGCATTTAAGCATCTCGAGTCTCCTGCAGCATGGTAGACTGTTCTTTCCAGCACCGGGGAGACCACAATCCCCAGAAAACAACACAGCCGGCGTGCTGCCAATGACACCGGCAACGCTGTCATTTGGCACCTGGAGGCGCATTTTAGCATCTCGGGTCTCCCGCACCGCGAGAGCCCATTCTTTGCAGCACAAGCACCAGGAAGACCACAAGCCACAGCAAGCAATGCGGCCGGCGTGCTGCCAACGACGCCAACAATGCTGTCCTTTGCCGCCTGGAGGTGCATTTAAGCATCTCGGGTCTCCTGCAGCATAGGAGCCTGTTCTTTGCAGCACCAGCACCGGGGAGACCACAAGCCCCAGCAAGCAACGAGGCCGGCATGCTGCCAACGACGCCGACAACGCTGTCCTACGGCACCTGGAGGCGCATTTAGGCATTGCGGGTCTCCTGCAGCGCGGGAGCCCTATCTTTGCAGCACCAGCATGGGGGAGACCACAAGCCCCAGCAAGCAATGCGTGCGGTGTGCCGCCAACTACGCCGTCAACGCTGTCCTTTGGCACCTGGAGGCGCATTTAAGCATCTCGGGGTTTCCGCAGCGCAAACCATGAACTATAGTTGTTCTTATGTATCTCGGACCATTGGGCAGTAGTCTCTCTGTTTTCTTCGGTGCTTTGGAGTCAATTGTTTATCTTGTACTGAGTGGAATTTTTGTATTAGTATACTGCCAACAACAAGGAAAAGAGCATCAACAAGGGTATTTTGTGTGGGTGTACGCTTCCTCTAGCCCTAATCAATACAAATTATTCACACAAAATGGGAAAACGCAAGGCCCTTGATTGCCAGGCTAAGGGTAAATCCTCGAAAATAAGGAAGAGCGCAGATGAAATTTGCTCTATCGAGGAGATAGATAATCTAATTGAGGAAGTGGAGTCAAAGTTAAACACTAAATGTAATACAATCAGTAAGAGTAAAGCAAAAATTACTGCCTTTTATACTAGATACCACTTAAGCTCTCAAATAGAGAGCTGTACAGTAAAGGATTTGACAAAGGCAATAATTGAGACCCAGTGTAGAACCCGGAGCACTACTTCTCCCCAACACATTTCTATAAGCCAAAACCATCCCCCTGTTTATCAGGAACTTAAGGGCTGTGCACCAGCTACACCAAATAGAGTAGCGAGAGTAGGGGATCCATCTACACCGATAGTTTGCACCAATAGGTATTCCGCTCTAGCTCCAGAAATAGGGATTGATATCCCCAGTATGGTAACACATGCGCAGCCATCCAATTTAAACCTGCAGGAACTGCAACAACATGTTAATCTACAAGAGAAAGTTAGCCAAATCTATAAGCCAGCAGAAAAACCAGTTATACAGGCTAGGGGTTTAAAAACTAGTGAAAGTATGTATCTGATAGACAACCTTGTTCAGACATTAGACGTACTAACTAAAGAGGTCACTGACCTAAAGGCAATAATAGTTAATCTAAGTACTAATAATGGGCTAGCTGGGGAACCTGCTCCAAATGAACACTATGTATGCCGTAAAAGGAGTCAAACTGATCGCCAAGCTACATTAAAAAACAACTCGAGTATACAAGTTCCAGCAAAGGGAGATAAAAAATTGGTGGACCAATTAGTTGCTATGGAACCAGAGGGCTCAAGACCTGAACTACGTCACAAAACTCCCGAAAACAGGCACGATTGGGAACACAGAATGATCATTGCTCAGGGAAGACCTAGACCCGTAATTAGGGACGAGTTGACCAGGAGAGTGCAGAGGAACGCTACCCATACAAAAACACAACCTAACGCACATAGGGGGGACTATACCCATTGGTGTAGCACAGCACGGGAGCAGGATCAACATGCTGCACAGTATAAGGGATACCAATCCGCTGGCCACAAAGAAGATAGGCAGACTTTTAAAACCTGTAGGGAAACAGTTACCTCAAAGCAAATGGGCTGGAAAGTGGCTATGACGAACATTCCCAAACTCAGTCTCTCTTTGTATAGGGAGGATGAGTCCTTGAAAAATAAAGTAATACATTGGATCAGGCACAAGCATGATTGTAGATCTATAGTACTATCTGATCTACTTGAGATGGAATGTCTTACCGCCAAAAATCTAGCTTTCAACACCATACTCCTAACATTAAAACAAAAGATATAGCTGATGAACTAGTAGCCCTTGATCTGAGAACAGGCCCACTCTCTAATAGTCTAGTGAGATTTAAATCACACAATACCTGTGACCCTACAGACAGGAGTAATAAGGAATCTGCTAATTCTAGACAACAATCAAATTCTGACATTATAGGGGATAATTTGGAGGCCATTGATTGACAGTCAACTCTACCCCCAATACGTGAACAAAGCGTGAGGTCCCAAACTGCTTCTAACAAAGATCTAATTCCATATGACCTCATCGTTAAACATCATATCAATCAAGTAGACAGGGGAGAAATAGGAGCAGATTATGTTCCAGACAATCTACTTTCTAGGAGTAAACAAACTGAGCAATCAGAATTGCGTTAAATTAAAAGATGGCGAATGGCAGGAGTATATAAATCATTGTGAAATCTGCCTACTACAGGAAACATGGGCATTGGAAACTCCCTATAAGCTTGGGTACAAAACATTTAGTATTAACGCTACCCCCTCAGTAAGAGGCAGACTGTTGGATGGCCTTGTTCTCTGGGAAAAATCACCCTAAGTGTGAATATATCTCAGCTGGAATTTCTGGCACTAGACATAATGGGGATAAATATAGTAACACCTGATAAAACAGAAATCTATGTAATAAATGTCTATAATAGACCAAGTCCTTCTAGTAAGGTATCCTCTGTTATAGAGTCGTTAGATAAACCTTTGAGAACAATTGACCCTAGGGCAATGGTAATCGTAGGGGGGGGGGCTTCAATTGCAAATTTGAACCTATAGTCGGATTGGAAAACATATTTGAAGAGGAGGACTTGGCTAACAACATCCCCTTTTTAGAAGCTGGTCCTGCAGTACCCTGCACAGTCGCAGCTTCAGAACTGATTCAACTAATCTCAGGGCAGGGGCTTAGGGCCTGCAATGGTAGATTGCCATCAGACAGACCTAGCGCCCTCACATTTAGTAGGGCCACTACCAAGAGTAGCATCGACTTTATAATGGTATTGGCTAAGTTTAGGTCTTACACCCACGATTTAAAAGTGGAAACTAGAGGTGATAGCAACCAGTACCCCTTATGTTTGACACTAGTAGGTTCCCTTTTCCAACTTATAAATAGGAGAAATAACGTTAGTTACCCACTTCAAATTCAACCTACGGTTAGCAACAACCGTAGAGCCCTGAAATGGCCATCAATAGTGGGCAAAGATGAGGTCATGACAAAGATCTACAGTACCCTCTCTGATGTCTTCTCATTATACTCCAAACTGCCTATTTGAGAGATTCCTATAGTGTTGATCCACCATAAAATGATGGATAAACTAAAACCGATTTTGAGTAAGATCCCTAGAGGGAATGGGGTGCGGAATGCAGCTACACACACCTCAGTCAACCAGTGGTACAACAGCAAGTGTTGTAAAGCAAAGAGTGAGCTTATAGTGGCAGTAAAATCAAATGATGTTATAGCATTAAGAGACAAAAGGGCAAAATATAAAAGATTACTATCGCAAACAAAGAGAGAGTGGGATGATAGAATCTGGAACGATTTGATAATTGCAGCCAAAATTATGGATCATGAGGGTTTTTGGAGATTGATAGCCGAGCGTAATAAAATGGGGAGAAATAGCATGGGCCTTTTTTTTGGACAAAGGAACTTGGGTCAATCACTTTTTGAAATTGTACTCAAAGACATCCATTAAATCAACAAATACCAAGCAATATGATGTAACAAACCATATAGCAATTACTAATATGGAACAAACCTATACACCTTATTTAAGTATAGAGGAAACCTTGGCAGCAATCGACGCAATTAAACCCGGAAAAGGTCCAGGCCCTGATAAAATGCCAGATGATCTGTTGAAGCATGACAAAGCTGTCTGGGGACCATATACTAATCTTCTTTGTAATGCTGTGTCAGCAGGTGCCAAGTACCAGAATCGTGGAAATGGCAGAAATAACCACAATTTCAAAAAAGGAGATTGTTTAGACCCAGCAAATTACCGGCCGATAAGCCTTATTGATACTCTGCAAAAGATCTATGCTAAGCAGATTTTATCAAAGTTAAATGAGTGGGCAGAAGAAAACAATGTTTTATCACAGTACCAGGCAGGGTTCAGACCAAAAACCAGCACAATCGATCAGGATTTTAGACTTCTTTTCATGGGGTGGAAATAACCAATTTGAAAGAAAAGTCATCTGTAGATGGCTTTCATTGACTTGAATGCCGCTTTTGATCTCATACCAAGAGATTTGCTTTGGTGCCCTAAAATTAGGGCGTACCAGAGGAACTTCTTACACAAACAGTGAAACCTCCTGAAGATAACTTTGCGAAAGTCAGATGGGGGCCCAGGGGAGAACTTACTGAAGCAATTCCCATTAAGAGGCGTGTAAGACAAGGATGTGTACTGGCAACCACCTTTTTGTCCTCTATAAGTTAACGACGCCCCAAAATATCTTTTGGGGTGTAAGCATGATTCACCGAAGTTAGCGGGTTGCCAGTACCAGCCCTTTTATTTGCAGATGACACTATTTTAATATCTCAAACCCAGAAGGGCCTCAAAAATCTTTTTAACTCATTTAGCGATATGAAAGGCCTTGAAATAAATTCCTCCCAAAAAATATATATGGCAGTCAAACCGAACAAATTATTCAAGAAGAACATTTCCGTTAAAAAACAGAAGTTAGAATACGTATCGAATTTTAGCTATCTAGGATTCACACTTGACACCAAATTGACATGGTATCTGCATTTGCAAAATAGGAAGACCTTTCTGCTTCAAAATTTAGTGCCCGTATTAAAGAAACACCAAAACAGTATAACTAAGGCAGTGTTCACCCGCATTAGAAGTATATAAATATAGGGCACACTCATCAACCCTCTACCGAGCTGAACTCTGGGGGACCACCTGCAGAAATATGTTTGCGGTAGAAGAAAACAAGTTTTTTAGAATAATACTACGTCTTCCCGCACGTACACCAGTCATCCCCATTGTTATGGATTTGAACATAAAACGTATTGACCATCAGGCCATATTGAGACCAATGTTGTTTTGGGTATGATTGTGGACCACTGCAAAACTTTCACGTTACAAAGAAGGGCTAGAAGAGATTCTAAGATTCAACAATTGTGAAAGTTTCAAGTAGGTTAAGCATGTGCGTACATGGTTCTACAAACTTGGGTTGAGACATTTTTGGTAAACACCTGTACTATTGACACCACCCTCTAAGAAAATATTGAAAACAAAATTCTGGGCATACATGCAAAACAGTGTCTAACACAACTCAGACAATGGTAGATTAACATCCCAGTTCTTCTTTTAAAATCCCTTCCGTTCTTTGAGCAATTCTTGGATGAAATCCAACCACACTTGGCAAAATCATTGTACATGAAGTTTCGCTATGGTGTTTTGCAAGTCATATCCAATACAGTGAAATGGGGTTGGAAAAACGGAGATGAAAATGATGATTACTACCCTTTATGTCAATATCATGCACAAGAAAATGACTATCAAATACTATTCTTTTGCCCAGCATATGCTATCCCAAGGCGTAAATGGATTAAACCCAACTGTTGCAACTTGGGAATCAGGTCTTGTACTGATGCGAATAGAATACTAAAAACTGATTCTTCACAGAAAATAGCTTTTAGTGTTAGTAGATATCTGTTTGTTGTCAACTTATTGAGGCAAAAAAAGGCATGAAATTTCAAAATGTCATTTTTTACATTTGCTGTTTTAAAACTTCTATATGCATTCGTATGCATTTGCACTATATATTTGTCAGCACTTTAGAAGAAAGTCCTCTATATCTAGTTGTTTTAGAAAATTTGTGTATGAACTTTCACTTTATACCCGTTAGCACTTCAGAACTCAACCTATGACTATCAGAGAGCAAGCCTCTGGTCCATGGGTTTACATTGCTCTATATCCATATGTAGACCTGTGGGATAAGTCATGTGCTGTTTTAAGTACGCAAATCCACTACCATAGCATTTGCACTTTATTTTCCAATTTGTGCTGTTCCAAGTATTAATATACATTATTATAGCATTTACGCCTTAGCTTTGGACCAGAGCCTACGTAGAAAGTTTTAAAGTATTTATTTATTCTTCTATATTTTAACCGTACAGAATGACAAGTATAGTACTTTTTTTGATGATACTAGATGTGACCCATTGATCGGCTGGTATTTTTGCTATTTTTAATACAAATGTAAGAAATTGAAGATTTCTGCAAAATGCTTAACGATGTAATTTGTGATTGGCACCTACTTAGACTATGTTTTAAGGTGTGTGTTCCTAGTGTGTATGAATTGTTTTTATCTTGTATCTTTAACCCCTTGAGTGCCCCGCCCTTTCCACGCCCTGTGCCGGGCGTTTCATTAGCGGGCGGGGCTCATGACGAGATAGTCTCGTCATGGGCACAGCGCAACCGCGGCCCATGACGAGACCATCTCGTCATGGGCACTCAAGGGGTTAATGGGTTTTTTTCTTAAACCAAATAAAGATTATTGAACTAAATTGATAAACTGGATGCATCAACGTGATCTTTACGTATTTCTTGACTCAAATTCCATCCCGTCAGTGTTTGTGAAATAGAATCCATCAATTTTAATGTCTGGGGTGGATGTGATGATTTGTTGGATGAATTTCCGGAAATCTTTCGCGATGAGCTTGGATGTTTGAAAAACTATGTGCATGAGATTAGACTCAAAGCAGAGGCGCACCCAAAGGTGGCCAAGGTCAGGACTGTGCCTCTGGCTATCAAAGATAGTGTGAAGGTGGAATTAAACAGATTGATTTGTGGAGGGATAATAAAAGAAGTGGAAGCATCTGAATGGTTGGCTCCGGTGGTCACAGCCCGTAAGGCCAGAGGCGATGCAAGATTATGGATTGACTTGAGAGAATTGAATAAGGTAGTCATTGTTGATCCTTTTTCCCACCCCAACATCAGCGAAATGTTGTGTTTGCCCAATGGTGTGAAGCATTTTCATAGATGGACCTCAGATCAGCGTACCATCAGATTAGGGTAACTGATTCTTCACAAGACCTAACGTCTTTTGTCACCCCTTTTGGAAAATGTAAGTTTCTGCGAATACCCTTTGGGCTAATATCTGCAGCTTCTGTGTTTCAAAGGGCGATGGAAAGAGTTCTGAAGCGGGAGAGTGGCGTGAAGGTTTATCAAGATGATATGTTGGTGTCAGGGTCAAACACAGGAGAACACAATGGAGAGACTACGTGAAGTACTTGGGAAGCTGCAAAAGGAGGGGCTTACCTTAAAGCGAAGAAAGAGCAAGTTCAATGTACCTGTGATAGAGTACTTAGAGCATCTAGTTACTGCTTCTGGTATCATGCAAAAAAAGGATTGGTAGGCACAATTAAAAATGTATCCTCTCCACAAGGCAAGAAAGAACTTGTAAAATTTCCTGGATTAGCATAATTTTACAAGTTTGTTCCAAAGTTCGCTGAGAGGACTGTGCTACTTAGGTCTCTCTTAAAGAAGAGTGTAGAATTTTTGTGGTGTTATGGATGTGAACAGGAATTCAGGGATGTCAAAAAAGGATTCGGGGATGCATCTGACTTAGGAAGTTTTGATGCTAGGGATGGCATCATTATAATGATGGATGCCAGACCTAAGGGTTTGGGGACTGTGTTTTTTACAGAGGTCTGAAGAGGTTTATAGGACCATTTTATTTCCATCTCATAGACTCAGGGGTATGGAATTTAACTATTCAGTCATAGAGAAGGAGGCCCTTGGGGTCTTTTGGGCAGTTAGAAAGTTGAAAACGTTTTTGTGGAGCCATAGATTTGGGATAAAAATGACCATAAACTCCTTAAGGAGTTTCCAAAGAAAGGAATTGATCAGATTTCAAACCGCATCTTCCCCTTTCACGCTATGGTTAGCTTGAAAGGGGTGGGCAGTGACTGTTGCAGTGGGCGTTCCACCGCAATAGCCATTGCTTTTGACGCTGTACAAGGGCAGCTTGCATAGAAGGGGGCACCAAAATTATTACCAGGTAAAACCTGGTCATAAGTTGGGGACATGAGGAGAAATGCATTATTTCTCCTCGTTTTTGCTTTTTCCATGTGTGCTGCCTTGTGCACGCACACATGGAAAAAGCAAAATACCATGGATTGTTTATGTACAGGAAGGGACACCTTCCTGTACATAAACAATCCTCCCCTGGATGCAGACACCCTTGCACTATGGTGCAAGACTGCATGCATTGGCACTACACTGCTAAGTGTATCGCCATCGCAGGGGGAAACGCAAGGCTGCACCATATCCTTGAAAACATGGTGCAGCCTTGTGTTTCAGAAGTGGCGGAGTGAGGCGTTAAGCCATGACGGCTAACGCCTCACTCTGCCACTTCCTTGTACATATGGCCCTCTGGGTACGAGTTCTGGCAGACCCTGGAGTGGAAGTCCCTGGCCTGGGCTCTATTCTGTGGAACTCTGTGTCACAAAGTGCCTAGGGCACTGCCCGCTGTTCTAAGAAGGCCTTTCTGCCTGCCTGAGTTAAGAAGCTCTTACCAGGCCATGGGTCACAGCTCAGGTGGACCATGGGGTGGAAGACACCAGCCCTTGGTTCCCTTCCCTAGCCTGCTGTCTCACTTAAAGTCAGGGACAGGGTTCTACTTGTCTGGGAGGCGTAATTTGGTCACTCTTAACCCAGTCTTCAGGTCACGCATGCCATAGGAATGAATGTGGTTCCAGATGGCTGTGCTGCCCTAGAATTCTTGATGAAGGCTCATTTGATTTTTTTAGCCTGGCAGGGCTCCAGTAGGTCAGACACATTTTCCCAAATAGATCCCTCTTCCACTCATTGTGCATCAAGAAAGGCATCTAGCCTTCCTCCAGATTAGTAGAGTCAAAGTGCACGGGACCCTTGTCATCCGGCTGCTCTCCCTGGGTGCCGGAAGCACACCCATATATCAGAAAGACAATTGCAATTCACAAAATTCACCTCTAATAATAGGGACTTAATAGTGACAAACACATGCCAGACCAGCCTTGGAGTAAGTTAAGCACACCACATGTCCATTACTGTTTTTGCACCACACTATGACACTGACACCCTATAGGAAATATTTATATCTTCCAGACTCCTGTTGCATCTGCAAACTTCTGGGGGTGTAGCACCCAGCTGGAGGAGCACACCAGCCAAAATATCCTCACCAACTCAACAATTACCATGCCCACACAGGCAACCCCAGTACATGAAGATTTTTCTTGCAACAGCAAATCTTCTGCTGTGTTTTGCCCTTTCTCGATTCATCGACAGTGAAATCCCATAACCAATTAAGCTTCAAACATAGAAAACTGACTGGACGCCACCTTGTGTTATAACGTTGATGAGCTTTATATAGATCATGATGAACACTTGCAGCTATTTGCCATCGTCCATGGCATGAACCTGCTTCAAAGTAATCCTATCACCATTCACATGGTCTTACACTGCTGCAGGACAAAAATGCAGCAATCAATGCAAAGCAGCTACAAATAATAATAGCAGCAGTTCAGTGTGACCAATTGCATCTATGGGGGCCATATTATGATGTTGCAAGCCTGGAGGACTCTTAAATTGGTTAACCTGGGATGTAATTGGTCCAGCTTAATTGGTGATCATATTAAATAAACACTGTTATCAAGTTTCTATATAAATGAACCTGATACAAAATAACATGGTTATAAATCCAGTAATTCCACCATATTGTAGCACATACCACAGTTGACATGTAATGATGCAATGTATTAATGAAGGCAAGGGTCTTAAAAAAGTGTAAACAACCACACAGTGTGACAGTGTGTAAATAGGAGCTAATTTCATATACAATGTGTAAATAGGAGCTAATTTCATATACAATGTGAACATGCTTGTATTATGCCATCCGTAGATTACATGCCTGTTTGGTAGGTGCTGAACTGCCTGCATTTCAAGGATGTAGAGCACTAGCGATTTATGCATGTTCATATTGTATACTACATTCCAAAGACTTGGGCCACTCGGGCCTTAGGCATGTTCACATTGTGTGTGTAGATGGAATGGGTGATTAGTCCTACTGAAATTGTACTATTATTGTATTTTCAGATATCATCAGTGATGTTATTACTAATGTCATAGAACATGACTTGAGCGATGTAATATGTTAGGTCATAAGCAGTGATGTGAGGCAGCCAATCAGATCTTATCTTAAGTCTGCTGTCACACGGTTTGACACAAGGTGATATATCTTTACATTTGAACCTTAATTTCTCGAAAACTACAGAATGAACATTCACTAAATTCAAAAGACACGATATTTTCCTGTAGGGCTGTTCAAAATTACTGTAGGAAATTGCATGCAAAAAATGTGTTTTGGTAACCCCCCTACCCCCCTCCCTTTCTTATCTAGGCCCAGCTTGACGAAGCACCTTGAAACCTCCAAGGAATAAGTGGAGGGGGATGAACAATTTTCTATGGAAAGTTTCATTAAAAATCGTAAAACAGAGCCAAAGTTATTAGCAAAGCAAAAGATCAATTTTCTATGAAAACTCAGCACTAACTATAACTATACAGTACTGATAGATAGTTAAGTAGATATGATATTAAAGTTTTTATATATATATATATATATATCTATATCTATCTATCTATCTATCTATCTATATGTATATATATATATTCACTGAAAAAACCATAGGTTTCACACATGTTATAGTTAGCGGAAATTTTACTGATAAAAAACCAATGAAATTCCCCCGTTATAGTTAGTGCAGGAAACTATAACTCATGCGACCGCAATCCTCTGCTGATGCTAATACTGTATTTAGACACTTATTTGCCCATGTCTTCTTCCATAAATCTTTAGCTATACATATATTACAAATAATTTTTTTTCATAAAGACACATATGTCATCAGCAGAAGATTGCGGTCGCGTGAGTTATAGTTTCCTGCACTAACTATAACGGGGGAATTTCATTGGTTTTTTATCAGTAAAATTTCCGCTAACTATAACATGTGTGAAACCTATGGTTTTTTCAGTGAATTTGCAAGGTTTTTTAAATGCTAATTCCTAACTATAACGTGTGTGAAACCTATGGTTTTTTCAGTGAATTTGTACGGTTTTTTAAATGCTAAGTTACTTTACGCCATTCGTGGCGTGCGCGCCCACTTAACGCAGTTCGTTCCGTGCGCGCACGGTGCGCTTCGCGCACCGTGAGCACGCGGTGCGCTTTGCGCACCGCGCGCCCACTTTACGCAGTTAGTGCCGTGCACGCACGGTGGGCACACGGTGCGCTACGCGCACCGCGTGCCCACGTTACGCTAGATGGGCCATGTACGCACGATGCGCTTCGCGCACCGTGCGCACATGGAGGACATATTATGCGCTTCCTTGTGATAGGTAATCTGTTGAAATTTTTTGGGGAAATGCTGTGCTCTTATATGCCATGCACAAATGGTGGCCTTCGGCCACCATTTGCACACGGGGTGGAGAGAGTGGGTTTTTTTTTTTTAATAATTATTTACCGTACGCGTACGGTAAGCGTACGGTAAGCGTAATCGGTGAAATTTTGGAAAAATAAAAAATTACCGTTTTTTGCCTTGGGGGATCTTTGAAGACTCAACTAACATGGTTATGTGCATGGGCGCTGTCTAAACAGCCCCTTTATATGTTTTTGGCATTTGTTTATCAGCTCCCCCCTCAGAGTGCGAGAGAGAAAATGGCGGCCGCCGCTTCCTGGTTTCGACCGATTCGAATGTTTACTAAGATCTAAGGGCCAATCAGAATCGCGCTCGCGCACGCCACCGTACGCGTACGGTTAGCGCACCGTAAGCGCACCGTAAGCTGGCTCAGATATATATATTGATTTAAAGGCTATTTTCTCAGAATCTACTGAACAGATTTACACCAAACATACAAAAGGCACTTCCTTGACCTGAGGACTACCTCTCTGCCAAATTTCAAGTAATTCTGTTCAGCCGTTCGGGCTGTAGCTGTGTCTAAAGGTCCTATGGAAAAATGCATGGGAAAAACGCGTTTTGGGACCCCCCTTTTATCTCAGCCCCCGCTTGACGATTCCCCCCGAGACTTTCAGGGTAGGAGCGGAGCGTAGCGCCCCACCTATTTTGAAAACTTCGCAAGGATTCGTCGACCGGCGCAAAAGTTATTCAAAATAGAATGTTGCGGATTTCCTATGGAAACGTGGTCCTAACTATAACTACCTACTGGCAACCGCCAGTAGGTAATATATGTATATATATATATATATATTTTTTCAACAGCTATAGTTATTTCAGTTAACTATAACTCCTCGTAATGCACAGTGCTGTCGTCAATGATGTCAGTTCAGTTGTCATAAGCAATGTTATCAAGGATGTGGCAGAATATGTAATGAGTATTGTGATATGTGAGGTCATAAGCAATGTAAGGTGATGCCATAAGTTATAGTTACTTTAAATAACTAAAACTGTTGAATTTCAGTAATTAGTAATGATATTTGTTAAACCGGCATTTTCACCTATAACGTCACTTTAGCCTTTGTTTATTCAGTAATTTCAGAGTTTTTTTAATGCAAAGTAAGATATTATTACCATATCTAATTATAACGTCACTTTTACCTTTGTTTTTTGCTTGGAATTTCTAAGGATTTTTAATGTAAAATAATACTTTATTGACATATGTAAGGCCAAACCCCTGTTGTGCACGGCTTTCAGCTGTGCGCGAGGTTCGCTGCAGGGCCTCTCCTGTGACAGGCAACGCATGGCCTTTACCTTTTTATGGCAACTCACTGTAGATACTCAGACCTTGCCTCCTTTAAAAAAAAAATCAGATTACGCAAAACACTTGTAGGAGGCAGAGTGGTCTCTGGATGGTTATATGTGATTTAATATAAAAACAATTTCATCATTACTGAGAAACTATTTCAGACAAACTGTTTAATGGAATTTTATTTTAGAATGAGTGGCATTTACCGTTTCATAGAAACCAATTCATAGAATGTCTTTTGGTTCAGAATTTTTTTTGCATGCTTATTTGTTAACGTGTAAATACCATGGTTGCATGTCTTACTTTGAGAAAAATTTGAGGTATTTATTTCAATGTTACTTCAAGGGATATTATTTCAAATGTATATATTTTACATTGATAAGCAATTTTTGTGGATGCTTTTATTTTACTGGCTTCTCACCAAATCTAAACATCATCCATCTCTGCCCCCTCCATACCCCTAAACATCATCAATCCCTACCCCTGAAAACTTCTTACCACACTTAAACTACACCCATCCCTGAACCCTAAAATTCCTTTCTACCTCCAAACTTCACTGATACCAGAAACCTAAAAACGCTCACTACTACATCCAGACCTGACCCCTGAACTCCCCCATCCCTGAACCTTAAAACCCTTTCTACCACTACACTCCACCCATCCATGAACCTTAAAACCTTTCACTATCCCAAATTATACCCATTCCTGAAGTCTAAAGAGCTCTTTCAGTTCCTAAACCGCATCAGTTTCTGACCCCTTAAAATCCCTCACCATACCCAAACTCCACCCATCGTTGAACCCTAAAAACAACTCACCACTCGTAAAGACCACCCATCCATAACCACCCTAAACCTCACCTACCCTAAACTCTATCCATCAGGAAACCTAAAAACTATTTTCTACATCTAAATTCCACAAATCCCTGAATCCTTAAAACCACTCACCATCCTAAACTCCACCGAATCCTGAACCATAAACACTTTAACCATTCCTAACCTTTAGCCATCACTGAACTTTAAAGACCCTCACTAAGCCATCCATGTACCCTAAAATCACCTCTACACTCCACCCAAAACTGAACCTTAAAAATACCTCACCACAACTAAAATTCACTTATCCGTGAACCCTAAAAAGCCCTCACTGCCCCTAATTCTGGTCAGTCCTGATACCTAAAAATCTCTTTCAATGCCATAACGCTACCTATTTTTAACCCTTAAAAACCCCTGTTCACCCATCAACATCATTACCCATCCCCGAACCCAAAAGTCCCTTTACAAGTCCTAAACTCAACCCAAGCGTAATGTACTTTGGGATTTTACTTTAAAATTATCTTTCCTTTTAAATGTTTCCATTCATTTGCAATCTATTTGTATTTCTTTGAAATTGGCTTTCCTTAAAATTGATTTTCCATTATTTGGTTTCCTCCATTGTGGTTTCGCAGTTTTCGTTTTTCCATTAATTCACATACAGGATTGTGGAAACCCCCCAAAAAAATCCCTCTGGGATACCCACACAAGGTCCCAGGGGTTATGCCCCCCTACACTTTCTTCCTATACCTTAAATTTTTTAATTTTCAGGACACTGTACTAAGTCCCCATGTTCTGAAATGGTGGCCTGAGCATTTTCCTCATGTTGCAGCTAGCCAGAGTGTAAGCTCACATGGGACTCTAAGGAGCTTCTCGCTAAATTAGCCTGTGCTCAACCCTGAGAAGCTTGGCACAAAAAGCAGTTAAGCTTAAATTAGAGTCAATTTGTAAAGTATTCTTGCAGCTCACAAACAGTAATAAAGTGAAAATAGAATACAGGAAGAATCCCAAACAAATTTAGTAAAATAGAGTACATTTAAATAAATTATTTGACACTAAAAAGACAAAACTCCAATCAGTAGTATCAGAGCTATGAATTTTTAAAGTTTAAAGTGAAATCTAGTGCCTAAAAGATCAAAGTGCCCACCGCGGAAATGTAGTTGCGTGAGACCAGGTCTAAGTCGAAAGTTTAGGCCGACCGTGCTGGAGCACAGTTAAGAGACAAGAAGTGGATTAAGCCCGGTCAGAGCTTACCTTCGGACGTAGAACATTTGTTTTTAAAGAAAAATGTGTAAGAAGGTAACGTTAAGCGCGGCAAAGCTGCAAGAGGTGTTCGAGGAGGAAGCATCATCATCGGATGGCCTTGAGTCAAAGACACAGTGAAGATTTCTACGTTCAGACTTAGTTGCCTAAATGGAAGTTGAAAAACTCCAGCGGGATGAAGCAGAGGGTTGTAGCCAAAGACAATTCTATTAGGTCAGACACACTTTTGACAAAGGACCACTGAAAATAATTTTCTGCTGCGGAGAAGCTGTGAAGTGAATCAAAACTGTGATGCACCTTGGGCAAATAGGCAAGTAGGTTGGTCCCTGTCCCCTCCTAGTTCTCAGAGCACGTTTTGGGCAAATGTTGCCCTCAGTTTTGGTAATTGGCCATCTGAGCACCTTTAGCACCACATTGGCCAAAGACCGGTGGGACACCTTTTTGGAGTTCGAGACTTACTCTGGCTGGGTCAAGGGGTGGGTTCAAGATGATGGGATACATTTATGTCCCTGTGGCTCTGAATCGGAGGCCAGCAAACTTGGCCTTGGAGTCACTTCTGGTGTTGCAGGTGAAGATACAGGGCTCAACAGCAAGGCTGGTCTCTGAGGGTTCAAAGCAGGCTCCAGGCAGAAAAGCAGTCCTTCCAGTTACAGCAGTAGTTTGGCAGAGTGCACAGCAGGTCACAGCAGCAGGCAGGCATCTGAGAGTCTTTTTACAAGTCCAGTAGTCAACCGAAGAGTGGGTCTGAAGGTCCTATTTTTAAAGCCTGGTGCCCTTCTTCCGAAAGGTGGAAGATGCTGCTGGAAAGGGTCTTTGAAGTGCATGGAATTTTCCTGACTCCCCTGCCTTGGTTCCAAGCTAGCTGCAGTGACAAAACAGGGTTATTAGACCCTTTATGTGAAGGCAGAGTACAGGCTATTCAGGTGTAAGTGAGACTGTGCTGAGCTCCGCCCCGTCCTCCCAGCAGATGGCCCATTGAGGCACACCTAATTACTCTATTGTCTGCTGTCTGGGAGGAATTCACAAATTCCAACCGTCAGCTACACCCAGTGATGTGACCCAATATGGGCTGCAGACACAAAGGGCTGAGGGCAGGAAAATGCCATCTTTCTAAAAGTGACATTTTCAAAACTGTAATGAAAAATCCAACTTTACCATTAAAGAGGGTATATCTTTACAATTTTAATGGTACCAAAACATGACATATCTACCCGCTCCCAATTAGGAATTACAGCTTGCAGCAATGAAAACTGAATTTAGGAGTTGCCACTACCAAGACATTTAAAACTTAAAAGTACATGTCCAACCTTTCAATTATACAACACCCTGCCCTATGGGCTGCCTAGGGCCTACCTTAGGCGTGACTTATGTGAAATAAAAGTGTTGTTTAAGTCTTGGCAAGGGTGTTTAAATGCTAAGTCAACATGGCAGTGTGACAATGCATTCAGACTGCCAGGGCATGCCTGATCCATTTTTTGAGGGCTATTTAAGTAGGTAGCACACAAAAGTGATGAATGCACACTGGTAGCATTTAATTTACATGGTGTGGGTTTATGGTATACCACTCTACAAGGGTCTTATAAGTAAATTTAATATGCCAATTAGGTATATGCCAATCAAACTATCTTTAGTAGAGTAAGCATAAGCACTTTAGCACTGGATAGCAGATAAAGTGCACACAGTCCTAAGGCCAACAAAAATGCAATCCAGCCAAAATTGGAGTAAAGTATGCAAAAAGTTTGGGGAAGACCACTCTAAGGCTGACAGGTCTAACAAGCTTTATTAAAGTTTCTGATATTTTCCTACAAACAGATCTTGGCCCCAGTGGCAGAGATCTTTACAAACAGATGAAAAGTTAGTATTAGTAATTTTACACTCATAATTTCAGTGGTAGAGGTCTCCAGCTCCTCATTTGAGGGTAATGAGACTACACTTTGGTGTAAATCTCCATTCAGAAATTGTGAACCCCCTAAAAGTGAAGAGTTACACATAGGTGTAGGAGTAGATCTACACATGAGTATAGCCACACTTGTAAATGTACCTTTGTACATCAGGTGCTTTAGTATTATGCAATATTATCAAAGCAGACTCACACAATTGACAATGATGACCAGAAGCACATTTTCAGAATTGTGTTACTGTGTTCACAATAACAAAGACTAAGGGGCCTATAAGGATGGTGGGCGGACTTACATCTGCCCGCCACCCTTGCGATGCTGGGACCGGCTTCCAGTGGTGCGGCGGTCCCGCACCGGCAATTAGGATGCCACCGCCATGGTGGCGGTGGCATCCCCATTCACATCATTGTGATGGGCGGTGCACACAGTACCGCCCACCACAATGCTGTGGCAGCATGGTGCCTGCCATGTTATGCATGCAAACCCCCATGTGCCCCCACCCCCCAACATCCTGGGGGCCCGCAACGGGCCCCCAACTGCAAAATCCGCATGCCTTTCCGTGGTGACATTGAGGCTGATCCCCGCATGCATAGTAATATGGATGGCGGTGACTGTACTCATCGTTGCTCATGTGTAATGGTGTCTCTTTACATTTATGCTTGCTTAAATTAATGTATTATGCCCAAGCAACAAGCTTTACCTGAGCCTTTGTTTTGTTTTGTTATGTGTATACCTTGCTGGATGCAGGATTGTGTCCCCACTTTATTTACTATAAGTATTTGAAATAATAAATTGATTCTGTCCGGCTGGACAGCACAATACAGAACTGATTCTAAGTCTATATTATTTTTCCTCGCTCTCATTTTCCTTGTTCGGGACCACTGTGTTTATAACTTACTGATACCCAAGATCCCTGACCAATGTACTTGGGTTCCCTTGTTTCTAATAACACAAAAATAATGATAACAATTGCCACATGAGTAAATTTTCAAGATATCAAAAGAAAATTACAAAGTATATGTTTTTGGTTTTCTTGATGTATGTAGGTGACAATATGATGAAACTAAGGTTTTTTACTTATGGCTTGTGTTTCACTGATCAGCAATAGACAGTTGGAACATTAGTGATAAGATTCTTTAGAATGCTTCTGACTTAATTAACAAATACACACGAAAGGCAAAACAACGCAATACTCTTCACACAAGTCCTCTTGATAAAGCAATTCTGGTGGCCTGCTTCTTATGGAAGATGTAGGATTTTTTTCTTTCCCTTAGCATTAGTAAATCAATTTAAACAGATAATAAAATTGGAAGACTTAATAGAATTAAAGTAGAACTAAGGTGAATGGTTGTTCTAGCCTAGCATTAAACTGCACTGATGGATGACTGCCACTGTAAAATACACTCCTAATTCTACTACAGAAAAGACTGGTAGTGATTGTAAAAGTGAAGTAATATAAGAAGAGTGCAATCAATTTCAAACAGATGAAATCTTATGATGAATCAATGAATCATTGAAATAAATTGAAAACACAGGTGAGGGGAGAACTACGTATGAAAAGGCATAAAATGACCACTTAAATATTAAGCTTAGGATCTATTTGCACCTCTTCCATTCAATATGAATTGTTGATTGTGTTAGAAAGAGACAACTTTGCATTGGGGAGGAAAAATACACTGTAAATTTGTTTCTGATTGACGATATCAGTGTAATTGTTAGTAAAGCTTCCTTGATAAAAGAGGACTACTACAAAAAAGCATTGGCAAAGCCAATAGGTCTAGGCAATGGGTGAGCTATGAGCTTTTGGCCCAAATACATCCATTTGAAATGCCTCTGTCTCCAGCGCATGTGTTACTGGCGACCGGCCACTAGTGTGATCTTGGTTCTTGTCTTTGCCAATGCTTGTTTTTAATGAGGGTGGACTGCCAGCTGTTGGACCTGTTTCTTATGAAAAAGATGAGGGTGATTTTCTGAGGGCAAGATTTTGCTTCTCAAAGAAAAGTCTAGCATCAATCTATTGATGGTTATATTTGAGTAGTGATTAATTTAACATCATCAAATATACTAGTGCTCAATCAAAAAATATGTATAGCAAATTCCAATTACGGCTGCCACCCCACACCAACTATAAAAACGTGACTGCTTAAAACGTTGCCATGTACTGTCTTTTTCCTGAACACACTCATACACGCTCATACATTCTAGCACAAGCTAGTGATGCATGCACTTCAGCCACCTCTCATTTCAATGGTTCAAAATTATCACTAATGTGAATGTGGATATTTCCAGAGGCCCAGGGGCACAAATCTAAGCTAAAATGTTGTTTTTAAATACACGTTCAGAAAATGGTTAAAGCAGGGTTGGGGCGAAGAGGGGCTTGGCGGGGCAAGCAGTGATGGGCGGCTGGAGTGGTAAAGAAAGATTTCCCTGCAGGGTAAAGAATGCAGTTGTTGCTGAGGTGAGAGATGCAGACCACTGGGTCATACGCAACAATATCGGAGAGTCAGCATCTTTAATTTCCCTGACTGTTGCGACAAAAAACAGGAGCGTACAATGCCCTACAATGTCTGCTGCTATGTTTAACAGGGGTTGGGCGGTGTGCTTTGGGAGGAGGGCTAAACACCGGAAGAGGCATGACGTATGCATGCCCTTGACAAATGGCAAGCCTATGGGTGAGCTGAAGCCACAACAGTAAATACAGCATGTCTCGGTTTGAGACAGCCCATGCGTGCCATCTAGAGTGAGACCTAAAAAGAGATGCTGTGACAAAAATGCAGATAATCGCATGACAGAAAGAAATGAGTGGTTGCGGCATTCAAATTGACAAACACTATTGCTTCTCAACTTGAAAGAACATCTAATGTAAAAATGAACAAAAAGGTTTTTGGGAAATGGATGTCCTGAGATTTAAGAAAATGCACAGCATCCAGATTTCAGAATAGAATGCCAAGTTGAATAGACCAAGGGGATGGAAAAGATTCTGTGAAGAAATGTGGATACTTATCTGACATACAGGGGGAAGGAGGATAACTAATCACATGACAACATGCAGCGTTTTTTATAATAGTGCAAACAAAATGGAATCTGTGGAGAGAGGCACATTTATTAAATGATACAGGAATCTTTTACAGAAATTACTGGGAGGCACTAGAATAATAGAGTGTGGATTAATAGTTGGTGCACTCTTCTGGACTGCAAACAATAGACCTAAGAGTTGTGCTCTTGTTGTTCCAATAAGAGTACTCTGAGAGATAACCCAACTCATAGAGACAACATTACTCTATACATATGAATGTATGTATGTATGCAGGTATGTATGAATTTATGTATATATGTGGCATTTCTATTGAGCAAACCAGCCATACGGCAGGGTAGCTGTGTACAGGGTCCAAGAAAAATATAACTTTGTCACTTTGGCGCAATCAATCAAACTGGGTTTCTACGGCACTGCTAATATCCTGCAAGGGTTTCTAGGTGCTGAGGGCCAATCTTCTCAGGTGTAAACAGTTGAACAACCACGTTTTGAGTGCCTTTCTGAATTCCTGAAGAGAGGGTGAGGTCCAGAGGTGATGGGGAGGCGGTTCCAGGACTTTTCAGCATGGTAGGAGAAGGAGAATCCTCCACAGTTGCTTCGGTGCATGCAGGAGGTGTGAGCAAGCGAGGTGGAGTGCAAGTGTCTGGTGCCTTGGTGCCTTGGTGGAAGCTTGACGGTGGTTGATGTATGCCGGTCCTTGATTGTGCAGTGGTTTGTAGGAATGGGTCAAAGCAAATACAAGAAGATGATGGACGGCGCGCTGAAACTTTTCAGACACTCACCCCAGTCACAGATCTGGGTTGAATCCATCATCGTTCTTTAGCTCACCTCGCCACCCTAGTTCAGACACAGCTATATGCAAATCAGTCTTGACCCTGTGCCTCATGGTAATAGTCCAGCCCAAACTGCCAAGGAATGGGTCAATAACCAACACCAAACTGCCAATACTGATACCCATTCATACTTCACAATTATACCGACAACCAAACGACCTAAACACTCTGGTTGGAAAAAGTTACATTTTATTTTTCTTTATCAAATGTTTTTTCTTTCTTATTTTTTATCTTTGTATTGAAAAACAATAATTTTTTCAAAGATTTCAACAATACAAATAAGGTACATTTTATAGATAATGCGCCTTCTTGCATGCACTTGTTTGTCTCGGGAACGTCCCGTCGAGTGCCCCGGAAGTGATTCCACAGGCGAAGTCGCTGATTCATTTGGAACGCCGAGGACTCGAAGAAGGAACAAACAAATAATTTCGAAAAATAGCACCTGAGATAAACAAGTGCATACAAGAAGGCGCATTATCTTCGAGTCACACAAGTTGCTTTCGATGACTTATATCACTGGCTGGTGAATAAGGAGATTGGCGTCCGTTTAAGACAAGATTGAGCTTTAAGTTCTATGTCCTGAGGAGAACCCGACGTTCATGTCCTAAGGGTTCGAAACGCGTCAACTGTTTGTATTTTTAACCAAATAGGTGCCCACTAGATGGGTAGACCACATAGTGCTCACTAGTGACTAGGTGTATATATATTTGAAAATATTAAGTGAGCTAAGTTGGTTCTCTTGTGGTGTTTGAGGGAAGGTGTTGAAGGTGTCGGTCCACTGGCTTTTGGATACTTTGTTCCAGCTGTGGTGAGAAGTGCGGGATGGCTTAGGGGTGGTTTCAGAGACTGGTCTATCCAGTGGTCCTTCCAGGTGAGTTCAGTGACATAGCTCTACTTTACTCTGAGCTGGATCTGAAAATATGGTTGAGTATGTGTCCAGTGTTGTGTTTGGGAGCTGTGACTAGTTCAGTGAGGCCGATGTAGTTCATGCTTTCTCGGAAGTTGGCTGTGTTGGCATTGTTCAAGTTGTTGAGGAGAAAGTTGAGGTCTCCAAAGAAGATGTAGTGTTCAATGATGATGGCTTGTGAAGAAATTAACTGAGGGATGGTGTAGCAGAAGCCAAGGCAGGGTCATGGAGGTCTGTAGGCGAGGGTAACACTGATGGAGGTTTTGCCATCTGTTTTGAGTTGGAAGTTGAGTTGTTCCATGATCAGGGTGGTGTTGTCTGCAGTGGTGGAGCATTGGATATTTTTTTGTGTGGATTATGGCAATTCTACCTCGGTGTTTGTTGATGTGGTTCTGGTGAGCTATCTTGGCGATGTTGGGTGCAGATACAGGGTTGAGCTAGGTCTCAGTGTGGAAGATGGCATCAGGGGCTAAGGGAGGTGATAATGCCCCAGATCTCAGTGGCTTGTTTGCAAAGTGATTGGCGTTGAACAGGAGGCAGTGGAGTAGTCCTGGCATTGTCGTAGAAGGCAAGATGGGGTGATAGTGTGTGCAGGCGCTCCGGTGTTGCAGGAGAAGAGGCAGTGGTGGCACGTGAAAGGTTCTACTGTTGAGCATGGAGAAGTGCAGTTGTTGTTGCGTATTCTGGGGTCCAAGGCTGTGAGCTCGGCACCGGTAACTGTGGATGATGGGAGTTCCAGTGTGCCTACCACTGGGTACGGTCCGGGCACCTTCAGAGCACCAGGGGCACAACCGCACCTCAGCCTCCATTAAATACGTCCGGAGAGGGGGAGAAGCTAGCAGAGGAGGGAAGAGAGGTGAGAAAAAACAGCAACTAAGGTGGGAAAAGTGAGTGGGTGGCAGGGAACAAAGGCAGCAGAACAGTTATAAAACCTAAATTATGAATGGACACAACAGAGCGACACTAGCACAATAATGGCAAAAGAAAGTAGGGCAGAAAAAGGGCAACAGAAAGATTACTGCAGAACGAACAACATGTTAGTCATAATAGGAGTAAATGAAACCTATTCAGGCACAATAAGGACAGGAAATGATAAAATAAGAGCAAAATAAGGAAAGGAGAAAGATAAGTGAAGAGTAAAAATGTCAGGCACAATAGGGACAACAGCATGGCAACAGAGTGATACATGCAAAAAGAACAAGCATTGGAAATGCAATAGGTCACGCCTTCGTTTAAGTTAAAGCTATTTGCGTTGCTAATGGTATTGTATTTTAGCTATGTCTTATTGAGTGTTTGTATGTGATATGTTGTGCCTTTATGTTGGTTGAATTGTAATTGTTATGTGTGTAGTAGTTTAACACATAGCATTAGAAAGAGAACAGCAGTGTTTAAGATTTGGGACAGAGAGTAAATAGAAGAATAGCATGAGTGTGGAGAGCAGAATGAGGCCTAATGAAGTAGAGAGGAGTAGAAAAGTAGTAGGAGGGATATGAAAGGAGTGTGAGAAGTAGAAGAGTAGTGTGAGGTAGCAGGAAGGTAAGATTCGTTGCTTAGTATTAGGCATAAGGAAGTAGATAGGTGTAGAAGAGTAGTGTTAGGGAGATTGTAGGAGAAGGAGGAGAAGAGCAGTGTGATGCAGAAGGACTGAGAGTGATGAGGATAAAAGCAGTGGTAGGCAGAAGGATGGGGAGTGTTGCGGAGAAGAGCACTGTGTGCCCATCACATTACCCCACGACCTGACAATGCTCTCTGACACTCTGTGTGGGGCACAGATTTGGCTAAAAGTGTGGGCTTGACTGGGAAGATTCACATGTCCCACCGAGATCTTTCCAAAGACCAGTAGCCTAATTCCTCAGGCCATCAAACCTGATTTGCTGGCCACTGAGGAGTCCATTTTTGCATACTTGTTCGCCCTTGGATAAACTTGTGTGAATTCATTGTTTCAGTTTTGATATGTGGGTCAGATGCTGGAGAAGCAGATCCCACAGTTGATGTTGACAGATGAGGCTGCGCGCATTGAACTGTGGTTAAAGTGTTCAGATTCTAGATTTTATAGTAGTAAGTAGTGTTAAATATCCGCTTCGTATAGCACTCCTGCCATTTCTAAGCGCTGGAACAATTGTTAATATTAAAAATATAATGTCACTCAATTTACCAACCTCTGGAGGATGGACGCATAAGTCGGGCTGAATGGGATTTGAATTTGTGAACTGCAGACGGGTGATTAACTCACAGCTATCTTGCTAAACCACTGACCTAAAAAGTGCATGCCAAAAATAGATCTGAAGAATTGTGCAATGCATATAGAATATTGTGCTGCATAAGAGTATAAGAGGAGGTGGCTGGCACATTGACATCCCCTTGCAACATTGACAGTCATCTGCACAAGAAAGGTGTTGCAGGATTGAGAATCTTCCATATCAGAAGCCCTATGAATTGGGAAACTGTAGTGGCTCTTTGTGCTCGCCACAAGGCCTGTGCACCAGAAACGTGTACTGGCAGTAGATGGTTTGCCATATCAAAGTTTTGTGCGCCAGAGTGGTGCACCATTGAGCGATTGGCATTTAGAGAGACTAGTGTATCAAAACAATCGACAGACATTAGGTTGCTACACAGAAAGCCCTCGACACCAGGACAGTGTATGGGCTTTAAGTCTGTGTCCCAATGAAAGCCCTAAGCAACATAAAAAGCATAGTGGCAATAGATGGCAGGAACATTGAAAAAGCTTGTTCGTCAGAGGTGTGTGACGGCATTAAGTAGTTAGCGTACTGAGAACCCTCGGCACCCAAACAAGTGCAGTAGCTTTACTGGTTACAACAATATGGGACTACTGCCCTAGTAGTGTTGCGTTTGAGAGAGTACTGAAAGACCCATGCTTCAGAAAAGTAACTTGGTATTATATGAAGGTAGGCACATAGAAAGCACGTGCATCATAAGGTGTATAGCCATTAAGTGGTTAATACGTATTGCAAAAAGTAGTGGCATTGTTAAGTGTTTGGCACACTGAGAACCCTGTGCAAAAGAAAAGAGTAGCGGCATCAGGTGATCGAAGTATGTTAATCTGTCTGCCGATCGCACTTAACGCAGAGTGCTACCACAACTCTGGTTTCATCCAGTGCTTTTTGCTGCTGGCCAACACCCGTCTTCACCACTTTCATGCTCGGAACCCTGCCATGGATGAGGGGAAGGAGAGAGAGGAGGGTTCCGTGAACCTCCCCGAGGCGCTGGTCACTACTTGATTGGTGATTAAACTAAAAAGTACCCATTGAAGAGTTTAGCATGTGTATCAGGTATGCTTTATTTAAATTGAAACTATTATCATTTTTGCTTAAAAATATTTGGTTACTTTTAGCCAATTTCGTATAATAAATATGCCTCAAGCCATTTCCCCCACTGCGCGGACGCCGCGCTTCATGATTCAGGAAGCGGCACTCTGTAATTAAAGAGGAAATCTGAGGATGTTTCCTCCGTTGTTCCCCCTCCCCCCTATTCATGGCCTTCGTGTGGCTTTTACACAGAGGAGTGTTGCATACATACAGGGTCGGAATGGATTGTGTGAGTTCGAAGGGTGCCTGATAACTTTGTTTAACAAGCATTTGCAATGCAATAGTTCTGAATGCATTGCAAATGCGTAAGTTTAAAACTGAGCGTGGCGCCGCTTGAACGACACCGTGCTCGTTTCTTTTAAACTTTAACACTGAGCGCGGTGTCCTTGAAGCGGGGGCTGTGCTCAGTGTTAAAGTTAAGAAACATAAATAAATCGAGACCGGTGTCCGTGAAGCGGTGCCGCGCTCAGTTTTAAAGTAAAAAAAACAAACACAAATAGAGTGCGGTGTCCTTGAAGTGGATGCCGCGAAAATGTAAGTAAACAAGAACATAAACAGCTGTCGCCATGCCATTGTGTGAATGGAAAAAGGAAGTGCTCACCCAGTAATTTGAAGACAATGTATCACGCCACGGAGTAAAAGATCCAGTCCAGGTGGGCGGGGCCAAAAGTGGACAGGGTGGTAACCAGGAGGGACTAAAAAGCCTCCGTCACAATCAAAAGGCACAGTATAACATAATCAGTGACGCAAAATGACACACACCAATGGAAATTACGGGCGGAGACGAAAGTTAGCTTCTAAAAGAGTATTGATTCCAAGAAGCCCTCGCAGAGCGAGCAACTCATGCGCGCTGCAACACCAGGCGAGACCTAAAAAGGAAGCAAGACCCAGAAATGGGAGCACAAGTGAGGCAGAGGTATTAGGGAGCTTGCACAGGGACCTGCTCAATTCATAACAGAAGGCAACTGATGCCAAGTATCAGCCTAATCTCAAAAAGATATTGGCATCAGCAGGGCAATAACCCTGATATGAAGTTGCATCAGAAAAACACAAAGGAATCAGCTGACTAATTATTTGTGAGAACTCCTATTTCACCTGCTAGTTGCAACTGCACAAATGTACTAAAAATATAAGCATCCAGTGGCTGCTCCTCCGCCAAGGCGGAAGAGCGTTGCCCCACTGCTCATAAAGGAAAAATAAAACGACAATAATGTATCGTTATCATTTTAGTTTTCCTATTGCATGCAGTCAGTGGCCTGTATGCAGTGTGGGGTGGGCTGTCCAGAGCAGGGGAGGAGTGTTTTGCGCTTGCAAAGTGCGCATGAATGGTTTGGGCTCTTGGGAGCAGTTCATGCTCACTTTGCATATTTCCACCAGGCTGCAGTACATAAGCTTCCGGTTCCAGTCTGAGTGCTGATCCATGGCGCTCAGACCAAACACCATGCTGCAATGCAGCACTGTGATTGGCTCAGGGGAGCCTGTGTGCCGGGTGCTTCCTGCTTCCAGACAGACTGCAGCATGGAAGAAGGAAGAGGATGAAGGGTGAGGCAAGGTAAGTAGTTTTTTATTATATCATTAACCACCCCTGCCACCTCCTCATGCCCTAACAACTCCGTCCGGTAGTAGCACTACTATAAGTACCACTGAATGAATATGTGAATACTGAGCAGCGGCACTAAAAAGTCAGTTAACAATTACTAACAATTCTTTTAGTAATCCAAACTCTTTCAAGTCAGGTATATATCAGTCTGCAGTGTGCAAATGAATTATACTCCATTCAAGAGCAATACGAAGGCGACTAAATAGCTATAATGGATTTCCAGTTATCGTTTACCCAATATTCAGTTCCATTCTTAAAAACTTACCTAATCCCTTCAAAGGGCCAAAGATATGCCTTGTGTAGCTCACACTGACCAGCAATTGTGATCATGTCTTCCGAGTTGCCCATCAAGAACACTTAGGTCAGCTATGACTGCCGTGCCGGTAGTTCTAAGGGTCAGGCTGCTGACAAAGAGGGCGAAAGGGGTTGGTCCTTTTCTTCTTTGGCAGCTAAGGCATGGAATTAGCTAAGCACTTGAACTGAAGACCCGGGGTCCGAACTGTCATTTCAACAGACACTGAATATAAATTTACTGTTTGAGTTTCGCAATCTCTAGCATTGAAGACTTCATGGAGTAGCTATGCACTCTATAAAACACCCTCATCCATTCAAATCCATCTTGACCAGTACCCATTACTTACCACCTTTCATCATTCCCACTTCGTAGCATTTGCGTAGTCGACACGCCTGGCAGCTTTTCCTCCTATTCTTATCTATGGTACACTGATTGGTTGCCGGACACATGTAGTCATTGTGACCTACAGAGGAAAATACAACAGGAACATTATCAATAAATGAATCTGATGGTGCGAGGGATTTTAGAGACAATCTAAGAGATTTGTCCAAGTGAGCATTCCAATGTGACAAGAGTGTACTTATAGCAATAGTGACCACGTGTTGGATCTCACAAAGTGTACTGAAGCAAACTGGAAAGCTTCGTCTTGAGATCCACCTTCATTTAATCTATTACTGGAGTTATGAATGATGGTATTTTTCCTCTGACACAAGGACATGACTACTGTGGGGGATAATTCATGGAAAGGGGAGGCTGCAGTAGAAAGCAATAGCCTCAATTAATTAGAACACCTGTTAAGCACTATATTGACAAACTCAAGACAATTGGCAGAGCATGGTATAACATACAAAATCTGCTAAAATACAATACCATTATTTTAAACAAAAAATATCGCCAAAGGTCACCTTTATAAATTGACAAATTGATCTTGCAAACATGAAATACATCATAATCATGTCTTGTAAAGTGGACAAACTATGATATTGCACACCTTCCTTCATTTTGCCTCCACAGAACTCTGTTAGAAATATTTTTATTATTTTTGTGATATAGAAAGAAGTAGTGGGGAAAGTACATTCTTGTCAATTTATATAGCCGTCTTCTGACAAATATTTTGCAGTTTCCCAAAACAAGTTAAATACTTTACATTCAACCTACACATTACTTTATAGCGCTCCAAAATGTATCCTGCAAACAGGGAAGGTTCTCCTTATTCCTGGGCGTGGTCATCTAACCCATGACATTTACTGCTAGTAGGAGTACAGGATCAGGGTATGTCTAAATGCTTGATAAATTGCTCACCATAGGATAGTAAAGGAACCAATGTCATATCAACACACCAGATCAAATAGGGCCAACTTTTTGGGAGTGCACTGTGTGGAGAGGTGGAGGTAGGAGATAGTTGCTGCTGCTGAAATCACTGCGCTTGATTACTAAGCTCTTAAACATTGATTTTAGCACTCTGTTTTAAAAAAAACTTGTACTTTTAAAATTTTGATATTTACTTTACTGCTTTCTTTTTTTTTTGTAAACAGATTTTTTTCAGCAAGTTTCAAGTGCACAAGTAATACAATGGGGTTTAGAGCATACATCATGTGTCCAAAAATCAGATATCTACATTTATGGCTGCTGAACATCCATTTCTGGTGCAGGATCCCTCTATATGCGACCCAGGTACAGAATGTGAACGGAGTCTGGCGGTAGATACAGAGTCCTCAGGGTAGCTAGGCTCTGCGTCCCTACAGCAGGAGACCAATAGTCTGCCCCGATTCAGACTCTTTAGGAGCATAACGTATAATAAAAATAACAAAACTACCCCCCCTTGTGCAACTCCCCCCCACCCCCACCCCCCCAGGCATGTCGCTCAGTCATCCAGAGCATTGTGGAGCAGTACACCCAGTTGTACAAGACAACAGACACAGTAAGTCCAGCAGGAATGAGCCTGATAAGGGGATGTCGTTATGTGTTAAGCATTTTCAATCCCCAAAATTATCTACCCAGATAGGGGGATGTTGTATCCCCTACGTACATTTCTACTCACCCTGGGGGCAGTTCAGTGTCAGCCACTGGGCGCTTGAGGAACTCTACTAGCGCCTCCCATGCTCTCGCCCTGTCTAGCATTTTGTCATTTCCTATTCTATGAGCCATTTGCAGCCGCAGGATCCCCTCACAATCTGCTCATTTTATAAATTCCCGCAGCCACCTCGAGACACTAGGAGCACTAGCCCCCATCCAGTGACTGGTAAGTTCCCGCTTAGCCAGAACTAGCCCTAGGTCTATAAATTTGCTTGTAACTTTATTCCAGGCAGTGTGAGGAAACCAGCGCAGTAAGCAATACCCCGGGGTCAGCATTGTGTCCCTTTCCATCACGCCGCTCAGGGTAGCCAATATCGCCCTCCAAAACCCCTCTAGTAATGGACACTCCCAGAACATGTGTAAAAATTCAGCATCCTCTAATTTACATCGCGGGCAGGCCAATTGGACCTCAAAATACTCATTAATCTTGTGAGGGGTGAGATATGCTCTGTGGAGGACATAGAAATGAATTCGCCGGCACGCCAAATGCAAGCTGTCCGCGTCCGGACAGGGCCAGGGGCCATGACCCTTGCCCCTTTTTTGAGGGACAATAGGAGCTACTCACAAAAGCAGTTATACGAGCTCTGGCCTAATCCACAACATGATTGCAATACTTTTAAACTGGAAACCCCTGATTCCACCTGCTCCTGCTGTGGCTATGCTTTTGTTACACAGCCCAGCAGGGAACATACTACAAATACCACTGGTTCTTTGAACACTAATACACAGAAGATATTTCCTGCTAGGAATAAGGTTACTCCTCCCAGGGGAATCACCTTCTTCAACATTAATTGTAGGTCGCTCCACACACATAAGGATGACATTGTTGACCTCTTGTGGAATAAACAACCTGATGCTATTTTCCTCACGGAAACATGGTTACACGAGAGCTCTGGCCCCGATGTCGCGTCCGCTCTGCCCCCCAACTACACCATAATTAGGAAGGATCGCGGTGCCAAAACAGGAGGTAGCATTGCGCTAATTTTTAATAATGCATATACCTGTAAATGGGAGGACTTAGCCTTCAAGGGTTGCGAGGCCAGCTCATTCAAACTCTCCCTTACACCCCATTTCACTCTCTCTGGGATCTTGATCTACCGCCCTCCTGGGCCAGCAGGGCAATGGGCTGCGGCATTTCCAGAATTCATCGCCCCCCCTTCTGTTGGACGCTGCCAACTTCACTATTCTTGGAGACTTAAATTTTCACTTCAAAGACCCAACATGCACTACGAGCACTTCCCTGACGGCTGATCTGGCAGCTATGAATGTCATACTCTGCAACTCAGCTCCCACCCATCGGGTGGGTAATTTATTGGACCCCATTTTTTCTAATCTATCTAGTATCTCATGCCAGGCAGCTCTCTCAGTACTTTGGTTCGATCATTTCTTGGTCGGGTTCAGGGTGATGCTGGACCTTCAGCGTGAAAACATACCCATTTTAGCCACCAAGTCGGGGTCTAGAAACTGGAAGAAATTAGACATAGATATTTTTAACCAACACCCCTCGAACAACATCCCTGCCATTACTTCAATCAATCTAGCAGACTCGGACACCATCCATACCTGGATTTTAATAGCTAATGATGCATGCCTCCCACCTTCTATTTAAAAAGTGAACAATCACCGACCTCCTGCCCCATGGTTCTCGGAAAGGTTAAAAACAGAGAAAACCAAATGCAAAGCACTAGAAAGACATTGGAGGAACCACTATGCGCCCGAATCCAGACTTGGATACAAATTTGCTAAAATGGACTCCCATTCCCTCTGCAATGCTGCCAGAGCTAAATATGTGAGTAACACCATTACATCGGCACATAACAGACCTAAGGCCCTGTTTAAATTAGTCAAAGATCTTTTGGACGCAGCCTGCTAACCCATTACCCCTGTGCTCACCGAAGATCAATGCGAGGATTTAGCCAAGTTTTTCATCGATAAAGTGGAGAAAATCTACACAGAAATGAACGTAGTGACAACCAATGTGGTGCAGCAAACTAAGAACTCCCCCCCTTACACTAGATTGTATTGGTCCACCGGCAAACCAGACCAGCGTACCTGCTAATATGCTAGAAAATTGGATACCATCTCTGTCAACTGCATCTTAAATAGCCTGAAATCCGGCTCGCCCAGAGATCCTCTTCGCATCCCTGTACTTCAAAAATTAGAGCCATCGTCACTACAGCTTATTATGGAGTTGCTTAATGCATCCCTGTAGGAAGCAACCGTTCTATCTGTATGGAAACATGCCATGGTTCTCCCACTCTTGAAAAAATTCAATGCTGATCCAGCTGAACTATCTAATTTCGGCCCGATCTCTTTGCTTCCAGCTTTTCCTAAAACATTTGAAAAACATATTAACTGGCAATTTACGCATTTTGTTGACTCCCCAAATAATGTTTGTGTATCACAGTCTGGCTTTAGAGCTGGGTTCTCTACGGAAACCACTCTTTTGGGAGTTACAGAATCTTTGCGTCAACGCCTTGATGTGGGTGAAACTGTAGCACTCATACTGCTTGATTTGAGTGCTGCCAATCTATGGGCGTTGTCGGGACAGCACTCAAATGGCTCACTGATTTCCTGACCGACCGTACTTTTCCAGGTCTTTTCCCCCTCAGCAAGCTCTAAATCCCATGCTTCTCCTCATGGACTACCGCAGGGCTCTATCCTCAGCCCATTGCTGTTCAATATCTATGTTAGACCTCTGGCTACAATTGCTGAAGATGCTGGGCTGTCTATTTTTTCTTACACTGGTGACACCCAGCTAATCTTCTCCCATTACACCAAAGAGGCATCTAAGGCGTCTTCTCTCCAGGTAGGGCTGCAAAACGTAGCAGGTTGTATGCATACCAACTTGCTAAAACTTAACAGCGGAAAAACAGAAGTACAATTTTTTTTTTTTTTGGCAAAAATAAAGATCTCTGGGGCCCCCAGCATTGGCCTCTTCATAAGGGTGCTCTTCCCCAACCTGTGCAGCTGGTCCCCGCAATCTAGGTGCAATCATTGACGACCAGCTATCTATGAGGCAGCAAGCAGTCAAGGTCGCCTCAACCTGCTTCACCATCCTATAGTGGCTTAAAAAAATCCTTTGGATGCTGCCCGGTCCCACGCAAAGAACAGTGGTCCAGACTCTTATTACTTCCAGGCTGGACTATTGCAACGTCCTGTATTTAGGAGTCAATAAGGAGGTGATTCGAAAACTTTAGGTAGTGCAGAACTTCGCGGCCAGGTTACTCTGCCAGGTGCCTAAAAGGGCCTTCATCTCATGCTCGCCCTATGACCTTCACTGGCTTAGGGTGGAGAACCACATTAAATTCAAGGCCCTGAGTTATATGCATAAAATCAAATCGGGCACAGCACCACAGTATCTGAGTACCTTAGTCCATCCCTACCTCCCACCGCACCTCCTTCGATCTTCTACTCAGGCCAAATTCTAAGTCCTTAGGACCAGAATGTCGCACATGGGAGGCCGGTCTTTCTCGTGCCTGGGCCCTTCTCTGTGGAATTCACTCCCTACGTCAATTCGGAATGACACCAGCTATAAGAACTTTCGCAAAGGCCTAAAAACGTGGTTATTCAATCAATACTCTCTTCTCAATCTGCTCGTGTCCAATGGCGCCGGGAAAACCTTTGGGTAGCTGTGTGCCTTATAAAATTAAATTAATAATAATAATAATAATAATCACATGAAGAAAGGTGACTGGAAATATTTAAAAAAAAAATACAAAACTATAGAAGAAACCTTGCCATTAATATAATAACTATTTACCACATTCAGTATTCTTTTCACCATTTCTGTAATTAGGTCCTATTGAACTGAGAGATTATGAAAGTTATTTAGAGTGTGGCAGAAGCGGGGCTTCTGCTAAAGGCTGTCAGGTCCCCCATCTATTCTATTTCAAGTGTGTACTCAAGTATACAGACTATACCGGTGATACTCAAAATATGGCTTGGGGGCAGAATGCGGCCCTCCTGAACTTTACACGTGGACCCTTGATCAACTCAACAACAGACCTGGGCTGCTGTTAACTCTACTCCATACGAACATTAAAAAAATGTTAAATAAAGGGTAAGCATTTATTTAAAGGTAAAGACATTTTCCAACAAACTTGTAAAAAGATCATAAAGTCTTTTAAAAATTCAAAACTGGTATTTTATTTACATGCAGAACCATTTCTCCTTAGTATATGAGATTATATCAGTGCATGGAGAAGTATTATTCTAAAAGTGATGGTTTCAAACATGAATCTAGAAAGATTCATTCTTGCATCTACCCTAACAACAATGTCAATAGTGAACTGAGCGGCAATTCAGGTGTTATGAGCAACCTGTGGGCGGCCTGGGTTCCTCTTATACATAAACATCATTATAGTTTATTAAATCAAACATAGGAGAAGGTTTTGTAAAGCACACATCCTGAGGTCATGTATTTCAAAGTCCTCTTATATGTAAGAATGAAGAAAAAGGAGGAAAAGTGAAATAAAACATTTACCTAGGATCACACAATTTGGTAAGTGGGGAAGCCGGGATTAATCCCAGGTTTTCTGGTATCACATTGTGCAGTTCAGCCATTTGATATATAGATTTAGCTTTTCCTATACCTACCATACCACGTACACCACCCCAAGCGATCTCTTCTGCCCCCACCCCAACCACCACTCTGCTGACATCAATGCGGCCTTCGGTCACATAACAGACCAAACCTTTTGGCCCCTGGGAAGATGTTTGTGAGTACCCATGGGCTATACAATACAAACAGGTTGATGACCCATCCAGTTTATTTAGTATATGGCCATGCAAATGCTCTTAAAGGGGCGGACTGCCCATTTTTGACGGATTCTCCATATCCGTCAATCTCTAAGTAACTCCATAGTTTAGAGTCCATAAATACCTACAACATTGACATGATTGTTTTATAAGTAAAAATACAAATGGCAATATTTTTCAATTCCTTTTCAAAACGATAACAATAGTAACAGTGAAATACAAGCTGCACATGCAGAGAAATATGGTTCAATCAAATGAACAAATAACGGAAAGATAGAGTGATGTTTATGATATGTGGTTGTAGTGCTCGCCATGCAAACACCCTGCTACAGGCGTGATTGGCCGGAGCCATCAGTCAGAAATGTAGATCAAACAAATGAAAGCACATTGGCACAGAAACATTGGAATAATACTATAATTAATGTCCAAGAAGCACTAGAGAAGTTATTATTACGGATTTATTATTCTTGGTTTGTATAGGTCAGCATGAAGAATGAAGTGTAAATTACCTTGAAAAACACCACACACTAGCCACTGCTCATCCATTAAGGTGGAGGAGCGTCACACCACTGCTCTCTTAGCAGTGCAAAAAGGAAAAATAAATGATAATAACACAATGGTTTTTAACAACATAGGAACAATATAGCAGTTGTACATAGACCTCATTCCGTCGATGAACCACAGCGGTATGACAGGGAAAGTGGGAACTCAAGGCGTTTGAGGTTCTTCGAGGATAGGGACAGTAGGTGGGACACAAATGTTCCCTCTGTATTCATTCCATTTGTCCCAAATTGCGGACCACTTTTTGGGACATCCCCATGCAACATACACTGTCTTTTCTCTAAGCATGCACCAATCCATATCCGCCCTCCAGGTAGTCAATGTAGGCAACACTCCAGCACCCCAGAGCCGGGCGATATTTCTCTTAGCCACCATCAGGCCCAATGTGACCCACATTTTCCCTTTGCTATTTAAATCAGTAGGCTTCCAGACATTAAATAGACATTGTTTGGCTTCAGGTCTGAGTCTCACTTTGAGCACTTAATTTATACACTTGTGTATCCCCTTCCAGTAAGTCTGAATAGCAGCACGGTCCCATATTATGTTCATGAATGTATATCCCTGCCCACATTGCCTCCTGCACAATCCGTCAGACTCTCTCCCCATGGAAACGTGTCTGGACCCTGACACATAGACCCTATGTAAAATCTTCAACTGATCCAGGCGGAGTCTGGAGGAAATTGCGACATCTCTCTGGGATGCTACTGCCGCCTGCCACTCCTCTTCGTCAAGTTCTAATCCGTCTCCCTCCCACCGCCCCCTGGTCAAAACAAGAGGATCGGAAGTGTTGTTTAGTAGTTTCTTGAATGTGAGGGAGATCGCTTTTGTAGGCATGTAGCCATCCAGCAACCTGTCTTCGAGCAGCGAAGACTTGGGGGGAGATTCCCCCTAGGGCAAATTCAATATTAGTGCATGTCGCACCAGTAAATACCGGAAATATTCTGAATCGGATAATTAATATTCTTTTTTCAGTGCTGCAAATGACACCATCTCCCCCTTCTGCCACAGATCTATGATCTTTGAGATCCCGATCAGATGCCATTTTGTCAAAACCTTTTGATGCCCACAGAGTTCCCAGCTGCTCAGCGTCCCACAAAGGAGTGGCCCGCGTGAGCCTCTGGTCCCACTCCAGTCTTTTATTCTCTGCCCTCCAGAGTTGTACTGAGTGTCTGGTAGGCCCAGTGAGTGGAAACCTTTTAGTATTGGAGTAGATGGACCTGTTGAAATTGCCTCCCGGAAGTAGCCATTTGTCCATCCTATACCCTGGGTCATCCCAGCACCTATATGTGAAGTGATTGATTGCGGCCAGATGAGCAGCCCAATATTATTTTTTGATGTCCAGGAGAACTATCTCACCGTCATACCATGACAGTACTAGCTTTTGTAAGGCTATGCATGGTCTGCCCTCCCATAGCAGCTCTCTTTGGAGGCTTTCAATTTCTTTAAAATATCGTGCTGGGAGGGTGGTTCTGCTGGGCAAACAGAAAATGGGACGAAGCCATCATTTTAAAAAGTGCTGCTAGTCCCAGCAGAGATAGCGGGAGCGTCCTCCAATGTGCGACATCTCGTTTCAATCTCTGGAGGGGGGGAGCAGATTAAGCTTGTGCCGCGTCTTTGGGTCTGTTGAGATGAAGATACCCAGGTATTGGAAGCCATCCTGGGCCACCTGGATTGGACAGTTCTTTGATGGGGGTGGGGGATCACCACTGAGGATATATATTACAGACTTGGTCCAGTTGATCCTGTAACCGGAATTCTTCCCAAAATATATAAATATGTTAATGACTCTATGAAGTGAGGCATTCGGGTAGGCAAGTTATAGGAGAATGTCGTCCGCATATAAGGAGATGTGGTCCTCCCACGTGCCGCCCACTTGAAGCCACGGATTATCAGATCCTTACGGATCCATGCCGCTAATGGCTCAAGGGAGAGTGCAAACAATAGTGGGGACAAAGGACAGCCCTGACATGTCCCACGGACCAACGCAAACACCTCCAAATTCTTGTTGTTGGCCATGGGCAATAACACAATGTTATTATCAAATCATATAATTTCATTTTTCAGTACTGAGCCTGTCTAGTGTGGGACATGGTGGGGCGGGGCTGGGCTATCGGGATGGAGCAGGGAGGAGGAGTGGTGGGCATCATAAATGCACATGTAGGTTTGGCCAGCTGTCTAGCACTATGCATTTTTACAACCCAGGCTGTGCTGGGAAGCCGGGTGGAGAACAGTCCCAGGCTCCCAGGCATTGTCTGGGCGGCAAACCAGGCTGCTCCGACCAATCGCAGCGCTGCGCTCATGCCGGTAATATTATTACCAGCATGAGAGCGCTTCTTGATTGGCTTAAGGGAGTCAGGAAGCCTGTGTGCCGCTTGGAGTTGACAGGAACAGAAGAGGTCAGGAGAGACGTGGCGGCCAGCAGGTAAGTTATCTTTTCTTTTATTCTCCACCACACTAGCTCACCATTTCTAGCTAGCAGCCGCCACTGGCTGACATGTTTTATTTTAAAAAGGCTCACTCAAGGCTCTAAGCGTAAATTCAAAAGTTGGAATTTTTTTTAAAACAGGGCTAGTTTAATTGTAATTGGGTCAAAAAGCGTTGTAAGTGTGATGGTCTTAAGTTGACGGAGCATGTAGGTATTGGCCAGGAATAATATAACTTGAATTCAGCAGGCATTGTGGAGCAAAACAGAATACAGAAATAAGCAAAGTATTAATATCCATTCAGTATGTGAGAAACTGAAATGGAGAAACAGGTAAATGTAGTCTATTTGTTGTGATGGTAGGTATGTTAAAACATCCCTCATTCCAAAGCTGGCATGTTTATTATGCTTAAACGTTTATGGCCCTCAAGCCTTAAATAAATAAACGCGTTATGCCTGGCTGCTATACAATGATGAATATTACATAGGAATTGTTAATATCATTTATGCTATATCTGTCAGTCCAAAAGAAATGCACTTTTTATTATGCTAATAACTATGTCATTTCACGATCGGAAGGAAACACACAACAACATCACTTCTATTTTGATTCTTTAAACTTTATTGCAAGTTGGTCAAGGTGTGGAGAAACGCCGTCCAGGGTCACTATCCGCTGGGTTATCATGGGTGTGAAGAGACTGAGAAAAAGAAAGTTCTGGATATACTGTACATTTTCCTATTTCCAAGAAATGAATTAATATGTGAAAGATGTTATACATTTTGATGCCTGCGCAGAACTTGTGTACCAACCTGTCTTAGCTTGAATATCACTTGAAACCCTATAATTAGGAGTCACAATGAAGGTTGACTTTAATCACAGCAGAAGTACCTGACAATTTAATCAGTTTACTGCAACATTAGTCCAAAGCATTTTGTGTCATAAAAAGAAAAAGGTCTGAGAGCTTCTTCCTACAAAAAAGGTTTATTTTGTTTGTATAGTAAGTTATAACTTGGATAGTATGCAATAACACATTGCATTGACGCAGTATTTTCTCATAAAAGTAAATGTCCTTTTTTCGTGGCAAAAATGCTCAAAAGAAAAGCAGGACAATGGAAATGTAATACCACACAGAGGCGTCCCCTTTGCTGAGTCAGAGGAGCATCGCCCCACAGCTTTTTAGCAGTGTAAATAAAAGAAAAACAAAATGATAATAACTCAATGTAATTATCGTTACATCTTTTCCTGCTGCTGAAGGTTTGCGGGCAGGGCTGCTCTGCTCACAGAGCAGGGGGAGGAGAGGTGGGCACTATGTAAGTGCACATGATTGTTTTGGCGAGCCGTCTCAGGCAAGCCAAACAGTCATGCGCACTTTGCATGTTCTCCTCCCAGGTGGAAAGCATGCCCAGGCTCCCATTCCCCACATGAGCCTGGGTGCTTCCTGTTCTAGCCGGAGTGGAGGGACGAAGAGGAGAGATGTGGTGGCATGGAGGTAAGTGAAATGTTCATTTTATTTACCCCCTTGCCCGCACCGTGCCACCCACGATATGTGCCAGTCACCACTGATACCACAGCCAATGTGAAAAAGGACTGACAGATGATGGACACTTAATTTTTTTAATTGAACGATTTGGTTGATTGTGATAAGGCTTATCAATGTAATAAGCTGAGAAAACATTAACCACTTTTTATCTTGCACTTGTTTGTTACTGAGCTCTCTTCACTGTGCAATGCCAGGAATTACTGAGTTTTAGACATTTCTACAACAATATTTGACATACCCTTCGCAACAGAGACAGTAATAAATTCAATTCAAAAGAACTTTATCCGGCTCCAAGAATCAAACAATTTTAACAAACAAACATTACAATTAAAATGTCAGAACATATTTGTGATGCAGCATAGTTAAAATTAGTAAAGAGAAAAATTCATGGGATTCAGACAGTTAAAAAATGTAATCCATAATACAAAAGACCTAGCACAGCAAGATATATCACTGATCATAAAATTTCACGGGGTATAAAAAGTTGTATATTAAAGGATTACAACGTTCCTGTTCGACTTCTATAGCTCAGAATGCTTTCTGATAGCCATTGCAACTTTAATATAGTTAGAAACCACAGTTGAGAAAGCAGGGGTGGCCAAAGAATACAGCGCATCCTGATTGTCTTGGGAATGCAATTAAAAAGTGCAGAAGCAAAGTCTAGTTAAAAGAAATTGTGTCTGTACATTGGTGGTTAAAGTTAGGTCAAATTGCTGTTGGGAGGGGAATAAACATGAGAGACCCATCACCTCAGGTTGTCTATGGCGCATGTTTGCCCTTGAATAATGCGCCTCTTTGATGATGCCTTTTGCGTTTGTGAGGATACTATCAGGATTATCGTAGTAATGTCCCAGGCCTATCTCATGAAATTGATCTCTCACGAATTGGAGCCAAGGGATCAATAGTGCACTATCTAGATTAATGCAATATTTAATCACATCCCTTGAAAACGTTACATCCTCAGACAGCCACATTTTTGCCCATAGAAGCAAAGGGGTAATACCTATACGGTCCTCCAAAAATCCCAACTCCAGCTCTCGATGACAAAGGAGAGTGGGGACGCTATTCAGGGTCATCAATAGCCTTTTCATAAACGTATTTTCCAAAACCTGTAAGTGGTGGCTTTTGTGGTGGCCCCTCATCCCTGCCCCATAGCTTGCCACAGACATTTAGCTTTATAAAGAGTAACTAGCACTGTCACCGGCTTGTGACCTAGCTTGCGAGCAGAGGAAAATAGCCCCTCCACAACCCTACTTGTGTGTTGCACCCTTGCTGTTATGAGTGGTTCCCAATTCATCGTGTTATTAAATAAGTTCTCTACATAGGTAAAATTATTCAGTTTATCAATGTTCTTGCCCCAAACTGAAAAATGTCTAGTTTTAGTCAATTTGGGGCCACACTCCATACTGTACGATTTAAAAAAATTAACTTTTAAATCAAGCACCAATATATAAAATCGAGCATTGAGCCATTTTTTGAGGCTATTTGCTGTCAGAGCCATTAACACAGTGTCATCCGCACACTATTTTAGTGGGACATGATTGCCACCAATTCGGGGAAAATCAATTTCCTTGTCTAATAAAAATGCCTCTAGGTCATTAGTGTGAATTAAAAAGACAAAAGGAGCTCAAATGCACCCCTGCCGGACACCTTCTGTGGACACAATTCGCATAGTCTTTTCCCCTTGGGGGCCATGTGTTATGGCAACAGTGGTGTCAACATGAAGCCTATGCACGAGGGAAATCAGTGCTTCCTCAACACCCATTTTCCCCATTAGTGCCCAAAACTTCTCCCGACTGACGGTATCGAAGACGCCGGACAAGTCCATGAAGGCCAGATGGATAGAACCCTTCCTGGCTTTCATGTACTTGCTATTAATCAGGGCTGAATTGAGGCACTGCTGTGTGGTACCCAGCCCCCTCCTGAAGCCATATTGAGTTTTAGACATGACCCCTGTGGTGGTCACCCAGGCTTCCAGTCAGGCAAGGATGACCCTCCCCAATACCTTTGCTGTGGTGTCGAAAAGGCAGATTGGCCTGTAACAAGCAGGGTCATTCTTATTGCCCTTTTTAAAGACAGGAATCACAGTGGCCTCCTTCCAGGTTGCGGGGATGGGGCCAATTATCACTTTAAAGACATTAGTCAAAAGAGGTGCCCAAAGGTTGGGATGCCTTTTAAACAGATCTAGTGGGACCCCGTCAGGGCCTGGGGTTTTCATGCAAATTCCATTCCCTAAACCCTCCTCTACGTCGGATACTGAGAGGGATGAGCCTAATTGGAAGCCCTAGTGTAAATCTAGAGGCAGGTCTTCGCTATACTCCTCTAACTGCTGGAAGTTTGGGTTAAATATAGCAGAGAAGTGGGATACCCAAACATGCCCCAGAATCAGTGAGTCCATCTGCCTCACTTCGTTCATAAACAGAGGGCGATTAATGATGTCCCAAAAGATTTTAGTGTCTTTAAGAGAATTGGCTCTCTCCGGGTCTTCCCATGCCAAGATCCTCAGTTTTTCTTTTCTTTGGCTAAATGTAGTCATGTATATTTGCCTAGCATTTTTGATTTGGGTTCTGGTGCAGGGGCTAGTGTAAAGGGCCATTTTAAGGTTCTTTTGAGCTCTTGAGCATTCGGTGTTAAACCACCATACCTCCTGGGGTTCCCTTGATTGGAGAGGTCTAGTTAATTTCTTACCAACATCTGCAAAAATCAACTCAAATTCCCGAATGACCTCACCTAGAGGAGAGTCTTGTTGGAGACACCTCACCTCACCTCGGATGGTAATTTGCTCTGACAGTTTCTTCCTCAAATTGGGGAAGATTTATTTTACCCCAGTTTAATCTTACCCTTTATTAGGATTGTCATGAATCAGGCAACCATCACCTTTCCCTGCCTAAGCCGTTATACTGAGAGAAGCTGTGAGGGGATTATGGTCACTAGCATTTTTGGGTTCTACGTCAAAGTCGCTGACAAGCGTAAAAAACGTCCTTGAAATGAACATATAATCAATAAAACTTTCCCTACCACCTCCAACATAAATGGGGTACGGGGTGAGGAACTACAGGCCAAGTTATTAATAAGGCGTAGGTCATTCTCAATGATGATGGAATTTAAGGCCTCGCCCTGCGTTGTGTGGATAAAGTGCGGCTGAGGTTGACCCATTGTGTCCAGCAGCCCACAGACTAATTTGGCACTATACTCACAGCTAGTACAGTTGAAATCCCCCACCCAAAGGATACATAATGGCTGCAACTTCCCGGAAATATTAGAAATTACCACCTGTAGGGCTTCAATAACATGACAGCTATTTTGGTCAAAGATGTTGTAATACTAAATCTTAACCTGCGTCAGATTGGAAATCATGATTAATTGATACCAGATTGACAAAGCTATGCCAAGGGCTTATATGGACACATATTTTACTGAAATTAACAACACCAGCCCCCCTTTATCCAGAGTAGAGGAGACAGTAATCATCTACTTAAGTAGGATTCCATTCTCACCCCCCTCAATTATTTCATAATAATTCACTACCTTGCAGAATTAATCCTGTTTGATGGTGCGATGAATGAAGTAACTAAACCAGTGGTCTATGTAATGGCTACTGATTTAGAAATAAGGTTCAGAAAATCTTTACTGTCTCTCTGAAATATTCACAAATATTATAATTATACCTGACTGGAAAATGTGGATAGAAATGTAAAAGAAACACTGCTCTTGCTAGACTCTTTCCATTCTCCAGTTTTTTCTTAATTCTTAATGTCAATTGTTTTAATACAAGTTGCTTTACTCTTACATTAAAAATAAGTTTTCTGGGGCTGACCATACTTTCTACCTCTTGATTATGCTGCAAAGGTTGTCACAGAGAAGTGTCCATGGTTTTTGCAGCTTTAAATAGTCATGTTTTTAAGTGCTCATGTGTCGCTGAGTCTTTGTGTTACAGTTTCCCTGGGATACTTATCTGACAGTTGACATGATGGCAGCTGAAGCCAAATTGAACTACGTGTTACTTAATTTACTTAGAAACATTGTAAATACATTGAGTTGTCTTCTGTATATTAAGTGTTATGGGATTATTCTTGTGTGAATGGGAGTAGGGCAGACACATGAATATGTTACAACCATAACCTCTCCTCTTGCAGCATTTTCCAGCTGCTGCCCCTCCGTACAGGTGGAGTGGCCATGACCCCACCCTTTTTCACGGCAACGGCCAGCCTGACAGACACGCTTCTTGTTCAGTTCAGGCAGCGGAAGCAAGACAAGCGATAAATGCGCAGGTTCCTGGCAGCCAGGCTTAGGATTTCACAGCCCGGTGGGCATGACCTCTTCAGCCTGGCAAAAGTGCCTCTAGGCCCTCGCCCTCATAGCTAGAGGGAGTGTCACGGATTGCCTCGGACCTGGGCTCATCAGTTCTAAGCACTCAAGTCCCCTGGGTCAAGTGTCAATCCGTGACAGCCTGTCTCAGAATGGGGTGGGGTCAGCAAGTATCACTGACCGCACCCTACTCTGTGTCAAGTGAGGGACTGATGCCTTCCTCATTGGATGACGTTGAACTTAAGACATGAATTTTTAGATTATTGAGTCTACTAGAGGCCTCTTTTGGCCTCTGTAGTCAAATCTTCTTCTCTCCTCTTACTTCTTGGTAAAGACAGAAAAGTTAATTGGAAGGTAAAAGGCACCCCCACATCCAAGTAGAAATCCTTTAATCTCGTTCCAACGGTAAGGTTAATTCATTATTGGTGCTTGGGTCAGAGAATGCCAATCATGATGACACATTGTGGTGTGGTCAGAAGTGTGTAGGAGAGACAGTTTGACAAAGCTAAGGGTTTTCAATTAGGAGATCTTTAATTTTAATATGATCACAGTAATGTAAAAAGGGGGCAGTAACAGAGTTGGATTTATATTTTAAGAAATCAAGCCAGCCGACATGTTTCATCACTTGAGCTGGTTGCAGACCTGGGGCTTTTTCAAAGCTGTATTACATTTAAGAAGATTGCAAACAAAATACATCCATATCAACAAATACACCAGACATACAATAAATAGACATATTGGAGTGAATTATAACACATACAATTAAAGGGCAAATTAGGAAAGAAAAACAAGGAAGAAAAAACAAAAGTGAAAAAAAACCATTTGTTATTATCATTATTTTGCATTATAGATGTATACATGCTAC